>NC_141378.1:15730585-16394335 GCF_017979445.1 Akebia trifoliata | reverse complement strand
GCGTATTCAAAGCAGTCATCCCATAGAAATCTGGAGCAATCGCTAATTTTGGGTAGCGCTGCAGTAGATCCAAAGCTATATCTATACAAGTAACAATAATTCCAAAAAAAAAAGTTAATAAATTAAGAATCGTGTTAATCTGACTACACCACGTGGCAAACTCAATCGACTGCCTTGATGTGACAAGTTTGAGAATCATACATCTGCACTCCTCGGGGTACACGGCTGCACTTCCCCATTAAAAAGTGTATCTTGAGGGAACCGTGTATCCCAAGGAGCACAGATCTACTATTCCCAAACTTGTGATGTCACGTATAGTCAATTGAGTATGTCACATGGGATAGTCAAATTATCACGACTCATAAATTAATAGTCACCATTTTTTATTTTTTTTCGTTACTCGTGGCTAGGATTAGGAATGAAAATAAATTTTATTACCATATATATCAGAGATGATTGCATTAGTAAGAAGAGTAGCACCATTCTTGTTTGTTTCTGGACTTAATTCTTTTATTGGAGTCACAGAGTAAAGATATTGCACCGTGTCCTTATTTCCGTTTAAAGCAGCGTCGACTACTGGGAGGAGGCCATCTGCGTTCTCGATACAAACCAAATTACCATTTTTTGACACCATGTTCTCTGCAATTTCCGTGAACCCACCTTCAGCTGTAATTGAAAGAGCAGTGACACCGTAATTGGTCTTTAGTTCTAAGGCTTCTGGAGTCATAATCCTCACCAATTCCTTTACTAATCTCACATTTCCAGCTAAAGCAACAAGGTAAAGAGCAGTCTCCCCTGCTGGTGTAATTCTAATATTCACTGCATCTTGATTTTGGTCAAGGAAACTTTTTGCACTCTCCCAATCATCGTTGTGGATGGCCTTGATTAGTGGTAGAGACCAAGTGAAGTCTTCACTTGAATGACCTAATGAATGGGATATAAAAATCAATTAAGCTGAATAAATAACCCTCTTTTGATAAAGTGGAATGGAGGAACAAGATTCATTTCCCGGACCTCAAATCTGTAATGAAGTGGTCAGGATGGTTACACGGTTATGTAACTACTTGTATCATCTCTCTATTTAATGGAATCTATCCGGAGTTCAACTAATACATCCAGGAATTCAATCTATCAAACCTTTACATGATACACCTTATCACTACATCACATATACAACTTATTTCTAATTAAAAATATTTAATGTGGGGTTCAATGAAAAGATCCCATATAGAGATTTCCAACAATATTATTTTATCGGTAATAAAATTATAGATCAGAAATATAACATTTTTGGGAAGTCCAAACTAAAGCAAAACCAATTACAAAAAAGCGACGAAAAGAGTGGTACAAGAGCAAATATGGTTGGTTGAAATAAAATACATTGATAGTAATATAAATTTATGCAATTTTAGAAATGATTATAATGGTGTCCTCAATAAATTATATATAAAATATGTCATAATTAATAATATGACCAATGAGCTTATCGAATAACGAGTACTCAAGTAAAACCATATCCAACTTATTGAGTAAGCGTAATATAAGAATAATGTTGAAGTGACCTCAAGATTGGACCCCATATCGTACACCCTGACGAGAAAGTGTTTAGGAATCATAGATGCTTTTTTTCGAGATCACTCGAATCTTGAGGTCACTCTAGCACGATTCATAATAAAAATATTGAATAATTTTAAAGGTAGGAATGTTACCTGGCATAGTCGAGCTTGAAGCTATTTCTGATGAATTCATTTCCTCGAAATAAGAAAGTACCCTCAATCTGCAAGAGTTGGGTGTGTTTGATGAGAAGTATATATATATAAGGCTAAATTATTATTCGAATCTTGAGCACAAATATTGATTTTATAAACATGATGCTCTTTACTATCTTAGAACAATATTTCTCGTCTTTGCACCTCCAAGTTGAGTCGGGCTTGGACAAAACTGATTTTTTTCATCTAGTTCGGGTAGTAGTTTGGGGTCCAATTAGCACCCGTCCGCAGCCCATTGTCAATCAAAGGAAATTATGTCAAAATAAGGCTTTATGACTTTTAACATTGGGATGGCATGATGCATACTTATATTATGAGGGCTCTTGTTAAAGGGCACACATAAAAGTGCTGTAAATACCCTTTGGAAATTGGATTTTGTACTGAAATTTTTATTGCACTTTAAATTTTTTTATGCTAAAATACCATCAGATTCCAATTTCCAAGCGTATTTATTGCACTTTTAAGGTGTGCCCTTAGGAGTGCTATTTATGAGTATGTGTGTCTAAGTGGGAAGATTAATGCTATCCCATGCTCCTCAATCCATGTTGGAGGCTCTATCAAATAGAGCGTTAAGATAAAGGGAAAAGTAAAACAAAGATTACCTAGAGATCAATACTTACTTTCTAGGGATTCGAATTGCAATCAACAATGAACAAATCCCTAGTAAATAACTTTTGTAAAGATTTTAATGAGAGAGAAGTTACCTTCCTCGATTGAGTTTGTTTCTATTTCTGAAGGAAACTTCTATTTCTATCAAGAGTTGGGGACTAATCTTGATCCCGTAAGCAATACTTTCCCTTTAAGAGAGAGAGACAGAGAGAGAGAGTTTTGTTGCCAGCAGAATGCTTGGTAGTTAAGAGGATGATGGACTAACACGCATACACAGAAAGACAGAGAGAAATCCAAACTCTTAAAGCAAAAGGGAATCTAATATTTAAAAATTAAAATGATTCCAGCACTAACACTACAAGTTGAGATAGCAATGATGAAAATAAATACAAGACAAGGTATATAAAGGACACACATATATAAGCAGGGAGACGGCTTGTCAGGCATGGCTCTTTGGCCCCATGCCGGCCGAGCTAACTCAGTCTCCCTCCCTCGAATGTAGAGGATTTGGGCCGAATGCCTCCCAAATCCATGAAACCCACTCAATCTATTGTCACCATCAATCAATGAATTTCACAAATGTCATTTTTTTATTATTATTATAAAATAAATGTGAGTAGAGATCTTAGGGGAATACCCCTGTAACAACAATAGGATTCCAAAACAGAGGAATCCCAAAAAAAAAAAAAAAAAAAAAAAAAAAGCATTCTAGAAAGGAGGGGATCCTCTTGGAGTACCCTGAAGTACCATGGTTTTTAAACTTGGTATCACGTCTCGTCTCATTCACTTCCGATACTGAGTCATCTCGGACGAGTTTTTCGATATGTTTGAGACATCTCGTGAGATAAATCAAAAAATTGAACGTGACTCGTAAATCTCGATCAAAAAATGATTTTGTGAGTTGGTCTTGTTCAGTTCTGATACCGAGTTAACTCGGGTGATACATCTCAATCTTGAACGAGTTTAAAACCCATGTTTAGTACTCTTTAAATAGTGGAGAGGTCATGTCAAAGATTAAGATCTAACCTATCAACGAGGTAGTGATCATGGTTTGAATCAGATTTGAAAAAAAAATGGTTCAAAAAACTTCTACTTTAAGAATGATCATACGGATTGAAAATAAACGGTTATTGGACTTCAACATTTCTGACGGAAGAGATTTTGGTCTTTGTACAACATAGCTCTTTCTCAACTGTCCAACTGACTTACTGGGTACTCCAAGATAAAAATACCACAAAGGGTCTGCCCCCTTCCAACTTTATCATTTTTTAATCTTCTAAATCCCTTACCAAGAAAACTCATTTAATTTTATTGTTATTCCACTATTGTCAATTTTTCAACAATACCTTTTCAATTTTTTTCCTTTTCTGCTCTACCTTTTAACCCCCAAAGAGGATAAATAAGGGTGAATTCTAAGGATGCGTTTGATTGCATATGTGTTTAGTTGCATGAAAAATCAAAATCAATGAAAAAATGAATATGATGAAGATTTTGAATCCATTGTTTAATGTTACTTTAAATAAATAAGAATAAAAAGAAAAAAAAAACAGGAAAATGAGAGGAGAGGATGTGGTGAAGGAGGTGAGGGAGGAAGAAGAGGAGAGGACGTGGTAGTAGTGGTGGCAAAGGTGAGGGAAAAATAAGAAGAAGAAGAAGAGAGAGAGAGAGAAGGTGGTTGGCGATAGTGACAACAACGAAGGTGAGGTTGAGGTTGAGGTTGAGAGTAACGGTGGCTATGGTGATGGTGGGTTAGAAGAAAAGATGAACTAGAATTTTAATTTGTTGATGAAAAATAAAGAGCGATTTCACTTTGGTTGGACATTTGAATGTGAGTAAAAAATGATTTTTCATGAAAAAATACAATTAAACATTTGAAAAATGTCAATTTCCACCTTATTTTCCATGTGCAATCAAACATACCCTAATTGTTTTTATTTTCCTTTTGATCGGTAAGTTGGGGTTAAAGGAATCCTATCCTTTTTATTAATATTAACTCTGATAATATAGTTATGAGGAATAAAATCAGAATCCTCTATTGCAAAGAATTCCCTACAAGAAGCACTAAGCCGAGCAAGATAGTCAGCAACGCTTTTTGTTTTCCGCCAAAAAAACTTAGAAGAACACAAAGTGAATTTCAATGATTCAACTTGAATCTGTTTCACCAACTCTTGATATTTTCAAGAGATTTCAATGTCACCATTGATGCTCTTTATTGAGTACATTGAATCTGAAGAAATCATAATTCAGATAAAGCCTCTAACCAAGGCAAACCTCAATACTTCCAAAATAACTTCTAGTCGTTAGAGATCACATCCATCACTTCAATTCCCGACCATCTTACAAATCAAAGATGCTCATGTTGTAGGCACAAGCAAACTTTAACATATATATACTAAAAGGTGACGTGCAAAAACACATTTATCAAAAGAACTTATTTGTAATTTAAAATGATTAAAGGATTTTTGAAGATTAGATGGTAAAAATGATATTTTTGTAAATTAAACGGCATGTAGTTGCAATTTTTTGAGTTTTTTTATTTATTAAAATAACCCTAATTATATTAAAATTAAATAAAAAATGAGAGCAATTATTACTACTCAAATTTAGATGTCAAACCACTTCTACCCCACCTTCTCCCATTATAATAATAAAGATATATATTTTCATGGGATTTGATTTCACTTTTATTATGTTCGGTCCTTGCCATGCGGCGTTGAAGTCGGTTTTAAAAAAAACTATACCTACACGTACATACAGATCCTACCTCCTAAACACTTGACATTTAATATTTAGTGTTCATATGTGTATATGCACTTACTTTTAATATCCAGTTTCAACTTTGGTGTATTAATAATATTTTAACAAATTTTATTGACTTCATCCAAGTCAACTTTGGTGTATATATATTCAGTCAAGTTCTCCAATTTTAAAACATAGCCTAAACACCTTATAATTGTATGTATCGTCATAGACCTCTATCAATCTACCTGCGTTCTCCTCTGAGGCTCTGAGTTACCAAGCACTTCCCTTGCCAGACAGCGACCAAAGGTTCTCTCTCAAATTTCTTTAGGAGGAGTAATTTACCTTTTCCAATTGTAAGCACAATTATAGGTTCTAGTTTAATTATTCCTTAAAGATTTAGTTTTCCTTTCCTTTCGAAGTTTATTATTACATGTGCGGATGGGCATGTATTTGAAAATTTATTTGTAATTTTAGAAATTAATTAAAGAGTGATGCTGCAACTCATATAGTACAAAAAAGATATTTTGATAATTAACTAATTAACGTGTTCTACCTAAAAAAATCCTGATTGTACTAAGTTTAAATGTTAAGGTGGGGGTGTTTTTGGAATCCAAATTTTGGTGTCGAACTACTAAACGAACCACTAAACCGCTTTCTCTCATTATAATAGTAAAGATGTTTTTTTTTTCTTTTTTTTTTCATACTTTAGACCTCGATTATCACTTTTCTTAAATTTTAGATATTCTTGTTTAAAAAAAAAAATTCAAATCTTAATTGATCCTCAAATTAAAAAAAAAAAAAAAAAAAGAAAAGAAAAGAAAACAAAAAGTAATGATTTGTTTGTTGCAATCCTCCATCATTATTAATCTTGTTATTCATTTTGATGCTTTAATGTGAGGAAGATTAGTTTATTAATATTTAATGTTTTATTTTGCTTCTCTAGTGGAAGGAGGGTATATTCTTAATTCAAGGAAATGAATTCAATCAAAGCTATTTGGGGTTTTATATCCTCACACTTAGAATCAAGCTCGACTCAATCAGTAATGGGATCAAGCTCGGCTCAATCAAGTAACATTCTTATCTTTAAAAATTTCAATACATATATCAAGCTTACTCAACAACTTGGGTCATTTCAATTAAGTACTCATATACCATCATCTCGTTGTATTATTATTATGGGCCAGGATTCGTACACTGTTTAAACAACATTCTAGATAACATTTTGTTCTATATATATGACAAAACAATTTTAGATTAGGCTGATTTTTTTGAGGATGATCTTTATGATAAGTAGATCATCTTCACAAAAAATTAATTGATTATAAAACTTCTATCCCTATGAAAAGTGGTTACAAACTAAATGTTAAAATGAATGGCCCACGATTCTTTAACTTGTAAACTGAGGCTAATAATTTCAGAATATGTTGATTTTTTGCAAAGATGATGTCGTCACCATAAGGATTATCCTTACAAAAAATCAGCCAATTCCAAACATTTTTGCCTATATAAAATAAAACAGGTTATAGTTTTATGTGTATTTGGATCCTGATCCTATTATTATTTATGACAATTATTTAATAATAATCTAAATTTTTACTACTACCAAATTATTTTATGAATAATAATTTTCTAATTAGAAAGTCTTGACTTGATCCATACTTGATTGATGTGTTACGGATACGGAATCATAGATCTATTTTCTCAGGACACACAAATGCATTTCTTCATAACCAAGTGAAAACTTTCTACTTAGAATATCAGCACTCTTATTTTATTTCAACCAATCAGATCTACTCTTCTGCCTCTCTTTATTGAAAGTTATTTTGTTCTTTTGCTTGAACTTTCCAAAAATGTTATACCTTCAATAATGAAGTATCTTGATGAAATGTTTACATCTTTAATATCTCTTTGCTAAGAGCAACTTCAATGTAGATTTGTACTTTTTGTCTCTATATTGACATATTCTCTCGTTACAGAGAAATGCTTTCCTGGAACCTTAATGAATTCCAACACATGGCAACATCAAAATCACTATTCATGTCTCTAATTTACCATTTACATAATTAAAAATAATAAAATTACTTTTGGCAATCCAACCTTACCAATTACACCTCAAGCTAAATATAAAATAAATAATAAAGTTTTCTATTGGAGACCCGGCTTTACTTGTATTACCCCAAGTTAAATATATATAAAAAAAGTTGCTATTGGCAACCCAACTTTACTTATCACACTCCAATTTAAATATAAAAAAAATCCACCAATGAAAATAATTAAAAATTAGTTTTTTTTGTTTAGATTTCTATTGATTAAATTTAGTATTTTTTATGAATCTAATCACTAGGAAAATTTTAAATTAATTTCATTTATTTTAAAAAATTACAAAAAAAATGAATATTCATAATTCAATTAGTTTTTATTACAAAATTTTGTCGCATTTGGTTGAACAATTGATTAATATGAGTTTTAAAGTATTTTTATAAATATTTAATAAAAAGAATTTAAAATATTGAATAATAATAATTGAAAATAAATAGGAGACACAAATTATGTTTGAAACATATTTTTATTGAAAAAGGAAATTCAAGAATGGTATTTATGTAAAATGATTGGGACACAATTGGTATTTGTACAAGATGAATAGTGAAATAGCAACCATCTCTTTTTTTTTTTTTTCCTTTTTTTACTTGTCTCCAAATCTAGAGGTGTGAATAGTGATTTAGAGGGTATGTCAGAAATTAAGAGATTGGTTGGAGATAGGTTCAGAGATCTCTATCTCAAAATATAGAGACTAGTTGGAGTTGCTCTAAACCTTTGAACCAAGTTCCAACAAGTCTCTTACTTTCTGACAAACCCTCTAAATCACTATTCATGTATCTAGAATTGAAGACGAGTAAAACAAACATAGAGATGGTCTCTATTTCACTATTCATCTTGTACAAATATCAAGTGTGTCCCCATTGTTTTACATAAATGTCATTTTAAATTTAGTTTTTCAATAAAAATATGTTTTAAATATAATTTTTTCTCCTTATTTATTTTCAATTATTATTATTATTATTATTCAATATTTTTAATTTTTTATTAAATATTTATAAAAAAATATTTTAAACTCAGATTTAATTAATTGTTCGATCAAATTCGACAAAAAATTGTAATAAAAAATCAGTTTAATCATGAATATTTATTTATTTTTTAAATAAACGAAATTAATTTAAATGTATACATTTACATTTTTCTTCTAAACATAAGAGGACAAGACCAAATTTGATTTCTCATACAATTAGTAAACTTTTGTTTAAATTAGGGTGTAAAAAGTAAAGTTGGGTTGCCAATTGTAAATTTTCTTTTTTTTTAATATTTAACTTGGGGTGTAATAAGTAAAGTTGGATCACCAATAACAAATTTTATACATTTAACTTTGGGTATAATAACCAAAGTTGGGTTGTTAATAATAAATTTTATTTTTTATTTTTTATGTGGATAGTGAATTAGAGATGTGAATAGTGAATTAGAGGTTACAGTTGGTTAAGGTTCGAAGGAGAGAGTCATCATCTTTAAAATGTAAGAATATGCCAAAATAGAGGCACCTATTGGAGTTGCTCGAAGGATGCATGTACTATTAGGAACTTATACCAAATTTAGCCCCTTTTTCTACAGAGTGAGAATAAGTCCATGAATCCTCATTCCTCACATATTTAGCCCTTACCCACTTTGACAATAGCTCAGAAAAGCTCCATACTAGATTAGATTAGAATTTTCATGTTAGAATTAATTTATCTACATAGGTCCTGTAATTTTCAGTTATTTCGGATGAAGACTATGCTTGGTGTCTACCACTAATCAAGGCCTTCAATGAAGGTGATTTGGAGAGTGCCAAAATGTTCCTCAACCTCCATCCAGATGCATTGTGGGCAAGACTTAACCCATTAGGGGAGTCAGCTCTTTACATCGTTGCTCGATCTGGAAATGTGAGATTGGTACAATTATTGTTGAGTTTAATGCCTCCTGAAGCCACAGAATTAAGGAGCAATGGAGGTTTCACAGCCCTTGCAGTTGCCGCTATGGGAGGTATCAGGGAGATTGCAGAGATATTGGTGTTAAAAAATAGTAATTTGGTGTGTATCAAAGATGGAAGTAACATTCTCCCAGTCGTCATTGCTGCTTTTAATGGAGATGAAGATATGGTTCATTATCTTTACTCAGTAACTCCAATAAATGAATTTTGTCCTGACCCAACAAATAACAATGGTGCTAATCTTCTTACTCATGCAATCATGTCTGATCTGTACGGTAAGAATTTACTTAGAGAGCTTCTGTAAGCATACCAAATTTTACTTATAAAACACCAATCTTTAATTTCAAAAGATTAGTGTGGTGCAAGTAAAAGTTGGTGTGCCAATAGAGAATTACCAAAACGGCAAAATTGAAAAATTATCAAAATGGCACATTATTCATTTTTGTTCCAAAAATGGTAAATTATGGTTTTCAGAATTTTTATTTATTTTTTACTAAAACAATAAATGTGTAAAATGAATAGTAATTTTTTTCCCTATTCCATAAATCAGATACGTTCTATGTTTTAATTTCAGTAAAACAGTTAAAAAGAAGTTCTCTTATAAAACAATACAGTTTTTTTCCCACTTTAATGAAAATTTTTTAATTTCAGAAATGGTAAATTACCTATTTGAAATTAAAATGAAAAATGCGCCATTTTGCTAATTTTTCAAATTTTAGTGCATATTTTATTATTATTAATTTTTTTTTTCCAATTTTTAGACAGAAGTAACAAAATTAAGTGAACTTTATTAACTTTGTTTTTGTATTATTGTTAGATATTGCTTTGGATCTACTGCAACACTACCCAAAATTAGCTCTCACTTCAGATAACTTTGGGGTGACAGCTATGCATGTTCTGGCTACAAGACCTTCTGCATTTCCAAGTGGATGCCGGCCTGGAATTTTGCAACGATTGATATACAAATGTTGGTAAAATAAACCTCATAAAAACATTCTTGAATAAAGAAAAATACTAAAACAGTATTTAATTTATAATATTTATAATAGTCGTGATAATTTGAAGCCCCCATCACAGTATCATAGATCATTTGCATCGGGATACACAACTATAAATCTTTTTCTTGTGTAACCCAAGTATCCCAAGGCATTTGATCTACGGTTCTATGATGGGGGCGTTTGTCAGATGGGAGCGTTATATTATCACGATTCTGTTTATGAAGTTGCCATATTCGTGATTTCATAATTATTTTTCTTTATATGTAAACCGTAAAACTACCTAATTTGAGTGATCCTTAATTTAGAAGTTCAACTTGAGTTGATTCTGTTTTCCTACCCACCCAGGTTGGAACCCTACTTAATAATGTCTTACGTGCTAGCATAGATGTGTGAAAAATAAAGCTCGAGGAGGCATGGCCCTATTGTTCGTGTCAAATCCTAGCTTGGGTCTGACTTTTGAGTATGGGAATTTCAATCAGGCCAATCAGAATCTGTCCCAATACTATTTAGGCCTAGTCTGGTCCAAAGAGAACCGTGCCCAACTTACACTTAGTGGGATCAATGGGTTGGTTCTGGTTCCAATTTAAAATTGATGGTACCCAAATCGGAACTGTAAAATTTTTTCTCTTTAAATGGTTTTGATCAGTTCTTGATTTCTATCGATTTTGATTCTCTATCAGTTCGATTCCAATTAAAAGGGATCTAAAACTATCCTTCCAATTCCGATTTTGGTTCTGGCCATGGCTCGATTCTAGTTCAATTAGTACCCACATGGACACCCCTACATAGCATTTATATATTGCATCATGATAATGAAAACAATAGTGTCATCACCCTAGAAGATAATTTAACGGTACACAATTTTTTTTTTCCTGTATGAAAGTCATCCCGGGGAAACTACGTGACGATCCCCATAATACAGTAAACGCTCAGACGCACATTCTCAATTCAGGTATACATTTGTCATGTTTACATGTAAGGGTTTCACATTGGTTTAATTTTATGGATGCAAAATTGGTTTCATATTGTAGTAATTCGTGGACTGCATGGGATTGTTTTGAAGGCCATTAAATTGTCAGGTATGTGTTACACAATTCTCTCTTTTTTTTATCATCTTTCGATGTCAATTATTTTCAAGTCTTGACTTAATTTTGGTCACACAGTTCCAGGTGTTAAGAAAATACATGACAGGAAGTTACTACATGCCTCATCTCTTGAAGTACTCAAACTTCTTTGTAACGAAATTTCCATATTAAAGGCCCCACAAATTATTGAGTCCCAATTACATTATGCAATCTCCAGAGCCATCAATTTTGGTATTGTTGAGATAATTGTTGAGATTGTTAAATGTAATCCTTTTTTCCTATGGTGCTCCGATTTAAATGATCGAGGCATGTTTTCATTGGCGGTCGTACATCGCCAAGAGAAAATCTATAATGTTTTGTATGAGATGGGAGAAAAGAAAGTCATGGCAAATAGAAGAGATAAATATGGTAACAGCATGTTACATTTAGCTGCGATGTTACCACCTTCCTCTCAAATCAAAAGAGTCTCCGGTTCTGCTCTTCAGATGCAACGTGAACTACAGTGGTTTAAGGTAATCTATCTTGCTTTTGAGCTCAGAGTTTGTCATTTTAGTTTTTAAACCTATTTGAGATTGAAAATGTTTTCTTTCAATTCCCTGATATTTTTTGGTTGCATCTCTTTTAACAAACTTTACACTTTTTTTAATTTTTTAATATTATTGTTTAAAAAATAAATGACAATTAAATGGATGCACATGTCCCACTGAAATCGAAATCAATCCAAAATATGTCGGTCTGGGTTCTAATTCCAAATGTTTTAACCGAATCCAGATCAAACTAAATCTTTTAGGTAAATTTCGGGTTCAGATTTGATCTAGGGTAAACCCATTTTTTGATATATTTGTTTAAGTTTATAAAAAGTAGGTTTAGGAAAATACGCTTTTTGAATAAATTCTTTATAATGTATTTTTTTAATTACAAGAAATGACATTTCTTCAATAATAAAAAATTTAACAGTTTCCCATTGCGCCCTTTCGGCATCATATGACTACGTGCTTATGTTGTTGGTGATTAATCGATTAAGTAGATTTTGAGTAATATCGGGTTGTTCTCTTCTTAGACACATATTTTTTATATGTTTATTCATTGTGCTCGTTCTACTAGATGTATTGAAATAAACTAAAATTTTTCCACAATAATTACATTTTACTTTTTTTGTTTTACTTTCGTTCGGGTTTACAACATCTATTATGGTAAAATGTTTCCATGCCTCTAATCGAAATCTTTTTAATTTTTTTGAGAAGATTAGGATTAGGATTAGAGAGTCCTAGATCACTACTAGCGCCCTCCGTAAATAAGTGAATTAAAATCAAAATTTTGAGAATCCATTATATAAATATTAACACTAAAATTAAAATTTAAGAGATTGATTAGACTTCAGTTGAAAGTAGAGAAAAAATAAAAAAGGAGAGGAGAAGCATAATCTAATAATATTAAGAAAAAAATTAGAACCACTACACTTATATAAATTTTTTTTATTTTGATTGGTTGATCATGCCATGTGTCGATTTGATCGATTGATCTTGTCACGTAGAAGAAATTCTTGATTACTTGATGATGACTTTGATCTTGATCACTTTGATGATGATTTGATCCTGATCTTGCCACGTAGAAGAATATTGATTACTTGATGATCAAATTAATTAAGAATAAATCTCAATTTAATAAAGATCTTAGAAAATTTAGTACAAAATTATAAAAATATATTAAAGAGATTGAGAGATTTAGAAAATTTTGAGAGAATTTGAAGTAGTGAAAAATAAGATTCATTTTGGGGTATTTATAAAAATATAACATTCATATTTACTCTCACCTCTCTTCTAACGGTTTAAAAATAATAATAATTTCATTTGGGAAAGGGGGGAGGGCAACGGTACAAATTTGAAATTTTTTGAAAATTTTCAGGTTTCCGGTCTTGGGTATATCCGGGTTCGGTTTAGGGTAATGGTTCTCAAAATAGGTTTGATTCAAATTCGGTCCAGTCTAGGGGCCAGACCAATTTTTCGTGGGTTCGGTTCGGTGCGATTTTCGGATCGCGGGTAAAATGTACATCCCTATGCACATGTATGGAGTAAATTATCAAAGCCATACCTGTGCATCACATACACATATTCATTGTACTTTCCTTCAAACCTCGTAGGTTGCCCAATCCCACAATAAATTGACGACTTAATCCTTTATAGTTTGACTTCAGTGAGTTAACTTGGGACATTTGATATTTAACACAATCAAGGTCTTGGAAAGATCAGAGCTGTTGTCAGTTACTGTCATGTAACTTATGTTTATATATGCATGCCTTTGTAACTTTGGTGGGGGTAAATGCGTAAATGTAATATTTTGGGAAAGAAAAGGAGTTTAGTAGAAATCAGGGGGGAGCCATGATTTTTTCTACATGGGGTAATTAAGAATCTTGTTAATTTTAAAAGTTCTTGTGCGAGAAATAACGATAGATTTTATTTCCCGCTGCTGTCATCTGTTGCAATAGCATATAAATCTTTATAATTTTTAAAAATTCTTGTCGGACAAGTGCCCCCAATTCCCCACTTTAAATCCATTACCCCTCATTGTATAGTAAAATAGTAAAACCTTTTCATATCCCATCCCTCAAATGGATGGCCAAATAACATAAAATCTTGGGACTTCTTATTTTGACTGATCAATGCATGCATACTAGATTGAGGGATTTATGCTCACAAACACCTTATATTATTTAATTTTCTATTTTCAATAGAACTCTATATGGCACTTTTCACAAATTTTCTCGACTAAATTTATGTTTGGTAAAGAATTGTAAAGTTGCACTAGTAATTTCGAGGGAAAGTGTTTTAAGCTCCACTCTCCAGTATAAAAATTGCGATCCTTCATCACCAAGTTAAAGGAGGCCAAAACTTTCCCATATATAATTTTACGTTATTTTTCACATTATTATGTTATGTTTATATATAACTACTTTACCTCGTCATCACAGGAGGTGGAGACAATCATATATATATATTGTCCGAGCTTTGTTTACGGAGCAACACAAGGAATTAGTGAAAGAAGGGGAGAAATGGCTGAAGGAAACATCACAAGCTTGTATGGTTGTTGCCACTCTCATTGCCACAGTTATGTTTACTGCAGCTTTTACAGTTCCTGGTGGCAATAATGGTGATAAAGGTGTCCCAATTTTTATACGAACCAGGGCCTTCAACGTTTTTATAGTATCAGATGCATTATCACTCTTCTCTTCTTGCACTTCAGTGTTGATGTTTCTAGCCATCCTCACATCACGTTATGCAGAAGAAGATTTCCTTAGGTCTTTGCCGAAGAGGTTGATAATTGGACTTTCCACCCTCTTCTTCTCTATAGTAACAATGATGTCCACCTTTGGTGCAACTCTTGTTATTGTTCTTCAAGAAAAATATACATGGGTTGCCTTTCCAGTCATTTTTATGGCTGCTGTTCCTGTTACCTTGTTTGCTTTATTGCAACTTCCACTCTTCATTGACATAGTCTTCAACACTTATGGGTCTGGGATCTTCAGGAAGAAAATCAGACACATGTTTTAGTACTTCACTTCATTGTATGTTTCTGTATTAAGAAAACATTTAAAATAAATTAAATTGAGTCACTTTCTCCTCTTCAAAACATTCCGTCTTTGTTACATGTATAATCAAAGAGTCATGATAAACTTATTCAAAATTCACTCAACCGACGTGGCATATGCAGAGTCATAGAATTTTTTCCTCAGGTTACATAAGGAAATTAAGGGCCTGTTTGGATATCAGGAGCAGAACTACTCTTCCAAAAAATAGGAGCTGAAATACTCTATGGAAGAGCTGGAAAAGTAATTCTGTGCAGAAAGGACGTTTGACAATCAACTCTGTGAAGTACTGGCAGAAGTACTTTTGTGCTGGAAGTCTGTTTGGGAACCATACTGACTTCTCATGACTTTTAGAAAAAAAGACCAGAATACCCTTATATTATACCAGTTACTGTAATATAATATAATATAATATTTTAAATATTAAATATTAATATAATATGTTTAAATCCATTATACTCAAAATTTTAAAAAAAAATTGACAGACTGTTTTTGACATAATATTAAAAAAAAAATTTGACAGACTGTCTTTTAGTGTCATAATATGCCTTCAAACTATACTGTTTTTGACATTTTAACTATAAATATTAATATAATATAATATAATAAATATTAATATAATGTATTTAAATCCATTATACTCAAAATTTAAAAAAAAAAATTAACAGACTGTCTTTTAGTGTCATAATATGCCTTCAAACTATATTGTTTTTTATATTTTAACTATAAATATTAATATAATATAATATAATAAATATTAATATAATATAATATAATATTTTAAATATTAAATATTAATATAATGTGTTTAACTATAAATATTAATATAATATAATATTTTAAATATTAAATATTAATATAATGTGTTTAAATCCATTACACTCAAAATTTAAATTTTTTTTTAAATATTAATAAATGTTTTTTTCATTTGATTTAAGGGCAAATGAATTAGGAATATTTTCATAGAAAATTAATAAAGTTAAGGTATTTTGGTAAAACGAACCGTTAGATTTTGACTCCCCGCAAGATGAGTTTTGAGAAATAGGTTTTCTCGACTTCTTCACAAAGAGTAATTTCTTGCTCTTGCGCGGAGTAACTCTTCGAAGGAGTTGTTCATCAAAACGCATCCAAACGACTTCTAACTCCCCGCAAAAGTCAGAAGTAGTCAAGGAGTCCTATCCAAACGCCTACTAAATTTCTATGGTTTTGAGCAGTTGAGTGAATTGGATTTTTTTAGTCAGGTTATCATTATTCATATTCAAAATACAAAAAATGTCCTCCATTAACATGGATTGCTTGCTAGTGTCCCAATATCTTTGTTTATGTTGCTAAGTAGTAATTGTATATATTTAAAAGAAAATTTTTAAAGAGGGGAGACCCCTAATTTACAATCCTTAGAATGGGAAGATCCAGATTATCTCCAACCCATGTCAACTTTATCATAGGAAGATCTACGTACCTGAGAGTTCAATATCTCCTTGTAATCAAAATACAAAAATGTCCTTCATTTACATGGATTGAGCTTGTGTCCCAAAATCTCCTTGTAGTTCAGTTCGTTATAAAATATTGTGTTACATGCTACATTAATTTTGGTCCATTGCAATGTGAACTATAAAGCATCAAAAGTCAGCATACTTGGCTAATTGTTTCTATATATGATTTTAAACATTATCACAAATCGTTGAAATAGATTGCAATTGCCATTGAAAAACTTAGGTCACTAGAAAAAGGTGAGAAAAGCATATTTGCAGTACTTAGAAATTTGTTATGGGAAAATGAGGCTCAGGGACTGTTCTGAAAGGAAGATTTTACGAAGAGGCAGTTTATCATTAGTCTTTTACTAATTAGACTATTAAGATACCACCCAAATGTTAAGGACTATTTCGCAATAAGTCCCTAAATCAAGGTCCGTTAACTCGAGCGGATGTGAAGATGAAGAGGACGTACGACATCTTGGCAAGCCTATAGTTAATCAAAGATGTTTCTACTTTCTATTAGACACGGTTTAAGAAAAGAGTCGAAACAAGAGTAAATTTATACTTTGACCCCTATAGTTTAGCATAGTTTTATGCTGACTCCCTACCATTTTGTCAATTGCTCTTACCTCCCTTGTTAGAAACTTGGGTGCGTTTGATAAGTGAGTCGGACTTTCAAGTGTTCAACTCACTACAACATTTTTGATCTATAGCAGCGATTTATAACAGCGGATCATTTTATCCGCCTTTATAGATACATTTTTGCAGCGGATAATTATATCCGCCGCTATAGGGACCTGTATATACGCTAAAAATTCACACTAATTTATTCAGGTGCATATAGCAGCGGAAAAATATATCCGCTCCTACAAAAATTAATTTTTTTTATATAGAATACTCAGTTTAGTAAGTTCTTTCTATCAAATTTTTTTTAAATTGAATATAGCAGCGGATTATATTGTCCGCCGCTATAGACTACAATTTTTTTTATATAGAAAAATCGATTTAGTGAGTTCTCCCTATAAATTTTTTTTTAATTGAATATAGCAGCGGATTATATTGTCCGCCGCTATAGACTACAATTTTTTTTATATAAAAAAATCGATTTAGTGAGTTTTCCCTATAAATTTTTTTTTTAATTGAATATAGCAGCGGATTATATTGTCCGCCGCTATAGACTACAATTTTTTTTATATAAAAAAATCGATTTAGTGAGTTTTCCCTATAAATTTTTTTTTTAATTGAATATAGCAGCGGATTATATTGTCCGCCGCTATAGACTACAATTTTTTTTATATAAAAAAATCGATTTAGTGAGTTTTCCCTATAAATTTTTTTTTTAATTGAATATAGCAGCGGATTATATTGTCCGCCGCTATAGACTACAATTTTTTTTTTTATATAAAAAAATCGATTTAGTGAGTTTTCCCTATAAATTTTTTTTTAATTGAATATAGCAGCGGATTAGTTTATCCGCCACTATAGACTACAATTTTTTATATAAAAAAATCGATTTAATTTTTTTTTAATTGAATATAATAGCGGATTATATTTGCCGCCGCTATAAAGTATAATTTTTCTATGATATTTTTTTTTAATTGAATATAGCAGCGGATTATATTGTCCGCAGCTATAGAGTATAATTTTTTTATATAAAAAAATTGATTTGAATTCTCTTTATAAATTTTTTTTTTAAATTGAATATTGCAGCAGATTGTATTTTCCGCGGCTATGATTAAAACATTTTTATCTACAGTCATGATTTATAACAGCGGATAAACTTATCCGACGTTATAGATATATTTTTCTGTTTATCACAGGACCCGCGCATATGCTTCCCACGAAAAAGAAAAAAAATTACACAAAATAATTTCCCGCCCATTCATGCAAATAGAGTAGCGGAAAAACGTATCCGCCAGTAAAAAATTTCAATTTTTATTTTCCTCAAAAACTCAAACGTCTCTCTTTATCTCTCTCACACACTCTTTGCTCTCTCTGCTCTATGCTCTCTCCTCTCTCTACGTGAAAAAATCCAAGTTCGACGGCATGGTTTGTGTGTTATAAGCCGTTCGATTTGATGAGATCGATGCTTCGATCTTGTCACAACGCTTCAAAGAAATCTGATTCGAAGGTTGATGAAGAGAAGAATTTGCTCTCTCTCTCTCTCTCTGGTTTTTCGCTTGGAGCTCTTACAAAGGGTATCATCGCCCCCATAGGGTATGTCTCAGCGATTTCAAGTAGAAACCCTTTGATTTCAAGATTTTCGATCAGAAACTCCGCAATTTCTAAGGGTATCTTTCTGTTGAAGGGATTTCTGCGATTTCAAAAGGTATTAAGCTCCTCCATAGAAGTGAACCCTAAGGTTTTTTTTCCTTTCTCTATCGACTTGCTTATAAAACCTATTTTGAAATGTCCAGTTAACATAGATTCCAGAAGTGTCAAGTGGAAAGAGGGTACAAGCATGATTTTGAAGCTGATACGATCTTTAGGGAGATGTCAGTTGCAGGCTTAATGCCTGAAAAGTATACATATAATTTTCAGATTTGGGTTTTGCTAGCAGGGTGATTTGGTGGAGGCGTTTAAGCTTAAGAACATAATGGTTTGTAAGGGCACAGAATCTAACTTGTTCACTTATGGTTTGCTTATTTGGGGTTTAGTTAATAAAGGACTCATGATTGAGGCAAAACAGGTTTTTAAGGAGATGTTGAAAAAGGGGATCACTCCTGATGCTGTAGTTTATGATGTTCTGGTTAGAGGTTATCTCAAGCAGAATGATGCAGCTGAGATTTCAATTTTGCATGATGAGATGAGAAAGAGAGGCATTCTTATAAGAAGAAGTCCAGTACATGGACGTGTGTGATTCATGACAGCAAAATACTACAGTTTTCCTTGAATCACACTTGAATCTAGTCCTTCGTGTCAAAGGATGTTGAGTTTGTGTTGAATTACTCATAATTACTTAATTTTACAAATTTATTTCATTTGCGAGCAATAATTCTATCATAGTTTCAACCAATCTGACGAGCTGATGTTTGTTCTTGCATGTACATGTCATTGTGGTACAAAACAGAGATGATGCTTATTTCTCTCATTCTACTTCTTACCTTTTGCAGTCCGGCTATCTGATGTATTGTTTCTTTGGTTATTGCAGCCTTTGCAAGTCCAGACAATTGTATTAAATTAAACCATACCAATCTAATGCCCGATGTTGCGTTGGAAGTCAACGTTTATGATGGCAAAGTAATTGGAAATGTTGTTGATCATGTAAACCTTTATTTACATTGTTCTATTTATATGACTTCAAATTTATTTTCTGCAATTATGTTGTATGTTTTGCAGTCTTGCTTAAGATGTCCATTTTATAAATTACATTTGTCTGTATAGATGTAAAGCATCAATTTACATCTTTAAATGTTATTAGATTATTTAAACTTACAATCAATAACATCCTTATATGTTCCTCTACTTTTATATCGTCAATTAGTATTCTCTTGGTTCTGTATAACTTCTTTCTTGGATTTATAATGCAAACTAGAAAATTGTTCAATGGCTTAAAAGATTCATTTTATTTTTCTTACTTTCCGATTGTGGATTTTGTATCAATCCCCCTCCAACATTTTCAGAAACAATCCATCCGCTCTTTCTAACATTCCACGTTTAAGAAATTTTTTTTTTTTTTTTGCATTATGACGTAGTGTGATATCTGATTTCCATCATTCAATTTACTTTATGTTATTAATTTTGTTTCAATTCCTTGTTCTATTAATTGAGCAGGGAGTTCACGATATTTTCCAAGGCTCTTCGGATCAATTATGGCCCTAGAATGAACCAAGAGTAGACAAGATCCTAGCTCTCATTAGTAAGTTTTCTTCTTGCTTGAAATTGGGGTTCTTTCCTGTTACTCCAATCCTCTCAAGCAATATTTAAATTAGTACTTATTTATATGGCTTTTTGTGCCTATGATCTTTAGTTGGCATCATATATATTTCTATCAAACTGAATTCATGGAAAATTCAGTCGGTTCTTTTTTGACTTTAGAGGCTTTTTTCTACTTCCGTGTTTTGTGGTTCTTTCTAGTTCAATTGGACAATCTAATGATGTTTAAATCTCTATGCGTGTATGGGAATTGCATCTTTGGCAGTATTCAGTGGATTCTTATAGAAGAGGGTAAGTTCACCAATAAAAGCAACTACTTTTTTCTTTATGCAACCTACATATGTTGTCTATCATCTACTTTTATATAAGACTCTGCTTTAGCTTCAAACACTTGGGTTACTTTAAACTATTGTGGAATGAAGGGCCTTATGGTATCTGGGTGTATTGTTGATGACATTGTCAATGGTCAATAGAACTAGACTTCCATCGCATAGGTTGGTTTCTTATATTCAAGAGTGAAAACTGCTCAAAGAGGGGGAACAAAAACACGAGTCTTTTCCATCGCATTACCAATGGTAGGAAGCATGCGAACCATACTTCCAAGATTGTTTTGAATGGGCTTTTCATGGAAGATAATTAGTATTTGAGCAAAATAATGGTTGGTTTTCATGAGAATTACACATTACTCTCAGACCTACTCTTGATGGCATTGTTAATTTGCCATTAGTGGTGTGCTTTAAGGTAAAATGAAGGAGGTCTTGGACTTGATGATTTCCCCATTTAAAGGAGCCTTTGGGGAAGGGTGACAGATTCTCAATGGGTGTATGATAATAATGGGTGTAATGATTTCATAACTAGCCAAGGGTATTAGTGATGTGCTATCAAGTATAATGGATGAGGCCCATGACTCCTTGATTTCTCCATTCGAAGGGGCCTTTGGGAAGGGGTGACAGATTCTTGATGGCTTTCAAATAAGAAATGAGTGTATTGATTTCATAACTCACCAAGGGGAGCCAATGATTCTATGTAAAAAAAATATGGAAAAGGCACATGATGTCAATAGTCCTTCCTAGCTTATATGATAGGTAGACTGGATGTTGATGTTAAGTGGAGCAAATGGATTGAGGTTTGCATTCATTTTGATTTTGGAATGGGTCCTTGACTGGTTGCTTCATTAGGTATACGAGCTCACCATTTCCTCAGCACTCCTTGAGTTTGTAATGAAGTTGGTTGGATACCCATTCTTGCTTTGTAATCATTGACATTGTTCCTTGGAAATTTGGATGCATAAAAATCTGTTTGGCCTCCACAGTTTAAAGGTTATCCCTTTGGTTTGAGATAATAAGATAATTCATAATTTAAATATACATTTGCTTGTTCTTTCCTGTCCTTTAAAGTAGAGCAGAAAGTTATATTTCTTTGTCTCCCTGATTCCTCCCCCCCCCTCTCTATTTTGTCAATGAGTCTGAGTGGTGTATTTTAAACAGAAGTGCATTAGTTTATCTGTTCTTGTCAAATAAATTGAACTTCAGGTTAGCACACATAATTAATTCATGACATTGAAGGAGTATCTACTTATTTGTTTTGTATGTGATACTCTATTTATCTATATAATTTTAACTGTTTTTAATGGTTTATCTAACTGCTCTCAGTGTGGACATTGATGGCTCCTTTGGGGATTCAGATGGCATCAAAGAAATAGGCTCTCGAAAACGGTACATAGCTTCTTTTTCTTTGGCTGCTTAGTTAAAAACGGAACACAATTCTAGGATTGCTGGCTCTAGTTTCTTCATGCTTTATATGCAAATACAAATTGCAGTTTTTGGGATTTTAGAATCTTTACCTTCATGATTTATGTGGAATGTCTGTCATAGGGTGAGTTCTGAAACATGTATCTAGCTCCAAAGCATGCAGAGATAAAATGCGAAAGGATAGGTTTAATGAAAGGCATGCTCACTCTAGCTTTTTCATTGTCTTTACTCATCTACTCTGTCTCATATATTCTTTGGCATTATCACAAGGTTTATTGACTTGGCTTCCATCCTTGAGCCTGGAAGGCCACCCAAAACAGACAAGGCTGCTATACTGATTGATGTTGTTCGCATGGTTACCCAGTTACGGAGTGAAGCCCTGAAGCTAAAGGAATCAAACGAGGATCTCCAGGAGAAGATTAAAGAATTGAAGGTGGGGCCCATGTTTCGCTTAGTTATTCTGTACCCCTCTTCCGTTGTTTCTTTTACTCTGTATTTGTTAAACTAGATAAATATACCATTTTGACTTGCCCGAGTCAATTCGGTAAACAATCATGTGATCATAGGTTTTCCCATGACTTGGTTGTGACTTGTCTTCGACCCTATTTTCACCTGACTCGGCCTTAACATGCCATGATTTAGCCTGACCCAGGCATGAATCCGTCCTAACACTGTAATGACTTGGCCTTCATCTTGTTTTTGATTCATGTTGACTTTGATTCGGATCGTCCTGTTTGTCCTTGTTCTTTTTATATTAACATTGGACGATCTGGATTGTCACCGAGGTTTAGAAACATGTATTAGATGAGACTAATATATTGGTATGAGTTTGCTGGTTTTTTAAATAAAGATCATGTTTATATGTACGGGTATTAAAAATATCTCGTTCCAATTTTCATGTTTCTCCAGGAAAATTGGATTGCTTGTTATTATTATTTCTTGATGGGTATCATCTATAAAAATTTTCCGGTGTTAAAAACATACGCTCCCTTTGTGTAGGCCGAGAAAAATGAGCTTCGTGATGAGAAGCAGAGGCTGAAGGCAGATAAAGAGAAGCTGGAACAGCAAGTAAAAGCAATAAGCGCCCAACCTAGCTTCCTGCCTCACCCTTCAGCAATTCCAGCAGCTTTTGCTGGCATAAACCAAGTAGTTGGAAACAAGATGATGCCTTTCATTGGTTACCGACATGCAAACCAACCTATGGTTTACATGCCTCCTACCATAGGTTGGTTTCTTATATTCAATGATGTTTGGATTATCAGTTATTCAATTTCATCAGTGGTAGGTGAAATTATAATATTCATAGTACAATTCTAATATTTATAGATCAAATGTGCTTTTATTTCTCATTTTTGTCGATGTATATATTTTTTATAAATATTAATTATCCCTCTATAATATTGCTTAGTTTGACATGCCGGGTTCTTATTCATCACCTTTATCACTCATTTGAAGTTTCATCGTTTTATGCTTGTTCAATTTCTTTTGCTTGATGTGTCATTTCCTTTATATTGGAATGATGACTCAAATTTTATTTTTTCATTATTATTGCTAGAATATTTTCGTAAAGGTTATGAATTCTTAGTGTTGTAGCTTCTATTATAGATTTGTTTATAGTCAAGCAGTGTCAAATCATTTTCTCATAAACCACTTCCAGATTGCTACTCTAGCTTAGGCGAATTGAATTGAATTTTTAGTAGATTTTGGTGGCAGTGGCAGGTTATGTGGTGTTGCTTATTGTATATTTATTTTTAATATATGTAGGTTGGATGACATGGGTTAAATGTCATATATATATATATATATATATATATATTTAAAAAAAAAAAAATTAACCTATTGCAGCGGATATTAATATCCGCCGCTATATGGGTTATTTTTCTTTTTTTTTAAATGATTTATTGCAGCGGATAGAAATATCTGCCGCAATAATTGTGATATTTTATTTTTTTAAATTGACCTATTGCAGCGGATATTAAGATCCGCCGCTATATGGGTCATTTTTTATTTTTTTAAAAGTGATCTATTGCAGTGGATAGATATATCCGCCGTTATAATTGTTATATTTTATTTTTTTTTTAAATTGACCTATTGCAGCGGATATTAATATCCGCCGCTATATGGGTTATATTCTATTCGTGAAAAAATTGATTTATTGCAGCGGATATTAATATCCGTCGCTAAATGTATAACCTGCAACAGCGGAACAAGTTATCCGCTGCTATAGTTAGCGACGGAGGAATCAACGACGGATCTTTGATTCCGCTGCTCATCGCCGCAATAGCTTTTACCGGCGGAAAAATTACCTTGTAGCGGCGGAAAAATCCGCCGCTGTAGATCAAAAATGTTGTAGTGACTCCCAGAAGTTCAACTTTTGAAAGTTGATAGTGAGTGATGATTATAACTTTGTGTTTGGTTGCTTACAAGAATTTACCTCTGAGATCTATAGAGATCCAGCAACATTGAGAGATAGGAGGAAACATAAAAAATAAAAATAAAAAATCAACTTCCTAATTGAGATCGAAAACAAATTCTTATATTATTATCTTTTCAAAACTTCTTTTTAATTTATTTATTATTTTTTCTCATTGTTACAAAAAAATTAGTAATATAGGATTTATAATAATAATTATTATTAATAATTTTTAGTTTATTAGTATTATTAGTATTATTAATTTTTAGTTTTATTATTATTATATTTATTATTATTTTTTTATTATCTTTTCTTTTCTCATTACTATAATAAAATAGTACTATAATTTATTATTATTATTGTTTAATTTTGAATTTATTATTTATTTATTTATTTTATTTTTAGACTGTCATAATAATAAATAAAATTAAAAAAAGGGGATGAGAACGAGAGTTGCCAACTTTAACCTCTTAGGGTGAAAGTTGAGATGTTTCTATTTTAGGAAGTTGGTGAATTGAGCTTTTCCAAACACACAATTTTTAGCAATTTCGAGAGTTACTAATTCTCATGTTCAATTTTTGCTTAGCAAACACACCCTTAACTTTTAGAGTGTAAAATCTACTATTTTAAAATGATGCTATTGGCACCTCAACTTTTACTTATTACACCCCAATTAAAAACCTAATATAAGCCTAATCCTAATTGTAAACAACTATTGAAATTGTTAAATGAGTGTTATAATGCTTTGTTATGTAGATTGATAACTTGAGTCAAATCTTTATAACATTTGAATTGTGTGTTTTTAATTTTTAATTGGGGTGTGATAAATAATTTAAGAAATTGAGGGTGTAATAAGTAAATGTTAGGGTACCAATAGCAACTCTCCTATTTTAACCATCTAATTTTTTTTATTTTTTATTTTTATGAATCCCAATCATATTTAACCGAGGTGGAGGATTGAAACCCTCCTCCCACACATCAACATTTGATACGTAAACCACAATCTAAGGAATTATGCCTCAAATTTCTCTTTTTCAAAATCTCATTGGATTGTGGTTCACATGGCATGTGTTGCCATGTTGAGGTGTGCGAGGAGGGTTTCAATCTGTGGTTCTGTACCCTGTGTGCATACGACCTGGTTTCTCTCCTCTATTCTCAACTGTAAAACTTTTGTTCCTTCTCATCTCTTAAGCAGGTAAATGCTCCTCTCTCTCTCTCTTAGGTTTTGTTGACCCCCTAACTTTTTTATAATTGCACTTAGCCTTTTACTAGGAATGTTATTTTACTATTTAATCTTTTTATTTTATTTTATTTTCTTATAAAAAATAACTTTTAAAACAATAATAAAAATGCTCCTGTCTAAGCATTCACATTCTCCCTGACATATGAACCTATTTTTTCACAGGAATGTTTTTTTATTATCAAGAAAAATAATATTTTAAAAAGGGTAAAATGGTATTTATAAATATACAAAACCTTTTTTTTATCAGGCTTTGCTGCAGGAGCAGGTAATGTAACTGTTTCGCACCTTCAATTCGCAGATGATACACTAGTCTTCTTAGATGATTCCATTGAGCAAACAAGAAGATTGGGTGGATTGCTTTGTTGTTTCGAAGCAGTGTCAGGCATCCCAGTCAATATGAAGAAAAGCAAGGTGTTTTCGGTTGGCTTGGTCAGATGTGTTCCTTTACTTGCGGCATCGTTGGGATGGCAAGTAGGTAGTTTGCCTTCCTCCTACTTGGGGATTCCGCTAGGGGCTCCGTATAGGAGAGTGGCGATTTGGGATCCGATAATAGAAAGAATTGGAAGAAAGCTCGCAAATTGGCAAGCAAATTATCTTTCTAAGGGGGGTAAGCTGACTTTGATTAAAAGCGTCTTATCGAGCATTCCAATATACTTTCTTTCAGTACTTTCATTACCTCGTAGCGTGGAACTAAGGTTAGATAAGTTATTCCGGAATTTTCTTTGGCATGACAGGAATGGGGGTAGAAAACATCATCTAGTTAACTGGAAACAAGTTTGCTCAGATAAGAAGAAGGGTGGCCTCGGGGTTAAGAGACTTGGAATAATGAACATGGCCTTGAGGGGGAAGTGGTTATGGAGATTCGGATCCGAGGAGAACAGTTTGTGGAGAAAAGTCATTCAAGGAAAATATGGAGAAAGGCGAACGGGGTGGGAAAGTGGTCCAGTTAGACATGCTCATGGTTGTGGGATGTGGAAAGGCATCATGAAAGTCATCCCTATGCTCAAATCGAGAATCAAATTTATAGTAGAGCAAGGGAACAAAGTAAGATTTTGGGAGGATATTTGGTGCAACAATCAACCTCTTATGGAAGTATTTCCTTCTTTGTATTCCATATCCTTAAAAAAAGGGTTCCCAATCGCATCCTTCCGACGAGATGTAGGCGGAGAACGGGCTTGGGACTTTGGGTTTCGAAGAGGTATTGATGGCTTGGAGTTGGTAGAAGTTGGCAGATTAATCGATGTAGCTTCGAGTATCGACCTTCGCTTGGGTAGGGAAGACGAGAGAGTGTGGATGGCAAGCAAAGATGGCAAGTTTTCGGTACGTTCCTTCTACCATTCCTTGGGTAACAATGGCGATAATACATTCCCTTGTGTCCCAATTTGGGGACCAAAGGTGCCAAGCAAAGTTGCTTTTTTCACTTGGACGGCATCGCTAGGAAGGATACAAACGATGGACTTTTTGATGCGGCGGGGGTGGTATGGGGCAAGTTGTTGTGTCTTATGTATGGAAAATGGAGAATCCTCGGATCATCTTCTCCTTCATTGCAAATTTTCTCATGGTATTTGGGCACAATTCTTTAAGTTGTATGGAATCCTAACTTGTCTTCCAAAAACAATAAAGGACCTTCTCACGTGTTGGCCGTCAATCGGGTATTCTTTTAGAGGCACAAGGAGACTTCTGTGGAGCATTACACCATTCGCAATTTGTTGGGGGGTGTGGCTGGAGAGGAATAGACGCATCTTTGAAGGGAAACAAATGGATTGCATAGACATGTTTGTATCTATTTTGGGTCTTTTGTTTTGTTGGTCTAAAGTTTATAAGGAGTTTAGGGGGCTGTTTTTCGAGGACTTTCTTTACAATTGGGAGGGGATTCATTGTATTTCTCGTGAGTAGTTCCTTATGTAAGGTTCTGCTAGGTTGGTCATCTCGACCGGTCTAGCCTTATTCTTATGAATATAATGATACTTATCAAAAAAAAAAAAACCTTTTTTTTAATGTTTGGTTGACAGCAAGTAGATGGAAGGGGGAAAATGAATTCATTAGATAACTATAAGGGAGAAAATTGTAATTATCAAAACATTAATGGGTCAAATTGGAATTATGCCAAACTACACAGAGTCAAATTGTAATTTACCCTTTATTTTTTGTCAAAATGAGTAGTTACAAATAGTTACAATTGAACGTGTTTTTATTAGAATCATGTGTTTTAATTTCTCTACTTTATAACATGAGCCGTTGGATCATCTTTTAATTCGATGACTGTATTGATTTTTTTGTTTTATGAGTTGTCTTATGCGTGAACGGAAAGTGACCCTATATATATAGGGTCAGTGTATACATATATCTGCAACGTGTTTTATCCTATTTGGCTAAAAGTTTCGGATTGAACTATTTTTTGGTGAGGATGATCTCTATGATGAGGAGATCATCCTCACCAAAAATCAACTCAATCTAAAACTTTTAACAACATCAAAAGTGGTTTACAAAAAATAGACTATCCACTAGGGGTAGAGCCAGGATTTTCCTGTAGTGGGGGGCAAACTATAGTTAATTGTATAGTGAAGATGAATGATTTAATGGAGAAATTAAGATATTTTCAGCTAGAAGTTAAAGAAAATGATATTTAGGTCATTTCCAATTAATATTTGAGAAGTCACAGTCAAGAGGCATTGTCATCAACAAAAAATCGAAGAGGTGAGGGAGTGGGGATAAATGAGGCATGTAATTAGTTGAAAATATAGGGACGTCTCAAAGTTCTGTGGGGACAAATGGGGCATGTTGTTCATATTTTCAAATAAAAGTTTAACCTCACGTTGAGGTTCTTCATCAAATAAACGGTTTAGATGATATAGGAAGAAAAATGTACTACTAGAAAACAAAATTTGTATTGGTTCTTAGGCAATAAGTATTGTTTTTAGGAAATATTCGTTATTCCTCTTATCTCAATTGTTTATTTGATGGAGGAGTTGGAATCTAGTGTTTTCAAAAATAATAAAATAAAAAATGAAAGTGATGTAACTGTTCATAGGCGGATTTGTGGTTTATAATCCAAGACATTGAATGCATTTTTGGATGTGTGGTTCTATTCGAATTATCCAACTAATTAAAAAAGTATTCTGGTGAAACTTATAAAACATTAATAAGATAGAGATAGAGGCTGAGCCAGGATACTATAAAAAACATGAAGGCCCTGCTTTGTAGAAAAATGGAGATTCCTGTAGCACCATTGTTGCCACCAGGTACTGTAAAGGCAGTGGTAAACATAACTATGGCAATGAGAGTAGCAACAATTGTACACGCTTCTGTCGTTTCTTTCATCCATGTCTCCCCTTCTTTTACCAACTCCTTGTGCTCTTCCCTAAACAAAGCTCGAGCTGTTTTACCTTCTTTGTTTACTTCTTCCTTAAACCGGCGTTGTACGATTGTTTTCACCTCCTATGATGGTGAGGTAAAATTGAATAAAGATAAGATGTATTAGAATAAAGTGTATTGTTAGAGATAGAGTTTATTTCGAATTAAGATTTGCCTAATATTTTTACCCAATAAGTTCATTTTTTTATTCTATTAAAGGAATCAATACTTTTCAACATTAATTATGATATCAGAGCCATAGCTCTATTGAGAGCATGATCTAAGTACTATAATCTAGATTATAAAGGTGTATTAAATTATTGCATTGAGATATATTGAATTACTTTGGATGTACACATTAATAAAATAGGAAAGTTGTATCTCATGATATAGGAGAATATTTAGGATTCACTAATGCTGGGGTGACATTGGATGTACTGCGATTCTCACATTTCTGACATGGAGGTCCACATATAACCATAAATTTTTTTACTTGTTTCTCGAGGAAACGCATCTACGATAACGTGAGCACCCCATGTTAGAACTTTGAGGATCGCAATGAATCCCAATGTCACCCCAACACGACTCTTTAGGATTTTATAATTAATAAATATTAATTATTTAGGCACTTCATATCTTTCAATTAAATACACTTTTATATTATTGGTCGATGTAATTATTTATGAATTATATCTACTCAGTCTATTTGCATGTAACAGAATAATTTTTTATATCCGGAATTGGAATTTCCTTTATGTTGTGGTGGTAAAACTTGAGTCAGATTAACTTTAATATTGTTTAATTGACATTGATCCCGAGATAGGTGTAGTCTACATGTATGTTTGACATTGGTTCTAGCTTCTATAATAAATAATTCAAATTTGATGTAGTAAATTCAGATTTAAATCTGAATTTTGTATAGAACTTTAACCTCAAAATAAGTATCACAAAATACAATCTTAATCGAAAAAATAAAACAATAATTGAAAATGAAGAAGAACTTACCAATCTAGATTGAACTATATTGTATCTTATAACTATATGTTTGGTACAAAGTTACATACCTCAAACCATTGTAGCTCTCGTTGCATCTGAAGAGCTGCACCAGAGACTCTATCCAGTTGGGAAGAAAGTGCTAACTTTGCAGCTAAATGTAACATGTTATTACCAAATTCATCAGTATGATTTGCAATGCAATTCTTTTGTCCCATATCATATATGAGGTTAAAGACTTTTTCTTGGTGATGTACAATCGCGACTAGAAATATTCCTCATTTGTTTTCATCGAAGCTCCATAGCAAAAAAGGATTACATTTGAGAATCTCAATAATAAATTCAACAATCCCGAAATTGATGGCTTGGAAGATTACTTCATATACTTGGGTCTCGTGAAGCTGTGGTACATTTAATATGGAAATTTGGGTACAAATGATTTCGAGTACTTGAAGGGATTTGACATGTAATAACTTCCTATCTTGAATTTGCTTGATACTTGGAGTAGTGTGATCAAAATAAAGTCAAGCTTTAAATGATCGATGAAAATATGGTAATACGAGAATAGGTGTTACGTACCTCGTAATATTTTAAGGGCTTTCCAAACAAGACCAAGGGGTTGATGGATTACTAAAGTATTAAACCAATTTTGCTCAATGGGCTCAATAAGTTGCACAGGGACACCTACGAGAGAAAAAAAAATGCTCATTTAAAAAATAAGAATAATGCTGAAGTGACTTCAAGATTTGGACCTCACATCGCACACCTGATGTGAAAGTATATGGGGAGATATGAGTGAAAAAGCATCTAATGATTCTTATCCACTTTCACATCAAGATGTGCGATATGAGATCCAATCTTTTGATGGGTGGGTTTAATACTTATGAATTAACCAATTTTAAATATAATATTTTGTTAATTTTAGAGTTTTTTAGTTATTTTTATTTCAGTTTAGTTTGTTTTATACTTTTTATGTAATTTTATGTTTTTATTTGGTTTTTATGTTTATTTTGCAGTTTAGGAACAGTATGGAACATTAGGATATTTGTCAATATTTAGAAGAAAATTCTGGTTCAAATTTATTCACTTTCGGAAGAAGGAAGTTAAGCATACAAGTTGAAAGTGATAAGGTCCCAATTATTCGATTTTGGGACCATAATTGCACTAAGATTACCATTGCATAAATGTTAGTTCCTTTAAATAATTGCAAAATTATTTCATTTATCCAAATTAATAGAGCTAATGAGATTTTATTGTTAATTGTAGATAAATAAAGCGCACGTGGAAGTTATTAAATCGCGAAACAACTATGGTTACAATATGCGAGCCAAAAGGAAGTTTCCAGAAAAATCTCGATCGATTTGAGCGCCACGTCACCGCGCCGCGGCTAGCCAAGACCGCGTCGCGGTCATTTCGAGGAATTTGTCCTCGAGATTTTTACAGAAGCTTCTAGAAGCTTCGGTGGTTGTAACTGATTGGGCCATTCGAATCGAATTATCCGTCAAATCACCCCGATTACCCGAATACAAACATTATAAATTTGAGGGTTGATTTCAAAGAAGGGGTCCCTTCTTGGGTCCCTCTTAAGCTCTTCTCCTCTTCTCTTCTTCCATAATTTCTGATTTTTCTTTCTTTCTTCTCTGTAATTTTTCCTTTGGGTGAGCTTTTGAGTGTAGTGAGAACATCAAGAGTAAGCCATTGGCTCTATTGTAACTCTTTTGAGAGATTATCAAGAAAGGAATCAAGTTGCATTTTTATTTTACATTTTCTTTCCATCTATCTTCTTGCTTGTAGTATTGTTGCAATATGATCCTTGCGATGATCGGCTAGATTCTCATTAGAGAAGTCAAGAATGCCGGAGCAAGTTCACTCCATTAATGCTATTTTAATTCATTACTTCTATTTTTTATGCTAATTTTATGAATCTCTTCATGATAAGATCTTCCAATTTAGACTTCTATTTCAAGCTTTGATGAGTGTTACTTAGATAAGCTCAAGAACATTCATGCTCTGTGATGAATGGAAGCATAAGTCGGATAATCTTGCATAAACAATGGACCTTCATGAAGACTTTTGGATTCCAATCAATGGTTATATCGAATCATCTTCCGATCCACGAGCAATGACTTGCTACGTGGATTGAGTCATGTTCTAGAATTAATTAGCATTTTTGGGTAACTTGTAAAGGTAATCTTGAATTCTCTAAACTCTTTTCCTTATACCTTCAATCTCTATTGTTAGTTTAATTTCATTTACCAATTAGTTGCTACTTTCTTCTTTGTTTTATTTTTACAAATCAATTTGTTTTAAGAAAAATCTGTTTTCTAATTCTGTTTTTGTTTCTAACCGAATGAATCTTTGAATCATCATTGTCCCTGTGGAACGAATTCGACTTGCCCAAAGTCTTAGTTCACATATTAATCTCTGCATTTATTTAGCAAGAACTATAACCGATCAGAAAGTCTTCAAGCCGCAGCTTGATAGAAAACGAGACCCGGTGGGATTCAAGAATTGCACAATAGAAATATGAAAATACAAGCTGCGGCATGACATGTTTTGATGCTATGGCCTGCTTACGTTTCCAACATTACACGTTAATTTTTTTGGCCGAATTAAATATGATTTTGGGACTCTTAACCCTAATGACGCCATACCTCTAAATAGAAACAATTAAGCCTTATTTTGGGATGGAAGTTTTGGATTTTTCTTGGAGGCAGAAGATTGAGAAGGAGGACATGAATTAGAGATTAACTCTTGAGTTTTATCTTCCTTAACTTTAACTCTTCTCTTAACTTTGTAATCCAAGAATGACTAAATACTTTTGTGATTTTATTTTATTTTCAATGATGAACTAATTTCTATTTTAGGGTAATAATAAAACTCATTCATGATATTTGATTAGTTTTCTTTCTTTCTTCTATGATCCCACATGTGATTGTTTATTCTATCTAATGTTTAATGGGATTTAATTAACTGGCTATTGATTGAATTGATTTGGTGAACTTTAATAATATTGGCAGAGTTATTTTGTGTTCATAACCTACATAGAATAACATATGTTAATTTGAGAGAGGCATATACTCGCATTGCGTGTGCATCCCTTATAAGAGTTTATTCTTAATGAATTTTTCTTGATTTAATTCTCATAGACATATAGGGAGTTAGTCTAGAAGGATATTTTTACATGACCTTCGGAAGAGATTTGTAGAGAATTTAGTGTTCTTGGATGACAATTATAGTTGATTAATTTATCATAGAAGGAAAAAGAATTTAATTAAGTGGATTGTTTGGGGAAAATTATAAACCTAAGTTTTATCACTCATTGATTTTAAATATGCAAATTTATTCTCAATGTTATTTTTCTTGTTTATTTTTAAATCTTATTTTTACTTTTGTTTGGATAAAATTAGAGTGAGATAAATTGGTAATTAGTAATAGATTGGTATTTAATCTCCGTGGGAACGATACTTTCTTATTATTTTATTACTTGTTTCGATACGTATACTTGCGTGCGTAAAATTAGACAACATGAGGTCACTCCAGCATGATTCTTAAAATAATCTTTTGTGGAATGACAATAATATTTTCTATTTGAATGCAATATTAAAGCAAGCATGCAATTACATTGGTCAAGATTGCCAAGTTGGTTCAAAAAACCATTCATAACATGTTCTTTTACCAAGTTTTTGAACAAAAATATTACTTAAAAAGTTATATGGTTGAATCTATAGTCTTAAAACTCATCTAGTCAACGTGAAACTCAACCTAGTTTACTCAATTTGAATGGGTTTCAACGTGATTTGACCCCAAAACTTGATGGAACTAACTTACTAATCAACTCGAAAAATTATTGAGTCGATTGAGTTAGCTCAAAGCATTGAGTCGATTTTGAAACTCAACTATCAACCATTGATTTTTTATTTGAAAACCATTATTTTTTTCTCTCCAAAGTTCATTGTCATTCAAGATCCTTAACCTATTCAATTTCGTCTTCAATCCATTAATTTAAACATTTTGAAGATATTAATGCCTCGATTTTTCAATCCAGAAATCCATCAGATCTTCTACTTCCCCAAAAATCGTATCTTGTTTGTGAGGTATGTGTTGTGTATGTGAACATCTTTGTGAAGCTCATATAGTAATTTAATCAAACACTTATTTGTATTTTACTAAACACCTTGTATGTCATGTCTTTCAAGACTTTGTTTGATAATAGTAATGAAGGACAAACCCAACTAATAGTAACAATTGCAAAGAAGATAAACAACCACACAAAGAAAGAGTAAGAACACAATACTCATAACATAAGATTTTATATGATTCACCCAAGACTACATTCACAGAGGTATGAGCGTTGGATCTCGATTTCACTACAAAGAAATTGGAGCAAATCGATACAAGAAAACACTTTTATCACTTAGCTTCACCTTCTTCTAAATCTCAATCTCTCTTGTTTATGTTTTCTTTCTTTCTCTACTCTCCTCTCTAGGAAAAACTTCAACTTGGAGTTATAAAAAAAAAAATCCCTTTTAGAAGCACTACATAAGTGGGCCTCTTATATAAGTTACAAGTCCAACCCATCTTACCTTGGACCGACCCAAAAAACACAAGTACTTAGACCAGGCCTAATTAGTTTGAGCCATACTTCAACCGTATGAAGATTGAAGGAGATAAATCTTATAAGGTTGAAGAGAAAGGTAATTTTTTTTACCCTAATGGCTTGAAGAAGACTGATTTTGCTAAGAAAAATCAAAGGATACTTGGTTAGTGGTTGAAGATGAGGGCATTTTATGTTAGATTAGTAAAGATCAAGGTCAAGGGCTATGTTGTATGTCTAATATTTATTTAGAATTGAGGTATTTGGCACAACGTGAAAAAAGCCTATATTTGACGGCTCAAGGCCATCAAATTTTTTTTTTTCGACGGATTAAAACTATCAAATTAATGAATTTGGGGAACATAAAAAATTTCAAGAGCCTTGGACTGTCAAAATTCGATTTCTAAAACTCGTGGGCCTTGGCCCGTCAAACTTTTTTGTTGAATTTTCCATGAGGAGTTCAAACACGGGCATTGCCCTTATAAATTTAAGACTGATATTACCACACAATTATACTATGAGTATACCCTTAAGTTATAGTATAATAATTAGTATGCCCTTAAGTTATAGTATATATATATTCTATTAAATCACTCCATGAATGATTTACCGACATGAATATACCAGTCGTTGCCAAATTCCTTGCAGACATCCACTTGGAAATGCAGAAGGTCGTCCAGCCAGCATATTCAAAGCAGTCATCCCATAGAAATCTGGAGTAATCGCTAATTTTTTGTAGCGCTGCAGTAGATCCAAAGCTGTATCTATACAAGTAACAAAATTTCCAAAAGAAGAAGTTAATAAATTAAGAATCGTGATAATCTGACTACACCACGTGGCAAACTCAATCGATTACCCTGACGTGACAAGTTTGAGAACCATAGATCTGTGCTCCTTGGGATACGCCACTATGTGAAAACTGAAAATTTTGAGAAGAAAATTCGACAGATCAAAGCCCACAAATTTTAGAAACTGAATTTCAATGGCACATGGCCGTTGAAATTTTTTTATGTTCCCCAATTCGATGGCTAAGAGCTATCAAATTTCTCTCTTCCTCCATTAATTTGATGGTTTCGATCTATTGAAAAAAAATATTTGACAATGAAAAATTTGATGCCTTGATCCGTTGAATTTTATGAAATTAAACAGCCTTGAGCTGTCAAATATAAGTTTTTTTTCACGTTGTGCGTGACTGCACTTCCCCATTAAAAAGTGTATCTCGAGGGAACAGTGTATCCCAAGGAGCACATATCTACTGTTCCCGAACTTGTCATGTCAGGTAGTCGTTGAATATGCCACGTGGGATAGTCAGATTATCATGACTCATAAATTAATAGTCACCATTTTTTATTTTTTTTCGTTACTCGTGGCTAGGATTAGGAATGAAAATAAAATTTTCTTACCATATATATCAGAGATGATTGCATTAGCAAGAAGAGTAGCACCATTCTTGTTTGTTTCTGGACTTAATTCTTTTATTGGTGTCACGGAGTAAAGATGTTGCACTGGGAGGAGGCCATTTGCGTTCTCAATACACACCAAATACCATTTTTTGACACCATGTTCTCTGCGATTTCCATGAACCCACCTTCAGCTGTAATTGAAAGAGCGGTGACACCGTAATTGGTCTTTAGTTCTAAGGCTTCTGGAGTCATAATCCTCACCAATTCTTTTACTAATCTCACATTTCCAGCTAAAGCAGGCAGGTAAAGTGCAGTCTCCCCTGCTGGTGTAATTCTAATATTCACTGCATCTTGATTTTGGTCAAGGAAACTTTTCGCACTGTCCCAACCATCATTGTGGATGGCCTTGATTAGTGGTAGAGACCAAGTGAAGTCATCTCTTGAATTACCTAATGAATGGGATATAAAATTCAATTAAGCTGAATAAATAACCCTTGCCTTCTGATAGAGTGGAATGGAGGAACAAGATTCGTTTCCCCGGACCAAATCTTTAATGAAGTGGTCAGGATGGTTACACGGTTATCTAACTACTTGTATCATCTCTCTATTTAATGGAATCTATCTGGAGATCAACTTATATCCAGGAATTCAATCTATCAAACCTTTACATGATACACCTTATTACTACATCATATACTACTCATTTCTAATTAAAAATATTTAATGAGGGTTCCATGTAAAGATCCCATACAGAGATTTCTAACAATATTATTTTACCGCTAAAAAAATTATAGGTCAGACATGGTTGGTTGAAATAAAATACATTGATAGTAATATAAATTTATGCAATTTTAGAAATGATTAGAGTGGTGTCCTCAATAAATTATGTATAAAAAATGTCATAATTAATAATATGACCAATGAACTTATGGAATAACGAATACTCAAGTAAAACCATATCCAACTAATTGAATAAGCGTAATATAAGAATATAAGAATAATGCGCAAGTGACCTCAAGATTGGACCTCATATCGCACACTCTGACGAGAAAGTGTTTGGGAGCCATAGATGCTTTTTCTTGAGATCACTCCAACCGTGAGGTCACTTTAGCACAATTCATAATAAAAAATATAGAATAATTTTCAAGATGAGGATGTTACCTGGCATAGTCGAGCTTGAAGCTATTTCTGATGAATTCATTTCCTCGAAATAAGGAAGTACCCTCAGTCTGCTAGAGTTAGGTGTGTCTGATGAGAAGTAAAAGAAGAAAAAAAAAAAAGCTTAATTATTATTCGAATCTTGATCACAGATATTGATTTTATAAACATGACACTCTTAACTATCTAAGAACAATATTTCTTGTCTTTGCACCTCTGAGTTGAGTTGGGCTTGGACAAAACTGACTTTTTTATCTGGTTCAGTTTTTTCACACCCAACCATTAGACAGGTAGGGTGTGGGCTAGTAGTTAGGGGTTCAATTAGCACCCCTGCCGTGGCCCGTTGTCAATCCAAGGAAATTATGTAAAAATAAGGCTTTATGACTTTTAACATTGGGATAGCATGATACATACATATATTGTGAGAGGTCTTGTTAAAGGGTACACCTTAAAGAGCTATGAATACACTTTGGGAATTGGATTTTGTATCGATGTCGTTAAAAAAATTTGTTTTTTATCAAAATACCATCAGATACCAATTTTCAAGTGTATTTATTGCACTTTAAGGTGTGCCCTTAGGACACACGTGAACAAGACCCTAGTATGAGATAGTTCAGTTTGGATAGGTGATGAGCATAGGAGTGTTATTTATGAGTATTTGTGTCTAAGTGGGAAGATTAATGCTATCCCATACTCCTCAATCCATGTTGGAGACTCTCCATCAAATAGAGGGTAAGGTAATGGGTAAGGTAAAACAAAGATTACTCAGAGATCGATACTAACTTTCTAGGGATTCGCATTGCAATCAACAATGAACAAATCCCTAGTAAATAACTTTTGTAAAGATTTTAATGAGAGAGAAGTTACCTTCCTCAATTGAGTTTGTTTCTATTTCTGAAGGAAACTTCTACTTCTATCAAGAGTTGGGGACTAATACACAGAAAGACAGAGAAATCCAAACTCTTGAAGCAAAATGGAATCTAATATTTAAAAATTAAAATGATTCCAGCACTAACACTACAAGTTGAGATAGCAATGATGAAAATAAATACAAGGCAAGGTATATAAAGGACACACATATATAGGTAGGGAGACGGCTTGTCAGGCATGGCTCTATACCCCCATGCCGGCCGAGCTAAGTGAGCCTCCCTCCCTCGAACCGAATGCTTCTCAAATCCATGAACCCCACTCAATCTATTGTCACCATCAATCAATGAATTTCACAAATGTCATTTTTTTTTAATTTTTTTTATATAAAATAAATGTGAGTAGAGATCTTAGGGGAATACCCCTGTAACAACAATAGGATTCCAAAACAGAGGAATCCAACCAAAAAAAAAAAGCATTTTAGAAAGGAGGGGATCCTCCTGGAGTACCCTGTAGTACTCTTTAAATAGTGGAGAGGTCATGTCAAAGATTAAGATCTAACCTATCAACCAGGTAGTGATCATGGTTTGAATCAGATTTGAGAAAGAAAAAAAAGTTTAAAAAATTTCTATTTTAAGGATGATCATATGGATTGAAATTGAACAGTTATTGGACTCCAACATTTCCACGAAGAGATTTTGGTTTTTGTGCAATGTGGCTCTTTCTCAACCGTCCAACCGAATTACAGGGTACTCCAAGATAAAAGTACCACAAAGAGAGGATAGGTAAGGATGATCCCTAAAGGTGTGTTTGATTGCATGGAAAATCAAAATCCATAAAAAAATGATTAGGATAAAAATTTTAAATTTATTGTATGGTGTTACTTTGAAAAAATAAAAGGAAAATAGGAGGAGAGGATGTGGTAAAGGAGGAAGAAGAGGGGAGGACATGGTGGCAGTGACGACGAAAGTGAGGGAAGAAGAAGAGGAAGGAGAGAGAGAGAGAGAGAGAGAGAAGGTGGTTGGCGATAGTGACAGCGATGACGGTGAGGTTGAGGTTGAGAGTAACTGTGGCAATAGTGATGGTGAGTTAGAAGAAGAGATGAGTTAGAATTTTAATTTGTTGATGGAAAATAGAGATCAATTTTACTTTGATTGAACTTTTGGATGTGAGTAAAAAATATTTTTTCATGGAAAAATACAATCAAACACTTGAAAAATATCAATTTTTACCCTATTTTTCATATGCAATCAAACATATCCTAATTGTTTTTTTTTTTTCTTTTTGATCGGTAAGTTGGGGTTAAAGGAACCCCACCCTTTTTTATTAATATTAACTCCGATAATATAGTTATGAGGAATAGAATTAGAATTCTCTAATATTACAACGAGTTCTCTACAAGAAGCACCAAGCCGAGCAAGGTAAACAGCAACCCCTTTTTGTTTTCCGCTAAAAAAACTCAAAAGAACACGAAGTGAATTTCAATGATTCAACTTGAATATCTTTCATCATCTCTTGATATTTTCAAAGACTTTAATGTCACCATTGATGCTCTTTATTGAGTACTTCGAATTCGAAGAAATCATAATTCGGATAAAGCCTCTTATCAAGGCAAACCTCAACGCTTCCAAAATAGTTTCTAGCTCGTTGGAGATCACATCCATCACTTTAGTTCCTGACCATCTTACAAATCAAAGATGCTTGTGTTGTAAGCACGAGCAAACTCTAGTGTATATATATATATATATATATATAATATATATATATATATATATATATACTAAAAGGTGACATGTGCAAACACACATTTATCAAAAGGGTTTATTTGTAATTTAAAATGATTAAAGAATTTTTGAAGATTAGATGGTAAAAATGATATTTTTTTAAACTAAACGGCATGTGGTTGCAATTTTCTGAGTTTTTTATTTATTAAGATTACTCTAGTTATATTAAAATTAAATAAAAATGAGAGCAATTATTACTACTCAAATTTTGGTGTCGTTTCAACTTTGGTGTATTAATAATATTTTAACATATTTTATTGTCTTCATCCAAGTCAACTTGCAAGTCATCTACTAAAATCCAGTTGGTGCACATTAATTATCTATGTATATAGTGTATTAATAATATTTTAATAAATTTTATTGACTTGACCCAAGTCAACTTGCAAGTCATCTACGTAACTTCAATAGGTGGACATTAATTATATATATTCAGTTGAGTTCTCCAATTTTAAAGCATAGCCTAAGCACCTAATAATTGTATGTGTCTTCATAGACCTGTCTTATCTGCCTGCGTTCTCCTCTGAGGCTCTGAGTTACCAAGCACTTCCCTGGCCAGACAGCGACTAAAGGTTTTCTCTCAAATTTCTTTTCGAGGTGTAATTCACCTTTTCCAATTGTAAGCACAATTATAGTTTATAGTTTAATTATTCCTTAAAGATTTAGTTTTCCTTTCTTTTTGAAGTTTATTATTATATGTGCGGATGGGCATGTATTTAAAGGTTTATTTGTAATTTTAATAACTAACTAATGTGTTTTACCAAAAAAAAAAAAAATATATCTTGATTGTACGGAGTTTAAATGTTAGGTGGGAGTGTTTTTGAAATCCAAATTTTGGTATCCAACCACTAAACCGTTTTCTGTCATTATAGTAGTAAATATGTTTTGTTTTGTTTTTTGGTTTTTTTAGAATTTAGATCTCAATTATCACTTTTCTTAAATTTTAGATTTCCTTGTTTTTTTTAAAAGAAAAAAAAATCAAAATTTAAGTGATCCTCAAATTTTTTTTAAAAAAGTGATGATTTGTTTGTTGGAATCCTTCATCATCATTAATCTTTTTATTCCTTTTTATCCTTTGATGTGAGGAAGATTAGTTTATTAATACTTAATGTTTTATCTTGCTTCTCTAGTGGAAGGAGGGTATATTCTTAATTCAAGGAAATGAATTCAATCAAAGCTGTTTGGGGTTTTATATCCTCACACTTAGAATCAAGCTCGACTCAATCAGCGATGGGATCAAGCTCTCAATCAGTAATGGGATCAAGCTCGACTCAATCAAGTAATATTCTTATCTTTAAAAGTTTCAATATATATATATATATATCAAGCTTACTCACCAAATTGGGTCATTTCAATTAAGTACTCATATACCATCATCTCGTTGTAATATTATTATGCGTCAGGATCCGTAGATAACATTTTAGATAACATTTTGTCCCATATGGTAAAACAATTTCGGATTAGGTTAATTTTTTGTGAGGATGATCTCTTTGATAAGTAGATCATCCTCACAAAAAATCAGTTGCTTCTAAAACTTCTAACTCTATGAAAAATGATTATTACTTAACAATTAAAATGAACAGTTCATGATTCTTTAATTTGTAAAGTGAGACTAACAATTTCAGAATGGGCAACCCAAGTTAAATACTAAAAAAAAAAAGTTGCTATTGGCAACCCAACTTTACTTGTCACACCCCAATTTAAATATATAAAAAAAATCCACTAATAAAAATAATTAAACATTAATTTTTTTTGTGAAGATTTCTATTGATTGAATTTAGTATTTTTTATGAAGCTAATCACTAGGAAACAACTTTTGAAGTTGTTTGAATGAGTTATATTCAATTAAATAAATTTCATTTATTTAAAAAAATTACAAAAAAAAAATGAATATTCATAATTAAATTTATTTTTTATTACAAAATTTTGTCGAACAATTGATTAAATATGAGTTTTAAAATATTTTTATAAATATTTAATAAAAAGAATTTAAAATATTGAATAATAATAATTGAAAATAAATATGGGATAAAAATTATATTTAAAAAATATTTATATTAGAAAAGGGAATTCAACAATGGCATTTATGTAAAATGATGGGGACACAATTGGTATTTGTACGAGATGAATAGTGAAATAGCAACCATCTTTAATTTTTTTTGCTTTGTCTCCAATTCTAGAGACATGAATGGCAATTTAAAGGTGTGTCAGGAATTAAGAGGTTGGTTGGAGATAGGTTCAGAGATCTTTATCTCTAAATATAGAAACCGGTTGGAGTTGCTCTAAACCTCCGAACCAAGCTCTAACAAGTCTTTGAATTTCTGAAAGACTCTCTAAATCACTATTCATGTCTCTAGAATTGGAGACGAAGAAAAAAAAATAGAGATGGTCTCTATTTCACTATTCATCTTTTACAAATACCAATTGTGTCCTCATTATTTTACATAAATGCCATTTTTAAATTCTTTTTTCAATAAAAATATGTTTTAAATATAATTTTTTCCCCTTCTTTATTTTCAATTATTATTATTCAATAATTTTAATTTTTTTGTTAATTATTTATAAACATATTTAAACTCAGATTTAATCAATTGTTTGACCAAATTCAAAAAACATTTGTAATAAAAAATCAGTTTAATCATGAATATTCATTTTTTTTGTATTTTTTTAAAATTGATTTAAATATATATATTTATATTTTTTTTCTAAACATAAGATGATAAGACCAAATTTGAATTCTCATACAATTAGTAGATTTTTATTTAAATTGGGGTGTAAAAAAGTAAAATTGGGTTGTCAATAGCAAATTTTTTTTTTTTTTTCGTTTAAATATTTAACTTAGGGTGTATGAAGTAAGGTTGAGTCCCCAATAACAAACTTTATATATTTAATTTTCAGTGTAATAAGTAAAGTTGGATTGTTAATAGTAAGTTTATTGTTTTTTTTTATTATGTGAATAGTGAATTAGAGAGATGAATAGTGATTTAGAAGTTGGGACTCATAGGAGTTCGTTTAGATTCGGAGGAGAGAATCATCTCTAAAATGTAAGAATATGCCAAAATAGAGACACCCATTGGAGTTGCTCTAAGGAAGCATGAACTATTAGGAACTTATCCCAATCCAAACGTTGAAGGAAAATGTTGAAATGACAAAAAGAATTTATTGTGATTCTCACAAGTCTAACGTGAGATGTGCACGTAATCATAGATGTATTTTCTCGCGATACGAGTAAAAATCATCTACGGTTATGTATGCATGTCCACATCAGAATTGTGAGAATCACAGTAAATCCTATGTCACCCTAGCACGACTTAATGTTGAAACCTATTAAAAGCCATATTAATAACACATGACCAGCCTCAAATCTTATGTATTTGATAATTGCAAAACCTATATTATGTGAAAAAGTGGTAAATTCGACGTCAAGGTCTGTCTAATTTGATTAAATCCAAACAAATTCGACGAACCTAGATATCAAATTTACCATTTTTTTCCAGAGTGAGAATAAGTTCATGAATCCTCATTCCTCACATATTTAGCCCTTACCCACTTTGACCATGATGATTTATTTTCAACAATAGCTCAGAAAAGCTCCATACTAGATTAGATTAGAATTTTCATGTTAGAATTAATTTATCTACATAGGTCCTGTAATTTTCAGTTATTTCGGATGAAGACTATGCTTGGTGTCTCCCACTAATCAAGGCCTTCAATGAAGATAATTTGGAGAGTACCAAAATGTTCCTTAGCCTCCATCCAAATGCATTGTGGGCAAGACTTAACCCATTAGGGGAATCAGCTCTTTACATCGTTGCTCGATCTGGAAATGTGAGATTGGTACAATTATTGTTGAGTTTAATGCCTCCTGAAGCCACAGAATTAAGGAGCAATGGAGGTTTCACAGCCCTTGCAGTTGCCGCTATGGGAGGTATCAGGGAGATTGCTGAGATATTGGTGTTAAAAAATAGTAATTTGGTGCGTATCAAAGATGGAAGTAACATTCTCCCAGTTGTCACTGCTGCTTTTAATGGAGATGAAGATATGGTTCATTACCTTTACTCAGTAACTCCAATAAAATGAATTTTGTCCTGACCCAACAAATAACAATGGTGCTAATCTTCTTACTCATGCAATCATGTCTGATCTGTACGGTAAGAATTTACTTAGAGAGCTTCTGTTAGCATATCAAATTTTACTTATAAAACACCAATCTTTAATTTCAAAAGATTAGTGTGGTGTAAGTAAAAGTTGGTGTGCCAATAGAGAATTATCAAAACGGCACAGTAAAATTGAACAATTATCAAAATGGCACATTATTCAATTTAGTTCCAAAAATGGTAAATTATGGTTTTCAGAATTATTATTATTTTTTACTAAAACAATAAATGTGTAAAATGAATAGTAATTTTTTTCCCTATTCCATAAATCAGTAGATACGTTCTATGTTTTAATTTCAGTAAAACATTTAAAAAGAAGTTTTGTCTTATAAAACAATACAGTTTTTTTCCCACTTGAATGAAAATATTTTAATTTTAAAAATGGTAAATTATCGATTTGAAATTAAAATGAAAAATGTGCCATTTTGCTAATTTTTCAATTTTTAGTGCATATTTTATTATTAATTTTTTTTTTTTTCCAATTTTAAGACAGAAGTAACAAAATTAAGTGAACTTTATTAACTTTCTTTTTGTATTATTGTTAGATATTGCTTTGGATCTGCTGCAACGCTACCCAAAATTAGCTATCACTTCAGATAACTTTGGGGTGACTGCTATGCATGTTCTGGCTACAAGACCTTCTGCATTTCCAAGTGGATGTCGGCATGGAATTTTGCAAGGATTGATATACAAATGTTGGTAAAATCAACCCCTAAAACCATTCTTGAATAAAGAAAAATACAAAAGCAATATTTAATTTGTAATATTTATAATAGTCGTGATAATATGACACCCAAAACATCCCCATCACAGAATCATAGATCATTTGCATCGGGATACACATAACTATAAATCCTTTTCTTGTGTATCCCAAGTATCCCAAGGCATTTGATCTACAGTTTTGTGATGGGGGCATTTGTCATAGGGGAGTCTTATATTATCACGATTCTATTTATAAAGTAGCCATATTCATGATTTCATAACTATTTTTCTTTATATGTAAACTATAAAAGTACCTAATTTGGGCGAACCCCAGTTTAGAAGTTCAAGCTCGGGTTGAGCGCTCTGCCGCTTGATGTTGATCCTGTGTTTACGCTCCTACCCACCATATCAGGCCAACCAAAATCTGGCCCAATACTATTTAGGCCTACTCTGGCCCAAAGAGAACTGTGCCCAACTTACACTTAGTGGGATCAAGATCAACGGGTTGGTTCTGATTCCAATTTAAAATTGATGGAACCCAAATCCGAATCGTAAATTTTTTTCTCTTTAAATGGTTTCGATCGGTTCTTTATTTCTATCGATTTTGATTCTCTATCAGTTCAATTCCAATTAAAAGTCGTCTAAAACTATCCTTCCAAATCTGATTTTGATTTTGGCCATGGTTCGATTCTAGTTAAATTAGTACCCACATGGACACCCCTACAGAGGGCGGTTCATGGGACATATGTAAAAATAATGGTTTTTCAAAATATGGGTTATAGATTTTGGATTGAATTGATTTTTTGTGAGGATGGTCACTATGATGAGAAGATCATCCTTACAAAAAATTAATTCAATCTGAAACTTCTAAATCCATAAAAGTGATTTACAAATTATTGGCAAAAATTGACAAAAAATCGACGGTCCACATTCTAAATCACTTTTAATGTGGTTAGAAGTTTCAGATTGGACTGATTTTTTTTTGTGGACTGAGTAATGTTACATTGTTTTTACATATGTTTTTAATATGTCCCTTGATCCGTTCCTTATATATATATTGCATTCATGATAATAAAAACAATAGTGTCATCACCCTAGAATATAATTTAACGGTACACAATTTTTTTTTCCTGTATGAAAGTCATCCCGGGGAAATTGCGTGATGATCCTCATGATACAGTAAACGCTCAGGTGCACATTTTCAATTTAGGTATCTCAACCATTACTCACATACACACATTCACCTACATTTGTCATGTTACATGTAAGGGTTTCATATTGGTTTAATTTTATGGATGCAAAATTGTTTCATATTGTAGTTATTTGTGGACTGCGTGGGATTGTTTTGAAGGCCATTAAATTATCTGGTAGGTGTAACACCAATTCTCTCTTCTTCTTTTTCATCTTTTGTCAATTATTTTCGAGTCTTGACTTAATTTTGGTCACACAGTTCCAGGTGTTAAGAAAATATATGATAGGAAGTTACTACATGCCTCAGCCCTTGAAGTACTCAAAATTCTTTGTGGCGAAATTTCCATATTAAAGGCCCCACAAATTATTGAGTCCCAATTACATTCTGCAATCTCCAGAGCCATCAATTTTGGTATTGTTGAGATAATTGTTGAGATTGTTAAATGTAATCCTTTTTTTCTATGGTGCTCTGATTTAAATGATCGAGGCATGTTTTCATTGGCGGTTGAACATCGCCAAGAGAAAATCTATAATGTTTTGTATGAGATGGGAGAAAAGAAAGTCATGGCAAATAGAAGAGATAAATATGGTAACAGCATGTTACATTTAGCTGCAATGTTACCACCTTCCTCTCAAATGAAAAGAGTCTCTGGTGCTGCTCTTCAGATGCAACGCGAGCTACAGTGGTTTAAGGTAATCTATCTTGCTTTTGAGCTTAGAGTTTGTCATTTTAGTTTTTAATCCTATTTGACATTGAAAATGTTTGATTCCCTGATATTTCTTGGTTGCATCTCTTGTAACAAACTTTACACTTTTTTTAATTTTTTACTATTATTGTTTAAAAAATAAATGACAATTAAAGGGATGCACATGTCCCACTGAAATTGAAACCAACCCGAAATATGTCCGTCGGGGTTCTAATTCCAAATGTTGAAACCGAATTCAGACCAAACCAATTCTTTTGGGTAAATTTCGGGTTCGGATTCAATCTGGGATAAACCCATTTTTTGATATATTTGTTTAAGTTTATAGAAAGTAGGTTTAAAAAAATACTTTCAAAATTAGAAAAATACACTTTTTGAATAAATTATTTATCATGTATTTTTTTCAAGTACAAGAAATGATATTTTTTCAATAATAAAAAATTTAACGGTTTCCCATCACACTCTTTCGGCATCATATGACCACGTGCTTATGTCGCCGGTGATTGATCGATTAAGTAAATTTTGAGTAATATCGGGTTGTTCTTTTCTTGGACACATATTTTTTTATGTCTTTATTCATTTTGCTTATTCTAGTAAATGTACTGGAATAAATTAGAATTTTCCTATAATAATTACATTTTACTTTTTCAGTTTTGCGTTTTACTTTCGTCTGGGTTTACAATATCTATTAAGGTAAAATGTTGTCATGCCTCGGATTGAAATTTTTTCAATTTTTGGGAAGATTAGGATTAGGATTAGAGAGTTCTAGATTATTACTATCCCCTCCGTAAATAAATGCATTAAAATCAAAATTTTGAGGATCATTAAGATTTTGAAAATCGTCGATATTAATATTTCAAGGATCCATTATATAAATATTAACACTAAGATTAAAATTAATAGAGATTCATTAGACTTTAGTTGAAAGTAGAGAAAAAAAAAAGGAGAGGAGAAACTTAATCTAATAATATTAAGAAAAAAAATTAGAACCACTACAAATTATATAAAAAATTTTGATTTTGATTGGTTGATCGTACCATGTGTCAATTTGATCGATTGATTTTGTCATGTAGAAGAAATTCTTGATCACTTGATGATGACTTTGATCTTGATCACTTGATGAAGAGTTGTTCTTGATCACTTGATGAAGATTTGATCACTTTGATGATGATTTGATCTTGATCTTGCTATATAGAAGAATATTAATCACTTGATGATCAAATTAATTGAAAATAAATCTCAATTTAATAAAAATTTTAATAAATTTAGTACAAAATTATAAAAATAAATTAAAGTGATTGAGAGATTAGAGAATTTTGAGAGAATTTGGAATAGTGAAAAATGAAATTCAGTTTGGAGTATTTATAAAAATAAAACATTCATATTTACTCTCACCCTCTTTCAACAATTAATAAATAGTAATAATTTTGTTTTGTGAAATTTCAAATTTTTTTGAAATATTTTACCCTTTTTTTTTTTTTTTTCAAAAAATCATGTTTTCAGGTTGGGGGGGGGGGGGATGGTAAAAATTTGAATATTTTTGAAAATCTTCAAGTTTTCGATCTTGGGTAGGTCCGAGTTCGATTTAGGATAACGGCTCTCAAACTGGGTTCAATTCAAGTTTGGTCCGGTCTGAGGGGTTCAAACCAATTTTTTGTGGGTTTGGTTAGGTCCAATTTTCGGGTTGCGGGTAAAATGTACATCCCTATGCACATGTATGGAGTAAATTATCAAAGCCATACCTGTGCATCATATACACATATTCATTGTTCTTTCCTTCAAACTTCGTAGGTTGCCCAATCCCACGATAAATTGATGACTTAATCCTTTATAATTTGGCTTCAGTGAGTCAACTTTGACGTTTAATATTTAACACCATCAAGGCCTTGGAAAGAGCAGAGCTGGGTGTAAGTTACTGTCATGTAATTTTTACGTTTATATATGCATGCCTTTGTAACTTTGGTGGGGGTAAATCCATAAATATGATATTTTGGAAAAGAAAAGGAGTTTAGTAGAAATCAAGGCGGACCCATGATTTTTTCTACATGGGGGCAACTAAGAATCTTGCAAATTTTAAAAATTATTGTGCGGGAATTAACGATAGATTTTATTTTCCATTGTTGTTATCTGTCCCAATAACATATAAATCCTTGTAATGGATTTTCCATTGTGAGGGAATTAACGATAGATTTTATTTGCCATTGCTGTCATCTCTCCAATAACATACAAAATTGTATAATTTTGCTAATTTTAAAAATTCTTGTGCCCTCATTGCCTCACTTTAAATCCATTACCCCTCATTGTATAGTAAAATAGTAAAACCTTTTCATATCCCATCCGTTGCATGGATGGCCAAATAACATAAAATCTTGGGACTTCTTATTTTGACCGATCAATGCATGCGTACTAGATCTAGGAATTCATGCTCACAAACATCTTATATTATTTAATTTTCTATTTTAAATCAAACTCTATATGGCACTTTTCCCAAATTTTCTGGATTCGGTTTATGTTTGGTAAAGAATTGTAAAGTTGCACTAGTAATTTCCAAGGAAAGTATTTTAAGCTCCACTCTCCAGTATAAAAATTGCAATCCTTCATCACCAAGTTAAAGGAGGCCAAAACTTTCCCATATATAACTTTACGTTATTTTTCACATTACTATGTTATGTTTATATATGACTACTTTACCTCATCATCACAGGAGGTGGAGACAATCATGCAACCTAGATTTAAAGACCTACCAAACTATGACGGCAAAACACCTCAAGCTTTGTTTACGGAGCAACACAAGGAATTGGTGAAAGAAGGGGAGAAATGGCTGAAGGAAACATCACAAGCTTGTATGGTTGTTGCCACTCTCATTGCCACAGTTATGTTTACTGCGGCTTTTACAGTTCCTGGTGGCAATAATGGTGATAAAGGTGTCCCAATTTTTATACGAACCAAGGCCTTCGACGTTTTTATAGTATCAGATGCATTATCACTCTTCTCTTCTTGCACTTCAGTGTTGATGTTTCTAGCCATCCTCACATCACGTTATGCAGAAGAAGATTTCCTTAGGTCTTTGCCGAAGAGGTTAATAATTGGACTTTCCACCCTCTTCTTCTCTATAGTAACTATGATGTCCACCTTTGGTGCAACTCTTGTTATTGTTCTTAAAGAAAAATATACCTGGGTTGCCTTTCCAGTCATTTTTATGGCTGCTGTTCCTGTTACCTTCTTTGCTCTATTGCAACTTCCACTCTTCATTGACATAGTCTTCAACACATATGGATCTAGGATCTTCAGGAAGAAAATCAGATACATGTATTAGTACTTCACTTCATTGTATGTTTCTGTATAAGGAAACATTTAAAATAAATTCAGTCACTTTCTCTTCTTCAAAACATTTCGTCTTTGTTACATGTATAATCAAAGAGTCATGATAAACTGACTCAACCGACGTGGCATATGCACAGAATCATAGAATTTTTTCCTTGGGATACATAAAGGTAAATATCTATGGTTTTGTGCAGTTGAGTGAATTGGATTTTTTTCGTCAGGTTATCATTATTCATAATCAAAATACAAAAAATGTCCTTCATTAACATGGATTGCTCGCTAGTGTCCCAATATCTTTTTTTATGTTGTTAAGTAGTAATTGTATATATTTAAAAGAAAAATTTTAAGGAGGGGAGACCCCTAATTTACAATCCTTAGAATGGGAAGATCCAGATTATCTCCAACCAATGCCAACTTTGTCATAGGAAGATCTACGTACCTGAGAGTTCAATATCTCCTTGTAATCAAAATACAAAAATGTCCTTCATTTACATGGATTGCTCGCTAGTGTCCCAAAATCTCCTTGAATTTTATACAAATGACTTAATTTATATATTTAAATAAAAGCAAAATCAGGAAATTGATATACAAAAGATATCCTTGTGAGTATTGAAATCCAACGGCTGCAAAGCCAATAATCAAGCTAGTTTTTGGCATCCAAGTCTACTTGGTGGATCTACGCAACCGAAACTAACTTCATTAGACATATGTAAAAGATGGACTTGTGTGAAGCCATTGAAAAAAAAACAAGAAATAAAATAAGCCAAGCATGCCGAATTTAATTTGCAATGTAGTTCCACCAAATATTCGCATGGTACACAGCCCAAAGAAGTTTTCTATGTAACAAAAATAACATTTTAAACAAGAGAAAGTCAAAGTATATCTCATTCTATTTTTAGTTTTGCTTGATAAATAAACTTGCATAGAGCAATACTAATACTTTCGTTTAGTAGGCTTGTGGAAGATTCCAGACCCATATGTGTTGAAGACTATGTCAACAAAGAGGGGGAAATGCAGCAAAGCAAACAAGGTAACTGGGACACTAGCTGTCAAGGTGACTGGAATGACTACCCATTTAATTTTTTCATGCATAAGGATAACAAGAGTAGCACCAAAGGCTGACATCATAGCCGCTATAGATAAGAAGAGTGTGGCAAGACCAATTATCAACTTCTTTGGCAGAGACCTGAGAAAATCTTCTTCTGCATAACGTGATGTGAGGATGGCTAGAAACATCAACACTGAAGTGCAAGAAGAGAAGAGTGATAATGCATCTGATACTATAAAAACCATGAAAGCTTTGCTATGTAGAAAAATTGGGATGCCTTTATCACTACTGTTGCCACCGGGAACTGTAAAAGCTGTAGTAAACATAACTGTGGCAATGAGAGTGGCAACAACCATACATGCTTGTGATGTTTCCTTCAGCCATTTCTCCCCTTCTTTCACCAACTTCTCATGTTGTTCCGTAAACAAAGCTCGAGGTGTTTTACCTTGTAAGTTTGGGAGGAATTTATATCTGGGCTGCATGAGTGACTCCACCTCCTATGATCATGAAATAAAGTTGTGAAGATAGCATAATTTGAAAACAACCTAGATATGTGGGATTTTTTTCGTTACTTTTAAAAAATAAAAAAATATTTTGGGTAAAGTAAATGAATCATGTTCCTCTATTCCACACTATCCAAAACCCCAAGTCTTTTGTTATTGAGATTGAGTTCCTATTTAATTTGCTATCACTCTTTCCATCCACCTTCTTTTGAGTTTTCCTCTCATTCTTTTAAGACCTTCAACTTGAATATTTCTTTTAACTGCAGTTGTAATTAGTCTTTGTTAAATATATTCAAACCATCTCAACCGAAATTCTCTTAGTTTGTTACTTATTAGATTTATTCTTTCTGTTGAGTCTATATTTTCTTCAACTATCGGGTGTGTCACACCCCAGTTAAGTCCCGTGACACTCTTGTATTCATAGTTCTCCCCCTCTCCAACAGGTTGGTCTTTTAGAGTAGTTGGTTGGTTAATACTTACATATTTTATCAAATGTATTTGTTTATAATTTTAAAGTTTTTAGCTTTTGCACACATCCATCTCAACATTCTCACTTCTTCTTGAGTGACCAAGGTTGAACTCTTAAAAGCATAGCTGGGCCTACTAAAGGTTTGTTGCAAGCGAACTTATTTTCAATCTCAAATAGCATTAGAAACTAAAATGTCAGACACTGAGATCAAAAGCAAGTTCAATTACCTTGAACCACTGTAGCTCACGTTGCATCTGAAGAGCTGCACCAGAGACTCTATCAAGCTGGGCGGAAGGTGCTAACATCGCAGCAAAATGTAACGTGCTGTTTTCAAACATATCGCGAGTACTTAAAATGTCCTTCTTTTCTCCCATCTCGTATGCAAGGTTGAATATTTTCTCTTGGCGATATTGAACCGCGATTGAAAATATGCCTCGTTGGTATTCATCCAAGTACAATTTAAAGTAAGGATTAAACTTGAGAACCTCAACAATAAACTCAACAATTCCATACTTGCTGGCTTCCATCATTGCCCTGTATACTTGGGTCTCGGGAAGACCTTGAAAATTAACTAAGGAAATTTGGTCACAAAAAATTCTGAGTACTTCTAGGGATTGGGCATGTATTAACTTCCTATCATGTATTTGCTTAATACCTGGAAATTTGTAACCAAAATAAAGTTGACTCAAATAATTAATGATTAAAAGATGCTAATAAAAGAATAAGAGTAACATGATACCTGATAATTTTAAGGCATGCCAAACAAGTCCATGCATTCGATGGATTACTACAATATAAAACCATAAACGTTTTTAAGGAAACTAAAAGACAACTTTAATTTCAATATTTATTTGTAAGGTAGCTCTGTAAAAATCTTACATGGAGAGTAACACATGTAAGTCAGTGAGTGTGTGTGTAGGTTGGGGGTGACATATAACATACCTGAATTAAATAGGTGCACTTGAGAGTTAATGTTGTCATGGGAATCGTCTACTTTTGTTCGGATATGCACAGTGGATTCACTTAGTTGCACAGGGATACCTTCGAGAGAGAAGAAAAAATTAAGGAAACTCATCAGATTGTTCCAAACCGTATTTGAAAAATTAAATTATAAATTTGTTTTAATTTGGAGGTGTGTATGAACCATAGATGTTTTTCATCGAGATATGAGTGAAAATCATATATGGTTCTATGCATACCTCACCTCAAGAAAGTGCGAAATGAGGTCATTCCAGCACACCTCGTGTTTTTTTTTTTTTTTTTGATAAATAGTATTCTATGCATTAAACAAAATCAAGTCGGTCGAGATGACCAACTTGGGCAGGCCTTACAACACAGGACTACTCGCAAATAGAGCAGCAAATGCTATCCCACTTGTACAAGAAATCCTCAAAAAATAGACCCCTAAGCTCCTTATACACTTTTGACCAACAAAATATAAGACCCAAGATAGACATAATCGCGTCTGGACAATCCTTTTGTTTTCCTTCGAAAATAAATCTATTCCTTTCGAACTACACCCCCCAACAACTCGTGTTTTTTTTTTCAATAGATGTTTCTTTTTTTTTGTAATTTTGTAATTTTTTAATTGAGTAATATTGGAGAAACCTCAAGATTGACCTCTATTCACACTTTGCTGATGTGGAGATGTGTACATAACCATAAATGCTTTTCATCAAGATACAAATGATAGTGACAAGCATCTACGGTTCTATGTGCACCTCCACATCAGAAAAGTATTAATTGAGGTCACTCCATCATGACTCTTTCTAATTAAGATATACTAATTACAAAATTGGGCTCAGAGTTATATGATGCCTTTTATCAACTGAATAATTCTGAAGTGACTCTAAAATTCACATCAATTTACACTTAACTAATGTGAATGTGTGCACAGAACCATATTTGTTTTTCATTGAGAAACGAGTAAAAAGAATCTATGGTTCTTGGCTCACCTCCACATCAGCAAAGTACAAATCAATGTCAATTTTAAAGTCACTCCAGCACGACTCTTATCAACTATATGTTTTACTGACATGCATATATCAATCGTTGCCAAATTCCTTTTTGATATCCACTTGGGAATGCGTAAGGTAGTGTAGCCAGCACACAGATAGCAGTATTCCCAAAGAGATCTGGAGTAGTAGCTAATTTTGGATAATGTCGCAGTAGATCCAAAGCAATATCTATACAAGTAACAATAAATACCAAAAAGAAGTTAATTGAAAAAAAAAATCATTAAATTTTATTTTTTGTTATATAATTGTGGCTAAGATTGGAAATAAATTTGATTACCATATATATCAGAGATGATAGAATAATTAAGAAGAGTAGCACCATTCTTGCCTTTTTCAGGACTTAATTCTCTTATTGGAGTTACGGAATAAAGATATTGCACCATGTCCTTATTTCCATGGCTAGCAGCGATAACAATAGGCAGTAAGCCAATTGAATTTGCGATACACACCACATTATCATTTCTTGTTACCAAGATCTCTGCGATCTCCTTAATCCCACCCACAGCAGCGATTGAAAGTGCTGTGGCACCTAAAGTGCTCCTTAATTCTAGGGCTTCGAGAGTTGACAAGCCCACTAATAATTTTACCAACCACACTTTCCCAGTTCGGACAACAATGTGAAGAGCAGTCTCCTCATACGGGGGAGTTCTTATAGTCAATGCATTTGGATTGAGGTCAACAATGCTTCTCGCACGTCCCCAATCACCATCATGCAAGGCATTCATTAGTAGTAGAGACAAAGCATAGTCATCACTTGAAGTTCCTGATGAGTAATGGAAACTAAGATTCAATTAATTACTAGATAAATAAAACGCGCCATGAGAAGGGCATAAATTTAAATTAAAATAACATGTTGATCTTTGGGAAGGAAAGCTTTATGGGAGAAAGAAAAGAAGTATGCATGCATGTAGAAAGGGAACAGTCTCTATCCATCCATCGGGATACGTACTCACATAGGCTACCAAGTAAGCCCATTCATGTAATGTATAAATAACAATGAAACAAGACAACAAGCTCAAACAATGAATAGTTGGTTCTTGAGCTACCCGCATTCCTTGTGACATGATCTGTGCATGGGTTGGCAAGGAAGATAAGTTTATTGATTAATAGCCAATATGCCTCTATCAAGCCCATATGTCCCTTGCCTAAAATGGGAAGTCCGGTAGCTGACTATAGCTGGAAATCCAATGGTTTAATTATCTGTTGCCTAGACTTTTTGGGTGGACAGAAAAGATTTTTAGAAGTTGTAAGTAATTCTTAGAAGGAAATCTTGGATGGGGTGCCTCTATACAGGTTTTTCTCTAAATTAAAGAGATTAAAGGGAGATTTACACTTATGGAAGACCAATGTTATAGGTAACGTGTCTATCAAACTCAAGGAGTTGGAGAACTTAGTTGAATCACTAGAGAGGAAAATGGAAGATTCAGGGTGGGATCGGGAGTATATATGTCAGAAGGCCAGCTAGCTCATCTCCGGGTGAGTGCAAGATTTGGAAAAGTATAAAGAGCAATTTGAAGTTTACAATTCTAAAGTCTAAGATGTTGATGAAAAGATATTATTCTAATTGGAGTGCGGAGGATCCGATGTTTAACCTTTTTCCAAAAGAAGATCTTAAACAAAAGGTGCCCGATGTGTGGAGTTGTGGATTATGGGATGAAAGAAAACTCAGATCTATGATCTCCGAAGAGGCAGCTATCCAAAAATTCTTGTGCATGGATCTTCTTTGTAGTTCAGTAGAGAAACTAATCTTGATGAACTCAACGACGGGTGATTTCTCCTCTAAACAAGCTTGGAATACTTTCCGGTCTATAGGCAATCTAAGCAAGAATTGGAAGGCCATTTGGAGCTCTGCGACCCCTTCAAAACTTAAAAAGTTTGCTTGGAAATTCCTTCATGAATCTTGCCCAGTAGATTCAGTTTGAAGGAGAAGAGACCTTACTCTTTGCTTCACGATGTACTTGCTGTGAATTAGCCAAAGAAACGACTCCACACTTGTTCTTTGATTGTGTGCTTGCAAAGAGAACATGGAATTTTTTTCAGTCTCCTTGATCAAGGAATGATGCATCTAGATCAGAAAACATTATTCTCTTGGTATTCTACCAAGAAAAATCAATTCTCGGCAGTGGTGAGTTCGAGGCCTTGGTTAGTAATCTGGAGCATTTGCTTAGCATGTAACTCTAGGAATTTTTATAATAAACTGATCTTGGTGAAAGGCGTTATCAGTCGAGTGCTTCGATGGTTCCATGAGCTCACGACTGTCATCCAATTCAAGAAGTTTCCTCTCTATCTGGTTCAGGTTACCTCCTCTAAATTTGTTTAAAGCTCAATTTAGACCGATTGACCTTGTAACAGTTCTTGCAAAATTATTTCAATAATTTTGGCTAATAGGCTTTAGGATGTCTTCCTGACCTTATCTCAAAAGGGTAAGGGACTTTCGTGAAATGTATGAACATTTATGACAATGTTATTTTAGCTCATGAGGTTCTAAGGGACCTAAACTAGAAGTTAAGAGGGGGAAACGTAGCCTTGAAAATAGATATGTCTGAGGCAGATGATTGCAAGGAATGGAACTTCATTCTGGATGTTTTAAATAGAATGGGGTTCTCTCCCCATTCTATTTTTTAATTAAGGGATGTATTTCTAATGTCTGTTTTTTTATCCTATATAATTAATGGTTTGACCAATGGCTATTTTGAAGTATCTAGAGGGTTGAGGCAAGAGGATCCTGCGTTGTTTTACTTTTGTAGAGGAAGCCTTTGTCGAGGGATCAACAAGGAGATGAATGATAGTAGAATAGAAAGATTTGTGGGCTTTCGTACAGTCAGAATGGATGGAAGCTCAAGACCATCACCCACCAAGGCTTGTTTAATCCCTTATATAAATTATAAAATTACTATAAATAATAATATTACCATGATTTGATCTTATATGGGAAGTTATGTAAAATGAACCTACTTGGGAAGGTTAGTTAAAGATAGAGATGTTACCTGGCATGGCTGAGCTTGATGTTGATGCTATCACTTGTTGGGTGGAATCCATTTCTTTGAAATAAGAAAAAAAAATAATAATAATAATAATACCGATCGATCTATCGAACTATCTTGTAGTCACAAATATTTATTCTACAAACATAGCAATATATATATTTCTTTTCTAAGTACCTCCAAACCAGAAGGATTAAAAACAATAATAATAATAATAATAATAATAATAATAACAACAACAAGAGAATTGATGAAGGAAGAATACCTACAAACCAAAAGGAATAACAAGACAATTATCTCTATAATAACAAGATATATAATGAAAGATGAGTCCAATAAACAAATAACCTCTTTATTCTTCTACATATAAGATGTAAAACTAAGAAAAAAAATCTTAATCATGATTAGATTAATGAAAATGGCATTAGACAAAGGACACAATGATATGAATAGTTGTGTGTGTTTTTAGTTATTTATTTTGCTTTTATGTGGTATATGAGAGCGACCAAACCATATTAGCTTTAGAGAAGTTTTCGTAAAATTATGCGCAACTTATGGCAAAATTCTGATTCCGATACATTGTCCATTTTAATTCCCAAAATATGTTTTCCAGCAGGTTCGTCACTTCTATAATCAGCTATCTTGCTGATAAATTAACATAGAGATTACAGATAATTTTAAAGTTGCTTTTATAATCAGAGATCTCACAGATAAATTACCAACGAGATTGCAGGTAATGTTAAAGTCCAATATACCATTGATATTTTTAATGGCAAGATGGCTAGTAATTTATCAGCGAGATAGCTAATTATATAAGTTATGAACTTGCTGGAAAACATGTTTTGGAATTAAAATGAACAATGTACCAAAACCATGATTTTGCCGTATTCAGCTCACAAAAAGGTAATTTACCCTTGGCTATAACTAAAAGAAAACATAAAATTATTTAGCTCAACCCTTACTAATCTCTCCGCACACACTTGCGTGTGTATAGCATATATACATGAAAATGAGTTCGACGCAAGCTTCTCCCATGATAATAAATTATGCGAACCATGCAGATGCAGAGGCCAACACATCATTCGAGGTACAAATTTTCAGTTTTCATAGACCAAAAATGTCTAATGTTCTACTCCTGTTATTAGGCAGTTGTGCATTTACTTGTGCGAAAAATTTCACTTTTGTCATATCCATAAATGAAAATAAAAAAATCATCAAAATAAATGTTAGATCAATGTAAAAAGATTGAGCAAATCTATAATTAGAAATCAATCATGAAAATTATCAAATTGAAATCACTAGTCAAGATGAATATTTATATAGGTACACCAAAAGATGCACCTTAAGCGACTCCATGCATACACACATACAAGCAGCTAAAATGTGGCATAAGGAAAGGTTTTCACATACCTGTGTTAGAGAAAATGGAGGTCTAGGTCGATTTTGATCTTACTATACAACTGAGTTGTGATAGCTTGGTGTGGTATATCTTATAGCAACATCTTTTGCTGATTACACTCAAGGTATCAAACACTTTGCTTGTTCTATAATTAAAGGTTACTCTGAGTAAATAATTAAATGATGGGAAATGTTCAGCACCCTAAGTTTTACCACACACTTTAACAAACGTTTTTTGTCCTACATGGGTTAGAAGTTTTGGAATGAGCTGATTTTTGGTGAGGATGATCTATATGATTAGAAGATCATCCTCCCCAAAAATCAGCCCATTCCGAAATGTTTAGCCCCATGTTTACACGTTGAAAAATCGTGGACCGTCCATTTTTTGTAAATCAATTTTGATGGGGTTAGAAGTTTTGGAATGAGCTGATTTTTGGTGAGGATGATCTCCTCACCATAGAGATCATCCTCACCAAAAATCAGCTCATTCCGAAACTTCTAACCCATGTAAGACAAAACGCGTTTGTTAAAGTGTGTGGTAAAACTAAGGGTGGCGAACGGGACCTTAAATGATATATTAAGTCATATTAAAGAAAGATGCCTAGCTATGATTGTATAGATGAAAAAAAAGTATTCTAGTCTCCAACGAAATTGGACTCACAGCATCCAATGCATGACTCAGATATTCCAAGAAATTACTCAGGAAAACTGTATTACTTCTTATATTGGGCACAGGTTGGATGCTATGCATAAAAAATTGTTGGGAGATTAGAAAAATCAAAGGCTGTCAATGGGCCAAGCTGGGTTGGCTGGGCACGAGGATCGGGTTTAGGTATTATTCTAGGTCTGTTTAGTTATCGGGTTTAGTCTGATTCATGTTTAGGTTCAAATTCAAGGTGGGAGGGACTAGTGAGGTGACCCGACCCTATAATTTATGGGGGAAATTATAATATAAAAAATTCTATTTAAAATAGTATTTATTAAAATATTAACAATTCTTTTAAAATTATCGAAAGTAACCAAATTCGACTATTGAAGGGTCAAAAAAAAAAGATTTTAATCAAAATTTTGGCTCTTTAAGAGATGATTTTTTTTTTTTTTTAAAACAAAGTTTCGGCCCTTTAAGGTCAAGACCAAGATCATGATCAAGATCACGATCATCATCATCTTGTTTTCAGATCTTGATCATGATCACGATCAAGGTCTAGATCATGAACATGATTTTGGATCAAGATCATCATCATCATCATCTTATTTTCAGATCATGATGGATCAAGATTATGATCATGATCACGATCAAATGATGGTTATGATGATCATGATCATAGTCATTATCTTATTTTCGGATCAACTTGATCATGATCATAATTTTGGATCAAGATCATGATCATGATTTTGGATCAAAATCATGATCATGATTATCATCATCTTATTTTCAGATCATGATCATGATCATTATCCAAAATCAAAAAAATAAACAAGGTTCTTACTTTTAAATATCTTGATCCAAGGTTAGAAGACAAAGTCCAAAAATCTAGAAAAAAAAAAAACCAGGATGATTAAGAAAATTAAGAAGAGAGGAGGAAAACCAAAGAGGAGAAGAAGAGGGAAGAGGAAGAGAAAGAGAAAATTTGATTAAAAAAATTCGGCCTTTAAAGGGCTGAAATTTTGCTTTAAAAAAATTTACCTTTAAAGGGTCAAAATTTTGATTTAAAAAAAAAAATTCAACCCTTAAAAAGATCGTAATTTTGATTAAAAATAAAAATCGGCCCTTCAACAGCTGAATTTGTTTTCTTTCTATAATTTTCAAAAAATTATTACTTTTTTTAATAAATACTACTTTAAATAGTTTATTTTTTTATAATTTCCCCTAATTTATATAGTAGTCTTAATGTAATAATATATTATAACTAAATTTATAATGTATAAGAATTACAAATTGCGAGTCAGCTCAGCCCAAATACTTGCACGGTTTGGGACTGGTCTGGACAGGTATTTTTATTAGACTTGGCATGAATATGATTTTGAAGCCCATTGAGTAGCCCAGGAAATCCATAACAGAATCTTTACTGCACTAGCATGAGTGCAGATTTTCTAACTCAACCTGAGTACCAGACAGAATAACTCAAAAACTCACTGACACACAACTGCTAAATGTGTTCCGTTGTGTATCCTAAGGGAAAAAATCTGTGATTCTTGCACATGCCACAACAGTGAGTTTCTGAGTTAGCCTATCAGAATTGTGTTACCCCGAGAATTGAGTTAGAAAAGGATAATGTTGAAGTAATATTAAAAGTACATCGATTGTACACTCTGATGTGGTGGTGCACACATAACCATAGAAGCTTTTCATCAAGATATGAGTGAAAAGCACTTGTGACTATGCATACACCACATCAGAATGTCTGAATCAATGTACATTTCAATGTTACTCCAGCACAACTCATTAGAAAATCATTACACAATTGACATACCACTTTATACAAACAGAACTTTTGCTGGTTGCAGTAAGGTTTCAAATGTTTTATTTGTTCTATTATAAAAGGTTATATTCTCACTAGAAAATAAAATAATCTAAAGCCAAAAAGAAAAAGAAACAATAATAAAATAAAATGATCCCCATGATTGCTTAAAGAAAAATTCTAGACTCCAACGAAGACTCATGATCTGGAAGTTCCCTACACCACATGAAAAAATGTTAAATTCCACAGTTGCCAAGGCCCATCGAATTTAGATCTTTTTTCACTTAGTGTTTAAAAGAGTTGTGTCGAATTTAAGCCTTTTTCATGTAATGCCAAAACAATGAATTCCTAAGAATTCAGTACTAATATCTAGAAGGTGGGAATGCCAAAACTCTTTTGGAATCTTGTGGAAAACAAGACTTTGAGGGATGAGTGGATGAGGAAGAGATATGTGAGATCAGGTGACATATGGCATTGTAATATGGAAAGTGTTGAAGTAACATTGAAATTGACATTGTTTGGGACATTGGTAACGTGGATGTATTTATAGAATCATAGATGCTTTTCATCGAGTTAGGAGTGAGAAGCATCTATGGTTCTGTACACACCAATGTCCCAAACGATGTCAATTTCAATGTTACTCCAGCATGACTCTTATAATATACATACATCAATCCATTTAAACTTCAGGTATCACCCCTGCAATAATGGAAGTTGCTACCTTGTAACTCATGTCTATTATATCGTCTTTTGATATTTTACCAATTGTATCTGATGGGCTGAGAGATTTTACAAATTTTAAAACAAAAAGTCCACAATCATCAGTGTTTTCTTATTGAGATGGATCTGGATAATCTATAACAATCCAATCAGACCAAGATTCCAACTTATCCACCACCTTGACATGGTATAACACTTCCGGTAAAATGTTCAACTACAAAATAAAAATGATTAATTAGATCAAAATTAATTAAAAATTTTATACCAATACAATTATTTTCACTTTTGAAAGGTATGTCTTTGTGGAACTGGCTTAAGGATGGGGATAGAAACACAAATTTCTTCTATTTATCTGCAAGGATTAAAGTTGCTAGAAATTTCGTTACAAAAATCAAGAAAATGGATGGGTACTGGTGGAGAGTACTTCAGATATTGGAGGGGAGGTTGTTGTTGAGTTTGAGGACATCCTATCTTGCAAATACAGGTGTTGTTTCGGCCACTTTTCTTGATCCTTTATCTCCTGTCATTTCTTAACAACAAAATGAGCTTCTTGTACAAAATTGCCCCTGATATTGTTCCATTGGCGACGCTTCACAAAACTATGCCCAAATAAATCGCCTCTAAAAAGTCCTCATTTTTGTAGTGACTGTTAAAAATACAAAGCTTCTAGTAAGAAGAGGAAACCAAATTTTGATGTGGCGTGATCCTTTGATTAAGGGAGAAAGTCTAAATTTAATTTAGATTTGGGCATGGTACTATCAATCTCATTGATAGTAATAATGAGGCCATAATTTAATATTTATGGAAGGAAATAGTTGGAATCTACCGACTCTTTATAATGACCGTATGAAGCAGACTGGGGACCTTGTTTACTCTCAGCCGGGTCCTAGGGGTTTGATTGATGATAGAATTGTGTGGATTCACAATGCAAATGGTAGATTTTCATCGAAATCTGCTTATGAGACGAATTTGGCAAGAAACTTGAGGGTTGCTTAGGCTGAAATCTTATGAAGTAAAAGGAGAGTTCCTCGCTTTTATTTTATTTCTTGGTTAGCAATTCATAAAAAGTTGGCAATGATTGAAATGTTAAGGAAAGAGGTATGCAAGTTTCACTCGATGCTCTCTTTGTTGGTGTAATGAGGAAACCAACACACACCTATTCTTCAAATGCAACTTTAAGAAGTGGATTTGGAATTCTTGTCTAAGGAAATTCGGTATTAGTTAAAGTTGGTATTAAAACATTGGAGGTGGAAATCCAAGTTATAAAAGGCACTCGTTTTCCACACAAGAAAGTTTCATAAATGCTATCGATTTGCTTTTATGCTACTTTCTATTATTCTTGAAGGGAATGTAATAATGGAATTTTCACAGATTCCCATACGCCAAAAGACAAAATTCTTCAACAAATAGAGGATTTGATTAAAGGAATTTTTGATGGATTGGAAATTTATAGAACCATCTTGGGGATCTGTTGATTCATTCTTTACTACTGGAAATGCTCAATTAGTAAGAAGCAAATGATTCATAAATTTATTGTTTGGATTTGTCTAGAAGAAAGAGAATGCAAGATCAACATTGATGGAGCTCTCTCGTCAATGGAAGTGGTTTCAGTTTTCTGGGCAGAGATGAATTTGGAGGATTCTCGTTTGTGTTCTAGTCAGGAATTGAAGATGATGACATAATCACCATTGACCTAAAAGCAATATCTGAGGCATTGACTTATGTGAAACATAGAAACATACCAAGAGTTCTAATAAGTTTTGATTCTCTTTATGCCATCAAATGCATTCAATCTAAACTTAAGACTGCCTGGAGATATTCAAAACAAGTGAGAGAGAATCAGGTTTTTCAGCTGGAGTTTATTTCATGTCGTTTTGAATTCTTTTGGAGTGCAGCAGATTATCTTGCTCGAATAGGTATATTCTAGAGACTATTTTGTAATTGAGGATTATTCTTTTATTCCTCAAGAGTTGAACCAAATTATGCTAGATGATTTAAGAGGGGGGGGGGGTGTCCCTTCAATCCCAGCTTATTGATGAAAAAAATAAATAAAAAAGGCATGATCTAGAACGTTACTGCCCCCCTCCTGTAGCAACAACATACAGTGTCTACTCTCCACGTTTTGGTTCGAGATTAAACACATCGTGGGCTATGTGCCATGTAGAAAAGGGCTTGGTTAGAAGTCCGATGTGTTTTAAACTCCAACCAAATGTGCGACGTAGACACCTTACCTAATTCTAAAGAAAATTGACTTAAAATAATTGTTAAATGAACAATTCTAACGTTCCTACACTGCGTCATATTTCACGAAAAACGACGGGCCAAAGCCGTCGTTTTTTAAGAATAATGACGGCCCCCGCCGTCGCAAGAGCAGTTGTAAATAACGATGTCGTTTTTAGTGAACGACGGGTGGCACGTGTCAACAAAGTGTTGTGAAAAACGACGGTCATGGTCTGTCAAAATAAAACGACGGCCCAAACCCGTCATTTATTTATTCGAATTTAAATTTAATTAATGGATATAAACGACGGCTTAAAGCCGTCGTTTTTTTTTTTTACACTTTTTTTTTTTTTTTTTTGTAATTAACCACTATTGTTTGTCATTTTTAATATTTTTCACCTAAAAAGAAAATGACAATTTTCATTGAAAATTGAAATCTAATAAAATAAATAAATACACCAAAAAAACAAAAATTTACATTTTTCAAATGGAAACAATTTTCCTTCAAATTTTACATGTGCAATCATAGTCCAACATGCCCCGTTTTGCATGGTGTCAATTTTAATCTACATTTCAATGTTTAAAGTAGTTTTTCAAAAAATATCTTCTACCAACTTCACTTCACTTGACTTGACTTGTAGAAATCAAAACCAACATCTGTCTTTCTCAGTCCTTAAAAGAATGACGCAGCGATTTTTAAGGATAATATACATTCCTACTTCTTGTGACATATTGCCGAAATCTGTGGTTGAAAAATTAAAAAAACATTGTCAGATATATCGTAATGACACCGACTACCTAAAACAATCCAAGTAATTATGCAAGAAAGATAAATATACCAAATTACAAAATAAAAGAGTTCTCATAACTATCATTGTCAAACATTTCTCAACAGCACTAGCTCAATCCTTAACCATAACCTAAGCTCTCACAGTAAGTGGTGTCCCTCTTAATTTCCCAATTATCGATTATCTTGGTTTTGTCAACTATATTGAACCCTGTCACATTACAATATTGGTGTCATTCTCTGAGAACGGGAAGGGAACAGGAAGCTGAAACTGTTGGGTGAAATCTCAGGGGGCATTTTGTTCTTGATTCTAGAATCTGATTAGTTGTTTAGTTGGGAAATCAATAGTGTTTCTCCCAGGATCAGAATCAAACATCGGCTAAACATAACCAGAATAGAATACAAGACCTGTTTCTTGCAATTTTTTAATCTGTTTATTATGCTTTTAGCTCTAATGTGTGTTTTTGCTTATATGCATATTGTATTTTGTATAACAGTTGCTGAAACTATCAGAAAATATGTCATCAGCACCAACAGATTTTTATTATTATAGCTTTTGAAATTAGTTTCATGGCAAAGTGTAGACCAATTAATTGTGTAGACCACTTTCAACTAAGTCATTCATGTATGGATTGTTGTTAAGCAGCGAGGCTACATCACGAAAATCACGAAAATAAATAAATAAATTATTCTCACCGTTTGTTGGCTTTTGGCATGGCTGGCAATGTATATGAAAGGAGAAATCTTAGTTTCCTTCAAGTTGTGGGGATTCAAAAAATGAGTGACCTCGAAGTTGGTGCATCTCCTACTTCATTTCTAGCGTTTCCATACGTGGGAAGCCTCATTTCAGCCAAATCAGCCTTGAGAGTGAAAGGGTAACAGTAAGTAAATATTGAAGAAGGAAGAAAGACTTTTGGGTTGCTGTATATTTAAAAATCTATGGCTGTCTACACACTACTGTGTCGGTGCAATGTTGCATGTATTATCTTAGGAAGTCACTTTAAACATTGGTAGCTTTATACAGCCAAGAGAGGAACTAAAGCAAAAGAAACCAGCCAAGTAGTAGCATCTCATACACTGAAAGAAAAAGAAGAAATCCAATGTACCAAGCACATAATCTACCCTCCACCAGCCAACACTTACCTCTACTTTCTAAAACCCTAAGATCAAGTCTACACTAATTATAAAAATAAAAAAAATAAAAAAGCCCCACAGACAAGAAAGTGGACCTTTCAGAGCATAAAGGGTGCAAAGAAGTAAGGAATGGCACTCCCTGTTCTCTGGCAGTTTAAGAAATCCCTCCAATATCTGCAAACAAACACGAAAGACAAATTAAAATCTTAGCATTCTTTTTTTATTTTATACCAACTGAACAAAATCAGAAACTGAAGTTGGCTAAAACATAGCATTTTAGTAAAGGGATTAGCTGAGTAGGCTGCATTAAACCTTGTAAGAGGGAAAAAAAAAGTTAGGGCTTAGACCCATAGCTCAGTTGGTTTGAAAGATTGCAAAACTCAGGTAGATCTGACCCACATAGTGATGAAAGAAAATTTTTTTTTTCTTCTCTTTGTAACTCTAACCCACATGGGTGGTATCTGTGTTATGATGAAAGTCTTAATTGAAAGAAATAAGTACATTCAAACCCAACTTTAATAAGTAGTACTAGTCTTTAAGAATCCCTCTATCATATAACAATAAAGTGAAAGCTCCCAAATTATACTCTTTGTAACTCTCTACAAGCAAAGCACATACAAGTCCAAGTCCTAGCAACTAAAGAAACCCAAAAGATAAAGAAAAATCTTGCTTTTTTTTAACAGGTGCATTCAAACTGAACACCTCTTTTTATCAATATATCTTGTGAGAACAATATATTGATGTTAAGGGATCTAATTTACAAGAATCCTACTTTGATCCCATTGGCTAGTGATCCTTCTAGCTAAGATTGCTAACTCTATAAGCTTCTACCTCTTCTTGGTGATGAATTGCATACGCATATACTATAAAATTGTGAAAATAAGCAACTCATGAACAAACTATACAAACTGACTTTGGCAGATGCTATGTTCGTTGAAAGTATTTTAATAGCAATGTAACCAAAAGTGTAAGCGATTGAGGTCCTTCAGGCATGGGCAAAGCTTCTCCAAGAACATTTTGACAATAAAAAATCAAATTATGAGATTCACACTCCAATCAAACAAATGAATGCATTGCTCATTCCACTCAGTTTCTAAAGACAGTATCTGCCATACCTCACTTCATAACTATAAAATCTAGTAGTAAACATAGTAGGAAATTAAGCACAAATCACTAGCATTTTAACTTTCAAACCAATTCATAGGATCGAAAGTTGACTCTAGAAAATGTTTTTTTAACTATAAATTGATCATAGTTTTCAGCATCCGGAGTTGCTGCATTTCTGAGCATAATTTGACTTCTAAGTGCTCATTGGCTCGGGACTGCCAGAAGAAACTAAAAAGAAATACTTCAGTGAACGGATTTTTACAACTAAGCAACAACTTAACAGATTCAACAAGAAAAAATAAACTGTGAAAGATCTCAAAACCTAAACACAAATAAACAAATCAATCCAAAATCAAAAAAACCTATATGTACGAAACAGAACGAATCAGAAATACAAAACCAATAATCTCCAACAGAAATATAGTTTAACAAAGTGTAATCAAGAAATCTTTCTGTATTGAAAATTAAGGAGATTCATCAAAGATCTAATCAATTCACCAATTAGCTCAAAATTTCCAAATTAGTACACATATAGGTAGTCTGCGATCATCATAAAGACATAAACAGATCAAATATGTGGTTATAAACGAATCAACCTCCAACATTTTGAAGTAATCATCCATCAATCTATCTAACAAATAATCTCTAACAGAAACAGAGTAACAATGTATGATCTACAACAAAACAAGAACACGATTAAACAAATACAATCTATTCACCATTAGAAATCTCCATTATTCAAGAAAAATTTAGCTTAAATTCAAGAAATAAACAGAGATCGTTAGCAAATGGCTGTAGAAAACATTATGCATGTGTGTGTGTGTGTGTGTGTGTGTGTGAGAGAGAGAGAGAACTACCTGGAACGTGTGGGTTGAAGAAGATCCGAAACTCCGATGAGAATGAAAATCCGACAGAGACGTTTGTTGCTTTATGATTTCGTGCAAAAAATCTATGAGAATGAAAATCCGAAACTCCAAATCGACAGAGACGTTTGTTGCTTTATGATTTCGTGCAAAAAATCTATGAGAATGAAAATCCGAAACTCCAAATCGACAGAGAGAAGATCGATCTTCTCTCCGAAACCCTAGAATCGTGAGAGAAGAAATCGAAAATCTCAAACTCTAGAGTCGTGAGAGAAGAAATCGAAAAAAAAATAGATTAAATGTGATTTGTTGTTTCAGATTTGAGATTCAAGATTTTTTAAGGAAGAAGATGCAAATAATAGATTTTAAGTGAAGAAGATGGAAAGGGTGTAACATTAGTAAAAGTTGGTGCGTCAAATAGTCGCACCCAATTTTTATTCACGCTACACCAATTGGTGTAGCATTAGTAAAATTTGGTGCGGCAAATAATAACACCCAATTTTTATTAACACCACATCAATAAGTGTAATATTAGTAAAAGTTGGTGCGGCAATAGTAACACCCAATTTTTATTAACGCCACACCAATCGATGTAACATTAGTAAAAGTTGGTGCGGCAATAGTGACTCTTTTACTAATTTAATGACGGATTAAATTAGTTGTTTATAATCGATCATTATAAACGTCATTAAGGGTTAAACAACTGACAAAACCCGTCGTTTATAAACGACGGTTGTAGTCCGTCGTTTTTTCCGCTATATTTAGTCGTTTTTCATAGTTTGTGACGTAGTGCTAGTTTCAACTTAAATCAATTTTTCATGAGGTTACGAGTGTGAAATGGATTGAAATCACGAGCTTGACTCTGTTATGCAGCCTCAAGATGAAGATGCCTAGCCCTCATCTTTTTTGGTGTTGAACGAGCTTGGTTAAAGGGTCAAGCTTGTTTGGTTGACAGCCCTGCAAGCAGCTAACAAATGATTACAACTAGTTGTAGAGGGGCAATGAAGCAGTTGAAGAGTGCAAATTTTTCACAAACAATCTAATAACGTACACCTCATTAGCATAACAAATATATGTGAATAATTTGCACATACCTTCATACAAAATACCAGGTAAATCACTAAATAAAGATGTATGAACATATTCATCATGTAATCACTTCTAAGTTCTAACACAACAATACATGCACACTTGAACAACCTTGAGGATTATTATCGGAAGCATCATCAAACCAGCTATAACTCAATTTAGTAACATTCATATAGCTTGATGTCCATTTGAAGGACAAAGTAATTAAGACCTTGAAACGTATCGATTTTAAACATTGTGATCCCTCTCGCCATGAAAAAATCTCTTGTACCTCCAACCACAAAGATATCTCTAGTCTATTATAAATCAGTCAAGTATGAGGCTCATTGGATCAACCAAGGTTGGGTTGGGTGCAATGGTCGCAATAAGCCAAACTAACAAATAAGATCTAACCAATAAGCATCATACAGTCGAAGATGCTTATTTAGTAAATTTATATAAATTGAGATATAACAGATTTCATACCTCGAAAGTGACGATTGACCAAACAATAATTACACCTTGGATACGCACCATTACACTCAATTGGATACGTACTGTTACATTCATCTACTTGTGTTATTCTTTCTATTTGGATAGGAGATCTCTTTAGGTGATTACTTACATTGATGAGGTCAAGGGAGATGTCATCATTTGGAAAATTTAAAGAGACATCTTAAATATTTACATAAGTATGGGGGTCAAATAAGTCCAAATTAATTGAATTGAACAACCTATAGAGGAACACTAGAAAAGAAAATAAAAAAAATTGCTCTCCTCCAATGGATGAACTTAAGTTCTACCCAGGAAGAACTTACGAACAAATCCGCCAATTACAACAATAGATGTTAAATAATGAAGAAACTAAACATGAATAATGGAAATGATCATAGAAATGAAGAAACTAAACATGAATTGGTTGGTAATATTGTGGATAATGATGGTGGGAGCTCCCATTCTCGAAACCATTTAATGAATCAAATAATAAAGAGATGCAAATACAGATGATTAAAACAGTTAAATAATCAATCTTTAAAAAATCCTAAAACTAACTGTTCCATGCGAACACCTAAGAGAACTCAACAATACTCAGGTCTGAATCGAACATTTGTGAGAAAACCTTCAAACCACTCAAGGAATCGAATACCTAGAACCAATAAATAAAACAAGGATGATTAAAAAATGATATATACTTATTTTGGTAATTATTTATTTTTCTCAAAATGGACATTGAATTTACTTTTGTACTAGTTTGAAAATTGATACAAATTGTTTTTTATTAGAGATTCACAAAAAAGTATAATAAAATAAAATAAATATGACTAATATTATAGAAGGTATCTTTTTGGTAAAAATAAATAAATATCATAATAAACCTACAAACCTAGAATAAAGAGAGTTGTTATATGGAAGTTGCAATATTTCGATAAATTATTCGGAGATATACCAAAATTTAATACTATGAGCAAATACATTGCACCCCCTGAAATCGTCTCGACCCGTTTTCCACTAAATAGTGGATAGGGGTCTGATTTATTAAATGGGAGACTTTTGAAAATGGGAGTCGCCACCTAGTTTAGGTCTAGGAATCATAAATAACTCGAAACGGATATGGATCGGTCCACGGATCAAGGATATGAGTAAGAGGTTAGATTACGGGTTTCGAAAGGTGTTAGGCACCGAACCCGTCCGATTAAGATGATCGGTCTCTACTACGATCCACAATCATCCTATGGTCAACATATAAAGATTACGGTCAAAGTCACAGTCCAATCATCATCATTAATTCATGTTGGATTTTCCAACCAAATCCCATGGCTAAAATTTATCCCAATTATCACATGATTCTTCTTTGAATTCCACAAAGTATGGGAGGGTTTGAAAAAACCCGAATCAGCTCCATGACCTGAAATCAATTAAGAAACTCCACCTGCAAGTATTCCTCAAACTGTCCAAGATAGAAAATCATGAGAATGTTCTAAATTGGAGGATTACAAATAGAAACTTGCCAAATTGGGACTTATAATATTTTCAAATTAGGAACATAAAATTTCCTAAATTAGAATTCAAGAGATATATGAATTCCCAAATTAGAAATTTAAAAAGGATACACTTTCTAAAATAAAACATTCCAAAAAATGTAACTTTCTAAATCTGAACCTTCTAAATATGAGAATACAAAATCTTTTAAATTAGAAAATTTTTGAAATCTAAATTAGAAATCTACAAATGTACATTCTCTCAAAATAGAAAAAATCACGCAATCTCATGTTAGAAAGTTTTCGAACACGAGTTTTTCAATGGTCCACGAATAACCTCCAAAAAAGAGAATTATATAAACAACGAAATCCCAAATTAGAAGATTATGAACTTGCCAAAAATCACCAAATTGGAATTTTATCAAAGACAAAGAATCCGAGTTATCATACTTACCAAATCGGAGGTCCATAATTACCAATGTACACACAATCTCAAAATTTGAGGAAAAATCACACTCGGTCAATTTTCAAAAGAATCAAATTGGCATGCATCCCAAAATTACACAAGGAGTTTGAATATCATTACAAAGCATGTAAATCGGAATCGAGCGTAATAATCATGACGATAAAAAAAAATTCCTTTAACCCTTCTAATATGCAAAAATAATAACAATAACAAATAAAGATGAAAAAGATGGAAACATGAAGATATTCTCCTAACCTATCAACATGCAAAAAGAACAAAATATAAAAAATGAAGCCTACGTAAAAACAAAAATTATTCTTGACCTATAGATCTAAAAAAAATATAGAAACTACATGAACTAAAATCATCTACCTATCTTATCAACAAGAAAAAGAAAAAAAAAACTGTAAAGCATATATAAATAAAGGAGAAAAATAGAAAATATATGTATATGAAAGATTTTCCTAATCTTACTAATTACACAACAAAAATAAAAACTACACAAAACAAAAAAAAAAAATCTCTTAATCCTAACGATATGCGGAGATAGATAAAAAACAATAAAATAAAAAAAATAAGAATGCAAAGGGAGCCGATTTCCCCTCTATTAATATGCAATAAAAACACCTAAAAAAAAACCTAAGAAAATGTATAAAAATAGTGTAATAAACCCTCCCATGGCATAAAAAATAAAATTTTTCTCATACCAAACTCCATGGTGACCACGACACCAAGAACCTACGGAGAACTTTACTGTGGAGGCAAGTTTTTGCAGACAAACAGAGAGAGGAAAAGAGGAAAATAAAAAAATATAAAAATTACCCGCAGGATAAACACAGTAGAGGAGTCGGCTCCTTCAGATATAACCCTAAGACTTGTATGTACCGTGGCTGCGGAGATGTGATCCGGTAAAGAGAGGGGCTGTTGAAGATGCAGCCAAAACGTTGGCTGTTGCAGCGAAGTATAAGACAAATAAGAGTATTAGGAAGGTTAGGGCGTTGGTTTAGCAGAGAGAAACGTGTAGGGGAGTTGGCTGGGTATCCTGTAGAGAAGAGAGGGCTAAGTAAAAGGTCGTAATGAAGGTGGCTGGGGCGTTGGTACAGCAAGGGCGTCGATACTGTAACAATATAGAAGAAGAAGTTGTGAAGAAGAAGGATGTTGCAGCCAGGAGTCAAAACAGGGGCTGGACTAGACGTCTAAAAGAAAGAGAGAGAGAGAGAGAGAAGAGAGGAACCTTCTGCTATTGTAGCAACAATGCTGTGTTGGTAGGTTCAGTCCAATGACATTGAGAGAGATGAATCGAGAGGAGAACTCAAGCACGTTCTGGTATGGCAGCAGCCATGCTGTGTTGCAATCTGAAAGCGCCCTCGATCCACGGGGTACGCGGATCCGCTTTTGACCCTTGAGGTTTGGGAGTCGCCACCTAGTTATTATGGTCTAGGAATCAAACTAACTCTAAAATGGATAAAAAAAACTAATCTACTGCAGAAAATCTGAATCCGGGGATCATGTTACGGGGTTGGAAGGTGTTATGCACCAACCCCGCCCGGCCAATGTCGGTCTCTACTTATTCCAAGTAAGACTACATTGCTAATGACCAAAACCTAGATAAAAAAATAGAAAAATGTTACCTTCGATACGCAAAGGTTCTATTCCCTCAGATCTAGTGAAACTGCTTCTTGTACCGTACTCCTTGCTTTGTTCTGTCTCCGGATCTGATTTCTGATCTCCGAGGCAGGTATCTCCTTCTTGGATCTAGATGCTTTGAATTTTTTATGGATTTTTCGGGTGTTTTTGAAAGGTTTATAGGTGTTTTCTAGGCTAAAATCAAAGTAGGGGTGTTAGGTAAGGAGTTGGGACTCTAAAATTAAGGTTTTGGGGAGGTTGTGGAGGCTTCTTCACTTACTTTTTGTAGGATTTTTTCTTTGATACGAAAATAGGGTGTGGAAGCTCCTATTTATAAAGTTTTTTAGGAGAATTAGGATTTGATTAGGATTTCAATTAAGGTTTAGACTTTGGTCTCATGAGATGGACTTAATCTTTAGGATTTTAATTTAGGATTTTGACTTTTAGTCTTATGAGATTGACTTGATTAGTTTAAATTATGATTTGACTTTAGTCTCATGAGATTGACTTGATTAGTTTAGATTAGGGTTTTGATTTAGGGTTTTGACTTTAGTCTTATGAGATTGACTTTAATATTTTGACTTTAGCCTTTCTTGGTTGGCTTTTAATATCTTGACTTTAGTCTTTCTTGGTTGACTTTTAATATCTTGACTTTAGTCTTACTTGATTGACTTTAATGTTTCAATTTACGTTATATAATGATTTATTTATTAATTTCAAAATTTTTAATTATTAAAATTATAAAATTATCGTTTTGCCCTCGGAAAGGATTTTTTACGTTTTAAGTCATTTTTCAATGGTCCAGGATGTTTTGGAATCAGTTTTTCATAAGGAATTCAATGGGAATGTTGGTTTTTGTCATTTATGAAATTTTTTGTGTGAAATGGTCGTGAATTTTATGAGGGGTATTTTCATAATTTTGTCAAATTCTGTGAAAATTAGGGAAATGATTTATTTGGTTTTGATTTGTTATTTTATGTGTTTGAATGAGTTTTCCTAAACGTAATGTAGGCTCTATGGTTGTTTTGATGTTAAGGATATTTTGGTAATTTGGTCATTTTTAGTGATTTTTATCGTGAAGCTTCTTTTTGATCTGCAAAATGATGATTTCTATGTTCTTGGGATCATATTTTCCTAGCGTAGCGTGGTTTCTAAGTTTTGTCAGTTCGAGATACCTCATCCGGATTTCTGAAACATATCTGGTAACAAAATAAAGCATTGGAATAAACATCCATCATTGGGAACCATTGCGATCGGGTTGACGAGTTGATTAATCAGGCGAGTGCAAAAATGGGGTGTCTACAGATGCCCCTCTTTGGCAGAGGGTTGAAGCAAACTAGATAGCAAATCTATTTTGGTAGATAGTGCGATATCCGAATGCCAAAGCTAGTGACAGTTCATTTTTGCAGCCTGATTTGGTGGTTCGTCAGGGCGTCCAGATCCTTGAAGGTAAGTTCTCCCTGGACTAAAAATGTCAAATCCTCGAATTTTAAAAAATTCTCCTTGACTTATGCTAACATGCACGTGTGTGCAATGGTGTGATGCTCACGAAATAATCTATCGGATCATTGAGGTTAATCCCTCATCGATAACAACAAATGTCAAGTCCTGGAGATCTTCTCTCGCCGACAATGATGATTCAAACTGGAATGTATATATGCAATGAAATCAATCATACGATATTTGAATTATGACAAGTTTGAAAAAATGAGATAATCATAACACAATCAGAATCAGGTGATGTAGGATCTTCATTAAATCCTATCAAAATTCTTTTTTTTTAGAGTAAGAAAAAGTTTGAGTCTCGTTTATCGGACTCGCGTTAAGGTTGATAGGAACTTAAAAATCCTATTAAAAATTGGAGTCTCGTTTCTCGGACTCGAACTGAGGTTTATAGGAACTTAAACAATCCTATTTCAAATGGTTGGAGTCTCGTTTTTCGGACTCAAACTGAGGTTTACAGGAACTTAAACAATCCCGTTAATTCATTCTATGATTCAAACAAAGCTGGGGTCTCGTTTCTCGGACTCTGGCTAAGGTTTATAGGAACTTAAAAAATCCTGTTAATTCACAGTTTGAGTCTCGCTTGTCGGACTCGAATTTGCTGGAGCCACGTTTCTCGGGCTAAGGTTTGCAGAAACTTAAACAATCCTGTTAACTTATTTTATGATTCAAAAATGGTTAGAGTCTCGTTTCTCGGACTCGAATTTACTGGAGCCACGTTTCTTGGGCTTGGGTTCGCAGGAACTTAAACAATCCTATTAACTCATTTTATGATTCAAAGGAGCTGGAGTCTTGTTTCTTGGACTCGAACTCAATTGAGCCACGCTTCTCGGGCTTAGATCAATTAAAGATTCAGTATTATCGAACTCAACGATTAAGAAATTGACCTTTTATTGGCTTATCATGCATTTGGATTCATAATTATGATTGGGCTTCACCGGACTTTTAAGCTTTTAAATAAGATTTTTCCTTTTGATCATGGGATCAAGAATGCAAATTTCAGAATCGAAGTTAGTATCAAAAATGCCCCTAGTTTCAAGGTTGACTTACATCTGAAACTTGACTGTGAAACTGATGGGCTGGATTACCTTTGAAAAGTATGGAAAAAGGGACTACGGACTCCAATAAATGAAAGACAAAAGAATTGACATTCCTTTAAATTCAAGACTCTTGAGATTATCATGTGTGCAATAAGGAAATGATCATTCTCTTTCGAATTTCTTTTTGAAAAATGCTTGAGCTGGGCTTTGATAAATATAAGATCTTCCTCTTTAAAGTGGTCAATGAATCTACATTTCCCATTAGCAGACGCTACTAAAGATCTTGCAATGTTCAAAAGAAAGGCTTCTGAGTTTCTTCAACTTCAACATTGTCTTGAACAATTTTCTACATTCTCCAACTTCTGTGTAAGCTTTTATTCTGAATTTTCTTTCTTGGTGGGATCTTTCCTTCGGTTTGATGATGTCCTAATTTTTGCCTAGATCGCCTCTTCAGGTTTTCAATCTAGCGGGCTTTGTTTTTCTTTTTTTGAAGATGCCTTGATTTTTGCCTAGATCGCCTTTTCAGGTTTTCAACCTAGCAGTCTCGTTTTTTTTTTGTTATGCCCTAACTTTTGCCTAAGTCGTCCTTTCGGATTTTCAACATAGCGGGCTTCTTTATTTTTGATGATCTTGGATACTCAACTTGACAACCTTTGGTTCTCTTGACCTTAACCAAATCAATTAACATTCAGGAGGACTTAGTAGTGGGCTTAGGACATGGTTTAGAAAGAAAATGTATAAGGCTCAACTTCCCAAAATGCCCCTAGTATGGCATTCTCTTTTTTAGACAACTCTCTTAAGTCTCTTTCTTTCTAATGCCCCTAGTTAGGCATTTTTGTCATCATTTTTTTATTCTTTTTTTTTCAATGCCCCTAGTTTGGGTTTCTTTTCTTTTCCTTCAATTCTTTTGATTATCTTCTTCTAATACCCCTTTTTTGGTATTATTTTCTTTTGCACATTTCAACAGGGGGTTTTCCCTTTCGATGACACTTTCCTTAAGAGAATGTATATTTTATTTTTTGTTGTGACCGGACCTGAAGTAACTTCTCAGGTTGCCTACGTACCCCAAATCATTTTTTTTCTTTTTAAGATCAGGTCAAAACGTAGTTCATATAAGATTTCCCTCCCAAGGTTAGTTGGTATGGTTTAGAAAGATAAAGACTATTGAATTTTTTTAGATGCTGCAAGGGGCTAAAGAGGGTCATTTTTCTTTCTTGGCAAGATAAAAAAATAGTTTGGTCAAAGAAGGCCTCCTTTAGTGAAAGTTACTTGATCTGGTCAAGGTTCTGGGAACTCAATGTCTTGATTATTTTGTCGAGCGAGATCTTCTTTTGAGAATAAACCGCTTTCAATCTTCTTTTGAGAATGAACTGCTTTCAATCTTCTTTTGTAAAATATGATTAAGTTTTCCGCATTCGACTGTTCACTTCTTCTATAACTCCGAGAAAATCCTTTATCCTTTATGAGGGATTCCTTCTTGCAAATCTTGGCATCTTTGTCGACGGTTTCAATTACATCATTCCTGATGATCTTTGGCTTTGATGTTTACTCTTGACAGTAAGTTCTGATCCATTTTGGTGCAATCCGAAACGTAAAATAGTGTTCGCATTTACCATATCCTTATGAGATCATGCGAAAACACTACTGGATTTCTTAAATGAATTCATCATTTTCTCATGTTCTTTTGAGGATAATGTAGTACCAATATGCACTTCTTGAGTGTACTCTCCTATTCTAATATTTATCAAGTTCAATTAGTGAGCTCTAAGTCATTCTTCATGTTAGATTTTATGTTCACATTATTATTGTACGCATGATAATCAAAAGCTTCTTTACTTTATTGGATTAAAAAGACATATACCTACCAACTTGACTAAAAAATAAATCTTAACATAATGGAACTAACCGACTGAATTTAGAGACTGACGCAACTGACACTTAAGAAAAAAAATTGAAAATAGGGATATGATTCTGAATGGAAGGACACGGCACTAGGGTCTATGCCACTTTGGATATCTTCATGAGGGATGATTCAGGCTCGTCCGCTTTTGCCATACCTTCATGTTCTGATTCAAGCTTGTTTGACGCTGAATAACCCATTACTTTCATATTGTCCTTGCTTTTCAGTTCTGTCATTGTCTCAGGGCAGATGAGCCCATTCTGGCATGATAAAGATGCACTATCAAGACCAATCAAGCGGATAAAAGAAGTTGGGTCAACTGATTCAGGTTTGGACATGGATATTAGATTCAGAGTAGGAGGGGGTTGATTTTGAAAAGTAGGCAAAGGGTTAGTTTTGACATTAGGCGCAGTAGGAGCAGGTATGGTAACTTTCCCTTGTTCGATAAGGTCTTGGATAGCATGGCGGAGGGTAATGCACATATCTAGAACATGGCCGGGCATTTGATGGAATGCACAGAATTGCCCATTGTCCAAGTTTGGAGGGAGAGGGTTAGGCAACAGCTTGGGTTGTAACGGTGTCAACAGTCCCCTTTTCATTAATTTTTGGTAGGCAACACTAAGGGACATCCCGAGATTGGAGAATTGTCTCCTAGGCTTGGCTTGTGAGGATTGAGTGGCTTGAGGAGCTAGGGCAAAAAAGGTGTGGGCCACTTGTAAGGAATTTGTACTGGGTTTGAAATATTTGGGTTTTGACTCAGACGAGTTGCCAAAAAGTCCCGAAGAGTAGGCATCCTCGACTTGGTTTCCGGCTTCAAGAAGAGATTGAAATGTAGGCAAGTATTGAGGCATCAAGTACTTGGCATAATTGGGAGTAAGATTCCTGAGGATGATCTTAACTTGCTCTTTTTCTTGAGGTCGGTCCCATAACTGAGCGGCTTTAGCTCTCCATCGAGCAATGAATTTTGTGAAGGTTTCCCCGGGCTTCTGCTTAGTTGTTTCTAGATCTCTTCTTGTGAGTTCAATGTCCGTGTTAAAGGAGTATCGACCAATAAACTCTTACATCAATTCATGCCATGTTCTTACTCGAGACGAGTCTAGTGACATTAACCAGCGTAAGACAGGACCTGTAAGGGTTCTCTGAAAAAGTTGGGTCATCTGTTCTTCACTCAGACCCTGAGACTGCATGATGCCGACATATATTTTCAAGTGAGTCTTAGGGCATCCAGTCCCATCAAATTTATCCACATCTGGCATTGTGAACTTTTCTGGCAGACGGACTGTAGGAAATAATGTCATTGCCCCTAATCCAAGGGCGAGATCGTCAGGATCCTTGATATTCTTCAATGCAGTTTCAACCTGAGTTATTCGATGAGCTAATACAGGGTCAAAGGATACTTGATCATCTTCAAAATCTTCAACCAGATCAAACACGGCCTGAGGTTCTACAACTTTATCTTTTTTCTTTTCAGTCTTCAAGGCCTCAATTTGTATCTAGACAGAAGCAATAATCTGCGTTTGAAAGGAGTCCAAAATCTGACGGAGTGTTGCTTCATCCATTGTACTTGTTTCTTCTTGTGGAGAGTGTTGACTACTTGGGCTTGACAAAGGTACTCTGGTGAGACGACTCTTTTCACGGACCCAAAGTGGCACGGTTGGTTTAGAATGCCGAGGAGCAATTATTACCTAATTAGAAGTAAATCAGGATCAACTATTGACTCGGAAGGTTGGATTCTTAACCACATGACAAAAAGAAATTTGACATGATTTACCCCAAGTCCGGTTGTAAACATTAAGTTCAAATGCATTATAAGTCTATAAAGACCACAAGGGTGAAGGAAGTTAATTACGGGTCTACCCCTGGTTGGGGTTGAACCTTGGGTCAGACTAATTAGTTTGACCTCCTGATTGCATCTTTTCGATATGAGCTAGGTTGAATCTTTGAACCTAAAAACCAATTGGTCTAACCGATTTGATGTTGTTCAGTTAGATCCATTTGTCAATTGGGCCAACTGGTTTAATTGGTTCAAATTGATTGGTTTATTTTACCAGTTGGGTCGGACCGATATTGCAGGTTTAATTTGAACGGTGTGGATCGGTCCGCCCACTTACCTTTTGGTTAGATTAAATGGAGCAACCCGGGAACACCCACGTGCAATGCATTTTATCTGGCCACCCCTGCCCAAATACACCTATATACCTCTCGATACGTGGTGACTTGGTTTGATATACCGTATAGGTGATAATCTAAAACCTCAACTCACTTCTCTGAAGTTAAAAACAGCCAGTTTGATCTCAAGTTGAAAGGTGGCGCACAATGCCGAGCAAGGGCCCACTTAAATACCTCTCATCTAGAATAGACGTAGTATATCCCCCTCGTACAGTAGGGTACAGCGGGGCAAGATCTCGCTTAGGCACCGATTTTGACCAAGAACTGCAATTGATATACTTAGATTATTTTTTATACCTACGGGTACGAGTCAAGAGTTGTAGTTTTCATAAATGGTTTGGCATCCCATGAGGGGACCGACCACGTACTGTACTACGTTGGCAATCGGGACATGTGACTGTGTGGCTTACAATAGGTCAAAGGATCAGGTCGCTCCAGCCTGGGTGCATCAATATATCTCTCAGAATCACCTGATCAGACGGTATTGATGCTCCAGTTTGATATACCCTAAGGTACGTGACTGGAATTGTGATTTTCATGAATGACGTCGCATCTCCGAAGAGACCGGGCCACAAACTAGTGCCACGTTGGCTATATGGGACGTGTAAGTGGGTAAAACAGTAAACGTGCATGTGGTGTGTGTAAAGCAAGGTGGGGTGTGCCCGGGGCCTTTTCAAATAAATGGGTCCATAGGCCTAATCAAACCATCATAACATGAATATCATATGAATATTACCCACATAATTCATCACATCAAGATTAAGATCAAAGCATGCATATCAAAAAATATCTATCAAGATCATGGCAAATCAATTAATGAGCATGGCATATAATAATTAATCAAACAAACATTGCAATAGGCATAATTTTTATAATTTGTAAGGTCCAATCAATGATCACTTTTGGGTGATCCAAAATAAATCGAGATTCCAATAAATGTTACATTGATGATAGAATGACAATGATTGAGATGAGCTCACTCTTAGGAACATTAATTGTGCTAACATTAGATAAATTCAGATTTTTTGTGAATTAGGAAAATACAATCCGAACTTGCATCGATAATATTTAAGGCTTCCGATAACGAAATCGAGTGAATTCAGGTTCTAAATTAATCTACTCGATGAGATCTACATTTTATTAAAGGTTCCCAGACTTAATTCTCAATACAATGTTTTATAAAAACGTTTTAACATTACTGTCCCAACCTTCATCATTCCATCATTTTCATATGTCAATTTGAATCTTTCATTATTTAGGGGTCATCAAAAAAGTGATCCTTAATTGAAAAAAAATGCACTACCCAAAATCATCTACAATCAAGTCATAAAAATAAATAAACAGAAAAAATAAATAAAATAAATCGAACTGAATAATAAAATAAAAAAACTAAGTCATCTTGGCAATGCTCCCATACTTGGGGTTTTTCAAGTTTGATCATCAATAGTCCCTAGTGGAGTCGCCACTGAAAGCGCCCTCGATCCGCGGGGTACGCGGATCCGCTTTTGACCCTTGAGGTTTGGGAGTCGCCACCTAGTTATTATGGTCTAGGAACCAAACTGACTCTAAAATGGATAAAAAAATCTAATCTACTGTAGAAAATCTGAATCCGGGGATCATGTTACGGGGTTGGAAGGTGTTAGGCACCAACCCCGCCCGGCCAATGCCGGTCTCTACTTATTCCAAGTAAGACTACATTGCTAATGACCAAAACCTAGATAAAAAAATAGAAAAATGTTACCTTCGATACGCAAAGGTTCTATTCCCTCAAATCTAGTGAAACTGCTTCTTGTACCGTACTCCTTGCTTTGTTCTGTCTCCGAATCTGATTTCTGATCTCCGAGGCAGGTATCTCCTTCTTGGATCTGGATGCTTTGAATATATTATGGATTTTTCGGGTGTTTTTGAAAGGTTTCTAAGTGTTTTTTAGGCTAAAATCAAAGTAGGGGTGTTAGGTAAGGAGTTGGGGCTCCAAAATTAGGGTTTTGGGGAGGTTGTGGAGGCTTCTTCACCTACTTTTTCAAGGGTTTTTTCTTTGATACGAAAATAGGGTGTGGAGGCTCCTATTTATAAAGTTTTTTAGGAGAATTAGGATTTGATTAGGGTTTCTTTTAGGATTTCAATTAGGGTTTAGACTTTGGTATCATGAGATGGACTTAATCTTTAGGGTTTTAATTTAGGATTTTGACTTTTAGTCTTATGAGATTGACTTGATTAGTTTAGATTATGGTTTTGACTTTAGTCTCATTAGATTGACTTGATTAGTTTAGATTATGGTTTTGACTTTAGTCTTATGAGATTGACTTTAATATTTTGACTTTAGTCTTTCTTGGTTGACTTTTAATATCTTGACTTTAGTCTTTCTTGGTTGACTTTTAATATCTTGACTTTAGTCTTACTTGATTGACTTTAATGTTTCAATTTACGTTATATAATGATTTATTTATTAATTTCAAAATTTTTAATTATTAAAGTTATAAATTTATCGTTTTGCCCTCGGAGAGGATTTTTGACATTTTAAGTCGTTTTTCAATGGTCCAGGATGTTTTGAAATCAATTTTTCATAAGGAATTCAATGGGAATGTTGGTTTTTGTCATTTATGAAATTTTTTGTGTGAAATGGTCGTGAATTTTATGAGGGGTATTTTCGTAATTTTGTCAAATCCTGTGAAAATTAGCGAAATGATTTATTTGGTTTCGATTTGTTGTTTTATGTGTTTGAATGGGTTTTTCTAAGCGTAATGTAGGCTCTAGGGTTGTTTTGATGTTAGGGGTATTTTGGTAATTTGGTCATTTTTAGTGATTTTTATCGTGAAGCTTCTTTTTTATCTGCAAAATGATGATTTCTATGTTCTTGGGGTCATATTTTCCTAGCGTAGCGTGGTTTCTAAGTTTTGTCAGTTCGAGATATCTCATCCGGATTTCTGAAACATATCTGGTAACAAAATAAAGCATTGGAATAAACATCCATCATTAGGAACCATTGCGATCGGGTTGGCGAGTTGATTAATCAGGCAAGTGCAAAAATGGGGTGTCTACACAATCCAAGGACATTGGAGGAGTGCTGAATCAGTGAGGAGAGCAAGCACTCAATCAGCCCAAAGAGCAGAGATAGGAGAGAACCAAAGAAGAAGAATGTTCAGCCCAAGTTTCTACAACCTAAGGAGCCAAGACCGAATGAAGAAGGAGACGTCCTTCTTTATATAGCTGAAACTTTCTAATTCTTCTCCTTTCTAATTCTTTGATTTTCTTTCTAATTTTTTCCACACGTTTTCTACCTTTTTCTTTTAAGAGAATAGAAGTTAGGATCTTGCGCTACTCGTAGTTCGTTAATTTTTTTGTTGTCGAGTTTTAATTAGTCGATCGATTGGTTTTTGTTTCAAGCTTTTATTGGTTGATTTTTTTAATTTTGAGTTTTATTAATTGATTAACTTTGTTTTGAGTTTGGTTAAAAATTTTAATTTGTATTTTATTTCGGATTTTAATTTGATTTGGTTAATTGAGTTCAATTTTGAATTTTAGTTAGATCGATTTTAGTTGATGGAGTGATTTTTTTATTTGATCAATTGGTCAATGTTGGTCGATTTGATTTTGGTTGAATAATTTTTAATTAATTTTTTTTATTAAGTTTGATTGCTTGATTAAATTTTGATTTTTTTTATTTTGATTTTAATTGTTTGGATTTCTTAATTTAAATTAACTAGTTTTAATTGTTTGGAATTATTTTCTTTGAATTGTTTAATTTTTTTTAATTTGAATTTTATTTTTTAGTTTAAATTGAACTTTTAATTAGGTTTGATTTTTGTTACATTTTTCTAACAATCGGGATCTCTAAGTTGAATTTGACAGTTGAGGGGCATTTCGATCATTTTTATGATTTTTCTTAAATTTCTCTGTTTTTTTCGGTTTGGGTCCCGTTAGACGCGAAATTATGTTCTGAATGTAATGGAGGTACTTTCGAAGTCTTTCGGAGATCCAAAATTTATGAGGGGTATTTTCGTCATTTTATCAGATTTTTACGAATTCTGGCGTGAAATTTCTTTTAGTCTCAACGTGATTATTTCTATGTTTCAAAGTTGGATTTTCCTAACGTGATAAGGTCTCTAGGTTATCGAACTGTGTAGCGAACCTAAGCGTACGTGTTTGCTAAATCGAGTGTAACGTGTGGCGATCTTAAGCGTGTGTAAATTTCTATGTCGAGTCATAACGATTAGGAGAGATGAAAAGAGTGGAAACGAAGGGAATCAGGGACAGTACTCACAAGCCTTCGGGTTTTTTGTGATCATCATTAGGAATTCATGGTAACCGGGTGACGAATTGTCAAATTGGGCAGTTGCAAAAATGGGGTGTCTACACCCCCTAAAAACATTAAAATTTTGAGTCTTGTGATCTATTTTAGATCACATGATCCAATTCACAATATGATTGATATATAAATCATAAGATTTACACCTAAATAGTAAATATGATTCATGCAGGGGATTCAATTAGTTTTTGGTAGGATTCATGGCCTAAATATTATGATTTTAACAAAACTTCTAGACATCATATAGGAAGTACTTACACACAAGATACTATAGTTGTAAATCATGTAAGCAAATCATGTCAAAGTAAATGAATCTTTAAAAAATAAAAATAAAAACTCCACAAACCTCAAATCTGCAAAGCTAGGGCAAAGAATCAGCTATGAGTTGAATTTATACGACTCTTTTAGAGATGAAAATCCTAACAAAGACAAAAAAAAGAGTGGGAGAAGGAGAGAGAAGGAGACACAGGGAGAGAGTGCGAGAGGGAGTTAGTACGAGTATGAAATAGGGGAAGAGAAGGAGATTGATAAAATTTGAGCTCCCCACAAAAACATTGTACCCAAAAAGAAGAATGCGAAACATTGACACCAAAATGGATTGAGATTCATCGGGATTTTCTCAAGAATTAATTTTGTTGGTCATCTATTGAAGGCATTTACAGAAAAATCGCCAATGTTCTTCGTCTCTTTGATGACATTTTGATAAAACCTCCTTTATTTGGGCACTTTATGAAATAGTCGATTATTTTTGCCCTTAAACAAGCACGGGTTTTGTAGCGAGAGGTGTTTTCTCTAACCACCTGTAAAGAAAAACCTAATTGCATCTCTAAATCATGTCGATTATGTAGTGAGAGAGGCGTTTTCTCCAACCGCCTATAAAGAAAACCCTAATTGTGCTTCTAAATCCTGTCGATTTTGTAGTACACACCTCAACACATACCATGTGAACCACAATCCAAGGAAATTTTGAAAAAGAATAATTTGAGGCATTAATTCCTTAGATTGTGGCTTACTTGTCGAATGTTAATGTGTGAGAGGAAGGTTTCAATCCTCCACCCTGCATGCATATGATTGGGATTCCTATAAAGGGTTAAAATAAGAGAGTTGCTATTGGTACCCCCAACATTTACTTATTATACGCCCAATTTCTTGAATTATTTATCACACCCCAATTAAAGATTAAAAACACACAATTCAAATGTTATAAAGATTTGGCTCAAGTTATCAATCTACGTAACAAAACTTTATAACACTCATTTAACAATTTCAATATTTGTTTACAATTAGGATCAACCTCATATTAGTTTTTTAATTGGGGTGTAATAAGTAAAAGTTGGGGTGCCAATAGCATTACTTTAAAATAGTAGATTTTTTTTTATTGGTAAGTTGGGGTTGAAGGAACCCCTCCCTAAAAACACTTCTAACGAGTGTACATACAAGATAAATCTTCTTCTACAATTCTTAGAAGATCTTGAGGTACATTAGAACTATCCTAATTAGTAAAAAACCATCTGAAATAGCCCTCAATTTTACTAAATAATCCGCTGCCTAGTTTGCTTCTCTCCATTGGAATTCAAATTCACATTCATCAAACTCTCGAACTATGTCTGCTATCTCCATCAACATCTCTGCATACTTCCATGAATGACTAAAATCTCCATTTATACACTTAATAGAATACAACGAATCTGATGAGATCAAAATTCGTTTGAATTCTCTCATTCTTGCAAAACATATTGCTTCTAGTATCACTTGGATTTCAATCTGAATTATGTCTCCTTCCTCGTTATTACTCCATGCAGCAAAATGAATTATTCCATCTTTATCTTTCCCAAACCCAAAACTTGCTCCTCGAGTTGATAACGATCCATTTATGTTTATCTTCAGCACATTATTCGTTAGAGGTACCCACGATAGGCGTTGAAATAGTAGATTTTACACTCTAAAAGTTAAGGGTGTGTTTGATAAGCGAAAGTTGAACATGAGAGGTAGCAACTCTCGAAGTTGCTAAAGATTTTGTTTGGAAAGCTCAACTCACCAACTTCCTAAAATAGAAGCATCTCAACTTTCACCCCAAAAGGTTAAAGTTGGCAACTCTCGTTCTCATCTCCTTTTTTTAATTTTATTTATTATTATGATAGTCTGAAACTAAAATAAATAAATTAAAAATTAAAAAATAGGAATAATAACAATAATAATAATAAATTATAGTACTATTTTATTATAATAATGAGAAAAGAAAATATTTTAAAATTAATAAATAATAAATAATAATAATAAAACATATATTATTGTTAAATAAATAGTAAAAAATTAAAAACTAAACAATAAAATTTATATTACTATTTTACTATAGTAATGAAAGAAAAGATAATAAAAATAATAATAAAACTGAAAATAATTAATAATAATAATAATAATTACTATTATTATTATAATAAATCCTATATTACTAATTTTTTGTAACAATGAGAAAAAATAATAAACAATTAAAAAAATTAAAAATAAGATTTGAAAAGATAATAATATAAGAATTTGTTTTCAACCTCAATTAGATAGTTGAATTTTTTTTTCAAATGTTTCCTCCTATCTCCCAATGGAGTTGGAGCTCTATATAACTCTAAGGTAAATTCTTGTTAGCAACCAAAAACAAAAGTTATAATCAACACTCACTATCAACTTTCAAAAGTTGAACTTCCGGGAGTTGAACACTTGAAAGTCCAAATCTCACAGTGAACTCTCACTTATCAAACGCACCCAAGTTTCTAACAAGGGAGGTAAGAGCAATTGTTAAAATGGTAGGGGGTCAACATAAAACTATGCCAAACTATAGGGATCAAAGTATAAATTTACTCTTGTTTCGACTCTTGTCTTAAACCATGTCTAATAGAAAGAAGAAACATCTTTGATTAACTATAGGCTTTCCAAAATGTCGTATGTCCTCTTCATCTTCACATCCGCTCAAGTTAGATTATCTCTTCTTGAACCTCATTCCCTCAAACAAAAACATCTCTCAAATTGGTTAATGGACCTTGATTTAGGGAGTTATTGCTTAATAGTCCTTAACATTTGGGTGGTATCTTAACAGTTTAATTAGTAAAAAACTAATGATAAACTGACTCTTAGTAAAATCTTCCTTTCTAAACAGTCCAAGACATGAGCCTCATTTTCCCATAACAAAATTTCGAATTACGCAAATATGCTTTTCTCACCTTTTTTCTAGTTACCTAAGTTTTTCAATGGCAATTGCTATCTGTTTTGATGATTTGAGATAATGTTTAAAATCATATATAGAAACCATTAGCCAAGTATGCTGTTTTTTGGTGTTTTATAGTTCACATTGCAATGGGCCAAGAATAATGTAGCATGTAACACAAAATATTTTATAACTAGCCGAGTACAAGGAGATTTTGGGACACTAGCAAGCAATCCATGTAAATGAAGGACATTTTTGTATTTTGATTAAAAGGAGATAATGAACTCTCAGGTAGATCCTCCTCTTGACAATTAACTTTACAAATATACCTCGAGATTCATGAAATAAGCTCGCAAATTATTTTATTTATTTTGATGAGAAACGAGAGTACAAATCTCAGTATTTTCCTTTGATTAACAGTCAAGTATAAAAAGATGATGTATGTACCTTTTCTTTTCTACGGACTTCGCGCGTGATCGACTGAAAAGGTTGTTTTGACGGTGACTTTATTTGTACTTGATTTTCTTAGAGACTTCTATAGATTTTCTACTCTTCGGACTTCGCGCTTTATCGGTTGAGAATATTTTCTTGACTTTTGAAGAATGACTTTTGAGCTTGATTTTCTATATAGGTTGGTGTAGTTTTTCTTCTCTCTGCGATTCGCGCTTTATCGGTTGAGAAGGATTCGTTGGCTTCCGAAGAAAGGCTTTTGAGTTTGATCTTCTATAGAGGTTCATGTAGATTTTCTTCCCTCCGGACTTTGCGCTTTATTTGTTGGCTTCTAAAAAAAGTCTTTTGAGCTTGATCTTCTGTAGAGATTTATCTAAATTTTCTTCTTTTCGGACTTCGCACTTTATCGGCTGAGAATGATTTCTTGATTTCTGAAGACGGGTTTGATACTTGATCTTCTTTTTAATCGAAGTCCAAATCTTTGAAAAACTTTGTTTTATCTCTAAAGGAAGGCTTAAAAACTTCTTCTTCTCTAGAAAAAGAGATTTTGTCTTCTGAGAGAAAGTGATCCAACTCCCCCTCTCAGCGAAAGAGATTTTTGTATTTATAGATTTAATGATAATTTAACTTTCCAATTACGCCCTAACTTAAAGAGCTTTGATTGGCTTGTTTAAATCCAATTTTAACGATTCTATAGACTATTATTCGACCAAACTCATTTATCTGTGTATTAGGCCCAATATTTAATATGTGGAACACTTGAATTTATTGGATTATGAGATTTATCTCCGAAAGTTCTAAACCTAGATTTGAAAGAGGCACGTTCCTAATTAATATACTCAATTTAGATATGAGGCCCATTTATAACATTAGGAATTTTTATTTATAAAATTTGTAAAGGCTTCCTCCAAATTTCTGTGCCTACACCTCCTATGACAAAGTTGGCATTTGTTGGAGATAATCTGGATCTTCCCATTCTAAGGATTGTAAATTACTGATCTCCCCTCCTTAAAATTTTTCTTTTAAATATATACAATTACTACTTAACAACATAAAAAAGGATATAGGGACACTAGTGTGCAATCCATGTTAATGAAGGACATTTTTTGTATTTTAATTATGAATAATGATATACCTGATTAAAAAAATCTAATTCAAAGAACTGTACAAAACCATAGATATTTTCCTTATGTATTCCGAAGAAAATATTCTATGATTCTATGCACATGCCACGTCGGTTGAGTGAATTTTGAGTCAGTTTAAAAATGACTCTTTGATCATACATGTAACAAAGACGAAATGTTTTGAAGAAGAGAAAAGGACTCAATTTAATTTAATTGTTTTCTTAATATAGAAACATACAATGAAGTGAAGTACTAATACATGTGTCTGATTTTCTTCCTGAAGATTCCAGACCCATATGTGTTAAAGACTATGTCAATGAAGAGTGGAAGTTGCAATAGAGCAAAGAAGGTAACAGGAACAGCAGCCATAAAAACGACTGGAAAGGCAACCCATGTATATTTTTCTTGAAGAACAATAACAAGAGTTGCACCAAAGGTGGACATCATAGTTACTATAGAGAAGAAGAGGGTGGAAAGTCCAATTATCAACCTCTTCGGCAAAGACTTAAGGAAATCTTCTTCTGCATAACGTGATGTGAGGATGGCTAGAAACATCAACACTGAAGTGCAAGAAGAGAAGAGTGATAATGCATCTGATACTATAAAAACGTCGAAGGCCTTGGCTCATATAAAAATTGGGACACCTTTATCACCATTATTGCCACCAGGAACTGTAAAAGCTGCAGTAAACATAACTGTGGCAATGAGAGTGGCAACAACCATACAAGCTTGTGATGTTTCCTTCAGCCATTTCTCCCCTTCTTTCACCAATTCCTTGTGCTGCTCCGTAAACAAAGCTTTAGGTGTTTTGCCGTCATAGTTTGGTAGGTCTTTAAATCTAGGTTGCATGATTGTCTCCACCTCCTGTGATGATGAGGTAAAGTAGTTATATATAAACATAACATAATAATGTGAAAAATAACGTAAAATTATATTTGGGAAAGTTTTGGCCGCCTTCAACTTGGTGATGAAGGATTACTAGTGCAACTTTACAATTCTTTACCAAACGTAAACCTAATCCAGAAAAATTGCGAAAAGTGCCATATAGAGGTCTATTGAAAATAGAAAATTAAATAATATAAGGTGTTTGTGAGCATGAATCCCTAGATCTAGTACGCATGCATGATCAGTCAAAATAAGAAGTCCCAAGATTTTATGTTATTTGGCCATCCATGCGTTGACGGATGAGATATGAAAAAGTTTTACTATTTTAATATACAATGAGGGGTAATGGATTTAAAGCGAGGCAATTGGAGAACTTGCCCCACAAGAATTTTTAAAAATTATAAGGATTTATATGCTATTGCAACAGATGACAGCACTGGAAAATAAAATCTGTTGATATTTCCTGCACAAGAATTTTTAAAATTAACATGATTCTTGGTTGGCCCATGTAGAAAAAATCATGGCTCCAACCTGATTTCTACTAAACTCCTTTTCTTTCCCAAAATGTCACATTTACGGATTTACCCCCACCAAAGTTACAAAGGCATGCATATATATACATGAGTTACATGATGGTAACTTACGCCCAGCTCTACTCTTTCCAAGACCAATATCAAACGTTGAAGTTGACTCACTGAAGCCAAACCAGAAAGGATTAAGTCGTCAATTTATTGTGGGATTAGGCAACCTACCCAGTTTGAAGGAAAGAACAATGAATATGTGTATGTGATGCACATGTATGGCATCGATAATTTACTCCATACATGTGCATAGGGATGTACATTTTACCCGCGACCCGAAAATCGTACCAAACCGAACCCATGACAAATTGGTTTGACCCCTAGACTAGACCGAACCCGAATCGAATCTTGTTTGAGAACCATTACCCTAGACCGAACCCGGACCGACCCAAGATCGAAAACCTAAAAATTTTCAAAGTTTAACCATTTAACCCCCCCCCCCCCCAACCCTCAATGTCCAACCCAAAACCTGATTTTTTGAAAATAAAAAAAAAATTTAAAACAGTAAAAATTTTGAAAATTTTACCCCTTCCCCCTCCCAATGGACTTATTACTATTTTTGAACCATTGGAAGGGGGTGAGAGTAAATATGAATGTTTTATTTTAATAAATACCCCAAAATAAATTTCATTTTTCACTACTCCAAATCTTCTAAATCTCTCAAACTTTTTATTTATTTTCATAATTTTGTATTAAATTCTCTAAGATTTTTATTAAATTGATATTTATTCTCAATTATTTTGATCATCAAGTGATCAATATTCTTCTACATGACAAGATCAAGATCAAATCATCATCAAAGTGATCAAATTTTCATCAAGTGATCAAAAATAAGTCTTCATCAAGTGATCAAGATCAAAGTCATCATCAAGTGATCAAGAATTTCTTTTACGTGGCAAGATCAATCGATTAAATCGACACGTGGCACAATTAACTAATTAAAATCAAAATTTTTGAGATTAGGTGTAGCGGGTCTATTTTTTTTCGTAATATTTTTAGATTAAGCTTCTCCTCCCCTTTTATATTTTTTCTCTATTTCCAATTGAAGTCTAATCAATCTCTATTAATTTTAATTTTAGTATTATTTTATTTTTAATATTTATATAATGAATCCTTAAAATATTAATATCAATGATTTTCAAAATCTTAATGATCCTCAAAATTTTGATTTTAATTTATTTATTTTCGAGGGTAGTAATGATCCAGAACCCTCTAATCTTAATCATAATCCTAACTTACCTTAAAGATGTATTATTTGACGAACCAATTTAAAAAAATAAATTATTCATGTTTGTTGTGTGGCCCATATATTCAATGTACAAATAATATTTTTGAAAATATTAGAGAAATTATTAGTACTATAAGATTATCGTATATTAAACAAAAATAATTTTATATATATTGTGTATTATTTGTTTTACCACCAATTAGATTATCATTAGATGTGCCACATCGATGAAATTCCATGTATTACATGCTACAACACGAGATTCGTTATAAAAATTCAATACAAAGATTTTTAAAAGACACGCGTAGTGAAACACAATTAGAAGAAAGTGATTGGGAAAATGCATATAATATTTGTGATTATTTTTAAAGTTTTGTCGAAATTACAAAAACTTTTTCGAGACAAAAATATGTTATATCCGTCAAATTTTGTGTGCAATTAGATCAAATTAAAGAACTTTTAAATTTGAATTTGAGTAATAATAATATTACACAAATAAATAATAAATTTAATAAATATTGAAAAATTATTCCACATAACTTAGAATTTTCTTCAATTATGGACCCTAAATTTAAAATTAAAGTTTTAGAATTTATTTTTAGTTTAAATGGTGATCTTACTGTTGAAATTGAAATGCAAAAAAATATTTAAAAAGAATTATTTAAACTTTTTAACATTTATGAAAATAAGTATGGTATAAATAATAATACTACTAGTAGACCTCAAAATGTAGCATCATTATCTTCTAGTGCAAAAATAACTTTTCTTAATCTTTTTTCAAGAGCACCTATAACTTATAATAATAATAGTTCAACATCCGAGTTACAATGTTATTTAGATTATGATCTCATAAAAACTAGGTTTGAGAGTCATTATAATATTTTAGAATGGTGGAAAAGTTATAGTATGCTTTATCACGTGTTATCTATAATGGCATGTGATCTACTAATGATTCATGTCTTTACTATGGCTTCCGAATCAACATTTAGTATAGGTGGAATGATTTTATCTTAATATAGAAGTTGTTTAGTTCTAGAAGAAGTCCGATTAGAGCAATCAATAGAACAATTATTAGAGGAATTGCAAATTTTATTTTATTTTTTATTATTTTTTTAAGTTGAGTTGTGCATATGATAAATAGAATAAATTAGTATGTATTCAAACTATTGTGATGCAATCCTCCCCATTTTTGTAATTGTAAGTAGTTTAATTTTTACAATTATTTTTATATTCAATGTAATACACTCAATGTAATTTACAATTTAATCAATAAAAAAATAATGGTTTGTTTTTTATTTATTTATTTTGTGATATACTTATAAGTGTAAGTTATATAGTTATTTATAAGTAATATAATTTATATAATTACATAAATAATATATATATAATATATATATATATCTATATATATATATATATATATATATATATATATATATATATATATATATATATATATATATAAGTTATATAATTATTATAAGTAATATTAATTTATATAATTACATAAATAATATATATATATATCTATATATATATATATAGATATATAGATATTATGTAGTTATTTATAGTTTTTGAGTTATGTAGGTGTATATTTATAAGTTATGTTATGTATGTGTATATTTATAAGTTATGTTATTCATATGTATATGAATATATGTTTATAAATTTGAGTTATTATAATATATTAATAGTTAACAAGTTAATACCATTAATCTTTTGGTTTATTGGTAAGAAATTGTGGTTTGTCTTCATTTGTTTAAGAGGTCTTTGGTTCAACTTTTCTTAAACCTATTTTTTTTTTTATAAACTTAAACAAATATATAAAAAAATGGGATTATTCAGATCAAACCCAAACCCAAAATTTACCCAAAAGAATCAGTTTGGTCAGGGGTTCAGTTTCAACATTTGGAATTAGAACTCAGACTGACATATTTCAGGTTGGTTTCGGTTTCAGCAGGAGATGCATCCATTTAATTGTCATTTATTTTTTAAACAATAATAGTAAAAACTTAAATATAAAAAAAATAAAAATTGTAAAGTTCGTTATAAGAGATGCATCCAAAAAATAACAGGAAATTGAAAGAAAACATTTTCAATCTCAAATAAGATTAAAAACTAAAATGACGAACTGTGAGCTCAAAAGCAAGATAGATTACCTTAAACCATTGTAATTCGCGTTGCATCTGAAGAGCAGCACCAGAGACTCTTTCAATTTGAGAGGAAGGTGGTAACATCGCCGCTAAATGTAACATGCTGTTACCATATTTGTCTCTTCTATTTGCCATGACCTTCTTTTCTCCCATCTCATACAAAACATTATAGATTTTCTCTTGGCGATGTACAACCGCCAATGAAAACATGCCTCGATCATTTAAATCGGAGCACCATAGAAAAAAAGGATTACATTTAACAATCTCAACAATTATCTCAACAATACCGAAATTGATAGCTTTGGAGATTGCATAATGTAATTGGGACTCAATAATTTGTGGGGCCTTTAATATGGAAATTTCGTTACAAAGAATTTTGAGTACTTCAAGGGATGTGGCATGTAGTAACTTCCTATCATGTATTTTCTTAACACCTGGAACTGTGTGACCAAAATTAAGTCAAGACTCAAAAATAATTGATGAAAGATGAAAAAACAAAAAAAAAAAAGAGAGAGAGAATTGTGTTGCATATACCTGATAATTTAACGGCCTTCAAAACAATCCCACGCAGTCCACAAATTACTACAATGTGAAACCAACTTTGCATCCGTAAAATTAAACCAATATGAAACCCTTACATGTAACATGACAAATGTAGGTGAATGTGTGTATGTGGGTAAGGGTTGAGATACCTGAATTGAGAATGTGCACCTGAGCGTTTACTGTATTATGAGGATCGTCACGTAGTTTCCCTGGGATGACTTTCATACAGGAAAAAAAAAATTTGTACCGTTAAATTATATTCTAGGGTGATGACACTATTGTTTTTATTATCATGAATGCAATATATACGCTATAGGGGTACTAATTTAACTAGAATCAAACCATTGCCAGAACTAAAATTAGAATTGGAATGATAGTTTAGACCACTTTTAATTGGAATCAAACTGATAGAGAATCAAAATCGATAGAAATCAAGAACTGGTCGAAACCATTTAAAGAGAAAAAATTTTACGATTTGGATTTGGGTTCCATCAATTTTAAATTGGAATCAGAACCAACCCGTTGATCCCACTAAGTGTAAGTTGGGCTGGTTCTATTTGGGCCAGACTAGGCCTAAATGGTATTAAGCCAGATTTTTGTTGGCCTGATTGAAATACCCATACTCAAAAGTCAAACCCAAGCAAACCACGACTCTACCATGGATCAAGCTAGGATTTGACACGAGCAATAGGACCATGCCTCCTCGAGCTTTTTTTATTCACACAACCTTGCTAGCACATAACACATTAAGTAGGGTTCCAACTTGGGTGGGTAGGAGGGTAAACACAGGATTAGCAGAGCCCTCAACCCGAGTTTGAACTTCTAAACTGGGGTTCGCCCAAATTAGGTACTTTTATAGTTTACATATAAAGAAAAATAATTATGAAATCATGAATACGGCTACTTCACAAATAGAATCATGACAATATATCGCTCCCCTCTGATAAATGCCCCCATCATAGAGCTGTAGATCAAATGCCTTGGGATACTTGGGATACACAAGAAAAAGATTTATAATTATGTGTATTCCGATGCAAATGATCTATGATTCTATAATGGGAGCATATTAGGAGTCATATTATCACGACTATTATAAATATTACAAATTAAATATTGTTTTAGTACTTTTCTTTATTCAAGAATGGTTTTATGGGTTGATTTTACCAACATTTGTATATCAATCCTTGCAAAATTCCATGCCGAAATCCACTTGGAAATGCAGAAGGTCTTGTAGCCAGAACATGCATAGCAGTCACCCAAAAGTTATCTGAAGTGATAGCTAATTTTGGGTAGTGTTGTAGTAGATCCAAAGCAATATCTAACAATAATACTAAAACAAAGTTAATAAAGTTCACTTAATTTTGTTACTTCTGTCTTAAAATTGGAAAAAATAAATAAATAATAAAATATGCACTGAAGATTGAAAAATTAGCTGAACGGCTCACTCTTCATTTTAATTCCCAAATCGGTAATTTACCATTTTTGGAATTAAAATATTTTCATTAAAGTGGAAAAAAATGTATTGTTTTATAAAATAAAACTTCTTTTTAACTGTTTTACTGAAATAAAAACATAGAACGTGTCTACTGATTTATGGAATAGGGAAAAAAATTACTGTTCATTTCACACATTTATTGTTTTGGTAAAAAAAATAATTTCAAAAATGATAATTTACCATTTTTGGAACTAAAATGAATAGTGTGCCGTTTTGATAATTTTTCAATTTTACTGTGCCGTTTTGGTAATTCTCTCTTGGCACGCCAAATATTACTTACACCACACTAATCCTTTGAAATTAAAGATTGGTGTTTTATAAGTAAAATTTGCTATGCTAACAAAAGCCTTCTAAGTAAATTCTTACCGTACATATCTGACATGATTGCATGAGTAAGAAGATTAGCACCATTGTTATTTGTTGGGTCAGGACAAAATTCATTTATTGGAGTTTCTGAGTAAAGATAGTGAACCATATCTTCATTTCCATAAAAAGCAGCAATGACAACTGGGAGAGCCCCAATTCGATCTTTGATGCACACCAAATTACGATTTTTAAACACCAATATCTCTGCAATCTCCCTGATACCTCCCATAGCGGCAACTGAAAGGGCTGTATAACCTCCATTGCTCCTTAATTCTGTGGCTTCATGAGGCATCAAATTCAACAATAATTGTACCAATCTCACATTTCCAGATCGAGCAACGATGTAAAGAGCAGACTCCCCTAATGGGTTAAGTCTTTCCCATGATGCATTTGGATGGAGGCTAAGGAACATTTTGGCACTCTCCAAATCACCTTCATTGAAGGCCTTGATTAGTGGTAGACACCAAGCATAGTCTTCATCCGAAATAACTGAAAATTACAGGACCTATGTTGATAAATTAATCCTAACATGAAAATTCTAATCTAATCTAGTATGGAGCTTTTCTGAGCTATTGTTGAAAATAAATCATCATGGTCAAAGTGGGTAAGGGCTACATATGTGAGGAATGAGGATTTATTTTCACTCGAAAAAAGGGGTAAATTTGATGTCTGGTTCATTCAATTTGCTTGGATTTAACCAAATTCGACAGACCTTGCTACCGAGCTTACCCATTTTTCACATGGTATAGGTTCTGCAACTATTAAATACATAAGATTTATGGCAGCTGGTCATGTGTTATTAATATGGCTTTTACCCCATCAATGAACTAGGTTTCAACGTTAGGATTGGGATAAGTTCCTCTCCAGGTTCATCCAAAGAAATGGATCATGCTTCCTTGGAGTAACTCCAAAAGGTATCTCTATTTTGACATATTCTTACATTTTAGAGATGATTCTCTTCTCTGAACTTAAACGAAGTCCAACAGGTCCCAACCTCTAAATCATTATTCACGTTTTCAATTCACTGTTCACATAATAAAAAATAATAAACTTGTCATAAGCAACCCAACTTTACTTATTACACCCAAAGTTAAATATATAAAATTTGTTATTAGCGACCCAACTTGACCTGTTACACCCCAAATCAAATATTAAAAAAAAAGATAAATTACTATTGGCAACCCAACTTTACTTTTTACACCTCAATTTAAATAAATAAATAAATAAAAATCTACTAATTGTATGAGAAATCAAATATGATCTTATCATCTTATGTTTAGTAGAAAAATATAAATATATACATTTAAATGTATACTTCAACGGGTGTCTCTTTCTCCTGCGATGTTTTACTCTTGTAGAGGAAGCCTTTGTCGAAGGATCAACAAGGAGATGAACGATAGTAGAGTAGAAAGATTTGTGGGCTTCCGTGAATGGACGAAGCTCAAGACCATCACCCACCAAGGCTTGTTTAATCCCTTTTATAAATTATAAAATTACTATAAATAATAATATTACCATGACCTGATCTTTTATGGGAAGTTTTGTAAAATGAACCTACTTGGGAATGTTAGTTGAAACTTCAAAGATTTTAAAGATAGAGATGTCACCTGGCATGGCTGAGCTTGATGTTGATGCTATCACTGATTGGGTGGAATCCATTTCTTTGAAAAAAGAAAAAAAATATTAATAATAATACCGATCGATCGATCTATCTTGTAGTCACAAATATTTATTCTACGAACATATATATATATATATATATATGGGTCAGGTTCAAGGGCCATATGAGAAAACATATGAGAAAACTTTCGACGTTAAATAAAATTTTAAAATATGGGTTAGAAATTTTGGATTGAGCTGATTTTTGGTGAGGATGATCTCTATGATGGGAAGATCATCCAAAAAAAAATCAGCCCAATCTGAAACTTCTAACCCCATTAAAAGTGATTTAGAATGTGGACCGTCGATTTTTTACCAATTTTTATCACTAATTTGTAAATCACTTTTGATGGATTTAGAAGTTTCTGATTGAGCTGATTTTTTGTGAGGATGATCTTCTCATCATAGTGACCATCCTTGCAAAAAATCAGCTCAATCCAAAACCTCTAACCCTTATTTTGAAAAACGAAAGTTTTCTTATATGTTTTCTCGTATGGCCCTTGAACCTGACCCTATATATATATATATAATATATATATATATATATATATATATTATATATATATATATATATATATATATATATTCCAAAACTTCTAACCCCATCAAAAGTAATTTACAAAAAATGTTTGGCACCAAACTTGGCAAACTTTAGGGCTGCTGAACCGTCCCCTATATATATATATATATATGGGAGCGGTTCGGCAGCCCTGAAGTTTGCCAAGTTTGGTGCCAAACATTTTTTATAAATCACTTTTGATGGGATTAGAAGTTTTGGAATAGGCTGATTTTTTGTGAGAATGATCTCTACAGTGTAGAGATCATCCTCACAAAAAGTCAGCTCATTTTGAAACTTCTAACCCTAGTTTACAAGTTGAAGAATCGTGGACCGTCCAATTTTTGTAAATCACTTTTGATGGGGTTAGAAGTTTTGGAATAAGCTGATTTTTGGTGAGGATGATCTCCTCATCATAGAGATCATCCTCACAAAAAATCAGCTCATTCCAAAGCTTCTAACCCATATTTTGAAAAATGTTTGGCACCAAACTTGGCAAACTTTAGGACTGCTGAACCGTCCCCTAATATATATATATATATTCTAAGTACCTCCAAATCAAAAGGATAAAAAACAATAATAATAATAACAACAAAAGAGTTGATGAAGGAAGAATACCTTAATCATAATTAGATTAATGAAAATGGCATTAGACAAAGGACACAATGATATGAATAGTTGTATGTGTTTTTAATTATTTATTTCGCTTTTTATGTGGTATATGAGAGCGACCAAACCATATTAACTTTAGATAAATTTTCATAAACATGCACAACTTATGGCAAAATTCCGATTCCAATACATTGTCCATTTTAATTCCCAAAACATGTTTTCCAGCTGGTTCGTCACTTCTATAATCAGCTATCTTGCTGATAAATTAACATAGAGATTACAGGTAATTTTAAAGTTGCTTTTATAATCGGAGATCTCACTGATAAATTACCAGCGAGATTGCAGGTAATGTTAAAGTCAAATACACCCTTGATATTTTCAATGGCGAGATCGCTAGTAATTTATCAATGATTGCTGATTATAAAAGTTATGAACCTGCTGGAAAAATGTTTTGGGAATTAAAATAAACAACGTACCAGAACCATGATTTTTCTGTATTCAGCATAGAAATGGTAATTTATTTGGCTTTAACTAAAGGAAAACATGAAATTATTTAGCTCAACCCTTACTAATCTCTGCGCACACACTTGCGTGTTCATAGCATATATACACGAAAACAAGTTTGGCGCAAGATTCTCCCATGATAATAAACTATGCCAAGCATGCAGATGCAGAGGCCAACACATCATTCAAGTTACAAATTTCCAGTTTTCATGGACCTAAAATGTCTAATGTTCTACTCCTGTTATTAGACAGTAGTGCATTTACTTGTGCAAAAAATTTTTGTTATATCCATAAATGAAAATAAAAAATCATCAAAATAAATGTTCAATCAACGTAAAAAGATTGAGCAAATCTATAATTAGAAATCAATCATGAAAATTACCAAATTGAAGTCACTAGTCAAGTTGAACATTTATATAGGTCCACCAAAAGATCCGCCTTAAGTGACTCTACACATACACACATACAAGCAGCTAAAATGTGGCATAGGAAAGGTTTTCACATACCAGTGTTCTTAGAGAAAATGGAGGCCTAGTTCGATTTTGATCTTACTATACAACCGAGTTGTGATAGCTTGGTGTGGTACTGATCTTATAGCAACATCTTTTGCTGATTACACTCAAGGTATCAAACACTTTGCTTGTTCTATAGTTAAAGGTTACTCTGAGTAAATAATTAAATGATATATAAAGTCATATTAAAGAAAGATGCCTATGATTGTATAGAGGGAAGAAAAAAAATATATTCTAGTCTCCAATGAAATTGGACTCACAGTATCCAATGCATGACTCCGATATTCCTAGAAATTCCTCAAGAAAACTGTATTACTTCTTTTGTTGGGCAGAGGTTTGATGCTATGCATAAAAAATTGTTGGGAGATTATAAAAATCAAAGGCTGTCAATGGGCCAATCTGGGTTGGCTGGGTACGAGGATCGGGTTTAGGTATGAGGTCTGTTTAGTTATCGCACTACAACTTTTTTTATGTATAGCGGCGTATTTTCCACTGCTACAGGATAGATTTCCGTCGGTAAAAACTATTTGCGACAATGAACAATGGAAAAGAGATCTGTAGGTGTTGCCTCGGTCGCTAAATGTAGCAGCAGATGTCATATTCCACTGTTATAGGTAATACATATAGCGGCATATATTAATATCCGCTACAATAGGTTATTTTTTTTTTTAAATAAAATATATCACATATAATAGTTCATTTTTAAAAAATAAAAAATATAACATATATAGCGACGGATATTAATATAAAATATAACATATATAGTGGCGGATATTAAAATCGACTACAATAAATCATTTAAAAAAAATTAGAATACAACGTGTATAGCGGCGGATATTAATATCCGCTATAATAGATCATTTAAAAAAAATAAAATGTAACATGTATAGCAGCGGATATTAATATTTGCTGCAATAGGTCTTTTTTTTTTTAATATATATATATATATATTACACTTACCCTATGTCCTCCAACCTGCATACATTGAAAATAAATATACAATAAATAACACCATATAGAATGTGGAAATGAATATTAATTAGCAACGTTCTATTTCTTATGAGCAGAAGTGAAAATGAAAAACATTAACATTCTGCATGAAGAAATTATGAAGTACTACATTCTAGCTGTATCTTTTATTTTTTATTTTTAATGTATAAATAAGCTAATAATATATTCAACTAATTAAAACATAGAGGATTGTGAACATGCTTATACAGAAGTGCTAATTATTCTCTTTCTGAATTGCTAAGTGTAAAGCAAGTTTGCAACTATGATCTCACAAGCATTAGAAAAATATAAATTTCATAAATAAAAAGAAAAGGTAGTTGTCGATCCATACTGAGTTTGCAGCAGCCAGTAAAGTGACATGGTTGACAATCATGGCTCCATCCCTTATAACTGAGTCAGCAATACAAGTAAGTACCTTTGCAAAGAAAGCTAGCACACTAAGCACAAGCATGAGAAAAAATGAACAGAAGTCTGGCAGCACAAAATTCTGCAAGGAAGATAATATCACTAAGGACAGATACATATAACACATAATGTGGAAAGTAGTAGAGAAAAATTTTATTAGTAAAATATGGATTTGAGTAGTCTCAGTTCGTATACTGGTTAATCATTAAACAAACTAAAATGCCCACGTGGAGTTACTGAGAGGAGAAAATGGTGTAGAAGTTAAAGATATAATTTGTCTTTTAGGTCTTATTATCATGTTAGGATGAAGAACTACTCTATATTAACAGAACAAATCAATCCATGACTGTCTGACTCTGTTTCACGATTCAATCTTTTGAGAAACATAACAACTTAAGATTGTTAGAGCTCAGGTAATAGCAAAAGCAATTTAATGTGATGGACATCTGAAATTTTGAATACTACTTAGTTGACCAATGTGTTTGCTGTAATAGGGCAAGCCAATATACTAAATGAAAACACTATGACCCTGTAAAAGGAGACAAAATTATACTAAGAAAATCACTTCTACATTTTCATTATGATTTTAATAGTATTTCAAGCCATAACTAGCGTATATTTACACTATACTTCATTACCAGGAAAGAATTTAATAGTCTTAATTTTTCACAATAGAAAATAATGAGTTTCACTCATTATCATCTAAAACTCAGGTTCTCACATCCATCTATATGCAATTATCCAACTTCTTTTAGACAGAAATGACATTACTTACTAAAAGATCTTAAGACAGTCAAAAATCATGAAAAAATAATTTATCAAGAAGATTTTATCTCAGTGACAAAGAATGCATAAGAAAACACAAATTTTAGCTATTGGCCAACAAAGACAAGCAGAAACAAATGCCTCATAGAAACAAATAACTCAAAAGAACATAGGAACCAATAAGAGTCATGGACTAAGAAATGCACAATGTGAGGTAACAATAATTGATTTCTAACAAACGATGTTTGAGCTTCTCCATCATACATACTGCTTAGATGAGAGAAATGTACAGATTTCCTAGATATCACTATCGGTCTTCAGATTTTTTGCCTAAATAGTAGCATTGATGAGTAGGTCAGCCACATGGATGGATGGAATGTTAGGGAAATTAGAGGCTATAGGCATTGATGAACCTCATGTTTGTTTTATGCAAAATGTTGTTATATCACATACAGAGATGAAATCATATGGAAATAAAGTAATCTGATATAACACTCAGATCGGGTTAAGCCAGGTTTAGTCCGATTCATGTTTAGGTTCAAATTCAAGGTGGGAGGTAGGCTCGTGAGGCGACCCGACCCTATAATTTATATAGTAGTCTTAATGTAATAATATGTTATAACTAAATTTATAATGTATAAGAATTACAAATTGCAAGTATGCTTAGCCCAAATACTTGCACAGCTTGGGACTGGTCTGGACAGGTATTTTTATTAGTTTTGGCATGAATATGATTTTGAAGCCCATTGAGAAGTCGAGGAAATCCTTAAAGGAATCTTTACCACCTCACATGAGCATAGATTTTCTAACTCAACCTGAGTACCTAACAGAATAACTCAAAAACTCACTGACGTGGAATCGCAGATTTTTTCTCTCAGGATACACAACTGCTAAACATGTGCAGTTGTGTATCCTAAGGGAAAAAATATATGATTCTTGCACATACCACATCAGTGAGTTTTTGAGTTATTCTATCAGAGTTGTGTTATTTTGTGAGAATTGAGTTAGAAAAGGATAATGCCGAAGTAATATTAAAAGTACATCAATTGTACATTCTGATGTGGTGGTGCACACATAACCATAGAAGCTTTTCATCAAGATACGAGTGAAAAACATATGTGATTACGTGCACAGCACCACATCAGAATGTCAGAGTCGATGTACATTTCAATGTTACTTCAGCACGACTCGTTAGAAAATCATTACATAATTGACAAACCACTTTATACAAACAGATCTTTTGCTGGTTGCAATCAAGGTTTCAAATGTTTTATTTGCTCTATTATAAAAGGTTATATTCTCACTAGAGAATAAAATAATCAAAAGCCAAAAAGAAAAAACAATAATAAAATAAAACAGTCCCCATGATTGCATAAAGAAAAATTCTGGACTCCAACCAAATCTCATGATCTAGAATTTCCCCGCACTGCATGAAAAAATGTTAAATTCCACAGTTGCCAAGGCCCGTCGAATTTAGAATTTTTCTCATAGTGTTTAAAAGAGTTGTATTGACTTTAACCATTTTTCACGTAATACCAAAACAATGAATTCCTAAAAGTTCAGTACTAATATCTAGAAGGTGGGAATAGCAAAACTCTTTTGGAAACTTGTGGAAAACATGACTTTGAGGGATGAGTGGATGAGGAATAGATATGTGGGATCAAGTGATGTATGGCATTATAATATGGAAAATGTTGTAGTAACATTGAAATTGACATCGTTTGGGACATTGCTGATGTGTATGTGTTTATAGAACCATAGATGCTTTTCATCGAGATATGAGTGGGAAGTATCTATGGTTCTATACACACCAATGTCCCAAACGATGTCAATTTCAATGTTACTCCAGCACAACTCTTATAATATATACATGCATCAATCCATTTAAACTTCAGGTATCACCCCTGCAATAATGGAAGCTGCTACCTTGTAACTCATGTCTATTATATCGTCTTTTGATATTTTACCAATTATATCTGATTGGCTGAGAGATTCTACAAATTTTAAAATAAAAAGTCCACAATCATCAGTGTTTTCTTGTTGAGATGGATCTGGATAGTCTATAACAATCCAATCAGACCAAGATTCCAACTTATCCACCGCCTTGACATGGTATAACACTTCCGGTAAAATGTTCAACTGCAAAATAAAAATGATTAATTAGATCAAAATTAATTAAAAATTAGATACCAATGTTAAATAATGATTGAGACTTACAATTATTTTCACTTTTGAATGGTATGTCTTTGTGGAAACAATAATCTTGCATATCCTGGCTTAAGGATGGGTATAAAAACACAAATTTCTACTATTTCTCTGCAAGGATTAAAGTTGCTAGAAATTCCGTTACAAAAATCAAGAAAACAAATGGGTCCTGGTGGAGAGTACTTCAGATATTGGAGAGGAGGTTGTTGTTGTTGAGTTTGAGGACATCCTATCTTGCAGATATAGGCGTTATTTCGGCCACTTTTCTTGATCCTTTATCTCCTGTCATTTCTTAACAACAAAATGAGCTTCTTGTGTTATTCTAGAGGAGGATGAGATTTTCAAAGCAATCTGTGCGATGAATGTACATGGAGCAGCTGGGCCAGATGGGTTCTCGGGCATTTTCTATGTCAAAGTGTGGATCATCATTAAAGAGGATCTCTGGTTGTGATCCTCAAAAAATTCTAGTCTCCAACGAAATCTCATGATCTAGAAGGTTCCCCGCACTACTTCATAGCGTGTTTAAAAGAATTAAGTACTAATATCTCGAAAGTGGGAATGGCTAAACTCTTTTGGAATCTTTTGGCAAAAACAAGACTTCGGGACTGATTGGATGAGGAAGAGATACGTGAGATCAGGTGATGTATGGCATTAATTGCTAGTTGCCTCGAAATGCTTCTTTGGCTTAGAGAATGATTTCTAAAAGTTGGATAGATAGGTGGGAAGCACTCTCGTTTATTGATGGGAAATGGAAGGAGGACTTTTATGTGGAAAGACCCTTGGATTGAAGGAGAGAGTTGTTAAGAAAATAGATGCAATCGAAACAAATACAAATCACACACAAAAACACATTTTTACATGGCTCCCCAAGATTGAGGTACGTCTACAGATCACACCACTATGAAGAGAAAATTCACAATTACAGATTGCACTCTTTCACAAAAAATGAGAAATATGAATATCTTAGGAAATCAAACTAGGATTTTACACAATATTAGTGAAATTACTAAAATACCCTTGGATTTTAAGTAAAGCGTGGCTTGATTTACAGTGCCTCCTTGTTGAGTAGTACTATGAGGCTCCACAAACCATAACAAGAGTCTCATATCTAGATACGGTAACAGATTTATTAGTCAATTTGGAAGTCACCTGGATGTGAGAATAACTTCTTTCGTGCTGTCATTGTAAGAGTCACTCTTGGAAATTGGCTGACCCTTACAATGACAGTACGAAAGAAGTTGATGACTTGATCAAACATTAAACATCAAAGGATTCCTAAGGGGATCATGAAAGACAAGTTAGTTTGGCCTCTATGGATTACATTTTTCGAGTAGAATCATTTTAGGAATTTCAATGCCTTATATAAGTATTCTGAGTCAGGTGGACGGTGCGAGAAGGATAAGCAGCTGGTACGGTCCCTAACTTCGAATGGGGTCTTCTCTTCAGCTTCTATGAGAGAATCAATTCGTGTTCACAGTGTTGTCCACGGGAAATGGAAGCTATTATGGAGTAGCAATGTCCCTCATAAAATTAAATTATTTGGTTGGAAGCTACTCAACTTCAACTTCGCATGTCCAGTTGGTGTTCCCTTTGTGGGGTTGCGGAGGAAGATTTATTGCACCTTTTTTTTTTCAAGTGTCCTTATTCTCAAAATATTTAGACTGATCGCTGCTAAGTTTGGTAAATTTCCCCCTTCATCAGGTGGAATTTCATATTTACCGTCGTGGTGTCTAACAAGGAAGTCTATTGACGGGTGGAGCCAGGATTCCAGGATTTTCTTTTAGTGGGGGCAAACTTATAGTTAATTGGAGGGGGAGGGGGCAAAAATTGGAGGAAGATGAGGGAGTGGGGGCAACAGGGTCAAACGGGGCATGTCAGTAGTTCAAAATGTAGGTGTACTTCAAATTTAAGCATAAATTCAAGGGTATCTAAAATGCCCAAAAAAGTTGAGTGGGTGCAATTGCCCCCAATGTCTCCTTACTAGCTCCGCCCCTGTCTATTGAAGCGAAATGCAAGCCATGGTTGATCGTGTGGAACATCTGGTTGGCTATGGAAGAAATGGTTGCCTATGGAAGGAATTTACAACAGTTAGGAAGATTGTAAAGTATAATTTTATTGGTGTTGGGGGATGTTCTACATCCAACATCATTGGAAATTATAATAATCCTTTTGTAATTTGAGTGATGTAAATGAAGGGTATAATTCTGTACTTTAAAAATAAATGCTTTTCAGGAGAATTTATAATGAAGTTGAAAAGTTACGTTTGAAGAGAGATATCTCTAACTTAAGGGGAGAATATGTAAATAGCATTTAGGTACCAAAATTAATTTCCCAATGATCTTAAAAAGAATGTCCTATGCAACAAATTAAGACAGTACTTTGAACAAGAGAGAGTTTTCCATTTATGTTTGCTTGATACATAGACATTCACTGAAATACTATAAATACATGTGTTTGGTTTTCTTGCGAAAGATTCCAGACCCATATGTGCTAAAGACTATCTCAACAAATAGGGGAAATTGCAACAAAGCAAACAAGGTAACTGGGACAGTAGCCATAGAAGAGACTAGGATGGCAACCCATGTAATTTTTTCATGAAGAACGATAAAAAGAATTGCACCAAAGGCTGACATCATGGCCACTATAGAGAAGAAGAGTGTGGCAAGTGCAATTATCAACTTTTTAGGTAGAGACTTGAGGAAATCTTCTTCAGCATAACGTGATGTGAGTATAGATAGAAACATCAACACTGAAGTGCAGGAAGAGAAGAGTGATAATGCATCCGATACTATAAAAACCATGAAGGATCTGCTTTGTAGAAAAATGGGGAGGCCTACAACACCATTGTTGCCACTATGTAGTGTAAAGGCTGCAGTTATAAACATTACTATGGCAATGAGAGTGGCAACAATCATACATGATTGTGCCGTTTCCTTCATCCATTTTGCCCCTTCTTTCACCAACTCCTTGTGTTGCTCCGTAAACAGAGCTTGAGCTCTTTTACCTTCCCGGTTTTGTTGGACTTTAAATCGAGGTTGCACTATTGTCTCCACCTCCTGTGATGGTGAGTTACATACATTTTAATAATATAGCATACCATGAAAAAAACAACCTAATTATGTTCAAGATTTTCGGCGTCCTTCAAACTTGGAAATAATGGATAGCAAACTTTTTTATTACAATTTAAAAGGTGGAGCTTACAACACTTTCCAGGGGCGGAGCTGGTAAGGAGCTGGTGGGGGCAATTGCCCCCACAAAAATTTGAGACACCCCTATATTTTCAACTAATTACATGCCCCATTTGTCCCCACTCCCTCATCTCTCTCCCCATTTGCCCCTACACCCTCCCCCCGGCCCCCCTTTTCAATTTTTTGTTGATGACATTGCCTCTTGACCGGCCTTCTCATATACTAAATGCAAATGACCTAAATATCCTTTTCTTCAATTTCTAATTAAAAACCTCTGAATTTCTCCCTAAAACCATTCATCTTCAAGTTCTTCAACTATATAACTAACCATAGTTTGCCCGCACTACAAGAAAATCCTGGCTCCGCCCGTGACACTTTCTGTTTGAAATTATGAGTGCAACTGTTTTCATTTTTTAATTTAAAGGTAAGGATGAGGTTATGCAACCCCATTTATTCAAGAAAAACTTCCCAAAGTGTATTGAAAATATATACTCTTCTACAGAGATATTTTTTGAAAATGGAAAAATATTTTAATAACATAAAGAACTCTACACCAAACTATAGATGCTCTTCCAAAAACCTTGTCTTTAATATGAAAGGTTGACTCAGAAAGCCAAAAGTTGAATCCTATAGTTTTTGTCAATGATAATAGTACTCTTATAACCCAAAAGTTGAAGTCCATGTCTCTCACAAATGATTATAGTGTCGAAAAAAAAAAAGCTTTGGACATTTAAAGAGTCCAATTAACCCCTAATAAGATTGTGCCCTAGAAACTTGAGCAGTCCTTCAAACAATTTTGGGATTTGTTTTAGAAGAAAAAAAAAATTTATTTTTGTATTAATTAAGATAAATTACCTTAAACCACTGTAACTCGCGTTGCATCTGAAGAGCTGCACCAGAGACCTTATCAAGCTGGGAAGAAGGTGCTAACAACGCAGCAGAATGTAACATGTTGTTTCCATATTTATCGTACTGATTTGTGATTTCTTTCATTTCTCCCATCTCATATATAAGGTTAAAGATTTTTTCTTGACGGTGTATGATTGCAAATTGAAATATTCCTCGTTGGTCTCCATCGAGGCACCATATCAAAGAAGGATTACATTTAAGAATCTCAACAATAAACTCAACAATCCCAAACTTGGTGGCTTCGAAGATTGCTTCATATACTTTGGCCTCAAGAAGCTGTGGGACATTTGTGGTGGATATTTGTATACAAAGAATTTTGAGTACTTCAAGCAATCGGGTTTGTACTAACTTCCTATCATGTATTTTTTTAATACTTGGAACTGTGTGAGATCAATCAAAATAAAGTCAGGACTCAAATAATATTGAAAAGATGCAAATAGAAGAATCGGTGTTATATACCTGATAATTTAAGTGCATTCCACACAAATTGGTGCAATCGATGGACAACTACAATATTAAACCAATTTTGGAATCATAAATAAAGAATTTAATTTAAGGAAACCAAAAGACAACAACATAAGTTGCACTAATAGCTGTAAAATATAAAAATAAAACTATATTACATGGGGTGATATACCTGAATAATTCGATCTGTGCAGCCGATCTTCATTAAATATATCATTGGGATCATCTGTTAAACGGGGATACCCTTGATCATTAACGATATACCCAATGGGTTCAGTTAGTTGCACAGGGATACCTTTGAGAGAACAAAAAAATTAAATCAAATCAAATGTTCAATTAAAATTATCTTCGATATGTAATGACAATAATATTTTCAGTATCATGAATGCAATATAAATGCTAGCACGCAACATCTTAAGCCTTACTGTGTCATAGACATTTAACCCAAAGAAATGAATTTAAATATGTATTCAAAAGGGTGTTTTACAAAAACGCCCCAGTGAATATTTTGCAAGAAACTACCGAATCAGCTATATTTTAATGTTCTTGAAAATGGCCATATACCCAATTTTATAATTATTTATTTTTGCCGAAATGATTGGTCACATTGGCCATATACTTATTTAACCTTCTTGTGAATATAATTCAACTAGAGGTACAGATATTAGTAGTAATGTCTCCTATTGAAACAAGGATTTTTTTTTTTTAAGTTGTTTAATTAAAATACTTTTTTAAAAATTTCTAAGGTTGAATCTGTTTGATGCCTTCATGAACATGATTCTTTGACCTACATTGGTATACAAATCGTTGCCAAATTCCTTGTTGACATCCACTTGGGAATGCAGAAGGCCGTGTAGCCATTACATTCATAGTAGTCATCCCATAGGCATCTGAAGAAGTAGCTAACTTTGGGTAGCGTTGTAGTAGATCCAAAGCAATATCTATGCAAGTAACACAACAACAACAAAAAACAGTTAAGAGAAGTTCTCTTCATTTATGTACTTTTTATATATATGTTAGGGAATCCCCACACCCATTGGGATGGGACTAGTCCCGACAATCACACGCAACAACCTCACAAGAGTTTTCCAACAAGCAACAGAGCAAGTAAAGAAGCCATCTAGTTTCACACACACCATCAGAGTGAACAAACCCTTGCCGTTAGTTTTACCACTGAGCAACACAATGTGAAAAAAGCCCATATTCAACGGCCCAAGGCTATCGAATTTCATAAAATTCAACAGACCAAGTCGTCGAATTTTTCATTGTCAATGAGCCGAAACTGTCAAATTAATGGAGGATGGGAGAAATTTGATGGCTCTAAGCCATAGAATCTAGGAACATCAAATATTTCAACAGCCTTAGGCAAATATTTCAACAGCCTTAGGCTGTCGAAATTCGATTTTTAAAATTCGTGGGCCTTGGCCCATCGAAATTTCTTGTCCAATTTTCTAGTTTTCACTTAGTGCCAACCCCCTAGGGGTACTCTCTTTTTTGTCCTTTTTTTTTTTGTTTTTTAACTTGCTTATAAGAATTAGAAAAATAAAAATAAAAAACTATTTATTACCATATATATCGGAGATGATTGCGTAATTAAGAAGAGTAGCGCCATTGTTGGGTATTTCAGGACTTAATTCTGTTATCGGAGTTACGAGGTACAAATATCGCACCATATCCTTATTTACGTTGATAGCAGCAATAACAACTGGAAGTAAGCGATCTTTATTTGTCATGCACACCAACCTTTCGTTTTTCGTTACCAAGATCTCTGCAATTTCTCTAATCCCGCCCACGGCGGCAACTAGAAGGGCTGTGAGACCTTCATTGTTCCTTAATTCTAAGGCATCAGAAGGCATAAACCTCACCAGTAATTCTACCAATTTGACTTTTCCAGCTCGAGAGACAATGTGAAGAGCAGTCTCTCCTGATGGTGTAATTCTAATCCTCACTGCTTCTTGGTGGAGGTCAAGGAACCTTTTGGCACTCTTCCAATCATCTCCATGCAAGGCCTTGATTAGTGGTAGAAAACGAGTGTAGTCGTCACTAGAAATACCTGAGGAATGGAAACAAAAATTCAATTAATCACAATGTGAAAAAAACCAAAATTTGATGGACAAAATGGTTAAATTGGTGTCAAATTTTTCATTGTCAATTTTTTTTTTCAACGGGCCGAAATTATCAAATTAATGAAGGATGGGAGAAATTCGATAGCTCTAAGCCATCAAATCTGGCAATATCTAGAATTTTGACGGTCTTAGACCGTCAAAATTTAGTTTTTAAAATTCGTGGGCCTTGGCCCATCAATTTTTTCTGTTGAATTTTTCAATTTTCACATAGTGAATACTTACCTTGAGAAGAGTTTAAATCAAATCCTAAGTAATATGGAAAATTTTAATCTATGTATAAGATCTTGGTATGGTGTTCTTAATCTTAATGTGTAAAGGTATGGTGCACTCACACCTAATTACAATACATATATATATATATGGAAATGTTCAGCACCAAACATTTTGCCCAAACATTTTTCGAAACATGGGTTAGAAGTTTTGGAATTGGCTGATTATATATATATACATATATATAGAACTTATTTTTAAGGATATAGGAAAGTTTAGTAATGTGGCACTTTGTTGTTTTAAGATTTAAAAACAAAAATATTAAAGTGGGGATTGATGCGATCTAACAATATTATTTTAGAAAGAATCGTGATAATTTGACCACCTCACATGGCACACTCAATTAATCAACTCTCCTAACATGACAAGTTCAAGAACCGTGGATCTATATCCCTCGGGATACAAATCTGCACTTCCCCATAAAAATGTGTATCCCGAGGGAACTGTGTACTTATGTAAAATGTCACCAATTTGGTTAGTTAACTTAATATATTGAAAGATTTATAGAAAGAGATGTTATTACCTTGCATGGTTGAGCTTGATACCCTTTCTAACATTTCCTTAAAATAAGAAATCCCCTCAATCTACGAGAGTTCAAGGTGTCAGAAGAGAAGAAATTAAAAATAAATAAGTATTAATAGAACCTTGACGCCACAAAAATTGAATTCTATAAACATGATGCCCTTAGCTATCAAAAATAAAAAATAAAAAAAACTATACTTCTCATATCTGGACGTACCTCAAAACCAAAAGTATCAAAAAAGAATAAAAAGATTAATAGAATGTGCTATAGGTTTGTGTCAATACTTCCTATGGTTATTTTTTATAATTTAATAGTTCATAATTAGTGCATTATTATTTTTTGTTTAATAAAATTTCCAGAAATTCAAATATTTTCATGGAAAATCAAGATTCCTACCCACAATTAAAATATTTTTATGGAACATTCTACTTTCTCAGAAGAAAACTTGATGTTAATGGAACTCAACCCCTTACCTAATCTCTACATGTAAGTGCACGTACACGCAAACACAAGAAAGCAAGTTTGAAATCAATAACGCAAAGTTATTAAATCTAATTATTAAAAGTCACTAATCAAGTTAAATATTTATGTATGAGTCCACCAAAAACACCTGCCCCATGGGATTCCACATACATGTGCACGCATACAACTAAAAATGTAGCACTAAGGAAGGATTTCACACATACCACTGTTGATGTTGTTCTTAGAGACCGTAAAGGTCTAGATTGAAATCAAACTTAGTATAGTCGAGTTTTGCTCTTTGATCAGAGGGAAAAGATCTAGCACTACGCCAATCGAGAATACGAAGTCCGCAAGCTCTCAATTCTTCAATGATTGTGATGGCTTGGTGTGGTCTTATAGCACCATCTTTTTCTGGTTGCACTCAAGGTATCAAGCACTTTGCTTGTTCTATAATTAAAGGTTATTCGTTCTATGCGTCCAACATTGTTGGAGATTAGAAGCTGGCCTGGTTATTGTGGATTGGGTTGATGTAGTATCTTAATCTAGACCTGTTTAGTAATCGGTCCAGCTAGGTTATGCCCAATCATGCCTAGGACGGCCTGGCCAAATGCTTGCAATGAAGGTCGACCCTGGCCGAGTTTGGGGTAGTACTTTTTAACTAGGTTCAGTCCTGCCTGGCAATTAGATGGGTCAGGTTTGGATTAGGATTTCGATGACCGATTAGCATTGGATCGTAATGGCCCAGCCCATAGAAAATTCCTTAAATTGAATCCTTAAGATTTAAAATTTTGAGTAATTTAGACAATATTACTCCTTTAAAGAAAGGTCTTTTGCTGGTTGCACTCAAGGTATCTTAACATTTGAGTAATTTTGACACAACCCTTTATGCAAAGATCTTTTGCTGGCTGCACTTAAGGTATCAAACGCTTTATTTGTATTCTGAATTTCTGACTAGACAATTAAATAACTTAAAACAATCAAAAAGAAAATAATAATCGTCATAGGTCGTGAGTTCGATACTCAATACGAGAATTCATTCCTAAAGGATACACCCTCACTTACTTGATGCATGTGATGTGCAAGAGTTGCACATGCCCCCCGGCACTAGTCCCTGGACATGTCCCTGGCCTAAGGACTGTTTTTAATATTTTTATTACAATGCTCTGAGCAAACAATCACTCGCAATCAAACCAATTTTTACTACAATATAATTAAAATCAATTTTGCAACATTAATAAAGAATTTTAAGGAAATTAAAATACAACGGTGAAAAATAACTTTTTGGAATTTTTTTTTTTTTTTTTTTTATAAAATTTCATCATATACAACACTTTTGTATTGAATCATATTTTTGAATGTCACAAGACGATCTTCTCAAAAAAATTTGTTTTTTTGCCATGGACGATAGAGAGATATTGCTTATGCCATCAATACCACATGTCAAAATGGTGGTCTGTGAGCAAGCAATCACTCGTTTGATTGTATGGAAAAGGGAGAAATTGAAATCCCTTTTGTCGTGTCAACAATTCTAAGGGCGTGTTTGGAAGCAAGAGTGGCAACTCCCATACCTGAAATCTTACTGTATGGGTGGCTAAATGTTAAAAATTAATAGTTTTTATCAAAAAGTTTTTCTTTTGTAAATTTCTTATTGAATAATTAATCTTAAATCATATTAATATCCCTTTTATAAATGAAATTAAAGAGCTGTCATTGACACCCCAAATAAATAATAATAATAAATAAAAGTTGGGGTGTCAAAACAAACTATCTCCTTATTTACTTGAAATTGTAAACAACTAAAATTGTCTGGAGAGCCAAACAGCAACACAGCCAGTCTGCTTCATGTAAAATCAACCCGTATCTCATGATTTCAAAACTCGTCCGAGACTAAGACATATTGTCTAAGTCATCTTGATATAAGACATGGATGAGACAGATAGACAAATCAATTTTTAAGACTAGATTTAAAATCTCAAATTCATTTTTCAAATTTTTGAACAAAACATCTCAACTATATCGGAAAACTCATCAAAGACGACTCGTTATCTGGCATGGAGAAGACTAGAGGCGAAACAGAGTTTTAAAATCATTACCCATATGCTTGAGATTCTGAATCAGTCCGTTAACGCTAATGACATCAACTCATCCCATAGGCTTTGGTGCATGATTAACGCGCTTTGCTGACGTAATAAATATGTACGTGCTGAATGACTTAATTGCCCAGCCGCTATAGAGAGCTTTGTGGCTTGTACTTCCTATATTAGAATTTAGAGAGGGTATTCTAATAAGATCTAATAGATTGTGATGCTGTCAATGGATCTGACACAAAATCCGATCTGATCCAATAACTTTGAATCTGAGAAAGCCTATGTATATATAATAGGGAAATGTTCAGCAACAAACATTTTTCAAAACCTCTAACCCCATCAAAAATGGTATACAAAATATGGACGGTCCACAATTTTTCAACTTGTAAACTGGGGCTAGAAGTTTTGGAATGTACTGATTTTTGGTGAAAAATCAGCCCATTCCAAAATCTCTAACCCATGTTTTGAAAAATGTTTTGCCAAAATGTTTGTTGCTGAATGGGACCTATATGTATATATATATATGGTAGTGTTCAATAGCAAACTTTTTGGCAAAACATTTTTCAAAACATGAGTTAGAAGTTTTGGAATGGGCTGATTTTTTGTGAGGATGATCTCTACGGTGAGGAGATCATCCTCACCAAAAATCAGTCCATTCCAAAACTTCTAACCCATGTTTATAAGCTGAAAAATCGTTGACCGTCCATTTTTTGTAAACTGTTTTTGATGGGGTTAGAAGTTTTGGAATGGGCTGATTTTTGGTGATGATGATCTCCTCACCGTAGAGATCATCCTCACCAAAAATCAGCCCATTCCAAAACCTCTAATTCATGTTTTGAAGAATGTTTTGCCAAAAAGTTAGCCATTGAACGCCCCCCATATATATATATAGGGAAATGTTCGCCACCCTAAACTTTATCCTACACTTTAACAAACGTGTTTTGTCCTACATGGGTTAGAAGTTTTGGAATGGGCTGATTTTTGGTGAGGATGATCTTTTAATCGTAGAGATCATCCTCACCAAAAATCAGCCCATTCCAAAACTTCTAACCCATGTAGGACAAAACACGTTTATTGGGTCTCGTTCCCCACCCTAAGCTTTACCCTACACTTTAACAAACATGTTTTGTCCTACATGGGTTAGAAGTTTTGGAATGGGCTGATTTTTGGTGAAAATGATCTCTACGATTAAAAGATCATCCTCACTAAAAATCAGCCCATTCCGAAATTTTTAACCCCATAGAATGGACCGTCCATTTTTTGTAAACCCTTTTTTATGAGGTTAGAAGTTTTTGATTAAGCTGATTTTTGGTGAGGATGATCTCCTCACCATAGAGATTATCCTCACCAAAAATCAGCTTATTCCAAAACTTCTAACCCATGTAGGACAAAATACGTTTGTTAAAGTGTAGGGTAAAGCTTAGGGTGGGGAACGAGACCCTATATATATATATATATATCTAAGCTATATATATGGGTTTCGCTCGCCACCCTAAGCTTTACCCTACACTTTAACAAACGTGTTTTGTCCTACATGGGTTAAAAGTTTTGGAATAGGCTGATTTTTGGTGAGGATGATCTCTATGGTGAAAGTTTTGGAATAGGCTGATTTTTGGTGAGGATGATCTCTATGGTGACCATAGAGATCATCCTCACCAAAAATCAACCCATTCCAAAACTTCTAATCCCATAAAAAATGGTTTACAAAAATAGACGATCCACGATTTTTCCACTGGTAAACATGGGGCTAAAAATTTAGGAATGGGCTGATTTTTGGTGAGGATGATCTTCTAATTATAGAGATCATCCTCACCAAAAATCAGCCCATTCCAAAACTTCTAACCCATGTAGGACAAAACACGTTTGTTAAAGTGTAGGGTAAAGTTTAGGGTGTTGAACATTACCATACATATATACATATATATATATATATATATATATTATATATATATATATATATATAGGGAAATGTTCAGCACCCTAAGTTTTACCACACACTTTAACAACGTTTTTTGTCCTACATGGGTTAGAAGTTTTGGAATGGGCTGATTTTTGGTGAGGATGATCTCTATGATTAGAAGATCATCCTCCCCAAAAATCAGCTCATTCCGAAATGTTTAGCCCCATGTTTACACGTTGAAAAATCGTGGACCGTCAATTTTTTGTAAATCATTTTTGATGGGGTTAGAAGTTTTGGAATGAGCTGATTTTTGGTGAGGATGATCTCCTCACCATATAGATCATCCTCACCAAAAATCAACCCATTCCGAAACTTCTAACCCATGTAGGACAAAACGCGTTTGTTAAAGTGGGTGGTAAAACTGAGGGTGCCGAACGGGACCCATATATATATATGGGAATGTTCAGCACCCTAAGTTTTACCACACACTTTAACAAACGTTTTTTTGTCTTACATGGGTTAGAAGTTTTGGAATGGGCTGATTTTTGGTGAGGATGATCTCTATGATTAGAAGATCATCCTCCCCAAAAATCAGCCCATTCCAAAATGTTTAGCCCCATGTTTACACGTTGAAAAATCGTGGACCGTCCATTTTTTGTAAATCATTTTTGATGGGGTTAGAAGTTTGGAATGAGCTGATTTTTGGTGAGGATGATCTCCTCACCATAGAGATCATCCTCACCAAAAATCAGCCCATTCCAAAATTTCTAACCCATGTAAGACAAAACACGTTTGTTAAAGTGTGTGGTAAAACTTAGGGTGCTGAACGGGACCCTATATATATATATAGGGTAGCGTTCAAGGGCAAACTTTTTAGCAAACTTTTTGGCAAAACATTTTTCAAAACATGGGTTAAAGGTTTTGGAATGGGCTGATTTTTGGTGAGGATGATCTCTACCATGAGTAGATCATCCTCACCAAAAATCAGCCCATTCCTAAACTTCTAACCCATGTTTACCAGTTGAAAAATCGTGGACCGTCCATTTTTTGTAAACTGTTTTTGATGGGTTAGAAGTTTTGGAATGGGCTGATTTTTGGTGAGGATGATCTCCTCACCGTAGAGATCATCCTCACCAAAAATCAGCCCATTCCAAAACCTCTAACCCATGTTTTGAAAAATGTTTTGCCAAAAAGTTTGCTAAAAAGTTGGCCATTGAACGCCCCCCATATATATATATATATAATATATATATATATATATATATATATATATATAGGGTCACGTTCCTAAGACTCATATTGAGACTCACATTGCGACACACCGTTTTGTCTTATATGGGCAAAAATGTTTGGAATGAGCTGATTTTTTGTGAGGATGATCTCTGTGATGAGGGGATCATCCTGGCAAAAAATCATCCCATTCCAAAACTTCTAACCCCATCAAAATTGATTTACAAAAATTGGACGGTCTAAAATTTTTCAACAAAAATTGGACGGTCTAGAAGTTTCATAATGAGCTAGTTTTTGGCAAGGATGATCTCCTCACCATAGAGATCATCCTCACAAAAAATCAGCCTATTCCAAATATTTTTGCCCATATAAGACAAAACGGTGTGTCGCAATGTGAGTCCCAATATGAGTCTTAGGAACGCTGTTCATATATATATATATATATATATATATGAGTAGCGTTCAATGGCCAACAATTTGGCAAACACATTTTTCAAAACATGGGTTAGAGGTCTTGGAATGGGCTGATTTTTGGTGAGGATGATCTCTATGATTAGAAGATCATCCTCCCCAAAAATCAGCCCATTCCAAAACTTCTAACCTCATCAAAAATGGTTTACAAAAAATGGACGGTTCACGATTTTTCAACTTGTAAAATGGGGCTAGAAGTTTTGGAATAGGCTGATTTTTGGTGAGGATGATCTCCTCACCGTAGAGATCATCCTCACCAAAAATCAGCCCATTCCAAGACCTCTAACCCATGTTTTGAAAAAGTGTTTGCCAAACTGTTGGCCACGGATAGGGACCATATATATATATATATATTATATATATATATATATATATATATATATATATATATATATATATATATATATATAGGGTCGGGTTCCTGCAACACACATTGCGACACACATATAGACAACGTGTTTGTCTTATATGGGCAAAAATGTTTGGAATGGGCTAATTTTTTGTGAGGATGATCTTTGTGATGAGAGAATCATCCTGGCAAAAAATCATCAAATTCCAAAACTTCTAACCCCATCAAAATTGATTTACAAAAATTGGACGGTCTATAATTTTTCAACAAAAATTGGACGGTCTAGAATTTCATAATGAGCTGATTTTTGGCAAGGATGATCTCCTCACCACAGAGATCATCCTCACAAAAAATCAGCCCATTCCAAACATTTTTGCCCATATAAGACAAAACGCGTTGTCTATATGGTTGTCGTTTGAACCTGATCCATATATATATATATATATATATATGGGGGGCGTTCAATGGCCAACTTTTTAGCAAACTTTTTGGCAAAACATTTTTCAAAACATGAGTTAGAGGTTTTGGAATGGGCTGATTTTTGGTGAGGATGATCTCTATGGTGAGGAGATCATCATCACCAAAAATCAGCCCATTCCAAAACTTCTAACCCCATCAAAAACAGTTTACAAAAAATGGACGGTCCACGATTTTTCAGCTGGTAAACATGGGTTAGAAGTTTTGGAATGGGCTGATTTTTGGTGAGGATGATCTACTCACCGTAGAGATCATCCTCACCAAAAATCAGCCCATTCCAAAACCTCTAACCCATGTTTTGAAAAATGTTTTGCCAAAAAGTTTGCTAAAAAGTTTGCCCTTGAACGCTACCCTATATATATATAGGGAAATGTTCAGCACCCTAAGTTTTACCACACACTTTAACAAACGTTTTTTGTCCTACATGGGTTAGAAGTTTTGGAATATATATATATATATAGGGAAATGTTCAGCACCCTAAGTTTTACCACACACTTTAACAAACGTTTTTTGTCCTACATGGGTTAGAAGTTTTGGAATGAGCTGATTTTTGGTGAGGATGATCTCTATGATTAGAAGATCATCCTCCCCAAAAATCAGCCCATTCCGAAATGTTTAGCCCCATGTTTACACGTTGAAAAATCGTGGACCGTCCATTTTTTGTAAATCAATTTTGATGGGGTTAGAAGTTTTGGAATGAGCTGATTTTTGGTGAGGATGATCTCCTCACCATAGAGATCATCCTCACCAAAAATCAGCTCATTCCGAAACTTCTAACCCATGTAAGACAAAACGCGTTTGTTAAAGTGTGTGGTAAAACTAAGGGTGGCGAACGGGACCATATATATATATAGGTCCCGTTCAGCAACAAACATTTTGGCAAAACATTTTTCAAAACATGGGTTAGAGGTCTTGGAATGGCCTGATTTTTGGTGAGGATGATCTCTACGGTGAGGAGATCATCCTCACCAAAAATCAGCCCATTCCAAAACTTCTAGCCCCAGTTTACAAGTTGAAAAATCGTGGACCGTCCATTTTTTGTAAATCATTTTTGATGGGGTTAGAGGTTTTGGAATGGGCTGATTTTTGGTGATGATGATCTCCTCACCATAGAGATCATCCTCACCAAAAATCAGCCCATTCCAAGACCTCTAACCCATGTTTTGAAAAATGTGTTTGCCAAAATGTTTGTTGCCGGACATTTCCCAATATATATATATATATATGGGTCACGTTCCTAAGACTCATATTGAGACTCACATTGCGACATACCGTTTTGTCTTATATGGGAAAAAGTGTTTGGAATGAGCTGATTTTTTGTGAGGATGATCTCTGTGATGAGGGGATCATCCTGACAAAAAATCATCCCATTCCAAAACTTCTAACCCCATCAAAATTGATTTACAAAAATTGGACGGTCTATAATTTTTCAACAAAAATTGGACGGTCTAGAAGTTTCATAATGAGCTGATTTTTGGCAATGATGATCTCCTCACCATAGAGATCATCCTCACAAAAAATCAGCCCATTCCAAATATTTTTGCCCATATAAGACAAAACGGTGTGTCGCAACGTGAGTCCCAATATGAGTCTTAGGAACGCTGTTCTATATATATATATATATATATATATATATATATATATATATATATATATATATATATATTATAGGAAGAAATAGTTTTTAAAAAAAAAAACTACTTTAAAAATAAAATAAAGTAATATAACTAATATTAAAATTTTATGCATATTAGTATTTAGCTTCGGGTTTAGTTGGGTTGACCGAACCTTCAACCCGAATTGAGGTTGGGTTGAGATCTTCCAACGTAGAGTTCAACTCATTTTCTAAATAACTCAAACCAGGTCGCCCACCAATCGGGTTGAGTTCGGGCCAGCCCCTCAGGTTGCAGCCCTAGCACACACATACAATGACTGATAACGAATTTATCAAGCCAACCTTGTTATGGTCTGTCGATCATGACGATACTAGTCGGCAAGGAGTATGTTACAAACCTGGGAATCAAAATACATAATATATATATATATATATATATATATATATATAATTTTAAAAACTACTAACTATTTTATTGGTACAACCACACCTTCAAGAATCCTAACCAATCCTATAGGATTTCTCTCGAATATTTCTTCTCTTCTCCCCTAACCAAAATCCCTAAACCCTTAGTTATAGCTTACTTCCCACAAAATAAGATTAAGTCAACCACACCTTCAAGAATCCTAACGAAACACAAAATACTATTAAATAGCAAAATTTCCCAATACGTGATCAACTTTTAACGAAATTTCCATTCCCACTAACTGTTTATTTTAATTCCCGAAACATGAAGAGCGAGATCACAAGTTTTTCAAAGTGACAATCTCACTGGTTATAAAAGTGTCGAAGTTGCATGTTCATAGCAATATCACTACTTTAAACCAGAAAGGGTACAATATGTAACAGAGAGTTTTTTCTTCATAGTGGAATTGGTGTGGATCCGTGGACAAACCTCCATCTTGAAGGATCCACGTAAAATCTCTGTTTTTTTTCAACATATTTATTTATTTCCTTAATATTTTTCTTGGATCAATTTCTCTACAAACCCGACTGAGTTAAAAGGTGAGTCATTGTGAAATAAGAAAACATGTGCAACTCGGGTTTAATGGTCCTGATATGTTTCGCTCATGTATTGGTACAATCTGTTCTCCAGATTATGGTGATATGAGGAGACAACAACAAAGAACAGAAACATAATAACTAAACTTAAATTCCCTAATGTACTTCAATGATTCAGCCCAGCTTAATTTACGGGGTCTAAGCGAAGTTACAGCAGATTGATTTTCTAGATTCCTAATCTATAAAAATATGAAAGATATCACTTCTACTGAGTTGATGGAGATGGTGAAAGCTTACATGAACATACTTTCACTAGAAAACATATAAAAATATCCTACACAGTTAACATAGCTCCTTCTTCCAATCTGGTCAATGAGGTTATGAAACATTTCGACTTGTTTTACACATTAGGGACTTATCAGGACTGATACATTTGATTATCTTTTAGTATTTTTAAGTTTATGTCTTAAAGATAATAATAATAATGACATTATTGTTAAAACATAAAAGAACATCCTTGAAACCATACATCAAATTCAATCACTGTCTAGTGTTCCTTTTACGACAGAATTATAAAATGGGAAGAACTTTGTAAAAATTACAGAACCGGGTATGTTTCTAAGATAATTACAAAAACAACTTTTTTTTTTTTTTTACGAAAATGGCTATGCAGTTTATGGGTAACTTACGAAACTACCCTTATTAGGCACTCCAAATACAAAATGCAGCATAAGAACTTTGGTCAGGTACAATTTACTCACAGTGCAAACCCTTCATTGGCATTAGAGAAGTAAACCTCTTCAATGCTGAACAAAATAAAATCACATTTGTTCCTCATCCTCGTTGTCTTGCCCCTCTACCAAATCTGATAAACTCCCAAGAGTCCAAATCTATAACAATCAAACATCAAACAAATTATGTTCTGAAATAAAAATAATAATAATATTTTACCAGCCCTTTAAAGAAGAGAAGACAAACCTCAAGGGGTAATTTAAATTTGTAGATTATGATCCTTGGAAAGCTGAAACTGATGATCACGTTACATGCCCTTTCTGGGATGCCACTTTATACTGCATCCAACACTTTTGAGAAGAAAAAAACGGAGAATATAATTTTAGACTTGTAAGCTTGGCAGATCAACGGGTGGCACCACTACAAGTATGAAAGAACTTGTAAGGTTAGATAACGGGGAAAAAAATGTGGCTACCTGGGTTTCTGCACTGATGATAACGTCTGCCTGCTTAGAACAATATCTATTGCCAAGCTCAAGTCCCTAACAAAACCAAGTATTTTTTGAAGGGTTAGTACACAGTAAAAACAAGAAAATTTGCAAGTAGGCTCATGACATTCATATTAATCAAGATAATAGATATTAACCTTCCTGTAATGGGCACATTAGTACTTGGTCGTGAGTCATCGAACTGCCCATGGTAGACTAGTTCAAATGGCCTTCGACCATCCTATTAAAAATTTACCAATTTAAAATAGTGTTAGAAAATGCCCCAATTATTCCATGACAAATGATGGTTGACCCAATCAAGAAAAATCAAGATCGAATTGAGCCCTTCAAGAAACAGCAGAACCAATAGGTCATGTTTGTGTAGAATCACCTTTTTGAATAGGAAAAATTCTGGTGTGCAAACAGCTCCAAAATCTCGTGCAACATCTTGGGACTGCAGATCAACATGTCCATTTAATTAATAGGTTATAACCAACTTGTAAATGAAAAACCTTCTAGAATGGCCAAAATATCATAGGTGTGGTTTTTTTAACGTTGACGACATTGAGCCAAACTTCAATGTTTGTATTAATGGATTCTATTGGCCATTTTGTTTAGTCAAACATCAATTTCAGCCTTTTATAACTCACCACAACATTGCTAAAAAGCCAGGCCAAATTGTCCAAGTTTATTTCACTCTTGTCATGCTCAAACAACACGTGTTCCTTCCACCACTTTCGATCAATGCAAGCGTATAACTGTTACCTGCTTCTTTTTTACCTTATTTCTGTGTTTAATTTGAATACATTCTTAAGCAGTTCCCCACCTCACCACACATCATTAGACTCATCTTGGTTTTAAGGACCTATATGATTTACATATTCAAGAGACTTAACTCAATGAACCTCAAAGTTGTTTTTAAGCAAAAAGAATTTGGTTAGTACACACAATGTTTTAGCTAAGGTTTAAAATGTTGTACCGCTTGAATGTTTCAGTTAAAGAAAAAAACCGATACCGTATCGGCCAATACATCCGATACAAACCAATACATTCTGATACATACTTGATACATTCCCGAAGCATTAAATGTTTCAGAGTCAATTTTTTGTATCAGTCTTTGCTGAATTTGACATGTATTAGACGATACATTCCAATATTTTAAACCATGGTTTTAGCCAATACCAACAGATACTTAATTTAAAACTACATGACAATGACATTTATATGAAATTGAATATTTCTGCATATTCCTAACAAAGCAGTGATTATAGGAAAAAACGAATAAAAAAAAGAGAAAATTTGTAAGTGTACCTCATCATAGAGATAAGGGAAAGGGTATTTAAATAATTTAGCATCTTCTGCCATGAATTCTGGTCCATCCTGTATAGAACACTTCGATTATGAAAAAAATATTCAATCTCTTTAATATGGATGTAAGCTGAAAGTTTGAATTCTTTACAACCTGTGGGTGAGTAATTACAGAATTCGAGGATATCGCAATTACTGCCAGCCCCTTCTGCAATATAATAAAAAAAACCAAAGTGTATGTTATTTGTTTGTATGGATGAGTTGCTACAAACAAATTGATGTAATATCTACTTCAGTACTTCCAAGCTCAAAAGAAGAAAAAATAATTATATTACCTCCATATAGAAATTTGCAAGCTTAACAATATCTTTCTTCAAGTGTTTAACAAATGGGCAATGATTGCAGATAAACATTACCTGTGCCATCATATAGTTACTGTGAATCTTGCAACGAAGGTTTAAGAGAAAGAGCAAACAAAAATTTTAAATTTGGAATGAACTTAATGAAGAAACAAAGCCAATTTAATGATGAAAATTGCCACACAAAAAAGAAATCCCCACATTTGTTTTAATTATGTGTCTTTTATCCCATTCATTGGATTAGGTTTTAATTCAATGGTCAGGATAAGTTCCTTTTGTGGGAACCCTATAAATATAATGTTGTGGGATGTTTTTTAAAAGATTTTCTTCTAGGGTTTGATAGAGACAGGGATAGGGGTGTACAAAGGTTCCAAGGCTTGGGTTTGGAATTAAAACCTTGAGTGTTATTCTTTGTATTGTTCTCCTTTGATTTCTTAGTAAAAAAAGATTGGACTTATCTATAAACGTAGTCATCATTGTTGAACCACGTTCAATCATGATGTTCTCTGGTATGTTTCGTGTTTTTCTTTGCTATTTTTTTTTCTTTATCATGCGTATTGAACAAGAATCTCCAAATTCACAACAACATTGAAATGAGATTCCTAGTTCATGGGAATTTCAGTTAAAGTTCACCATTCCCATGGTCTCAAACCACAATGCAAATAACCTTCCATAGGCCTGTTATGGTAGAAGTCATTTAACATACTTCAATTATTTTGGAGTTGTATAACTCCTTATTTTCCCAACTTCTTCACCGTGAAAGCGAGCTTTGTCGACATCCACGTCATGATGATCATCTATACCTTATACCAAATACTGGCATATGCACCTTGAATCCTATTATCATATAACTGGCTTATTTGTTGCTATTATCATAAATGCGTGAAGTATGAACATAACTGCATAAGCTATTTTTCTTCCTTGTTCACACATATAAGTGTATAATAAGTTTGTTTGTCATGTACAATAACTCAATTTCTCCTCCTCTTGGATCATTGCATTTGAGGAAAAAAAATCTAATTAATTTCATAATTAGAAGGAGATAACAACAACAACAACAACAAATGTTGATTTCTCTTATCATAAAATTAAATTATGGTCATCAAGGTACTTAAAAATACTTATTGTCAACAAAAAATTAAGTTCTGAATTTCAAAGTTACTTCAAAAATGTACTTATCAAATAGAAAATATACTTCAAAATCATGTTTTTAACCTGCCCAATAAACCAGCCTGGATCCCAAAAATCAACACGACCCAGTCATCAATTCAATTCAAATCAACCATGGAGCAGACAATTCTAGTCGGATACCGAACCAAATCAAAATTAATAGTTTAAGTTTTAAATATTTCAAACTCTTGTATATAATTAAAAAAAAAAATAAAAACATATTTTTTTCAAACAAAGGAACACAATTTCAAACTTAAAAATTAACTTAAAAATAACAATAAAAATAAAAATGGGAGTGGGTATTTACCAGTAAAGCAGGATATGATTCAAAGTCATCTAATTTCCACGTTTTTCCAGTGAGAGGCTCTGGAAGCTGAATCAATCAATGTGAAAAAGAGATAAATGCACACATAACAGAGGAAAAAAGAAGAGGACCCAAATTTAATTTTGTTGAAATTTGAAAGAAAAACCTCGAAATCAGGAGGTCTAAATCCTAAAGAGACTCCTTCAGACTCTGTTCTTGCAGCTCTGATACTGAGCTTTCTTAATGGTGTAGCTTTTTTGAGTTGCAGAGAAGGAGAGAAAGCAAGTTTTGAAAGAAACCAAGGTGACAGAGAGAAACTCCTTTTAGTGATTAACGTGCACTGGGGATAGAGTAAACGTGCGCCTACTGATCCAACAAGGGTCGCTGGAGAGAGAGCTCCAACAGCAGCAGCAGTGGCCATGATTCTCCTGTTAAGGGATTCTCTGATCTCTGGAATTTCAATTTTATCTCTACGAGGGTATTTTCGTCATTTTATAATGGGACTTTATTCAATGTAATATAGAACATAGTAGATGCATCATTGTTTAATTCTAACCATTGGATTATGCCTAAGGTTCAATATCAATAAAATTATCTTAAAAAATTAATAATAATAATAAATAAATAAATAACTGCCAATCAAAAACAGTGGAAAAAGAAACTCAATGAGCAACTACTAACATTTGTTTCTTATAAAGTAAAATGAAAATTTTGTAAATTTAAATGATTTAAAAGGATTGATTTATTTTATTTTCAATGCCACAATTTTTCAAATAATATTATAGAATACCATACTTATAAAAATATAAAACCCAACACAAAAATAATGAACCATCATAAGCATGCTTTTGAAATCGTTGCAGACCTCATCTTTGAACGAGACATCTTTGTTGAGGAATCGTCATCCTTTTTCTTCTTCTTCTTCTTCATTTAATTTTTTCTTCTATTTAATACATAGAAATGTGAAAAAATATTACCTCGAATGAGATATCGTTCTTGAATAAAAGAAGATAGAAAATCGAAATTAAAAATCATAATCATAATTAAAAGATATTCTATTGCCACACCAATTTTTTATAAAGAACACCCCAACTTGTGATATGAGAGGATAAATTACTACACATCCTGACGGTGCTCTTAGTAAAAATTGGTGTGAAAATACTCTATAAATTAATCATACAAGCAAGTTTTTGTTCACTCTTAAAAAATTGTTTGACATAAGGCTTGGAAGATGATAAGTTGATAATATGATAGTTTTAAAACTTGAAAGTAGACTTATATGTCCAATGATTCGACCAAGTTAACAAGTAGACTCGATGACTTTCATAATTAATCCAAAAAATTGTTTCCATTAGATTTTGGGGTTGAATCACATTAAAATCCAATCTAGTCGACTTGGCTAAGTTTCCAATCAACTCGACAAGATATAAAACTGTGAATTATTATCTTGGCCCAAACTTGAGTGGGTCCAAGAAAAATCGAAGTCACGCCACTTGTTAATTTTTATGCTAAATTAGCATGACATAGATATATCCTTTTTTATATTATACACAAGTTGTTAATATCTATCCAACAATAATTGAGATAAGGTGACGATGTATCATAAATTTTTTGTTACAAATTGAAATACTATAAACTACATAATTGTACTGTATTATACTCATTTAGGTACATTGCCACCAAGATTTCTGGGTCCACATATCAATTAGTGAGCATAGACACACAAAATTTAGCTAGATTTTTGTGATTTCTATCCATTGATAAATGTGTCCTAAAAATGCTCAAGTCAAATAGTTAGAAAGCAACTTTAGTAAATTGTCAAGTCCAGACTCTGGAGAGGCCAATAAAATTGATGAGAGTAACATTTGGTTTCGCCTGAATTGTAAGATTTTGATTTGATTGTCAAATCCAAGTAATTTAAACGGATCTTAACGTCGAATTTACCCCTATTTCACATAGTGGGTAAAAGCATGGCTTGTTAAAATTCGGCACCTTCTGATTATTATCATTTACTCTATCAATGAATCGTTCATTTAATTGAAAAACTAAATAAAATAGATAGACATTTCCCTTCATCTTAGACCATTATAATTATTATTATCTTGATAATGGGGTTTTGAAACTATAAAAGAAACATGCTATAGAGGATCCGATCCCAATCTCTATTGGTGGCTAATGAGGGGATTATAACTCAAGACCCCTCCCATTTTGGAGATTTCATACCATTATTGTTCAAGCATATAGTACTCAGTTAGTTGAGTGTTTGACGGATTCCCACTACATTAGATATAGAAGATCGTCGAGATTTTGTGATCTAAATCCATTCCTTAGCACTAAAACATTACTTTGGAACCCAAAAAATATACAAAAATACTGAAAAAAAAAAAAAAAAAATGGGTCCTCTTATCCTTGATTAAACCCATTTTTGTTCCTAGTAACAAGCTAATAATTTTGTAACTTTAGAACGAAAGTTAAAATTCGATTCCAGAATTGGACTACTTGGACCTGATTACGGATCGCTGACCTAATATCATCAAAATAGAATCTTCTTTTGTCCTAACAAAATACATTTGTACGACGAATTCAAATTTGGACTAAATTTTTTTTATTAGAATAGAATTATTTTGTTTTAATTTGTTTGGTTTGGTCCCCAGGAATCTATGGCATTCACACCATGGCGTTTCATCATCATATCCTTTGTTGCAATGTTGCCTGATCCGCTTGACGTTAAAATATAATATATAAAAAAAATGTAAGGTATCTGTTGTCTTTAATTTATGGATAATAATCTCTTCAACTTAATATTATTATACTATTTGTCAAACATTTTTTTTTTCCTAAATGCCTCATTTTCCCTCACAAACAGGCGAAAATAGATGTGTTAATAATCATTATTTTTGAATTTTGAAAAAAAAAAGTTTCATTAACTTAATGCAGATTCAGAATGGTATTTTGGGAATGGGAAAATAAGGGATAAAATAATAAAAATAACTTTTGAGGTAATTTTACGGTGTATAGATTTTAAATTTACAATAATAATAATAATAATAATACAAGAAGAAGGAGAAAAATGCATACAATTTCATATTTAATTTTTTTTCTTTTGTTTTCTCGACATATGAGATTAATGGTCAATAATTAGTGGTGCATCAAGTTAAGATCTTAAGTCGTGATATCAACTCTCATAGACTTGAATCAACTTGGCAAGTTAACACCTTTAAATTTCACATTTAGATAAATAATCATAATTCCCATAAATACAAGAAGATAGAATCAAGTCTGAGCTACTTCAATAGATTTTTGGTTTCTCAATATTATAGAAAATTGTTGTATATGTTTCTCACCAAGAACTCATTTTAACATAAAGACTGATGCTTTTGAGGTTTCGGAACTAAAAAGCAAGCGCTCAAAACACATTCCCAAACACTACCCAAATCTTTGAGATACAATTACTACATAAAACAAAATGAGGCTACGACAATGTCAAGTTATTGGAAAAATTATAATATGAACTAAAATATCCACAAAAAAGAAAAAAAAAATACTATTTCAATTTACAAACCTTTTAATTAGAATCGAGCGTTAAAAAAATATAAGCGTTAAAAAAATATAAGATTATCTGTTTTATAATGGCTTCAATCTCATATTACAACGGTGATGATAAATTTTCTTCGAAAATAGTAAAATCATTTATGGATGTCATTTGATGGTGGTTTGGACGTACGGGTCAATTGTACTCAATGAGGTGGCAAGGGTACTTGATCCAAGTAAATAAATTAAATGTGATTTAAACAAAATTTGGTGAATGAAGAGGATTAATTCGTTCGATCAGTCAACCCAAATTTTTGAGATACCATTTTGATGATGCTGATCCCAAATTTTTGAAATATAAATTTGATAATGATTATGAAATAAAATAGTTAAACCTAGCTACAACAATGGCAATATGATGCAAATTGTTTAGGTTCATGAACCAATGCTCCTGAGGTTGACAATCAAAATAAAATATTTGTAATGAAGCATCTGGAATAAATTTCATCTCTAAGCAGATCTGAAACAGATAATTTGATTCCTCCTGCCTTTGTTTATGAAGAAATTCAACACCCTTTCTTTTCGCAAGTTTAAAAAATATTAAAGAATAATGCTGAAATGACCTCAGGTTGGAACTTGGAACCTCTCACATCGCATTTCTTGATGTGAAAGTATATTGGAATCATAGATGCTTTTCATTTAGATACGAGTGAAAAAGCATTTATGGTTCCTATCAACTTTCACATCAAGAAGTGCTATCTAAGGTTCTAATTTGAGGTCACTCTAGCACAACTCAAAATAAAATAAATAAAGAAAAATAAATAAATAAAGGAATCATAACCCTAGATCTACCCCAGATCCCTAGGCAGAATAAAGTCCCACCGACTAATTGTTGTGAGCCTTCTGATCTGATCAGAAGGTTACTCATCATCATGGTTTAAAAGTCAACTCCGATTATTGAATATTAATCATTGGATCTCAATGTTGAAATTAATAGCTAAGATAGATAAAGCTAACACTTAGATGGGCCCTAGTCGTCATAGCCACACCATGGTTTTAAATCTCGTCCGAGGTTGAGACGACTGGTCCAATACATCTCCTTCACCAACGAGATGGGTGAATAGACATGTCAAATGTATCGGAAGAGATTTAAAACCATGGTTCATTTGTCTCATTGCTGAATGAGACGACTCAAATGTATAGGAAAACTCGTCCAAGACAACTTGATCTCATTCATGGATGAGACAAGACATCAAAATGAGTTTTAACACAATAAGCCACACACAATAAAAAATTAGTTGATGATATCTTAAACCTCTCGATCAAATGTTGGGATGTGCGAAGTGGACCAGATTTGGGCCTAAACTGGCCCTTCCCACTCCAGTTCAGAGTAGTCATGCCAAAGCCCATTTGGATTTGATCGCTCCTTAAAAGTTTAGTCCAATCTTCAAATGGGCGTTGAAACAAATTTTGGGCTCAGACCACTAGGCCTATTATTTGTAACCGTCGATCTGATAGAGCTCTTGATGGATTTGATGAGACCTGGAATTGGATCCATTATGATTCTATAACACTGAATTGTGATTGAGGATTTGGGTTTTGAAAATGATTTGAATTGTTTTGAAAACCTATTTGTGTTTTGGAGTAATCATCTCCCAATCCGATTTATCTACAATTCAGATTTAATCGGATTATGGGTGGATTGGATTTAAATCCAATATGGACACAATCCAATAAGGATTGTATTGGTTCAACTTCAATATATCCTATTCGAGACCGACCAAAAATATATATATATCCTATCCGATTATATAATGGGATTGACCCAGGATTGAATATATCTGACCTTAAACTCCAACAGGTTAGTCCAGTCCATTACCTCATAGTGTGAAAGGGATCTAAGGTAATTTGGTTGTAACCCATTTAAGAACAATTAAATTCAGAGTTTCTAGGGGAGATAGACCCTAGATAACACCAAAAAGTATAACCTTAGAGAATGATTCTATCCATACTAATCAGTATTTCTTGCACATCCATCATATTTTTTTTTTTTCTTTGAATCGTCACCAAGTTACTAAGATATGATATCTAGGATCATACCATCGAAGTAGGGTTTTTTTTTTTTTTTTTTTTTTTTTTTAAATTTTATTGGTACCATCAAAGTTGATGTACTAAAGGAAATGTTTTGTGTGCAAAAAAGTTAATTCATGATTTTACAAAGTTTAGATTGATCAATTACGAGGCACTACATGTATTAGGGCATCCTAATTTACAAAAATACATATATTCAAGAAGTCTTCAATATATGTAATGTCCAATGATTAGTCAATTTGAGATTCTCTAAAATCGTGAATTAACTTTTCTATGCGTGAAAATTTCTCATCATCTAAGATCCACATACACAACAGTTAAAATGATTTAATTAGGAAAAGATAAGAGGATAGATGTTGATGATAAACTACAAAGTCAAACATGGGGTCACAATCCAGGTTTAATAAAATAATAATAAAATAAAACAAATAAATAAATAAATGGCATGGGAGTTCAACTGTTTAACTTGGGAAAGCTATGTATGTATGTATGTATGTATGTGTCAAAGCCTGCATGTATGTCCCCACAAAGATATATATATAAGTAAGAGATGGGCCATGAGGAACATTGGGCCTCTCACTTCATCTCTAGCCAGGGGAGGGACGGCCATAACTATGCAAATCAATTAACTCTCTCTTTCTCTCTTTACTGTTGACTTAATTATAAAATCTGAAGTTATCAAGAAGAGAGAGAGTGAGAGAGAAGAAGAAGAAGATTTAGAGATCAAATGAAAAGGAGAAGAGGAGTGATGGAGAAAGAATCAGACATACGATTTGCAATTGCTGAGCTTTCAAAGATTGTTAAATTTAAAACTGAAGATGGTCTCCAACCCTTTATCCCTACAAAGCCTTTTCTTCACGCCTGCAAGTTGATCCTCCTCCAACCACTTGGTTTGTCTCTCTCTCTCTCTCTCTCTCTCTCTCTCTCAAATGGGTATCTTCATGTTCTCTCTAAAAGGGCTATTTAGGTAGAAATCAAACTTTTTTTTTTTTTTTTTTGGTTGAAAACTTGAAATCTAAATTAGGTCTCTCTCTTTCTCTCTCTAGAGAGACACTTGGAATTTCATGTGGTCACAGTTTGGTCTTTTTGCAGATAAGATTGGTCCATCAATGGTAGTTTTGAGACAAGACGTAAATCAAAATATCCAGGTAACATCTTAATCAATCCATGTTTTGAAAGATTACTGCACACTGCTACTCCAGGAATTGGGTAACATTATCCAACTCCACATATTTCACCTTGCCACGTGGCACATTATATAGACTCATTTAGCCATGTTTGTTGGGTTGTCAATTTTGGCCCTTAATCTGATCTGTCCGTTCTAAAACAAGCTTTAGGATTAAGCTACTAAACTAGTGTTGGGTTCAATCATTAAATTTGGATTGGCCTAAGGCTAAATGATTTTGAAAGATGCATGAATTTATATTTTCGGTAGAGACAATGAATTCCTTGAGTCCACCCTTCATGTCAGATTGACCTACGACTCAACTAGCTGCAAGTAGGACTTTTCGAGGGTGATGCGTGTGCCCATGGGATTAGTCTCACCCGAAAGGTGTGGATACTATGATAAGTTAAAAAAATTAAAAATAAAAATTAATGGAGGCATGATGGAAATTAGGTCTAATCCAAGTACAACTCGCCTCTTTAGAGTTGGATCAGAACTCGTGCAAATCCGACCTAAACTTATCCATTGAGAATCTACATAATTGCAAAAGATATTGGATTGCCATACCAACTTTTATTAATAGCACTCCAATATTAATAAAGAGATAGAACATATGTTGGAGTGCTCTTAGTAAAAGTTGGTGTGGTAATAGAATCTCTTCATTTGTAAGGATTACATTAACGTGATCCATTACGTAATTGGAAATAAGAATCTAAGAGTATTTTTAATAGCATAAAAAAAAAAATATTGAATGCATTTTCGATACAAAAGTCAATTTCTCAGGTGTATCTATTGATGTACTAAGGTCACACCTTAAAGTACAATAAATACACTTTGATAATTGAATTTTGTATAAAAAAATGTCTTTAATATTTTATTTTTTTAGGTCATGTTAGACTAACATCAAGAAGATTGAGTCTAAAAATAGCTCATGAAAGTGGAAATGAATCATAAATGTTTTTCATATGTATCTCAAGGAAATCATCTATGGTTGTTATCACACTTTCACTTTAGCGTTTACAATGTGAGGTCCTAATCTTTAAGGTCAATTCAGCATTGTTCCAAATTTTTAAAGTGCATTTATTTCACGTTAACGTGTGGCGTAAGGGCACACGTTAGCGTGTGGCCATTTGTAAATATGTTTATCTTTTGTCACCTAGACACAAACGATCATGGGATTAGTTTACCCAATTCCTGAAGTAGGGATCCGCTCTTTAGATTCCAGAGAGAGAGAGTGACGGACCACCAAATTCTTTTGACATTAGGACAAGAGAGCTGCTATCGCCACACCAACTCTTGCTAATGCCACCCTGAGATATGTGCGATTTTCATATGAATTGGGGTGGCGTTAGCAAAAGCTGGGTGGCAATAAATTCTCTCTATGACAATTCCAAATTACCCACTTCTTTTGTTAAAAAATTACACCAACTTCTTCTCTTCTATCCATTTCAGCAAACAAAGGAAACGTCATTTTTTAGGAAAATCGATTTGATTGGATGCCTGTTTTACCCCTGACCCTCTTCTGTCCATTCACTTTCCTACCAAGGGTATTTTGGGAAACAAAAGATTAATTATCTTTTCTTTTTTTTAAACATATAGAGATTAGAGAAGCTGTCTGAATCAGATCCTTCCATTTACTCAAATTTGGTTGAGATATTGAAGAAAGAAGCGAGAGAAGGAAATGGAAGAACCACCACCAGCTGTACCAGAGCTATGGTTTGGCTTGCCAGGTAATTTTTTTTTTTTTTTTTTTAATTATAAATTCTCATATGATAATTAATAAGTAATAAAATTGTTTTATATGTATAATTTTTGGTGAAAGTCTTCTAAGGTTTTTTTTATTGAGCTAAACAGGTTTTTCTGAATCCATTGTCAGATCGAACTGTATCAAATTCATTTTGATATACAAAATATATTTTACTAAAATGTAATACACCTCATATTTTAATGGATTGGGAGATCCAATAATAGGTTATTAAATTGGATCCTTAATTATCAATCTCAAGCTATATATGGGACTAATGTGGTACTTTTTATACGAGTTATAACCATCGGATCATTGGGGTTGTGTTGTTCTTTGGGTAGGTCCATGGAGTTCACAGCAGCTTTGTTAGAGAGATTGGTGAAAGATCCAGCGCAGAGTATGGAGAAAGCAGTAGAGGACTCTTATAATGTTACCTTGAAGCCTTGGCATGGTTGGATTTCAACAGCTGCTTTCAAAGTAAACAAAAGCATTCTTTTTTCTATAAAAAAAAATCTTTTTTAATGGATCCGACCCATTTTCAAATGGTTTATATACATAGGGAGGTGTCCGGAGGTCCTAAAGAAAGTCCAACATTGTGGCAAACATTTTTTCAATGGATGGTTTGAAGGTTTTGGAATGGGCTGATTTTTTGTGAAGATGTTCTCTATGATGAGGAGATCATCCTCACAAAAACTCAGACCATTCCGAAACTTCTAACCCCATCAAAAATTATTTATAAAAATCGAACAATTCATAATTTTTCAACTTGTAAAGTAGGGTTAGAAGTTTCAGAATGAATTGATTTTTGGTGAAGACGATCTCTTCACCATAGAGATCATCCTCACAAAAAATCAACCCATTCTGAAACTTCTAACCCCTATTTGAAAAATGTTTGACTCTCTTTAAGCCCTCCGAACGCTTTCCATATATATATATATAGGATCCCGTTCAGCACCCTACACTTTACTAAGAGCACAAAGTTGAAATGGGTTGATCTTTGACATCATCTTCACAAAGTGGAAGAATTATCTACGATATTGTTACTGTTAACTTATAAACAATTTTTGATAGGGTTAGAATTTTCAGAATGGGTTGAACTCACTTGTATGTTGTCCATTTTTTTATTATATTTAACGACACCACCAGATGTCGCCAAATCTTGTAAAATGGATAGTATCCAGTCATTGTAAAAAATGTTGTAATAAATATGCTATATATTTTTGGGTTATCGACAGGCTTGGGTTCCAAGCCCATGTCCAACCCAAAACATAATTGGGCCTACCTTATTCAGCCAAAAAATAAGCAGGCCAAATAAGACTACCCAAACCAGGTCCAACCCCTAGTCCAACGGGTGGTCCCAGTATATAGGGTTCGATAGGGTCCAAGCATCGTTTGATGGAAACCGATGGTGCAAAAGTTGTGGACCCTGGTTTCTTAAATTAATAAATTTACTAATTAAATAAAAATAGCAATAATAAATGCAAAAATTTTATAGGTAGCTCTGAAGTTGGTTCCAGAAAGTAAAACCTTTATAAGCTTGCTCATGGCTGAAGGTGAAGACTACGACACGTTGAAAGAGGAAATAAAGAGCTTGATTTCATTGCTTCTTCCAGTTCTTGTTGAGATCCACTCTATTCTGGTGAGCCAAATTGCATCTTATTATTAGATTAATTCTATTTCCACACCAAATTTTACTTACAACATACCAATCCTTTTGTTTACTTAAGGATTGATGTGTTACAACTAAATGTTGGTGTGCTAGTAGCAGCTCTATATTATTATTATTATTATTATTATTTTAACTTTTTTATTTTCATCTTCAGAGAATCTATGGCTCGAATGGGATGAAGGCCACATAAGGAGAAGAAACCGTAAACAAGTCAAGATACTGAGAATTGTAAATATATTTAATGTCTGTTATTGTAAATATTCAGTTTTGTTATAATACCTCTATCTTCCCTTGTATTGTAAAACAATAATGGCATTTTGGTTCAAGAAATGGATGTTTTGTATTTATAATTTTAGAGATGATTTTTAGGTTGACTTTTCTTATTTGTGTACCTTCGACTTTCGTTGACTCAATCAAATCATTCTTAATGTTTGTTCTGCTGACCGTCTATGGTCTGAATACCCAAACTATCCTTGTAGCATTTAAATTATTAAAATGTCATTATTTTAATTTAAAAAATAAAAAAATTAAATCAAATCTCAACCGTCGGATTAAAATATTTCACACAATTGGATTAAAAGAACACTAATGACATTTTGACGTGGTGGCGTGCACATAATTGTAGATGCTTTTTCTCGAGATAAGAGTAAAAAATAGCTACAATTATGTGCACGCAACCACGTAAATACATCATCCCAAAAATGCCACTCCTCCATGACTTTATAAAAGAAAACCCAACACTATCTTCTTGAAGAAAATGGAGTTAAGATTTTTCTATATCACATTAGTTAGGGTTTGTATTTGTTGTTTTGTAAATGTTCTCAAAAATATTAGAGCTCTATTCCTTAAACCCATTACTTTGAAATCCTAACATTAATATCTTTGAATCCGATTTTAATTTTGATTAAACAAATTAAAGATCTCATGTTCCATGGAATGAGTAGAGGTTTCAACTCTCAAGTGTACTTTTTAACCATTTTTTTCTTAAAGGCATTAGTTACTGTATAAAAAAATCTTGTTTGTATTCTTAATTGGGCAGGGGTATAGAACTAGCATATATATTTAGAGGAGAGGGTATTACTAATTTCATTTTCTTCATTATTTCTTATTTTTTTCTCAAATTTTTTTTTTCTCTAATTATCCATGTGGAGATTCTCAACATTGGGTAAAAAAGATGAGATTGATATGAACAAATTAAAATTAAGTTGAAAAATATATAATTGAGTTGAAAATGATGAGAAATTATTGAAAATTATGAGATTAAACTTCAAAATAACAAAAATTAGATTTAGATCAATAAGAAATTGATTAGGACTTTCAATGTTGTTGTCTTTAGAACGAATTGCTTTGATCGAAGGACATTTACATAATTCTAACAAATAAAATTATTTTTGACATTTCACCATCTCTGTTAATTGATTATTATTTTTATTAACGATTTGACCAGATTAACGAAAGTCAAGGAATATACCACATCTTGCATTTCACAGGGAGGAAGAAAACTAATATCATCCAATTCACAAGAGGGTATATCCTAGATCTAAACATCTAAATTTTTGTATGTATTGATTATTTTGAATGATATTAAAGATACCCCATTTGTTTTCCATTTGACAACATACACCACTTGACCTAGGTTCATTATCAAAGATTAACCCAAAAAAAAAAAAAAAAACCCTAAATGCCATTCTCTACAACCTCAAGTCAAAAAGCCTTAATTTTTCTTTAAGAAATGTGTCATTTCAACTAGAACTCTTCTTCTAGAAAATTTGTTAGTTTCACTCTCTATTTTATTTATTTATGAAGATATTCCAAACCCATTGGCCCAACTATCCTACATCACCATATCTCACCCAAATACCCAAGGTTCATGAAATACGTAGATTTTTTCTTCAATGAAATGTAGAAATTCTTGGATTTTTGTATCCAAAATCCATCCTTCTCGGTAAAAAAAAATTTATATTGTTCTTTAGGATTTGAAGGAGATAAAATATTAGGGTAGGGGAAGAAGAAGGTTAAAATCTTAGTGCAATTTAACTCTAAGGTTAACTTTGTCTTTCCCATTCAACCTTTTTTCATTATTATGTACAAACCCTTATTTTTTCAACCCAAAATTCCATTGATTTTTCTGCTTCTAGAGTCCTGTTTAAAAATCTTCAACTTTTTAAACCCTAGAATCATTATTTATCTTCTATTCAATCTCATCTTCAACAAGCTAAAGATTTGTTACAAATCTCGAGGTCTTTTTCCTCACTATCTTAATAGGGCTAATCGAACTCATTTGCAAAAGTGAAAACCTTTCCTTACTCAGATAGTGCAGCAAAAGGCCTTACTAATAATATCTGCAATGGACATGTTAGTGTGCGTGTTAGTGTCAAGACCTAAAATTGCTCCAACGAACAAGTTAGTGGATTGTTGGAGCAAGTTAGTGGACTTGGTTAGGATGTCCGATGCTAATGTGTGTTAATGACTAGCCACTTCAACTTGCTAATGTGTTAGTTTTGAAAATAATAACCAACAATAAAAAGAAACAAACTAATCTTATGGCCATTAGATTTTACCAAAACATATCTCGAGTTTTATACACATCAGCCACTTGCCACATCAGTCTCCTTCACTCAAATCTCTACTAAAACCCAACCAACAATAATACTCTTTTGTCCCTCCCCACGAGGAATGAGAGACCAATAGCCAACTAATATTAAACGAATTACGACCAGCACATAAACGTAATCTCTTTCTCTCTCTCTTCCAATGGGGAAAATCTAAGGGCCCGTGTGGATACAGGAGCCAGAAGTACTTAGAATTAAGTACTTTTAGAAGTATTGTTTAAAGTACTTTCTGAAGAAACTAAATAAGTATTATGCATTTGGATGAAGGTTTTAAAAAGTACTGTCAGAAGTACCTTTGACAAAATTTTGTGTTTGGGGACTATTCTAGATTTTGGTAAAATGACCAGAATACCTTTATATGTACCAATTATTGTTTTTTAATTTTAAAAGTCAACTAATTATAAAAATATCTTTTGATCACGATTAGATCTATTAAGCAATCAATACCCATTTGGATTGCCTTGATAATTTTAAATCTGAAATTCTTGAAATTAATGAGATGGGTATAAATTATTGACAATTAGAACTAAATTAATTAATAAAGAATTTTATGTTATTTTAATAAATAAAACATCCTCACAAAGCTTTCTAGAGGGTTCTATCTCTTCACTTCAAAAGTAGGATTATAACTTTTGTCATTGTGCTTGGACATTGCCACACTTACTCGTAATCATAATCAGAGAAGATTGTGTATTGTTGACCGAAATCAACACATGACAAAGGGTCAAAATTAAATCCTCACGAGAAAATAGAAATTTTGAATTAAAAATTAAAAAATAATAAAAAGAAAGAAAGAAATAAAAACGAAAAAGGAAATTCTTAAATAATAATTAGTTGTGGGTTAGGATCAAGGGCCATATGAAAAGACATATGAAAAAACAATGCAACATTAATAAAATTTTAAAATATTAGTTAGAAGTTTCGGATTGAGCTGATTTTTTGTGAGGATGATCTCTATGATGGGAAGATCATCCGGAAAAAAAAAATCAGTCTTATTTGAAACTGTTAACCCCATTAAAAGTGATTTAGAAGGTGGACCATCGATTTTTTGTCAATTTTTATCAATAATTTATAAATCATTTTTGATGGATTTAGAAGTTTCTGATTGAACTGATTTTTTGTGAGGATGATCTTTTCATCATAGTGATGATCCTCACAAAAAATCAGCTCAATCCAAAACCTCTAACCCATATTTTGAAAAATCATTGTTTTTTCATATGTTTTTACATATGACCCTTGAACCGCCCCCATTAGTTGTACCCCTTCATATCTCACTCCACTGTTCAACATAGTTGAAAAGGTCTTGGACACAACTTCCATCACTACTTATTTATTGAAGAAAACTTATCCATTGATTACAACTGTCATAATCAAGCCCACCACCATTTTGTCTATTAGTAGGAAACCTGTAAAGGCTATTGCGAAAGTAATTTGAGAACTACCTATCAGCATCTAGTAATGAATCTGTCAATTATTCCGTAAGGATTGAATTGTTAGGATCTCTCAACGAGTAGGTGATAAACGGTGCAGATCCCTTCTTATTTATGCTTTAAATTGACTCCAACACACATGATAATAGAACCACTGACAGATTATTAAAAAGGGTCAAAATTACAACTTTGCTGGGTGTTGGGGGTGATGTGTCGGCTCTTGCGAAATTGACTCCCTCTTCAATCACTCTGCAAATCCTCAGGTAGATTGGTAAGTTATCGATTTTTTTTTTACTTCAATCGAAGACGTCGGATTTATGTGGGAAATTCTCTATTGTCTCAAGTTTTTTATGATTTTAAGATGTTAGAGTTTGAATAACACTAGATCTCTCTCTCGTTAAGGTTTCCTACTCAATGATCTAAAGTTAGAGCCGTAGTTTGTCGTTTTGATGGAGATCCCTCTTCAATTCTGTTTCTGCAATAATTGGTAGTTTGTTTCTACAGAATTTGAGGCTCATATTTTCTCGTAGCGACTGACAGAGAATTTTCTTCAATTCTGCACAATTTTGGATTCGCGGAAGATTTGTTAGGGTTCAAATTTGATCGTTGGTGTGGTGAATTTGGCTGAATTTTGTTGAGTTTGGGTGGATCGAGTCCAGAAGTTAGCGAGAAGGATCTTATGCATTTGGGTTACATTCGATGGCTTCTCCTCCATTTTAGGTGGCAGATTAGACAGATGAGGACTTCTTCAACAAGCTTGTTGATGATGAATTTAGAATTTAATCATAATTTTGTAGATGGGGACATAAGAGGTAAAATTTTGAAATTGGAGAAGGGCATACTTGTCCCAAAGCCGTTATTTTGACGGTCTTCAAGTGCTCCCCGCAATATTGTTTTTGAGAAGTACCTGTTGAGGTGTTTCTTCGAATTACTCCTAAAAAGAGTAATTTTTTGAAGCACTTGAGACAACCAAACGCAGGTTTAGTACTTCTGACTCCGCACAAGAGTCAGAAGTACTTGGAGAAGTCAATCCAAACAGGCCCTAAGTTTTTGTATGTTCTCAAAAATTTGGTAATCTCTTTCTCTCTCTCTTCCAATGGGGAAAATCTAAGTTTTTGTATGTTCTCAAAAATTTGGTAATCTCTTTCTCTCTCTCTTCCAATGGGGAAAATCTAAGTTTTTGTATGTTCTCAAAAATTTGGTTCTATTGCTAACATTGGTCCTTAACTTACTAGCAATTGAACATAGAACTCGTTGACTAGCTACAAACCTACAATTAGAATGTATCACAATCTTTTTATACTCACAAAGAGATACATAAATTTTATTTTAATTAATTTTTAAGAATTAAAACAAGTTTTTGAGTTACTAAATTTCATTCGAATATTAGTCAAGATAAGTTGGATCTAACCTCTTGTTGCAACAAGTATTTGACCAAATTTGCAAATGTAATTTGCTTCTTATTGTTTTCACACCAAAAATCGAATTTGTTTAGATTTGGATTGAATCTCCAATCACCCCTAATTATTAATAAGATAATTTGGTCGCATATTTCATAGATTTTTATGATTTGTAAAAATCAGATCTATATTAAGATTGTTAAATTTACTTAAGATTTTTTTATTTCCAAATATTGTTTAATATTGATCTCAATAATCAATTCTTTAAATGATCAAATCTGCTTCCCCACATTGATTATTTTAAATTTCAAAGAGATAGATTTAGGGTACAAAAAACGAATCATCCTAACATGATAGAACTTGGGGGTTATTGTTTAAGAAGAAAAGTTGTTGTAGCAATTTTTATAAAGACAAACCCTACAGATTCGACGTTCAAGGTTTTTTTTTATTTAGTGTTTGTGGGAGAAGGAGGTTGGTGTGGCAACTGGCTATAAAGCTCAAGTTATGTTTGACAAAACTTCAGTTGTTAAGAGCGGGTTAACATTTGATAAAAGTGCCAATGTGGCAACGTTAACTGGTGGATTTTAACTATCTCCATTGAAGATGCTCTAAGCCCCATCCACCATCAAAAAGACCTTTGATGTTTTATTTTGAACATCTCGAGGTCTTCTTGATTGGGATTTTTGGGGTTGAGGTGGGGGAAGCTTTTTAAGGTCTCTCGCTCTCTTATAAGTAGTCTAGTCGGAATCTGCAAAATTATTACAAAAAAAGTGTAATATTGTATTATTTAAATCACTTGCACGAGTAGTAGAAATTCAAATTCGATAAAATTGAGCTGTGGATCAATCTGATAAAATCGGAAATATTTCAGATTCGATTTTAATGAAGAAAACCCTCACCGATTTAAAAAAGAGAGCTTCTACTGCCAAACCAACTTTTTTCCAACGCCACTCCAATATGTATGCTATTTCTTTGATACTTATTACTTATGAATTGGGGTGGCGTTAGCAAAAGTAAGTGTAGCAATAGAATCGTTATAAAAATTTGGTTCAATAATTTCAAGGAAAAAATGATTTTTTGAAAAAACTAAATAAAAAAATCGATTTTGGGACGCAAACAGTGAGAGAGAAGAAGAAATCATCAGAAACCAGATTTAATCCCCAGTAGCAAAGCTGTACGGTCCGCATCATGGTTGGACTTCTAAATTAATAGAAGACCGCATCACTTGATTCCTTCTTCTTCACCAAATCGACTCAAACAAAAACAAAAAAAAAATAAAATAAAATAAAAAATTGAAGATCAAACATAGGGAGTGAGTGCTCAGATATATTGGTGAGTCATTATTCATCACACATCAGAGTGGTGCATGACATCTTTCATCCTCATCGCAACCTTTCCTTCAAATAAGATCTTTAAAACAAAAACAACAAAAGAAAACAAAAAAAACAGAGATAGAGAGAGAGGAAATTGGACCTAAGCTTTTGATCTTGGGGAGCTGCTCGTTATGAATATATAGAGATGGAGGGAGATGTATCAACAGTTCAACACAAAACCCTAATCCTCTTTGTCATGTGAAAAGACATGTTTGCCATTCTATATATCCTGTGGTTAAGCACTATCATGATTAAGTTACTACCGATTTATATAGACGTTGGACCTAGGACTGCAACCGGGGCGGGCTGGCCCGAACTCAAACTGATTCATGGGTGAGCCTGTTCCGAGTTATGTAGAAGATGAGTTGAGCCTGGGTTAGGATATCTCAACCCAATTTCAGTTCGGGTTTAAGGTACAAGCAACCCGACTAAACATGAATGCGATGTTAAATATTTTTATATTAATTATAGATTTTTTGTTTTGGCTTTTATTCCGTCTTGTTATGACTTTTATTTAGTTAATATTAATATGAACTTTTGTTTATTATGATTTGTTTAAATATTATCACAATGATGGATTTGAAAGTTGTATGTAAATTTATTTATTAGTATTTTTATTTTTTATATAGTATATATTTTTTCAAAATATAAAATATGAAATTATTAGTTAATCAAAAGGAGTTTAGGGTTATTCAATGAGCCCAACCTAACTAAATATCCAAAAATTACCTAACTTTGGTTAACTTGAATTCAACTCAATTTTAGAATAACAAACTTGGGCTGAGTTGGGTTAATGAACTTAGGCCTAATGGTCTTATTAAGTTGAGCTCGGGTTGAGAGTTTTGCTAGTTGGGTTGAACCTGGATTTACCCTCTAATCCGCCCACGTTGCAGCCCTAATTGGACTGTTGTGTCTCACAAATCATGGTAAAATTTTGTATTGTGCTTAGTGTCTTTTATCAATCCCAAACTTGTACAAAGTCATGTACAAACTAGCATTTTTATTTTGGATAATTTAGAGATACCCCTCCAAAATTGATAATATCAAATTTACCCCTTGCAAAATTCAAGATTATGTTTACCCCTTATTGAAAGTCAATGTTGCTTTTTCAAATGATTTAAAGGCGTTTTAAATGCCCTTCAAAAATTAAATTGCTATATGAAAATTTGAAAAAAATAATAATTAAATTTCACGATTAAACCTTCAACAAAAAGTAATGTTGACTTTCAATTGATAGAGGTAAACATAATCATGCATTTAGCAAGGGGTAAACCTAATAGCACCAATTTCATAGGAGTATTACTAAATTATCATTTCATAAGAAATTTCTTACTACCTAAAAAAAAGCCAATACAAAAGATGGTACAATCTTTCTCAAGAGCATCTTTCCCATCTTTTATATGATAAAAATAAAATAAAATAAGGAATGCATTCTATCACTTGAAATTTGTCAAATTGGTCAGACCTTGGTTCAATTTGTTTTGATTGAATCATAATTACTAAGGTCCTATGTGGATACACCTCTCCATGCAAAAGCAAAAGCCCAACCTCTCCGTGCAATAGTAAGTTTTTGGAATTTCTTATTAAAGAGTAAAAATCTCTTCACGTAAGACCAAAAACGTCAAGGAACTCTATCCAGACGCATTGTAAATGTCAAAAATATGTATTATTTTATCACAAAAAAAAAAAAAAAAAACTGTTAGTTCATTGATCAAATCAACTTTATTACAAAATCCATTCGATATTGATTCCATTGGTCCTAATTAAGGTATTATTCTTTTATGTAGAAATCATCTATAAATCTTTGTTATTTTACAAAGTTGAATTTGAATAGTTTTATTAAATAGGATAAAATAAAATTTACGAGAAAATGGGAGGCATATAAAAAAATCCTGATTGTTTGAAATGAAGTGACTTAACCATATTATAAATTTAGACAACTTAAAAGATTGGTTTAATTGTGCATTTCATAGATTATGAAATTATCTTAAATGATGTTATTATAAAATTTAACCCCGAGGGGGGTGGCTCAATGGAATTTCAAATCCGATAAACGGTTAGAATATGTTGGTTGTATGTTTGATACCTAGTTTGAGCAATCTTTCATCAGGGACACCCACGAGGGGTATTCCCCCACTTACTTGGTGCATGTGATGTGCGGGTGTCACACTTGCCCTAGAGAGGGTCCCATATGCTTGGGTTCCGACCCTACCTTATTTGGTAGATGGATATAAGTCCGAACACGTTGTTGTCCAAATAAATATATATTATTACAAAATTTAAAATATTGTTAATATAGGAGATAGAATTGTGATGAATGCACGTGGTGAATCATATGTTGTCTGTACGCGATTGACGCAGCAAGGGTACAAAACCATAGATTTTTTTCTTTGGGATACACAAGGAAAACGATCTACAATTCTGTGCCTTGGTCAGATCATCCACGTACAGATTGTGTATGACTTACCGAGTGCATTCAATATTATTTTAGAAGATATAGCCATTTTAAAAATCTTTGAGAGTCCAACTTTTTATTTTGCTTTTGTTACTTTAAAAGGCCTACGCACCAAATTAGTAGTATTAATTAGGTTGTTTTACCATTCCTTTTTTATGGTGTAGTTGAAGAAAAAAACTTATATTTCTACACCAACTTAATTTTTAACACCTTAAATAATGAAGTTGCCCGAGGTCTTTATCATGAAGACAATCAATTAGATTCTAATTTTAGTAGGTTAGGTTTACAGAACCTTTTAGATGTTGTGGCCAAAAGAAAATAGCTTATATTTCTACATCAACGTTTATAGGAGCACAAACAAGAAGAGAGTTTTAATGTTACCAAACACATCACTTTCCATTTCTTATTTTCTTCTCTGAAAAAAGGCCTCTTAAGGAGAAAGAAAGTCCCACTTAAGTTGCGATAGTAGCCGTGGCATCTTATTGTTGTGTGGATTAGGACAACCACCAATTGAGTTAAAAATTAGAAAAAAATATTTAAAAGGCCTTAATAGAGGAATTTATTTTTACATAGTCCCTAAGTTTTGGACACTAACTTGGTAGGACATTTAGTAAATTTTTTATTTTTTAATGATCTCTTATTATTGTTGAAGTCACCACATTTTTATTTATTGTTGAGTTCACAATTTTTATTGTCAAATTCACAATTTTTTATTTATTGTCAAGTTCACTATTGGTAAAATCCACATATTTTCAATTATTGAATTTTTTGTATCTAAAATACATGGAAAGATCAACTAAAAATTTGAGATAACGATTTGTTTTGCTTCATTCAGACTTCAAAAGTGTTACTAAACACACACTAAGAGAGAAAGAGAGAGAAAGCTCATGAAAAAGAAAGAGAACAACATAAAGTGGGTTGTCACTATTTGTAATAACTAGAGAAATGTTTTGTTCAAACTTTTTCATGGTAATGCTCACACTCTATTGTGTGCCACGTCAAGCCTAATAAGAGTAGTTTTGTAAATTTGGGGTGTCATTCATTACACGCGAACTCATGTGATTTGTGTGGATCTAGGATCCTATGAGTAACGTGAGCAAAAAAAATTTCCAATCACAAACTCCCATGGTCCACGTGTTCTTAGTATTCAATCAGAAAATCCTTATTAAGGATATTTCATATACTAGTACCAGTAATAATAAGGAGAAAGTTTATTGGTGAGAGAGAGATCTTGCATGCTATATGTTTTTAACAAAACTTTTTAGTGTCCATATAATTGGTGTGTTATAAGAATAATTTGGTGTGTCAATAGAACTCCATGTCTCCACTCTCCATCCCATTTGAACGCACCTCGTTATAATTCCAAAAGAGGCAAGGTATCAGTTTGGGATTTGCTTTAAAAAGACTGAACTCTCTCGCCACGTCTGTTGTCTCGAGCGGACTCTTCAATTTCATTCAACTCTCCTTTAGGTTCACTTTTAACGCTCTCGAAGATGGGTTTTCGTTAATTCGAAGGTGAGATTTTACATTTTAAACTCTCCTGATTCATTCTCCCATGTTTTTTATTTTAGTTTTATTTTTTTTGTTGTAGTTCTCAAGTCTTTAATTATTTATAGGGTTTTTCTTTGTTGTTCTAGCTTGTTTGTTAATGGGATTCTTCAATTAGGTATTTGATCGATCTCGTAATGCTATTGTTTTGGGTTTTTTGTTTATGCAAATGGGTTTGACTTACTAAGCCTTAAAAAACCCTAATTTTCCTCTTTGGAAATCTTATTACAATATGGGTTTTAATTGTAATGGTTACTTAGTTGGAACTTAGATTGCTATTTTCCTTGTTTTGCTTAGTTTGAGCTTCGTTGTTAGTTTATTGTATTGTAGAAGTGTAGAAAACAATCTTTCAGATTATTCACACTATATTACTTGATTTCTTGAGAATCCTACTAAGGGTATGTTTGGTAACACTTCTGAAGTCTAGTTTCTGTTTTCTGAAATCTGGAATCTGAAGTCTTGTTCTGGAAAAGTTGTTCGTTTTAAAAGAAAACATAATGATCATTTTGACAATATCATCCTTTTGTAATTCTAATAAATTGTTAACCGAATGAGTTCAGATGAGATGTCATCGAAGACCAAAACAATCTCAGTGTAGAAGTAAGGGAGTAGAGCACTCTTGATGCTGGGAACTATTGAAGGCTATGAAATGTTGATCGACAATTGAGGAGAAAATTATAAGGAATTGGAATGTGAAAGTTGTTCAAGCCGAAAAGCTACATAGGGATCAAAAAAGATTGAGAATTATCGAGAAATAATGAACGATGTTTCTTGGGTTTCTATATAACAGAATTTAAATCAATAAAATGCACTCTACATTATCTTTAAAATGTTAGTTTTGCAGTAGAATTGAAACAGAAACACTACAAAAGAATTCCATTAGAATAGAGAGAAATACAAGTAGACATCATAGAAGATAGAAGTCTGAAACACCAGCAACATAAGCAGATTCTAGTTAAAAAAAGTACAAATTTAACAACAAAATCAAAAGGAAAAGTGGATTGAGATGTGAACTACCTAATCAAAAGGAAAAGTGGAGAGACCTTGACAACACAGTTGTAGTGGAAGAAGAGGTAGAAGAGAAAGGTGAGGTAGAAAAGTTAAAAATAAGGATTTTAGGGTTTGTATAAAGAAGAGGGATAAGTGATATAAATCAGTGTTTTGAGGAGGGTATTTTAGGAAAAAAATACTAATTCAGAAGTTTCATCCAGCATCCCCCCATCGTTGAACCAAAAGTTCTGAATTTTGGTTCTTAAGGTTGAAATCTGAAATGAAACAAATGACAATAAAGTTTCTAAAGTTTGAATTTTAAAGGTGGACCACCTCTAGTCAGACTTGAAAATTGTTACCAAACACACTCTAAATCTGTGGACTATATTTTATGGTGTCAAGGTGAATAGTTAGAGAATAGTGTGCTTTAGTGTTTTATGTCTTTTATATTTATACATTATGTATCGAAACTTAAAAGATAAGACATGGCAACTTGGAATGGTCTTACCCAAAGTTTAAACTCTCGTCTTGAGGCAATGTTTCGATCAAGAGAAAAACCTATACTTTCTCGAGTGTAATATTTTGAAATATTCAACGTTTCGGAATCAATGTTTTGTGTTGGTCTTGGCCAATATAGATGCGTATTGGTTGGTTCATTTGTAATACATTCTGGTTTTTTGAACTATGGTCTTACCATACATAATAAGTGACAAGGTTAGATAACAAATCTATTTATTTTCTTTCTCTTCTTCTTCCTTTTTTGTTCTTCTTTCTTTTGCTAAGGAACAAGGTCAAATCAATAGAAATATATCTCCCCCCTTCCCCCCTCTCCCTCTTTTTTGTTTGATAAGTTTAGTTTTAACAAAAACTCAAGAAGAAAACAAGTCAAATCAATAGAAATATATCTCCTCCCTTCCCTTCTCTCCCTCTTTTTTGTTTGATAAGTATAGTTTTAACAAAAATTCAAGAAGAAAACAAATACAAAAATACTTATAAATAAAAACACAAATAAGAAAAGGGCCCTTCAAGGGGAACTTCAGTTTTAGCAGTCAGGTGGGGGTAGGAGGATGATCCCTAGTTGTTACTTGTTAGAAAGCTCTTGAGAACTTCAATATTCACAAATTTGTTTGCTTAGGAGTTTCCTACTCTGTGAATGTGAGTCTTCTATACCTTCTTAAGATCCCACAAAGTTTGAAGTTTCCTAAGCTATTTAGGTTAGGAAGTACTTGGGTTTCTTCTAATGTTCTAGTCATACTCATATGTATAAACGGTATTAAATTTCAATTTCATTGTACATTTCGGCCAACTCGGAAATAAATTTTGTGGAAATATTTTGATCAGTTCGGAAATTAATACAATTTTTAAAAATGATGGAAATAACAAATATTGAGGAAATTTTCATTGAGATTGTGGGGAAGGATAAAATAGGTATAATACACTCTCATTAAATCGTCAAAATACATTAAAGAACCATGTGGAATGTGGAAATTAAAAACAACAATGTTTAGCTACAAATACATGCAAGTGCAAGTATTTGAGAGCTTAATTGTGGAAACGAATAGTACTTTATCTGGAAATGAAGTAATAATATCACATTAACTGCATACACCTTAATACTTAAAAACTTGCTTAAAAATGAATAAACTATTAAGTACTATATTCATATATTATTAGATTTTTTTACTTATAAAAACTATATATTTTTCATTCTTATTTTATCTTTTGAATATGTAGAGATAAATTAATAATGTGTCCAACCAATTAAAACATGGATGATTGTGTGCATGCTAATATCAATGTACTAATATGCTTAAATACATCAAATAAGATGATATAGATACTTAACTAATCACTATTTGTTTATACTAATAAGTAAAGATTATGTTTAATTTTCAAATTAGTAAAGATTATTATCATGCGTAATTCGCAAGTCCTTTCTATAAGCAATTTATTATTTGTTATATTTATAAATTTTTATCAATATTTTTGAATATTTTTTTCCTTCGAAAAACAACATTTTGGTTGAAGTTTACCATTCACCAAATATTTTCATTGAAATCTTGCATTTTTAGCCTAAAATTTGATTATTTTGGTCGAAGTCCAATAGTGATTTCCATTGAAATATTTACAGAAAGAATTTGTCGGTTAAGTTTTGTGTTGGACCTTGGGGAAATGGAAATATTCAGTGGAGAAATGTCGAAATTTAATATTGTACACACAAACACACACACACATACATATATATATGTATGCTGCTAACATCTAATGCTTCATTGGAACATTAGCATCCTCCAATACTTCTATATTTCAATAATGCCCTTAGTTGTATTCACATAAAAAGGTAAGGGAATTTGGTACTTTAAAATTTAAATATTAAATGCTTGTCTTATTGAAAAAGGTAAGCTCTTTTTTGGTTTTCTAATATTAAAAATTTTAATGTAATAAATTCTATAAACACATTTACAAAAATATCCTTTCCATTATGAATATACATACATGCCTGTGTGTGTACTAGCTTGCAATTACATAATAAATTAGAGGAATCCCAGTCATTATTCATAAAATAACTAATACGTTTTCTGGTTCCAAATTCAATGCTTTTAATGCATGTGCTCATGGGGCCCACATGGAGATGAATCCAGGTGATCTTGGTTCAAATAATCTTCCCTCCATGGAGGTCATCCTAACAAAAAATTAACTCATTCCTGCATTTCTGAACTTATCAATTGACAGATGTAAGTTGGAAAAAAAAAAAAAGTTTGTGAACTACACATTTTTTGTTGTTAGAAGTTGTAAAATGATAGAAGATGAGTCTGAGAAATAATTCAATGGAGTAGCAAGATTCATTCAGCTACCCCAAATTTTTGTTATGCGGCTTTGATGATGATGATGAGATGCTTTAAAAGAGATTTTTTTATAAAATGAGGGTGTTTTCCATAGTGAAAAATCTTCACCTAAATGTAGCCCTTGACTATGTGTCATTTTAATGTGTCGAGTCTGCTGTGACATACTATATGTAATACGGTTAACTCATTCCCATTGAATTAAGAATTTGATCTCTTTAGGAAAGAGTGCTACATTAATTGCTTGTACGGTTCTCAAAATTAACAAGTATTTTGTGGCAAACATTACAAATTTCTAATTTTATATGCTTGGCCTATTGTAAGTAATAAGTGAAATTTATTATTAAATATTCATTGTCTGATTAGATTGTTGATTCAGGGCATTATTGCATCATGCTATAAGATGATTTTCTTTCAGAAGGTGCTCAAAGGGTCGCATAAGTCCTACTTCATAGGTTGAAAACCAAGATCAGAAAGCATTCAGTAAAAGAGGTCTTTGACGCCTGATACATACATACAATTTTTTGAACGATAATATATATATTGTCTATGTAAGAAGATTGTGCATGCAAACTTTTATTCATTGCATTTTATTGTGTGGATTGAATGTTTCCAATTATGTACATAACAAGGCTTCAATCTTTCCAATCCGTTATGAGGGTTTCAATCCATTGATCATACGCAAGTGACAGTAGTACATTGGGGCATCCATCATTGTTGAAAAAGGCCTTGGTCAAATTTTTATTGGAAGTCCAAGCACATCAAGAAAGTTATTGGAAACATGTAACTGATCTATCATATTTTCAAGCTTCGTTAGGAAAGGAATTCAACATTTCCAGAGCATATGACTATTGGAATGTGGGAGTGTGTTTTTATTTTTGTTATTTGTTAATGTTTTACAATTCAGAATATGAGGCTTAGAATGAATTAGATTCAAATAGGACTGGAATATCTGAGTTCCTTCATATATGTGGACATGGTATATGCACGGGGGGCTTCTTGTGCTTACTGATGATTTCTCACATCCAGCCAATATCTTTATATGAAATGGGAGGATTTGTTTTGTGGCAGTGACCTTGAGGTGATCAGAATTGATGGTTGCAAGTAAATTGAACCAATAAACGCGATGATTGATACTTATTATATATAAAAAAATGTGATGGCTGACTCTCCATTTGCTTTCACAATTCAAAGTCAACCTTGAATAACTGTTGGAGCACAAGAAGGCTTGGTCTTGCACAAAAGCTTTTGCAGTGAGCTAGACACGTAGATATGACTCTGTTATGGTCAGCTGTATATCAACTTTAATGGAATTATGGGTGGAACACTATAATCTCACGTGAGAGTGATACTTAGGAATGAGCATGAAGGTCCATGATTGATTTAGCTCTTTTTGAGTTTCACTGTCTACATTTTCTCTATTTGCAAAGAGATGCAACCATTGCAGTTTGTAAGTTTCATTAACTACTGTGCATCTTTTGTAGCGTGTTTGAATGTGCCATGTTTCACATATAGCTGAAGTTTGTGGAATTGTAAAGGAACCCGTTGTAGAGATATTTTGGGATGATTATGGACACAATACTTGTTTTCTTGAGGGCTTTGAAGGAACAGATTCCTCATCTTTGTGAGTGTTAACAGATATTATTTTTGTGGTTTTTGAGTGCTAAGATCATCACATTTTGTAGTTTCATAGCTACTCCCATGGGGCTTCTTGTTTGTGATGGAGTCCTTGATAAATTTTAGGACATAACACTGTTTCGTTCAGAAGTCTTCCTTCTGGAATAACCCTGACATTTCTGTATGTTCCTTGCTTTTATGGTCAGCTCTTTTGTTATCCTCTCTTTCTATCTTTATTTCAGTATGAGTTATATTTCTCATGACAATAAAAAAGGAAAATAAATGATATCAAGTCTTTTTTATTAAAAAATAAGTTGTGATAGAGCCTGCTTTGCCACCATTAATTTTTAAGCCCTTATATTTAAAAGGCACAATGGCTAGATTTTTGACTTCAGATGCATAATGGTGTAATGATATGGAATTAGTGTAAATGGTTGACATGTGATCCTACTGTCTAATTTGGTTATACTGATGACTTTTTTCTTTTGAATTCTTCTTGAGCAGGTTGAGAAGGAGACGAGCCACCAACTCCTTTTCAACAGAGTTTTTATAAGAAACTTCACGCCAACCACCAATCTTGCATGGTGGTACGACCAAGAGGATAGAACCATGAGGTCGATAGGATGCCACATTAGCATCTTTTGCGATCCCTATCCTGGTCGTCTGTTGTAGGTGAAGTTTCACCATGTTGCTATGGAGTGTTAGAATCACGAGTTTGATGAGACACCACCTTAGCATTATATTCGATCTTGATTTTGGTTGTTCGCAGTGGGTGAAGCTTTGCCATGCTACAATCTGATATCACTTCCACTTGGGCAATAAAAGTTTCCCCACTATCAAGGATTTGAATAGACTTGATGGATCATGCCTTTTCCTATCAATCTGATGTTATGTTTGACAAAGCAAAGAGGAGTTTGTTTTGTTTTTTCCTTTCCACTTTTCGACGAATTCCCTTGAGGAATGGCTTAGTTTTTTGTTGATTCTAAATATCCACAAATGAAAAGGTATTATTGTGATAGAGATCAGTCTCGGGATGAGCCATTGAGGGCCTATTAACTGATGGACACTATCTTTATGGCTTGGTGGAGACCAACCAAGAGGCTCGAAAACATAGAAATTTGAGCTCTTTTTTGTTTCTTCAAAAAAGTAGAAGCCTCATCGGGACAAACGATGCAACGCATTGGAGTGGTTGTGAAGTAACATAAGGAATCAATCTTTGAGCAGCTATCTTAGGCAATTTACCAGAGTTGACCTCAATGATAACCCCTGATACTCATCTACTGAACATTTGACACCCATAGGCATATTGGGTTCTTATTATCTTTTTTTCTTCTACAAGTTCTACAATAACTGTCATTCCCTTGTGCAACTAGATGTCAAACAAAAAATAGGGATTGGTGTGCCAGTGGGACCAAAGCGACTGAGGTACTTGAGATGGTAGAGTAGGTAGATAATTTGATATTGGCATCAACCACTTGATGCTAACCTCTCGAATCCCTCTCCTGTGGAGCGCATTAGTTGGGGACTACCTTTGGAACTCCCACAAAGTGCATTAGCCTAAGGAATCTCCCTCTATTGTTGCTATTTTTTCAAAATTTTTTTTTTGTTCCTTTGTTTTTTGATGAACTACCCTTTCGGCCCCAACTTGAAACCCTTCATTTTTTGAACCTTTTCCTAGCATCCATGTGGAGATGATGCGAAACAATTTATACCGGAAGGTTGAGAGTGCATAATCCTCGAGAGATTAGTTTAGTGGTAGTGTGCCAAATTATTTCTAAGGTGTTGGCATCTAGGTTGGGAGTGGTAGTGGCAATGACGATCTCGCTTTCCCAAGGGGCCTTTGTCTAAGGAAGGCATATTTTTTACCTGATTTGATAGCCAATGAATGCATTGATTCCATATTTTGTTGTGATGATTTGAAAATGGATATCGGAAAGGCCTTCGATCATAAATGTTTGGGACTACATGTTAGGAATAATGGTTTTTGACTTAAAATGGAGAACGTGAATCAATACCTGTGTTCTGACCACACTTCCTCATTGGTTCTAGTCAGTGGATCTCATGTTGGCTTTTTCAAGTTGCAGGAGTTTGATAGGGCGGCCCTCTTCTGTTTCATTTTTATTATAAATATTCATTGATGAAGAGGAATGAGTGGTGAAGGCGAGTTAGGAAGCATGTTGGTAGACCTTACAAAACTATTGCTCAAGCCCCTCAACTTCCCATATTCAAGAGTAGGGGAGTTAGGAGGTATGTAGGCATTCTCAAATGCTTTGAGCATGTGTTTGGTTTGAATGTTGACTTGGCTAAAAGCAAATATTTGGCATTGGAGAAATATATGATATGGGGGAGTTACCAGATTGATCGTGATGCCAATTAGGCAAGTTGTCATTTTCTTACCTTGACCTTCTTGTGGGTACTCACAAGTTGAAATTTAGGTTGGATCGGATGGTGCAAAAATTGGAAACAAAATGAGTTTTGTTGAAGAAACATTCTCTCTAAAGGAAACAATCATTCTAAATACCTTACGCAGCCTTCTGATAAGCTTCATATCCTCATTCTCCATTTTGATGTCTATGGAGAAGTTACTTGAAAAATGGGTTATGGACTTCTTATGGGACGGCAAAGATAATACACGTAAGTTTCACTCAGTGGTGTGGAACAAGTTTTGGCAAGAGAAAAGTGTTCAGTGGCTGTAGTATCAACTCAAAAGGAAATGAGCATCATTTATGAGGAAAGTGATTGTGGAGAGTGGAATCCTTTATGGATTCATTATAGATAGTAAATTTGGCTCTTGCAATTAAGGTTGGTTTTTAAACCACCTTATCACCCATTTCTGTTTGTTATTGTTATGGAAGCATTCTCGAGCCTGTTAGACACCAAAGTCCATGAAGGCTCTTTCGAGCTTCATCTCAAATGCAAGAACCCTATGTTACCACATTTCTGCTTTGCGGATTATCTAATGTTTTTATTCAAGGCAAACTTGAGGTCAACCAATGCTTTAAAGGACACTCTCAGCCATTTCTTTTCCTTTGTTGGTTATCAAGGTAATGAAGCTAAAAGCAAGGTGTTCTACTCAAATGTCCCAAGCAAAACCAAAGGGCCCATAGGAAGATGCTTTGGTTGGAGAGAAGGTACTTAACCAGTTAAATACCTTGGCCTTCCTCTCGTCTATCATGACTTTGAACCCCTTCTTGAAAAGATTAAGGGAAAAAAAACTAAATCTTGAAAGGTGAGGTTTTTGTCCTTTGTAGGCAGGTTCTAGCTTGCCAGAGCTATGCTTTCCAACATGCACAGATATCGGTCTTCATGTTTTCTTCTTCCCAAGAAAGTTACCAAGGAAGTGGGATAGCTGTGTCAAGGTTTCTATGACCAGGGCTAGATTTAAACCCTAAGTACCATCCAATCATTTGGAATAGAATCTGCTCCCCAAAAGAAGGAAGGAGGTCTAGGCTTGAAGAATACTGTAATTTGGAATAAGGCAGCCATCCGTAGAAACCTATGGTTGATTTCTTTTCGAAGAAACAATGTGTGGGCTGATTGGATGCGAGAGAATTGAGTAAAGAACAAGAATTTTTGGACAATGTAGTGTCCCCATCAGTTGCTTCTTGGTTATGGAGGAAAATTTTAAAAGCAAGGGAAGATGTTGTTGGTCCTATTCGCCGCATCATAGGCAATGGGGAGAACACCTTTCTTTGGAAGGAACCATGGCACTCCTAAGGCATTCTTGTTGATGTGGCTATTTGCCTCCATCGCTATATGTCTTATCCAATTAGATAAAAAAGGATGATCAATTAGTGTTATATTTGAGATAAAGGAGATATCCCTTGGTATGTTGGTCTGCGAATAAATTTGAACGATTGGGAGATTGATTCCCTTGCTCTTCCTTGATAGACTCAATGTTTTTGTTTTTCAGCCTTGAGATCTATAGATGAAAGATTTTGGATTTGGAACCCTAATGGGAATTTGATGTAGTAGAAGTGTATGAATCAATAGATTTGATACGTTGTGTTCAATGAAATATTCTAAATCAATTTGAATAAATAAATTCAATTGATAAACAAGCAATAGCTTGAAAGAAAATATAGCATAAAGCTAACAAGTAATTAAAAGAGAAAAGGTAATTCAATTGATTGATTGATTATCATTAATTTTCGGATTTGAAGCTCTTTATATAGATAACTCCATCATAACAATTTAAAATCCTACTAAAATACTAAAAATTAACATTCCTAACATATCTATAATATAATACTAATTTTCTAATCCTATTAGAATTCAAATTGGACACTTCTAAGCACTTCTAATTATAGTCTAAATAATAAAAACGAATTTAAAATAAATTATAAACTAACAAGAAATTGTACTCCTGACATAATTTTGAAATAAAAATCCTACTAGAACTAGAAATAAAAATAAAACCTAATAGAATTAGAAAACTGTTTAGAGTTGTAGATGTCCTACATTAGAATTACTCAATGGGCCCTCTCTTTGGCGATCATACTTCATATATGTTCACCAAGTCACTTGGACGAGGAGGAGTGTTAATATTTGATTATTGGTATTTACAAGTATATGAGGGTAGAATATTGTTTTGATTTTTATTACTTTAAGTAGGATTATAATGTTTATTATTCTTCTTCTTGAATTATGTATGAGAGAAGGAGCCATTGGCATACTACTTGATCCCCACTCCCCTCTATTTCTCTCCTTCTCCCATCTTCTCTTCTGCTCTTTTCTCTTAGTTTCTTTTCCTCTATTTTTAATTCATCTTTTCTTTAAAACCCTAATCCTTAGCAAAACTTGAAACGTTTTGCACCACTTTGTTGTTATTGAGGTTGCACATTGCAAACTCAGAGCATGACAAGTTTCATTGCAAACCCTAATTCAGGATCTGTGAACTGCTGAGTGATTTTAGTATGGTTGGAGATTGGCCAGGAGTCACGTATACTTAAAATTGTCAACCCTAATTTCAATATTCATTACTCTTCTCCATCATATAGTTACCCACTATATCTTTTAATATCTCAACTCTGCTTATTTCTAGGTGTTTTATATGGCATCGAGTCAGTTTAGTGGTCGTAATAGATTTATAGTTGCCACTTTTTGTCATTCATATCTTCTGTTCTTTGATTTCTCAAATAACAGTAGTCATGCCATTGTTTTCTTACTACAAGTGATGAAGGTGCTGAAAGATTATCCCTATTCCCTTAATTCTCTAAATATTTTACTTATAAAAACAATGTTCTCTAAATATTCTCTCGTCGTGTTTGTGTGTAATACCTGTTCAAGGATCTTCAATTCCCCAAGTTATAATTTGGGAGTTGTGTACATGTTTGATCTTGAGTTTAATTGATTTTAGTACTGAAGTAGTAGCTCTTGTGATAAAATACGGAGATCCTTGAATTATACGTGGTTTGTTTAACCAGACATTTTATTAGTCGGTGGAAGCAGCATAATGCTCATACGCACATAATACCTTTATCTGAAAATTTAGGTATTTGATGATTTTTTTTTTTGCATGAATTTAGGTGGCAGCTTTTATTTATTTCTTCATTTATTGAAAATAAACATTAATATTTATTTTATTGCTCCAGTTTAATATGTGTGTAGCATAACTTTGTTGCTCGAGGCTTTGGACTGATGACATGGCTTTAGATAGAATTGAACTGAAGAACTGGATTCGTTGAACTGCTCCCAATTTTTTGCGACAAGGTAGATCCCAATGACTTTCATAATATGGTTTACTCAAGTGGGGTGTGAGTTGCTCGCTTACTCTATTATGTGAAGTTAATGGGGGCTGTAGCCTTGCTTTTATCTTAACAACGCTGATGGTAAAAGTACTTATAATGCACCAAAGAAGTTCAACGGAAAGAAACAAAGGAATATAAATTTTATGAATTTGAGATTCATATTTTTTTATTTTTCCAGATTATACTGAATCTTATTTGGGAGAAAGAATATTGGACGGTGCTTCGAAAGGGAGGAGTTCAATGACTGACAGTGTCAGGAGACGAAATTCTAAATGGGATCTGAAAGATGAACCCCATCTTCTTCCAATTGAAACCAAACAAGATAATACATGGTCCGGGAAAGCAAGCGAGTCCATTCATGATAAAATATCACATTCAGAGTGGAATTCTTCCAAGGGTGTTGGTAGTTATGATCCAACGTGGTCTGATAACAGTGCTGTGAAATCTAAAGGTAATTCTGGATGGACATCTTGGGAACACTCACCAGGAAACAGAGGTGAACAGAAGGATGAGAACGTCGATCGAAGTTGCAGTATGAGTTTGTCTCCTAGTCTTGATGGACAGAGACAGCGAAATCGTAGTCATTCTCCGAAGAATGATTGGAGCAGGTCACGCAGGTCTATGAATAGCAACTCTTGACAACACCCAAATTTTCTTATAACTAAACTTCTATGGTTCTTCTATTCTTATCTTTTGTTCTGATATACATATATGGGGGGGGGGGGGGGGGGTTCGGCTCACTATCTTATTCTCACAACACGTTTTGTCCTATGTGGCTTAAATTTTTTGGACTGGGCTGTTTTTTTTGTGAGGATGATCTCTATGGTGAGGAGATCGTACTCACCAAAAACCAGCCAAATCTGAAACATCCAAGTCCATCAAAAGTGGTTTTAGAATTGTGAACCGTCGATTGTTTACTGAAAATTTGTAAACCACTTTTGATGGACCTAGAAGTTTCAGATTCAGCTGATTTTTAGTGAGGATGATCTCCTCACCATAGAGATCATCCTCACAAAAAATCAGCCCAATCCGAAACTTTTAAGTCACATAGGACAAACGTGTTGTGAGAATAGGGGAGCCGAACGCCCCCTATATATATATATATATATTTTTTTTTTTAAACTCAAATTCGAATCTGTTTTTGAAAATATTAAGGGAAGGTAGTTTTTTGGTGATTATTCAGATGCAGATACAATTTTTTAAGAGTGATTCTATTGGCACACCAACTTTACTTATAATACACCATCATTTAGAAATTGAAGGATTGTTTAAATATAAATTGGCATGTTATAAGTAAAAGTTGGTGTGTCAGTAGAAGTTCCATTTCTTAATTGGTTTCATTATGCTGACTAGCATTATATTTGGATATGGTATGCAGGAGTAGAAGCAGGAGCCCAGTTTATGGTTCTAGGCGCGGAGTAGAGGGATGGAATGACAGAAGTAGTGGATCCGTACTTTCAGCCCCACCATGTAAAGATTTTGTGGCAGGGCGGTGTAGGCGAGGCAATCAATGTAGGTTTCTTCACCAGGATAACCATGATTACGAGGGTAGGAGGCATGAGAGGGGAAGATCTTCCGGGCATTCTAACTATGACGAACAAAGTAATTACTTACGGGAAAAGATTTCCTGTGATGGAGACTTGGAGAAACATGAATCCCCAAGGAAAAATAGACCAATCAGTCAGTGTAACAATTTTCTGAAAGGGAGATGCTACAGGGGATCATCATGCAAGTATGCCCACCATGGTTCTTCGGATGATGGTCATGGGACAAGAGGAAGGGCCCACGACAGAAGTGACACAGATGTGTCTTTTAGGCATGGCAGTAGGCGTGAACCTCGCAGGAGTACTAAGGATACTCCTTGCAAATATTTTGCTGCAGGAAATTGCCGAAACGGGGAAAATTGCAGATTCTCTCATGAGGGTGCAACCTGTGATAGTCCAGAACGAAGGTCTTGGGACAATAGGAGGGATCATAATTTGGATAGTGAGAATAGACCCTGGGGTGACCTAAAATGGGGCGATAAAGCAGCTGAGTCAGCACATGGTAGCCCAGAAGGAAAGCCGCGGCGTGATAGGTGGGGCAATAGTTTGGATAGTGAGAATAGACCGTGGACTGGTTCAAAATGGGGTGATAAAGCAGCTGATGTGACTCATGGTAGCTTAGAGGGAAAGACTCTTGATGATAAGTGGAGCCATAATTTGGATAATAAGAGTAGATCGTTGGGAGATCCGAAATGTAGTGACAAAGGTGCCGACTCAGATGTAGCAAAGTCCTCTCAGTGGAAAACTGATACGGATGGTTGGAAAATTGGTGTTTCTGTATCTCAGTCCACTGAGAAGTCTTCGAATGATAGGTGGGGCCATAATTTGGATGATGAGAATAGATCGCTGGAAGATCCGAAATGGAGCGATAAAGCTGCCGACTCAGATGTATCAAAGTCCTCTCAGTGGAAAAATGAAACGGATGGTTGGAAAACTGGTGTTCATGTATCACAGTCCACTGAGAAGTCTTTGAATGATAGGTGGGGCCATAATTTGGACGATAAGAATAGATCGTTGGGAGATCCAGAATGGAGGGACAAAGCCACCAACTCGGATGTAACAAAGTCCTCTCAGTGGAAAACTGATACGGATGGTTGGAAAATTGGTGTTCATGTATCACAGTCCACTGAGAAGTCTTCGAATGATAGGTGGGGCCATAATTTGGACGATAAGAATAGATCGTTGGGAGATCCAAAATGGAGTGACAAAGCCACCAACTCGGATATAGCGAAGTCCTCTCAGTGGAAAACTGACATGGATGGTTGGAAAATTGGCATTCCTGAATCACTGTCCACCGAGAAATCTTCAAACGATGATGATGTGAGTAGAACAGATGTACACACATCCCCTCGATGGAGAAGTGACAAAAAGGGTGCAAACATGAGTGTTAGAGAATCAAGGGGTCATGGAGAATTACTCGATGCAGCAAACATGCCTTCTGTAGAGGCTAACAAAGAGGAGTATCGATGCTTCCTTGATAACAAAGAAACCGGACACAATGATCAAGATTCACAATCAATGCAGCCAACAGAAGAGGGCAATGCCGTCACAAACAGTGCCAAATCTCAGAATGTGATCAATGGTTCCTCAGATGTTGCACTACCGATGTTTCCTTTGTGTGGACAAAGCTTCGACCATAATGTTCAAAGCATAGATCCTCAACCCCATTCAAACTTCGATACGATGAATGGGCCAAGTCAACAAATAGTCCCTCCACCTTCTCGGACTCGGAGGGGAATAAGTTTTGACCTTAATGAATCAGCCCAACAGATAGTTTCTCAGCCTTCATATCTACACCATCTGACCCCATCTCATGAAAATGTATTAATTGAAAAACCTGATATGGTTGATCCACAAATTACATCTGGAACTCCGACAACTCAAAACATAGTTACTAGTGAACAGGTTGCCCAATTAAATAATATTTCAGCATCTCTGGCTCACATATTTGGGAAAGTCCAACAGCTACCACATCTATATGCTGATCTAAATTCCTCGAACTCATCGGTGCCTATCCGCCCCAACGATGTGGGCCCAGTTTCACATTTGGTTGAATCGTTTGTTCAGCCTAATCAAGTCACTTGGTCTCAAAAGCAGTATGATCCAATCAGTGATAGTATTGAGTTGAGTAAGTCGGGCTTCAGTACCCAACCTCCTCCAGGTTTTTCAACAAATCCCATTGAGCTGAATAAGACTGCCAACCAAGAATCACAAACTCCATTGATTACGAGTGAGCCTAATGGAAGCAATCATGTCAAGAGTGACATTTTGGAGGAAAAACTTCATCAAGAGAGTCACTATGTGAAGCGGTCAGAGGACATGGATGCCATTATGGTGAAAGAGCAAGATGCTGTTCATTCAGAGGACATGGATGCAGACGTCGATGAAGACAGTAAAAAAAACAAGGATGATAAGGGTATGCGAATGTTCAAATATGCACTTGTGGAGTTTGTCAAAGAAATTCTAAAACCTATATGGAAGGAAGGTCGACTGAGTAAGGAGGCTCACAAAACCGTAGTGAAGAAAGTGGTTGATAAAGTAACTGGTTCTGTTCAAGGGGCTCATATCCCTCAAACAAAGGAGAAAATTGATCAATATTTATCACATTCGAAACCCAAGCTTACCAAACTTGTAAAGGTGAGTGTTGGTTCTATTTTCTGTTGGATAATTATTTCTATTTGTGGATTAGAAATTATGTTTGAGATAGTGACTTGCCTTTTTTTTCCTTCTGTGCAGGCATATGTGGAAAAATATCTGAAAGCTTGAAACTTTCAATGTTTGTATGTTTCTTGAATCCATTGTATCCAACATCATGATCTCACAAATTTTTTGAATCCATTCTGGAAATTTTCTTTTATACTTGGCTTTCAACCACCTTTTATCTTGTTGTTGGTTTTAACTTCTGTTGTTTTGTATACTTTGGTAATTGGTTGAAATAGACAAAACTCCTGCATGTAGATGTGATATAATAGATACCGAATTTTTTGTTTTGGTTCATCCCTTCTTAAGTATGTTGCTTTTTAATAATGCAACTTTTTTTTTCCGCTTGTCTAACAAAAGAAGACAGGTTGAGCTTGGAGTGCAATGGAACGAGGACCGTACACTTGTATTGTGTTTATGCATGCATATTTGAATCATCTTTTTGATGATCACTTCATTATCTGAAGATTTTACTCTATTGGAATTGAGAGTTAGATGCTAAACAATGGAATAAAGTTACTGATGTGAAACTGGAAACCAGTGTGTATCTATCTCGTGGTGGTGATACTGAAATTGAACTTTTATGTCCAGCTATTTGCATTCTGTGCAAGCTGCACCATATATTTGGCTCAAACTTAATGGTTTTCTCACTGTATCATTGCCCTCTTTAATTTTCTATGGTCTGGCTTTTTAACCCACATATTTGGAGCTTTTGTGGTGTTTGGTTTGTGTGGTTTCCATGCTTTGATGGACAAGATTCATAGAAGTGGTTCTAGTAAAATGTCTTTTAAGAAGAATATACTTGTCTACAGCAATGCAGAAAAGTTAAGGGCCTGTTTGGATACAAGAGCCAGAAGAATTTAGAATTAAGTATTTTCAAAAGTATTATTTGAAGTAGTTGGATAAGTGTTGTGCATTTAGATGCAGGTTTTGAGAAGTACTGTTAGAAGTATTATTGACAAAATTTTGTGTTTAGAAAGTATTCTGGATTCTAGTAAAATGACCAGAATACCCTTTTATGCATAAATTATTGTTTTTAACATTAAAAGCCAACTAGTTATGACCTAAAAAATAACGCTTACTATTTTATCCATAAAAAAAGTTATCCTAACAATTTAAATTTAAAAATATACTATTTTTTTTTTTTACATATGATTCTAATAAATATTTAAAAGAGAAGAAAATGTCAAATTACAATAAATGATAAATTAAGAGAAAGTACTCAATTAAATTAATATGATCATGTTCAACGAGCATCAATATGATCATGCTCAACCAATCTAATGAACTTAAGAAGAAAATTGTTGTTTGGGATATGTTTATATAATACCACGGGCTAATTATATCACATGTAGATCATTGTTTTAAAAATTACATAGTACTTGAGTTTAGACCATTTACTTGAGAGAGTTGAATTGCAACTCAACACCAAACTCCTCTTGTGTGATACATGGGACTCATCCAATCAGCTGTTATTGTGGTCCTTTCTTGATGAACCTATAAACTTAAAATCAGTCTGATTGGCGATTTTAATTCTTGCATTTGGTTATTAACTAGCACCGTGGCGTACAAAATCTCTGAGAATTCTCTGTCAAAATTGGCTCTTCTTCTGCTCTTTCTCCTCCATTTCCATCTTTCAGAGAACCTATCTTCTCCCTAAAAAATTTCTCTTATGTTTGTCTTTTCAATAGAACTCTGCTATAAAAACCCAAATGAAAATGCTGAAAGATTGATTGAGATGTTGTTGCCATTTTTTCTCCCATTTTTCCAGTTTTGCACCATCATTCACATTTGTAATATTTGTATTTGTATGTATGTATACATGGCTTGGATTCTTGACAGCCTTGAAAACCCCTACAATTTCAGATCTGGGGAAGATGAACAATGGTTTTCTTTAAAAAATAAAAATTACAATTAAAAAAAAAAATCTTAAACCAACTTACCTATGAACGGTGACAAGATTAATGAAGAAGATGATTGTTCCTTTGACGGAGATGACGATGCGGAGAAAATGACCATTGCCTTTGAAGCTCCAATAGAGAATCTCTATTTCGGTTGAGAATTATCGTGAAAATTAAGTGTAATTTGGAGATTTCATGGGGGCATTTTTGTTCAATGAGCTGTTATTTAGACGTGATTTTTTAGTCCCCGCAAGCACACATTTGAGAAGTACCTCGATGGGTACTTCGTGTAACAATACTTAAATTGCTCTTAACGAGAGTACTTATTTTGGTAGAAAGTCATCCAAACGCACGCACAAGTGCTTCTGGCTCCCCACAAGAGTCAGAAGTACATGGAGAGTCAATCCAAACAGGCCCTAAGCTTTTGAAGTGTAGGGGCATTCCAAATCTCTCTCTCAGGCAGATGTGGGTAGTTTGACTGACGAATTCTTAAGGATATTGGGTGGTTCCCTTTGGTTTTGGAAGGCTGACAACCATCAGTTCCTCCCATTGAAATGATCTCATTTTGTTTATTTTTATATTTCATTAGTTAGTCTTATTTGATTTTAGCTTGCGACCCGATGAATTGTCCATATGATGGAGATCAGAACCTCGTAAAAAGTCTTCTTGAATTTAAAGAGAGGATTTTTCGGGGCGAAAAAAAGAGAGAATGAATTCTCAAAAAGAGTGGGAGGGATCATGAGAAAGAGGGAGAATGAATTTGTATTCAAAATCCTAGATTTAAACAATCTTTTATTTCGAACTGAAAAGGGCATTATGAAATCCTACCTTGCAAAACTCTTCATATATGGTACTCTTCGAAAAAAAACCTCTCTTTAAAGGTGGTGCATTTGGAGAAGAAGTGGGTTCATCTCTCCTTCAACATGTCTCAATGAATGAAATTTTCATTTAGTCGTGCTGGAGTGACTCCAGGCTGGAATCTCATATTGCACTTCTTGACTTGAAAGTAGATACGAACCATAGATGTTTTTTCTTCACTCATATCAACTGGTTCCTATTCCACTTTCACTTTCACGTCAAGAAAAACAAGTGAAAAAACATCTATGGTTCCTGTCTACTTTCACGTCAAGAAGTGCGATATGAGGCTCCAGCCTGAGGCCACTTTAGCATTATTCTTTCATCTCTCTCTCTTTGATGAGAACATTTGGAGAAGAAATAGATTCTCTGTAAAGTGAGTATTTCGAGGAGAAGAAATGGATTTCGAGATTGTCTAGAAGGCAAAATGGGGTGTTATAGTAAAAAATAAAAATAAAGAATGGTTATTCATCTACAATAAGAAAATATTGGTGTGTTGTAAATACAATTTGGAGTGCCAATAGCACTTTCCGAAAAAAGAACTTTGCTATGTAACAAACAAACACATTAGATCTTAAATATATTTTGACAACAGATGAGGCCATTGAAGGCCTGAACCGATTTGCATTATACAAAATAAGAAGTACAAAGGGTGGCTGACTTCAAATCATCTTTTTTTTTTTTTGTTAAAATAAATGGTTGCAAAGGGTTTTTAAACCAAATTTGTGTTGTTTTTAGTTTTCATGCATAAAAATCTCATTAACAAAGTTAACATTGTCTAGCCAAACCCCTTGATTTTTTCAAAATAGATGAAATACTGCTCCTGACCATAAGTCTGGAAAGGGACTTCATATCAACTACTATCAGAATCAATGTGATTTTTTTTTTTTTTTGGTAGGTGAAGGAGGGATTTTGAGCCCAAATTCAAATGATGTTTTGCTATCTCTGTCTAAGTACAAAAATGAATTTTACCCAAACAAAAGTCCTGAAAAAATTCCATATTTGTACAATGTATATATATGATGTGAAATGCGTGGGGAGACCACTTTAATGGAATTAAGCTCGTCTTTCCCATCAAATTTCCTTATCTTAAGCTTTAAGCTTGAGAAGTATATTTCAATCCAATCGATGACAACTCTTTAAAATCTTAGCATGAGAGTCAAGTCACAAAAAACTCACACGTTTCTATAAAATATTTCAATTTCCTTCTCTTTTGATACATATTTATACCCTCTTACTACTCCCACAAGTAGCACCCAAAAACCAATCTTCTCCATCTCTTCTACTAAACACACACCTTTGCAAATCTTCATGGCTTCTGTACAAACCAATGGCTTCCCATATCTTTCTCCTCCACCCCCTTCAAATGGGGCCCCACCCCATTCTCCCTTTACACCCCCATCATCACCTTCTCATATCGTTCCAACACCACCTTCACCACCCTCAGACAACCATACCACGATTATAATCGTGTTTGTCTCGTTTGGTGGTCTCTTCTTCTTAGCATTTCTTTCAGTTGCCCTTTGTTTTTTCATCAAGAATAAGAAGAAGAAGAAGAAGAAGATGGTTCAAGAAACCGATACTATAAATACTCATGAACATTTGAAGGTGAAGGAAGCCATTGTACCCGTCCCACACGGTACACAATCCGTGATGATATCTATTGATGATGATGTCGAAATTCAAGAAGAAATCAAGAAGAATGAAATGGTTGACGAAGGCTTGCACGATAAGTCTACTGAAGTCGGGGCAGCCTCTTCTGGTTATAGTAATCACCTTATTGAGCAGAAACATTGATCACTAGCTATTTATTTGTATGATTTAAGGCTTCCTAAGGTCTTATTTATATGTTCTATTTTCAACCAAAAACTGTGAGATATCTCATTGTTTTCTCTTTCATTTTGTAATAATTGAATGGAATAAAGAATTAATTGTTGTGTTTCTATTAGTTGAAAATGAAAGATGGGCTTAGACCCATACATAGCTCAGTTGGTTGACATATTGCAGCCTCTCAACTTTGACGTCGTGGGTTCAAGTCCAGCTTACCAAATAAAAAAGGAAAAAATCTAACTTCTAAGAGTTGTACTTAGTTGACGGTGAGAGTCAATTACAATTTCAGTGATCGTTATCATTCATCATCTTATATTGGGCTTTAGTACGAGTTGTCAGCTCTTAGTTCCTAAGAAGTTATAACGGTCTCCTAAGAGGTGATCGAGTTGTAACTCCATCAAAAAGGAGAACTTTGAAGAGTTGTAGGGTTACAACAGGTCCCTAATTCTCGATATGCTTCCAAACAGCTCCTAGGATTTATGGTAAGAGGTTGATCATGAGAAATTTTCTTTTACCCAGTCATAGAAGAACACAGTTTGAAAACATTTACTAAGGAATTTATTTGTAAAAAATCTCATTAATAATTAAACCATTGCCATCTGGATCGGGTTCAAGAGCCAAAGTGTTTAGTCTCATATGGGCTAAAAGTTTCAGAATGAGTTTATTTTTGTGAGAATGGTCTTTACGGTGAGGAGATCATCCTCACAAAAAATCAGCTCATTCCAAAAAAAATATTTCCATATAGATCAAAACTTTGGCTACCGCTGTTCTTGCTATCCATATCTATATACTTTGATAGTGAACCAAAACCATCAAAGGATAGTAAAACGTAGGATGATAAAAATAGACAATTTGGCTTAGGACATGAAATAATCTTCATAATTGGAGTCAGCTCTTCTTATAATCTAATTGATCCGTTTACAAAAAATCTTGAAGTGCATAAAAACTCAAAATGGGTGGATTTATAGATAATTACCTGAACACTTACTTACAGTGAGAATCTAACCTAATATTTGTTTGTTCAATGTTCATATTCAATGAAGAAAATAAATTGTAAATTTGTGATGGATAAAGAGATATTATGAACCGAAATCAAAATTCTCATTATCATCCAAAGTCTGGTAATAAATCTGTTATGGACAGAAGTAGTATGAGTATTGCTTTTAATAGATTTATAATATTTTGTGTTAAAATATTACAATTACATGGACATCATTTTTGACAAATACATATATACAAATGTGAAAGTGCAGTAGTACATTCAATAAAAATATGCTTCGCCTCACATACAATTATGAAAATGATCAGGTAGGTAGAGCCTAAAATTTGATAATATTGAGCACCATTATATTTACGAAGGGTGAATATTAAATAATCTTGATTTGTTATATAAGACCATTAGTTCAAGACATAGTAACTAAGAATCTTGATCATTTCTGAATTAAGATTATAACTAAGTGAAGGTTCAAGTCTTAGACACGTTCCTTTTTTTTTGCTAAGTATGTCTTAGACACCTTCATTTATGCACAAAATTCATTGTATAATTTGAAAATGTGTGAGAGGTTTTTTTAAAAAAAATTATATTTTACAGTATGATCCATTGGTGCAACAATTTTGTGAAATAATCCAATATATCTAAAATTAAAGGGAAAATTACTTAAAGTACCTTGACAGAGAGATTTCTTTTTAATTAGTCCCTGAGTTTTGGGTGGTTGCTTGATAGTCCATTTAGTACTAAAACTTTATTTTCTTAATGGTCCCTCATCCTCATCTCAGGTTATAATATTTTTAAAATGCCTAAACTACTCTATTTTCATCTTCTCCACATTTAGGTTTTTCAACTATAATTGCAATCATTCCAACAATTTTTTATCATGAATGATGGATGGAAATGATATATATATACTTCTAATTTTGAACATTTACATGTATTTTTTGATCTATTTTGACGATTTAAAACAAAAAACGAATAACGAAACTAAGATTCAAAATTTTTATTTTATAGTGTCAAGCTCACCAATTTTTATTTATTATCAAGTTCAACATTTTTATTGTCGAGCTCACCAATTTTTGTTGAATTCGACATTTAAAAAAAAATGTGCTATAATAAAAATGTTGAACCCAAAAATAAGAAGTAGGGAGCTCGATGCTGGTAATATCCACCCACTTTTGTTTTTCTGAATAAAATACATGGAAAGATCGGCTAAAAACTTGACATAACAACTTGTGTAGATGATTTCAAATAAAAATAATCATCCTTATTGATTTTCTTATTAAAAAAACTAAAAAAATTGAAAAAAAAATCCTAACTTTTTTACATACATCTTCAAAATACTTGAAAAACCATTAAAAATGATCTTTTCTTCTTTTTCAAATTATTTTCCTTAGAATAGAGTCTCCAAAACTCAACTAGGATGCTGGAAATCCTTTTTTTTTTTTTACGAAAATGATGAATTCGAATGGTAAGGTCACTTTTAACATTTCAATGTAAGAGATGTGTGGAGTGGGGTTCATGGATTGAATAGAAATAAAAGTTTGACTAAATGTACCATTAAGAAAAGCCTAAAACTTAGGAATTAATTAGAAAAAATTCCCTCCACTAGCGTCCTTTTAAATAATTTTCCCTAAAATTAAAGAAACATTTTTCTGTTTTGATCAAATGGTCACATCTTTTGTGCCCCCGTGATCCTTGATTTTTGACCCGGAGGTTGATTTAGCAACCATTGACGTATGTTTTTTAATTTTAAAAGGGTCCGTTTGGCACCCTTTAATCATCTACTTAAAGGGACTAGTTTCACTCATTTTGTACACACATTTCAATTACAAATCTTATTTTATTATCTCCAAAAGTTCTTTCCATTTTTTATTCAAAGTGATTCACAAGCATTTTGGTATTCAATGATAGCATGACTAGATTCAACAAATTTGAAGGTCCCAACTAAGCTAAGTTGGTATAGTTTGTGAAGTGTGGATACCATGACCTGACTTCAAAACTCGTTGAACCTACCTTCACACTAGCCCCTAACTCTCTTGCTTGCCTAGCAATAAATAGATAAAAAATTCAACAAATCTATCATCGAATAATATATAGTCAATTCATTGTATCCTAGAATGAACTTTGCTGATAATTTGTGTTGATCACAAATTCATTTTAAGGGTAAATATCATTTTAAAGACAACAATATTTCTTGTGCTCTGAATTGATTTTTGTATTTTTTATTCTCTTTTTTTAATTAATTTAAGAAAAATCACTTAAAGGACCGTGGCAGAGGGACTTTTTTCTAAATAGTCCCTAAGTTTTGTGTGATCTCTTAATAATCCATTTAATAAAATTTTCTTTTCTTCATTGTCCCTAGACCTCATCTTCCACATTCTTGTGATTGAATGCTGTAACTATTCAACTCCTTGTTTTCATAAAAAAAAAACTTGGGTTTTTAGCATCTCAATCGAGTTTTGAAGACTTTATTCCGTCGGAAAGGATTTAAGAAGAAAGAAAAATCATTTTCAAAGATTTTTTTCAAATATTTTGAATATATATGTAAAAAACGAGGATTTTTTCATAGTTTTTAGGTGAAAATTGATCAAAAATGGTTCTTTTAGGTTGAAATCATCTAAACAAGTAGTTATCTCAAATTTTTAGTCGATCATTCCATGTATTTTAGTTGAAAAAATTCAAAAATTAAAAATGAGTGAGTTTTACCAATGTCAAGTTTGCCACTTTTTAAATAAAAAGTATCGAGTTCAACAATAAATAAAAAGAGGTGAACTCGATAGTAAATAGTGGTGAGTTCGACGGTACAAAGTGTGAACTAGACATTAAATAAAAGAGCGTCGAGTTTGACAATAAATAAAAAGTATTGAACTCGATAGTAAATAAAAAAGCAGTGAGTTGGCCGATTATAAGGGACCATTAAGAAATAGAAAATTAACTAAATGAGGGCAAAACTTAGGGATTATTTAGAAATAGATTCCTCTGCCAAGGTCCTTTAAGTAATTTACCATTAATTTAAAGTTTTCTCCAGGGCAAACCACCTCACAAAGTTCTCTGATTTTTTCAAAAAATCAAAAATAAAAATAAAAACACCGAATTATACTAACACATTCTTTTATTATTCATTTTCAAATATCATCATTTTTTTAATAGGTGTAAGCAGGTGGAAGAGGGGTTTAGATCCCAAAAGCAAAGTGATATTTTTTGCTATCGATTTAAGTAAAACTGATCTCTTTTCACAATGAGAATTTTGAAAAAAAAAAAAATCCAATCTTTGTATAATGTTTATATGGTGTGAAGTTGGCCATGTGAAAGATGTGGCATCAATGATATTAAGCTCATCTTCCCCTTCAAATTTCCTTATCTTAAGCTTTAAGCATGAGAAGTACTGTATTTCTATGCAACCAATGACAACCATTCAAAATCTTAGCATGAGAGTCAAGTCACAAAAAACTTGCAAGTTTCTACAAAATATTTCAACTTCCTTCTATTTTAATGTGTATATTTATACCCTTATGCTACTACTGCAAATGAACTCACAAACATCCATCTTCTTCATCTCTTCTACTACTAAACACACATCATTTCAAATTTTCAAATTACCTTCATGGCTTCTATCCAAAACTATGGCTTCCCATATCTTTCCCCTCCACCAAAGGTGGCGCCACCCCATTCTCCCTTGAAACCCCCACCATCTCCTTTTACACCACTACCAAAGGTGGCGCCACCTCATTCTCCCTTTACTCCCCCACCAAAGGTGGCGCCACCCCATTCTCCCTTTACACCCCCACCATCTATTTTTACACCCCCACCAAAGGTGGCGCCACCTCATTCTCCCTTTACTCCCCCATCATCTCCTCACTCAATTCCACCACCACCTCATATTGTACCAACACCACCAACTCCGGCGGCAAAACCACCTCGTCATTCAATTCCACCTCCATCTCCACTTGTGACACCACCACCACTGACACCTCATCCCATTGCTCCACCACCACCTCATATCGTCCCTTCACCACCTTCACCACCCTCAAATCATAATACGACAATTATAATCGTGTTTGTCTCATTGGGTGGTCTCTTCTTCTTAGCATTTCTTTCGGTTGCTCTTTTTTGTTTCCTCAAGAAGAAGAAAAAGATGGTTCAAGAAACTGATATTGTAAATGTTCATGAACATTTGAAGGTGCAGGAGACCATTGTTCCTGGCCCACACGGTGTGCAAACCGTGATGCTATCTATTGATGATGATGTTCAATTTCAAGAAGAAATCAAGAAGAATGATCGGGTCGGCGAAGGTTTGCACGCTAAGTCTACCGGAGTTGGGGCTTCTCCTTCTGATTCTAGTCATCACCTTATTGAGCAGAAGCCTTGATCACAGGCTATTTATTTTCATGATTAATAAGGCTTTCAAGGTCTTAATATTTATACGTTTACTGCAATACAAAGTTGTCCATTTTCAACCATAATTAAACTGTGAGATATCTCATTTTTTTTTCCTTTCTTTTGTAATAAACCAATGGAAAAAAGAATTGATTGTTGTGTTTCTATTAATTTTCCTTTTAAGTTTCATTATAGATTGTTACCAAAACTCAAGTTTGAAGATGAAAGGGTTTTTTGGGAAAAAAATCATGGTTTGTTGGGTTCAGGGATTTGTACTCTAAGAATTATACTTTTGAAGTTCAACTTCTGAAAGTTGACCACTTAAATCGACTACAATTTCGGTTTCTGATGCCTGTGAGAATTCATTTTGGAATTACAACTCCAATGATCATCATCATGATCATTTTAGTTAGGGTAATATTGCTGGGGTGACATTGGGATTTACTGCGATTCTCACATTTCTGAAGTGGAGGTGGGCACATAACCGTAGATGCTTTTTTACTCTTATCTCGAGGAAAGCTATGGCTATGTGCACACCTCCACGTCAGAAATGTAAGAATCGAAATAAATCCCAATGTCACCCCAGGATTTTCCTTTTAGTTATTGTTGGAAAAGTGCAGGGTCTTTTGTGGTTTTTAGCCATCTTTGGGTATATAATTAAAAGTGGGTCCACTAATATTTTTGAAAGGGACTTTGTTGTTTTGTAATCTCTATTATGAAGAGATAATTATCTTAATTTTAGTTGACCCTACATCTTTAAGGGTGAATGAAAAAATCAATCCAAAACCTCCCTACTTGCAATGTTGTTTTGTTTAACCTTAGTGTTTTTCTTTTAGTTGCACTTGAGTAAGGAGAGAGTTGAGTTTTTAGTAATATTGAAAACTGGAAAATTCGAGAAATCGAATTTTGATGGCCCAGGGCTGTTGAAATTTTGATGTTCCACATATTTGACAGTTTAGAGTCGTCAAATTTCTCCCATCCTCCATTAATTTGACAGTTTCACCCTGTCGGAAAAATTAATATTTGACGCCTTGGTCCCTTATGATCTTTGGTAAAGATTGGTTGTAGGTGTGCCTCTCGAGCCACAAGCGCATGCACACTGAGCGGGGTGTGCGAGCATGGGCTGTAGGCCCATTTGTGGGCTTCACTCTTTGATCATTACTTTTGGACAAAATTAGAATTAAATTTTATTTAATTCCTTGTTTGTTCATATTTAATTATTTTTTTCTTAAATTGGTGTCCATTGGAAACCAATTTGTATCTTCTGGTAAGAGTTATCTATTGTAATTGTTCTGGACATAGATGTGTCTCTCATAGATACCATGTCTGTACAACATTCACCTCTCCCTCTACTTAAATCTCGTTTTGCTTTTGATTTTAACTCAGAAAATGGACCAGATTTTCAATCTCTTCTTCTTTAATTACTTTATATTTATAATATATGAGAGTACTCTATACATTTGGGTTCACCACTAACAGAAATTAGAGTGTCACCTTCTCTGTTACACATTGTATCTTGGGAGACAGACGCCTACGAACTGTTGACACCAAAATATGAGAGAAATCTATTTTAAGGGCATCGCGCTCAACACGTGTAGCCTTGATCTTCTGAATTTTCTCTCTAAACCGATAAGTTTTTATTCTTTCTCTCCATTTAATTTGGATTCCACTTCTCTTTGATCTATTCAAAAAAACAAACAAACCGATTTACACCTAGCAGTTAGCTTAGATAGGGCTGTAGTATGAGTTATCGAACTTCGAGTTGTAACTCCTTAAAAAACTAGAGTTAGGAAGAGTTGCAGGGATACAACTTCCTGAAGTCTATATAACAACTTCTGTGAGTTTTCAACTTTAACCCCCTAATTCTTGATCTGCTTCCGAACAAGTCCCTAGGTTTTTTGGTAAGAGGTTGATTATGGAGTATTATTTTGGTAAGTTTTTATAACCTGTCACAGAAGATCACTGTCAATGGGTATGTAGTCAGATTGAAAATAAAGTTGATATGGAATTTATTTGTAAAAATTTCATTAATAATTAAATCATTGCTACCCATATCTAACTACAACTTTTGATTGTGACCCAAAACTATCAAACGATTATGGTAAAATGTATGATGAAAAAGCAATATATACAAATTGGTCTAGAACATTACTATGTAACTTAATAACTAAGAGATGAAATAATTTTTATAATTCGAGTTAGGTCTTCTCAGAATATGATTGACCCGTTTACAAAAAGCATTGGAAAAGATGGAGCACATAAGACTTCATAATGGATGGATTTAAAGCTAATTAACTAAATAATTATTTACAGTGAGGTCCTAACCTAATATTTGTTAATTTATTCAATGTTCATATTCAATGGGGGGAAAAGAAATTGTAAATTTATTATGGATAAAGGAGTATTATAAATCAAGAATTAAAATTGGTGTGGTAGAGTTTTACCACTAATGGGCAAAAGTAGTGAGAACATTGGTTTTAATAGATCCATAACATGTGTTAAGATATTACAGTTACATGGATATCGTTTTTGACAAATACCTATTTATAAATGGGTTGGGGGATCCATTGACTCATGTCACGAAGAATAACTCATGCAAAAATACATGATCCCAACCTTTAGAGACAGAACTAGGATTTTCTTGTAATGAGGGCAAACTATGGCTAGTTGTATAGTTGAAGAACTTGAATGATAGGAAAATTATTTGTGCTGGAAAATACAATTGGAGGGAGGTAAGGGTGTCGGGGCCAAAATTGGTGGCAGATGAGGGTGTGGGGGCAAATGGGGAGAGAGGTGAGGTAGTGAGGACAAATGGGACATGCAATTAGTTAAAAATATAGGGGTGTCTCAAAGTTCTGTGGGGGCAATTGCCCCCACCAGCTCCTTACTAACTCCACCCCTGCCAACCTTGTAAACATAAGATCCAAACACGACATGACCCGACCCGACCCATTGCCACCCCTACTCAAGCCTCTCTCTCTCTCTCTCTCTCTCTTTATATATATATATATATATATTTTTGTATGTGTGTGCGTGTGTTCGAAATGCCGCAGTTTTCAATAAAAAATTCTTTACACACTTATGAAAATCATGGTAAGGCCTAAAATATGCTAATATTGTATTGAACACTATTATAGTTTTGAAAGATGTATTGGAAATGATTCTTATTTGTTATATAAGATCTTTAGTTCAAGACTTAGTTTCATTAAGAATCTTGAAAAAATTTAATTATTTTTATAATTAAGTAAAGGTTCAAATCTTTTAGATACTTTAATCTATTCACATATTTTGTATACTTTGACTTATAATTTGAAAATGGGAGATTTTTAGAATTTAATATTTTAAAATAGGGTCCATTGTTGCCATTACCGCTTTGGAAATATTTTTCAAGTAAAAGAAACCTTGCTCTACTTTGACCACATTGTCACTGTTTTTTATCAATGTCCAATACATGCGGGCACACACACTATCTTTTAACCAAAGAAAAATTAAAGTTGTGTCCCATGAACCTTGGTTTTTGACCCAAAGGTTGTTTTGGCAACCATTGACATATGTCATTTTGATTTAAAAGGGTATCTTTCGTATCCTTTGATTATCTATTTAAAGGGATTATTTTCACTCTTTTTGTACACACAACTCTATTACAAATCTTATTTTATTATCTCTAGAAGTTCTTTTTTTTTTAATATATATTTAAAATGATTCGTAAATATTTTGGTGTTCTATGAGCATGAATAAATTCAACAAATCTATCATAAGAATACATAATTGATTCATTGTATCTTAAAATCAAATTTGGAGATAATCTATTGTTAATCATGAATTCTAATTGGGGTAAATATTGATTTAAAGACAATAATATTTCTTAAATCTTGGATTGGGTTTTTTGTATTTGTACATATCTCTCTCTATACTTTAAAATTTTCTCCAACACAAACCATGCTAACTTATCTGATTTTTCTAAAAATGCAAGGAAAAAAAAAAACTGAACAAGGTACCGATCGATTAAATCGAGGATGCGAACATCTCAACCTTCATTAATTCTTCTTCTTCCTAAATTAACTTAACACATTCTTTTAATCTTTTTTCCCAAAATAAGAACCATATTATCATTTTTTAATAGAAGAAAGCCAGTGAAAGAGGGGTTTTGGTCCCAAAAGTAGGTGATATTTTTAGAAATCGATCTCAAAGTAAAAGTGATCTCTTTTCACAATCTTTGTACAATGTTTATATGGTGTGAAGTTGGCCATGTGAAAGGTCTAGGGAGGCTACGGCAATGGTATATTAAGCTCATCTTCTCCATCAAATTTCCATTTCTTAAGGATTAAGCATGAGAAGTAATGTATTTCTATGCAACCAATGATAACCTTTCAAAATCTTAGCATGAGAGTCAAGTCACAAAAAACTTGCAAGTTTTCTACAAAATATTAAATATTTTTAAACCCTTTTGCTACCACTACAAATAGACAAACAAACATCCATCTTCTTCATCTCTTCTACTAAACACACATCATTTCAAATTTTCAATTACCTTCATGGCTTCTATCCAAGACTATGGCTTCCCATATCTTTCTCCTCCACCCCCTTCAAAGGTGGCACCACCCCATTCCCCTTTTACACCCCCTCCAAAGGTAGCACCACCCCATTCTCCCTTTACACCCCCACCATCTCCTCACTCAATTCCACAACCACCCCCACCTCATATCGCACCAACACCCCCAACTCCGGCGGCTAAACCGCCTCATCATTCAATTCCACCTCCATCTCCAATTGTGACACCACCACCACTACCACCTCATCCCATTTCTCCACCCCCTCCTCATATTGTTCCGACACCACCTTCACCGCCCTCAAATCACCATACAACAATTATAATCGTGTTTGTGTCATTAGGTGGTCTCTTCTTCTTAGCATTCCTTTCAATCGCTCTTTGTTTTTTCATCAAGAGGAATAAGAAAAAGAAAATGGTTCAAGAAACCGACATTGTCAATGTTGAGGAACATTTGAAGGTGCAAGAGGCTATTGTACCAGGCCCACATGGTACACAAACCGTGATACTATCCATTGATGATGATATTCATATTCAAGAAGAAATCAAGAGGAATGACCAGGTCAGTGAAGGTTTGCACACTAAGTCTACCGTAGTTGGGGCGGCCTCGTCTGGTTCCAGTCATCATCACCTCATTGACCAGAAGCATTGATCACAGGCTATTTATTTGCATGGTTTAAGGCTTCCCACGGTCTTATTTTTTATGTTATTTCAACATATACAAACTTGACAATGGAGTGTTGATTGTTGTGTTTCTATTAATTTTCTTTTTAAATTGACTATAGAATGTCATAAAAACCCAAGGTTTAAGATGAATGGTTAATTTACTTATTTATTTTTATTTTTTTAAAGGAGAAAAAAATCAATGGTTAATTTTGAAGTAAAGTTTCTGATAATTCATGTCATAATACATCATGAGATGTTTGCAATCACAACGACTATAATAAGACAAAAATGATAAGAGAAAAAAACGAAAAATGGCTCTCAAGAATGGATATACACACCTTATCAACATAAAATGATGAGAGTCTAATATGACATGTTCCACAAGAAAATAGAAGACCGTCGTTGAAATTGTTGTCATGTCGAGAAGCAGTTGTGATCATCGTGCTATATGAGAAGGGTATTTCGATGATGTTGCACCTTTAAATTCAAAATGAACCACTTGAAGTATGCCTCTCAGTAGCAACTATAAAGTTCTTATGCTTAGTTGTCAATAAACAAGGCATTGATGCTGGCGCTGCTACAGCTTCTGCAATAGCAACCATTAGAAGATGTCCCAAACAATCAAAGAGCTCAAAATTTTCTTATATGATGTTCAAGTCCACAATGAATTGTGCCACTTTTACTAAAGAATGTCGTTCCGGTGTAGCTTCCTGTCTAATAGCTCCACCACCAAACTCAGCCACAATAACACGACTATCAACACCTCTTTTTGTTCCAATGGATCTTGTATACAAAACCATAATACTCGGAGGCCTCTTCCACCCAGACAAAAAAATCTGTGAAGTGTAAACTGCACTTTGAACTGGGTGAAGTGCCACACCATTGTTGTTTGTCACAAATTTCCTTAAAACCCTTCACTCCACATTGATTGTTTCCACCATTTTTTTGCCTCAATTGCCATTTTCTGTAGATACAATCTGTAAAGGGTTATGCAACAAAAGTTATGCCTCCTATAAGTAAGTGACTCAGCTAAACTATCCATAATCTTTAGGCAACAACATCTCCTTAATCATCCCATCTAACATCTCATATACCATCTTTGTCCATGTATGAGAAATATCCCCTCGGTAGAAAGTACGAACCATGCCATTAATAGTAATCCAACTACACCCAGGTTTTTTAACCAAGCCCAATTCTCTCATCTTCAATCTAATCCTCGAAACACCATCCCATCTAACGACAGATTCATAAATATTGCACAATGCAATGTAATTGCTAGAATTTGTTGCTTCCAATTCGAATAGCCGATAGGCTGCAATTTCTCCTATCTCGACATTCTTGTGTATCCTACATGCACCAAGTAGTGCACCCCAAACACTTCCCGAAGGCTCTTGAGGCATCTTCTTTATCAACTCTAGTGCTTCTTCTAAGTGCCCAAATCGACCTAATAGGTCCACCATACAAGCATAGTGCTCTACACTGGGCTCGATGCCATAATCTAAACTCATCGAGTAAAAAATCCTCTTACCTTGGTTTATAAGACCCGAATGGCTACAACTTGATAAAATTGCAGTTAATGTGACACAATTAGGTTTAAATCCACTAATTATCATTTTCTCGAAAAGAATCAAAGACTCTTGACCTTTCCCATGAACTCCATAACAAGATATCAACGTAGTCCATGTTACGAGATTCAAATCAACCATATACCGGAAAACGTTTTGTGAATCATCCAAACACCCACACTTGGCATACATATCAATCAAAGAATTTCCGATTGCGACATCCCCATTAAAGACTATACTCTTTAACACTTGCCCATGAATTTCTTTCCCTTTCATCAAGTCTCCTTCCTTCCCACAAGCACTCAAAATGCTTGCAATCGTCCTTGAATCCATCTTCACTCCTTCTCCCTGCATTTTCCGAAAACAACCCAATGCTTCTATTGAAAATCCAGCCCTCACAAACCCAGAAATCATCGAATTCCAAACTACAACATCTCTCCTCAACATTTCCACAAACATCTGATGAGCATCTAATAGATTCTCACATTTTGCATAAAAATCCAAAATTGAATTCCCCACAATAACATGGGCTTCAAATCCAAGTTTAATAACCCAGCTGTGAAGTTTTCTTCCCAGACGTGAAGAACCTCCAATTCCCGCAAAAGCCTTAAAGATGGACGGAAAGGTGAAGTGATCGGGTCGAAGACCCAATTTCAAAAACCCATTAAAAATACTTAAAGATTCATAATAAAGGGAGTTCTGAACATAAGAAGAGATCAAAATGTTCCAAGAGTGCATATTTCTTTCTGTCATTTGGTCGAAGATTTGCTGAGCGTCTTCGAGACGGGCACATTTTGAGTAAACTAACAAGAGATCAGTTTGAAGAGTAACGTTGGGGAGGAATCCACGAACCAGGATTTGAACGTGGGTTTGCTTCGCTTGATAGATTGCAGAGAGAGGGATAGAGTTTCTTAGAAGGGAAGACAAGGTGATGGCGGTTATTTTCGACATTGTTCTTCTTCCGCTCTTAAATTTTAAAAATGTAACGGTCGGGAAGGAGATGGAAGGAACAAGGAAGCTTTTTTAAGTTGCGACGATGAGCGCCTTTTCTTAATTCGTTTTGTTAGCCCTTTTGCTAGTCTAATATGCTCATTGCACCTCTTTTATTCCATTTAAAAAAAACTTTTAGCATTAATTGGTAGTTTTCACGGGGGACATTCCACGTCAGAAATGTCCGACATGAGTCCTCCACAATATTATTTCAACGTGAATCCCGAGGCAAATGATCTTAGGTTCTCGGATGAATGGGAGTGTGTTTCAAGAGGGGGTATCATATTATCACGACTCAAAAAGATAAAAATGGTGATGAATGCATGCAGCCCATACACGATTGACATTACAAGAGCTCAAAATCATACATCTTTTATTTTTGGAAAAAGATATGCAGTTCTGTGCCTTTGCCGCATCAATCGCATATAGATTATATATGATTTATTGTGTGCATTCATCATTGTTCAATAGAAAGAGAAAAAGAGTTCTAATAACCTCACTCCCTTACGTGGCATGTATTAGAATTATAGATTTTATGCCTCGAGATACATAATTTCAAATCCTTACAAATCTATGCAATTGTGTATCCTAATGAAAGAAAATATATGATCGTAGCACATCCCATGTCAAGAGAGTATTTTGAGTATGTCACATGTGAGTGTCAGATTATCATTATTAAAAGAAACTAGTAGATCAGTCTTTTTTAATGGATTAAAATTGAGAGCTGCTATTCGCACTGTAACTTTTACTTATTTCCCTCCAACTAAAAATAAGTAAATAAACGAATGATTTGAGAAATGAGAATAAGTAAAAGTTGGGTGCCACTAGAAACTCTCATTTTATTTTGGGTTTAGAAATTTATATGAGCCTAATCATAATGAGGGCGGTTCAAGGGACATATGTAAAAACAATGATTTTTCAAAATATGGGTTAGAGGTTTTGGATTGAGCTGATTTTTTGTGAGGATGGTCACCATGATGAGAAGATCATCCCAAAAAAAAAAAAATCAGCTCAATCTGAAACTTCTAAATCCATCAAAAGTGGTTTATAAATTATAGATAAAAATTGACAAAAAATCGACGGTCCACATTCTCAATCACTTTTAATAGGGTTAGAAGTTTCAGATTGGACTGATTTTTTTTTCGGATGATCTTCCCATCATAGAGATCATCCTCACAAAAAATCAGCTCAATCTGAAACTTTTAATCCATATTTTGAAATTTTATTAATGTTACATTGTTTTTACATATGTTTTTTCATATGGCCCTTGATCCTGACCCAATCATAATTATAAACAACTACTAGATATGTTTGAAGGAGAGTTATAATGTTTTGTAAACAACTCTATTATAATTACACATTTCATTAAAGCCAAGATAATAATACTAATAATAATAGGTACCAACAAGTTACAAACACTAATTTCTAATTGTACACTAACCTTAAAAAATAGCTTATTTTATATAACCTCTATTTTAACCAATTAATTGGACTTCATTATAGTAACCTTAGGTTTAGGGTTTATTCACTTTCCCATTCAATCTTATCTACTCTTGTAAATTGCAAACATGCTTGCCACAAGATTAAGTATTTCTTACAAAAATTATTAAACAAACAATGATTTCTGAAAGCATGGTTGAAAAAGAGAAAAATGAGAGAACAAAAGAAACACACAAAGGAGTGCAACAAAATTTTTTGGAGCACAATCGACCAGGAAAATTTTAAGTGGTGAAGTGCAACTGATAATGGGTAGTGGGCAACTAGTCAGTCCCTAAGAATAATAATAATAAATCTCAAGAGGAGGTTGAGAAGACCTACCAAACGAGCAGCAAAAACAACCCAAGAAAACACGCCTCCAAGATTAGAAAATAATGACAACCATTTGAAGATCAATTGATACAAAATATTCCTTTTATTTTGTTTGTTCGGAAAGCCTATTTTTAATGAGATCAGTGACTCGCTCTCATTAAGACCTAAAACTAGGATTGCTAAAAGGCAAATCGCTAATAATCACGATAAAAAGTTGGTACATTAGAGGTCCATGAATACAGTGAATTTTCTATGGCATCGACCATTCTCTGAAAAAGAACCATATATTGATACACTATCTACTAAAAACAATTAGGAGAAGTCGACGGCATCTATAACTTACTGCCCAAAAAATAAAATTAAAATTAAAACAGTGGGTTTACAGTTATGGCTAGTCAAGTGCAATAGGAGTAATACGCCTCTTCGCAGGCTTGTTTGAGATGGAAGTACTAGTAATGTTTTGCGATGCTTGTCTCCCTTCATTTTCTTCAGTATCTGTTCTTCTGTGCACTTCATCGACTGCTTCAGTATTTAGCATACACACCATTGCCTCCGGTTTTTGGGCAATTATATTCTTGCTTTCTTCTTCCTTGGCTTTCTTAGTTTCTGGAGCAGATTAAAAGTACATTATGATTATTAGGTTCAAAAGGTAGAGAATGCCAAAATAAAGGAAAAAATTCTTTCATAGAACCACATAGTAATAAGTTCACTCATTATGTGGAGACTGCAAGCATGCAAACACAAATCATTCATGACATAAATTCCTTAGGTGATTCAGTAAAATGCCACTTCATTCCAAGATTTTCTATGATTTTTTTTTAAATATTTTATAACAAAGGGTATCCGGGCCAGCTTGCGCGCATCCTGACTAGTCCCTACGCCCCGCACCCAGGCTATGGCTAGTGCCTGCTTGGTCCAAGCCAGTACGTGGCCACCACAGGAATATAGTTGGTGGGATTCGAACTTGAGACCAACTAGGGACCAAACCTAATGATACCCAAGTCTACCACTCAACCATCCCTGAGATGGTTAGATTTTCTATGATTTCCTTTTAGAAAGAACTAAGAAAAAATCTGTGACGATCTCATAAATACTGTCACACAAAGGGTCTCTTCACCAACCCTTAATGTTTTAAAATATAAAGGTACTAAAGTTTGCTCATGCCTAGGGTACGGGCATCCTCTTTGGGGGTTAAGGTGGTAAAAGAGGAAATATAATAAAGTTGGAGGGGTATTATTAAAAAATCTTCAGAGTTGAAGAGGGTAAAAGAAGAAAAATATATAAAGTTAGAGAGACATTACTAAAAGAACGGAGAGTGGAAGAAGAGAGAATAAAATTATGGGTATTTTTGGAAAGAGGAAAAAGAGAAAAGGTAAAACCTGCCCTAAAGATACGTTGTTTATGGGGTATAAATCTTGGGACAGAGAGAATGGGACCTACCATTGTGTTTTATTATATAGATGTATATGAGATAATTTCACCAACCCTTGCATTGTTTGGGATTTTTCTTTTCTCTAGTGCCTCTTGGCTGTGCCCTTAAGTAGGTCTCCTCGACCTCCAATCGGGCCTAACCGATTTGTTTTTACTTTCAGTTCCGATTTCAATGAAATCTTTACACTTGAAAAACATGTATCGTACAAGAACTAAATAAGAAAAAATGAATGAGAAAGATTAACAAAACCTGGTATGGAGATAGGTGATCCTAGTTCATCATTTTCAAACTCTACAAGAGTACAATAACCATCTTGAGAGGACAATGCTAGATATTTGGCATTAGATGACCTTGCAAAAACAAAAAGAGAGAATAAAAAAAAAAAAATAGAGAAACATTTGTATCTGATCATCAAAAAGTTAAAAGCTTGCATCAAACCAGAAGCACGTGACGTAAAAAAGAAATTTCAGTTTACCATGCAATATCTGTTATAGCTGCATAATGAAGACCAGCCAAAATTGCTATAGGAGGAATGCTCTCAGTGTCATAGATGTATAGAGAGTTCAATGTGGCCACCGCAAAAACAAATCGATATGAGAGCTTGAAAAATCCAGCTGCTCACGTGACCGGAAACAATTCAGTCTCTTCTCATAAAATTACGGAACTAATATAATGCAAAAGGAAGGAAAAAAACTTTGAAGTGGTCATCCTGCTTCAAAAATTTGGTACAACCCTCTCCTTTGGAATACACGTGGTGTTTTCAAGGATGTATATCAGTATGTCAAATATTAACGAAAAAGTAGGGGCATGAAATAAATACAAAAAGCCATGTGCCTTGTAACAAGGAGGGTTCCTTCAAAATTTTGAGGCGGCTAGGCCGCTTCATGGTCAGACTCCAAAAGGATAATGGTACAGATGGCATTCAACTACCTGAATTTGATCCCCGTAGGCTAAAAACAACAGGGCAAAAGCGTACTGCAACAATGGGTTTACCAGCAGCTGGAAGTTGCAAAGCAGGCCTGTAGAAAGGGAAGGTTATAAATATTGAAATACAAACAAACAGAATACAAAACTTGTCTCCAGATTTATTTATTTATTTATTTGAATTGAATTTTATTAAGAACTCATGTTTGTCTTCTTTTCTCTTGTACCACCTATAGAAAGCATGGATCCAATAAATGAATCCATGCAGTTAAATGACAATGGAAAGAAAATGATAAATTCTATATCCTTGAAAGAGTTGGAGGAGATGTAAGGAGGGTCTTTGATGAAGTGGAAATTAAATAAATGATCACAACGAAGGAAGTTGTCTCTTTTTGAATAGTTGGAATTGCTCGGCTAAGTTTATGGGAAAAACTTAGAACAGAATATCCTATGTTTTGGTCTTGTCCATAAGGAGTTGCGAAGATAAATACGGAGGGTTCGATGACAATGAAATCATAGTCATTGAATTATTTGCAATAAAGGAGGCTATTTTGTTTGCCATAAAGGAAAGGTACGCGAAAATCTAAATTTGTTCGGATTCAATGTATTCCATTAATTTTTTGAATAAGGTGATGATTCCATCTTGGTGGTTTGAAGAATTGATCACAGCAATCCAGATTTTGGCACGATCAGTTCAAGATTGTAGTTTAGCATTCCATTGGAGGGAAACAAATAGAGCGGCAGATTTTTTGGCAAGATTTGGAGCATGTGGGAGTGGGAATGAGTTTTTTGTAATTGAGGATGTTGATTTAATACCTCAAGAACTTATGAACATTGTAACCGAAGATCTATCTTGTAACTATGTTCGAGTTTAATGAATAAAAAGGGAGGGGACCCTTCAACTCCAGCTTACCGATCCAAAAAAAAATACAAGAAAAAAATGGATCTCAACAGAACTATACCAAAAAACTCTTGATTTATTTAAAAATTTTCAGATGTGTTTATATAGTGTTCATATGATTTTCATGAATATCAGCTTATCTGAATATACTCGTAGTTAAAATCATTCTATTAGTCCATACCTTCTAATCTTATGTCAAACTGCGGACCATATAATTTCTCGGGATTACTTTAATTGATTTATGCTATATGTGTAAGGTGAATGGCGAATCGGTGAATAGTCTCTTGCTCCATTGTAATCCTCCAACAAAGTACTCTCTCCTATTGAAGTTATTCTAGTTTCATATTATATAATGTTATAGTTTTACTTCATTTTATTAATAACTGTTAGTATAATAATTTAACTATAATAAACTTGAATCCTTGAATACGGCTGTATGGATGTCTTGGCATACCATTGAAGTATGTCAGATCTCTTGTGTCTGTGTCCAACATTAGAGGACATGTCAATGTTAGCGTTTTCTTCAAAGAGCAAGACACTTGCCATGAAATGATTCAGGGAATCCAACAATATGGGAAAAGATAAAGAGTTAAATCTCTTGCCTTGAAAGATCTTTTCTTGAAAAGACATATGCTGTATTTATTGTGTCTGACACAGGCAAGAATTTGTAAGAACCTGAAACATGGAAAACAATAGGAGCAAACTAAATGAAACATAAATAAGGATAAATACAACAGCCATCATTTTGCAGTTTTTAATGGCAAGAAGCTACAAAGGGAAAACTAAAAATATATGAAATTGGAGAAAATAAGATTCCCAAAAAGAAGTCAAGGTAGAATCCATCAATAGAAAAGAATAAAGATAAAGATATTCGGACAGCAAAAGTTGGTATTATAGTTGGAAAATTGAAATCAACTTGAAAATCAACCAAGTCAGCTCAGATTGCCTCAAAACCAGGGAATATTAGCATTCTAATTTTTGAGATATCGATGTAACAAATTTCTTTGTCTCAAAATGGTAAAATATTTTGTGGAATAGATTCTTACCATATTTCCTAGATTCATCTATTATAATTATTTTCTAGTTAGATATCATAAACTTGTCTTGAAAACCAATTATAAGCAAGGTCCAAATCAAGGCCTAGGCTGGTCCATTAGATACCCCAAGCACAACTTATGGCCCCAGAGATACAAATTGGGTATTGAAGAAAGTGCAATGGCCCGTAAAGCACCATTCAACCATCCCCACCCATTAAAAACCTCTAAAAAATTCAGACATTATAGTCCTCCACTTCAATTTTATTAACTTCCAAGTACCACTTAGTTTCTTTGATATGAAAGTCATTAAAAAATTCAACCCAAGTTGATTTTCCAACACAAGATTTTTTTTTTTTTGAAATTCACACAATTTAAATAAAGAACCACAATTTTTTATCAAGAAAGGAACCAAAAAATTGCCTCAAACCCATATTTTTTCAGAAATGACGATTCACAAAAGATTATATATTTAAAAATGATGATTCGGGGGGAAAAAGACACATGATAAGACCACCACCAAACAGTTACGTGTAGGAAAAAAAGTACATGATAAATATTTAACCATTTTAGAAACTTATATTTAGAGAAATAAATATAAATACCAGTAATTACATGTAATCAGGCAGAAAGGAACATTAACTTAGGTCCACACCTGCAGGCGCCAGAAGAAATGATCCATCAGGGGACCAAGCCAATCTTCTAAAGAAGGATGGCAATGTCTCGTCATGAAAGAGATGATTTTTAGTTGACGGAATCTGAAAAATAAAGAAAGAAAATAAAGGTCTATAATATTGAATAAACCCACTTATAATGTACGACGTGAAAGTTGATTTAGCATTTTTTTTTAACCTTAGAATCATCTGACAGAAGCTGCTCTACCCTTGTAATGACATGATGAGGAACATAATTCATTGTCTTGAGGCCCTTTGATTTACTAGGCTTATTCACATAAACGCGACAAGTTCTATCCGAACTAAGGGAAGCAACATAATGGCCCAAAGGATCCCATGCGACACCTTGAACATAATGTAAATGACCATCCAAAATCTGATGGACCGAACCTATTGTATAAAACATAATCATAATTATATTAAAAACTGATTTATTGGATCAGACAAATTGTTAAGCGATGTGAAGTTTTTGCTACCTTTATTAACATCCCATATGATGCAGGAGTTGTCAACAGATCCAGAAACAAGATATGCACCATCTGTAGACCACTGAAGATCTAGAACATCCTTGCGGTGAAACCTGGCCCATTAAAGTTCAGGTAAATCCTATAAAACTAATGCTGAAGACAACAGAAGCTTAGTGAGGAGTCAAAAGAAAGAGAGACTTACAATAATGACTTGAGTACTTTCCAAGTTTGACCAACGTCAGTGGAGTGTAGTTTCCATATGATTAGCTCACCTCCTACCATTAGAGAAACACATGAACAACACCTTCTCTAAATAACAGGTTGAAATGTTTGATTTGAACGGGAAAAGAATTGGATTGCAAACCAATAAAAAAACAAACAAACAAAGTTCGAATGAATTGAGGTAAGCCATACCATCTGCACCAGAGGCAAGTTGTTCTCCTGCATAATTTCACGGAAAATGTTTTAGTCATAGTTGCAAGAAATACATTTTAAGCCATTAACAGTGACAGATGTCTAAACAGATAAAATAAAAACATTGCAGAACTTTCAGTGCTCATTATTCGTGGTTTGAGCCAATATTGAATTACCCAAATTTTTTTTTTTTTAATAATACGATCAATATTTCGAAACTAGCCAATATTACAAAGTATATAGGTAAACTCTTACCAAAAGGAGAGAAGCGCACAACATTCACGGCTGATCCATGGTAAGAGAGGCTATTTTGATAAGAAGCTGTTGGAGCTTTCTTTTGCACTTCACATGGATTTATTAGCCAAAGCTGAAAAATCAGATCAAATAATCTTACAATGGATCCAACAAAAAATTAAAAGGAAATTAATACTAGCTTTAAAATTTTACCGCTAGAGTATATAAGATGTTGTTGTCTAATTCCAACACAAAGATCTCAAAATGAAATGCACCACGAAACTTTCCAACTTAAGACAGTAAGCAAGCTTCTTACCTAAAGCAAAGCTAATGCATTCTCAGAGACTCAAATCAACAAATTCTTCTTTCATATCTCAATATGAAACCAATGTACATTAAACGTCGAAACCACCTCTTCAACGATTGAAAATAAATCATTTATAATAAAAGCAATCACAGAACATTAAGCAAAATAAAACTAAGTGACCATTCAAATAGAAACCCAAAGCATATCTGAACATATTTTTGAAGATGAGTCAAACTACATTTTGTATCACCATGACTAATTCACAACACGTCTAATAAAATATTTGCCCTTTGGACAACACCCACCAGGCCTTCAATTCAAAGTTTACAAACCACTAAAAAAGGATTCCCCCCTATCAGAAATTTTCCAAATTGAGGGTTGGGAGATAAAACCTTTCACCATCAACACTTCCCAACCATTTTGATTTGCTCTATCTCAAACCTTAAATCCACCCAAATTCCAAAAGGACTCAATAAAAACGACACCCATTAAGCAAAAAAAAATCAAAATCCAAATTCTATTTAAAACAACACCCACTCAGCAAAAAACCAATTTTGTGAGAGAAATTACTGCCAAATTTATTAGAATTTTACTGCATCACAAAATTACAAACCATATGTCCAAAGATTACTACTGTATGACTCGAATCAAAGAAAACAGAGAGAAAGATAGAAGGGAGAGAGGTTACCTTGATATCGAAATCAGCACCACCAGTGGCGAGGAGTCCAGATTGGGGGTGAAAATCTAGGGTTAGAACAGGTTTGGTTTCGTGCCAATTGATCTGAACGGTCCCTCCCCTCATTCTTCTATTAGGGTTTGGAAAGAATGAAAAATTAAAGAAATTAGGGTTTCTGAGAAGTGGCGAAGGACTGATGAAAGGAAGAAGAGACGATGGATTGTGGATTTTGGCGGGACTGTTTCTAAAGGCGGGAAATGGCTCTTAATAACTGTCTCAAATTTCCTTTATATACAAGAAGATGAAGTTGGTAGTTTTTAGGGTGATTTAGACATGTTTGGGTTAATATTAGAGATACCCCTATGTTTTAAAGCTGATTTCAGGCGCCCTTGACTTAGGTTTGTGTGAGAAACTAATGTTACTAACCTAAAGGCCCTTGTCTCCTATAACTAATCAAAATTCTTCCTTTTTTTTTTTTCAAAAAGATTCTGTCGATCTTCAAACTGCTAAGTAGAGGACTCAAACTGCTAGAACTCGATTTTTCTACTCAAAACTCCATTTTTATAATTTTACAAGAAAATCTTTCTTGGTATTGAGGTTTGAAGGTTGAGGCGTTTATAAGAAACCTTATCCTAATGTTGAAGATGATGGATTTTCTAAGAAAAAAATCAAAGGGTTTCAGAAAGTGATTGGATATAAGGGCATTTGGGTTAGTTTATATTAGTCTTACAAAAAACTAAGGTCAAGGGTGCATGTCGTAAGTTTCAAAATATAAGGGTAATCTCCAATATCGATTGAAACATGAGGTGGGCATATTTAAATCACCTTAATTTGTATTTAATCAAGGTTTTAGGCCTCCAGGAAGAGATGGATGTACCACCAGTTCAATAGCTCAGATTCTCTTTTGAAGTAAAAGACCCTTGTAAACTACATACTTGAATGGTGATCATGTGATCTTGGATCTAAGAACATAGATACGAGTCATGTATGTCATTATCACAATATACTCAATAAACTGTAGATTTCATCCCTCTATTGGCTAACTAGTGGAAACATCTACAGAAGAGGACGTAGGTTTAATTGAGGGGTTGGCTCAATGGCAATTTCAGACTGATAAGTGGTTAATGCCCATAGGTCATAAGTTCGATATTCAATATGAGTATTAATTCCTCAAGGGGCACCTGCGAGGGCACACCATCACTTACCTTGTGTGTGATGGACAAGCATTGCACGTGCCTTGGGACTAGGCCTTGGACAAGATCATGGTCTATGGATATCCCCAAATACAGGCCCAGTCTGTTGTATACATGGATATCTGATTATCAAAAATAAAAATAAAAGAGGACGTAGGTTTGCAAACCTATAAATCTTGAGAGATGTTTTCCTTGGTAAGATTTTAAGCCTTATTAAGGGTTGTTTTGCTCAAATAGACGACTATTGAACTTCCACGTAACTCCCAAACTAAAAATTGAAATTCAATAATGAAAAATAACCTTTTTTAGAATTTTTTTTTTTTTTTCAAAGTCCATAGAATTTTGTCCTTTGCAACATTGAAGCATCGGATCATGTTTTTAGATATCAATCAGTACTATAATCTATTCGATGCCACTTATCTTTAAAAAAATGTATCGCATTATGAGTTGTAGGATCTAAGAGGGACATTTCAATTATTTCATATCTCAACAAAGTAAAGGGAACTCATTTTCCTCACCTTTTCTCTTCCTCTTGTGGGGGTGGGCGGCAAAGAGAACCTAGGTTTGATAACCTATAAATTGACCCGCACAATTATCTTTTTGGTGCCTTTTCTCTAAGTTGTTAGATCAAAGAGGGACATTTCAATTACTTGATGCTTATTTGTCCATAAATAAACAGAGCATTTCCTTCAATAAATAAATATATATATATACACACATTTATATCTATAAAAAAATTGACCTAAAAGATTTGTACCATAAGTTAATATTTATACAATCTGTCCATCCTTTCCCACAAAACATGATTTTCATATACAGTAATAGTGATCATCAAAGTAGGCAGCATTGAAACTTGTTCTCATCACCACACACACACACACACACACACTACTTCCCTGAACCCATACATCTTACAAGATCTAACAAATGAAAAACAGACCCATATTTGTTCATAATATCATGCACACTAAAAATGCCCGCTGTATCCATTCTATGCATCCATGCGGATGATGCACCGAAGGCATGTACTTGAAGGCCTTAAACAAGTCATCTTTGTTAGGCACACAGACGAGTACCGCCATGCCCCAACCCTGCAAACAAATGTTAGGATTCTGGGTTAGAAAGCAATGTGTTCAAAGACATTGTCCATATTATGGGCTAAAATCCTAGAAGAGGGATTGTTGGAAATTACATCATGAACACATTCAAAAGCTGAGATCATTGCACTAATACTGCCTGTGCATTCAATGCTGTGGTCCACACCTCCATCCGTCATCTCAACGATTACCTGATGATGATGATGAAATCATACATCAAATATCGATCTTCATAAAATAATTGGATAGAATCACTTCTAATACTGGTTTAAAACTAACCTCTTGAACTGATTTTTTACATTCTTTCGGGTTCACAAAGTCAGTAACACCAAACTTCTTAACTCTTAGAAGGCATAAGCACGCGATATCAGTCCAAGACCCAAAATACCAATGTGACATACATGTAGAAAAGAAAAACCCATAAATAGAACAATATTGTGATTTGCAATTGTAGAACATGAATTCAATCCAAGAAACTCAATTAGGTGATAAAGCCACCTTCATTGAATCTGTTGGAGTTCAAATCAACACCAACGATCCTCGAAATCCCAGAAATTCTAGCTCCTTCAGCAACCTAACCAAGTAAAAATAAATAAATTCAATTTAATAATCAGATTAACAAACAAAAACAATGCTTATTGTTCTATAATAAGATCAAGAATGCAAGAGAAAACGCTCACAGCAAGGCCTACTGCTCCCAATCCAAAAATAGCTACCGTTGAACCTTCTTTTGGTTTTGCAACATTTATAACAGCACCAAGACCTACATTATATTACAGACATCCAATAATCCATCCATAAAATAGAAGAAATTAACAATATACGATGGAAGATAAGCGGGTTTATTTATGTTCTTCAAACCTGTAGAGATTCCGCAGCTTAAAATGCAAACTTTGTTGAGTGGGGCAGCAGGATTGATCTTGGCAACACAACCAACATGAACAACAGTGTACTCACTAAAAGTGAAGGTGCCGAGGAAATGATATATGGGTTTTCCATCTATGTAAAACCTAGTTTGTCCATCGTTGAGCATCACACCCCTATTGGTGTTGATCCTAGGAGGTCACACATGTTGCTCACCTCGGATTTACAATGGGTGCACTCCTTGCACTCTCCGGTGAACACGGGAAGAACATGGTCTCCGGGTTGGAGATCCGTCACCCCACTACCAACGCTCTCCACGATCCTAAATACCAATAAAATTGAACAAAGTAAAATAAAGAATTAAATGTTGATCATGAAATTAGAGACTAAGGTCATTGGTAACATATGACACTAAATGGTTTCGAGAAATATGTACCCTCCTGCTTCATGGCCGAAGATTCAAGGAAACAATGGGGTTTGTCCCTGCAATGTCAATTACCCATTATAATTTCAATATAAAGCTAGTGAAAAGCTCCACCATGTGAAGGTGTCAGCTAGCTTAGTTGGTGAGGTTTTTGAGTGATCATAGACCTCGGTTCAATTCCCGCTACCCGGTGGCAAGACCGGGAAAAAAAAAACATGAATTATAAGGGACTTCTGTTCATCGTTATTAATTGATTTTATTTATTTATTTTTAGAATTTCTTACATGATCTTTCTCATGGCTTCAAGGATTTATTCCAAGGAAGAAGACTATGGTCTTCTTCTCCTTGTCTCCACATGTCAACTGTGTCACCATGTGGTTGATAAAAATTGTTACTTGTATAAATGAAATTATTTGTTACCTTGGCTTCCCAGAAGTAAACATCAGTGTGGCAGAGGGAGGTGTAGAGGATCTTTAAACGGACCTCCATCACCTGTGGAGGCGTCACGTCCACTTCTTCTATAACTAGTGGCTTGCCTGCTTCCCATGCTACCACAGCTACGACACACATGTATCCGATTATCCTCGTGAACTATGGAAGCTTAAACAAAGCTAGAAAACAAACGAACCATGCACAACGGCAAATCATGATTTTAAAACTCGATCGGTATCTTGTCTCGTCTAGGCCCTCATCGAGATTGAGTTGACTCATACAAGTCATATCTTCTAGCCATTTAAATCGATTTAAAATTATTTATTGATACATTCATTATTAACGTATTCTCTGGTATTGCCAGTCAAAAAATCATAATTTTATAGATTAAAAAACATTTAAATCATTAAAAAAATTGATTATTTCAGATAAAATCACACAAAACCCAATTGATTTGGACGAGTCATCCCAATCTCAGAGGAAATCAGGCCAGATGGTCAATGTGGATTGTCCATTACATTGACTCGGGTGAGTCATCCTCATCTCTCAATGTGAATTGTCCATCAAGTTGACTCAAGCAAGTTGTCTCGGAAACAATATTCCCAAAGGCGAGATGATCAATGTGAATCATACATCCATCGCATTGACTCAAATGTCAGAAATCCATCCGAGTTGTCTGATATTTGAAAATACTGAGTTTTGTATTTTTGATATAAACAATTTATTTTTTATTGATTTAAATGTTTATCATCTATATAAAAATTTGTAACTAATAAGAAAAAAAAATCTTTAGTATAACAAATAATAATTTAACTGATCTAAACAGTTTGAATAATCTCAACTCGGTATTGGTGGGGGGAGATGAGACCAGACACCTGGTTATAAAACCATGAATAACAAATTACTGAGTCAACCCTTTGTCTATCTTTGCATACAAGTTAGTAGGGTTCACAAACATACACGAGGAGATTAAAACAATTTCCTTGAACACCAAATAGACCAAAATACACAGGCAGTGGAAGAACCCTAGATTTGATCAAATAAATGTAAAATAATCCTATAGATCCGACATATCACTAAAAGAAGCCAAAATATCCAATAATAGATAAACAAATACCATTAAAAAAAAAAAACCAATTTCCTAAAAACGTTTTGCCAAAGAGAAAGATTTATCATAAGCATGGTTTTAAAACTCGGTTTCGTGACTCATTTCGTCCATACCAGATACCAAGTCGTCTCAAACGAGTATTCCAATATGTTTGAGATGTCTCATTCAAAAATTTAAAATATGCACTTGGGTCATTAAATCTCGTTTAAAAATTTGACTTGTCCGTCCATCTCATTCATGCCTGATATCGAGATGATTCGGACAATACATCTCGATCTCGAATAAGGCGGAGCTAGGATTTTACCCACATGGGCCAACATAAGAGTAGAAAATAATTTGGGGGGGGGGGGGTTTTTCTTTTTTTTGTGGGGGCAACATAAGAGTGGAAATAAGGGTAATTAAAGGTGTAAAAAGAATTGTGGGGGCAATGGCAACAGATTTTCTTATCTGCCGTTGTTATTTATCGTAATATCTCATTAGTCCTTAATAGATTTTAAAATTCTTATGGGAGCAAGTGCTTGCACTATAAATCCGCCCCTAGTCTCCAACGAGATTTGAAACCACGATCAGAAGTGCCATTCGGGATGTCAAACTTTTGGCAAAACAGTTTTCTAAAGGTTTTGCTACCTGATTTTTTTTAAATTAAAAAAATTTCGAGGATGTTATATAGAATATGCATTGAAAATTGAAAAATTACCAAAACGAGACCATGATCATTTCAGTACCGAAAATGAAAATTCCTGTTATCAAAATTAAAATATTTTACAAAAAGGGTAAATTTTCGTAAAGTTGTTACGTGAATTTAGTGAAATGCCCTTCCATTAATTTTGCGTAAAACAGATCATCCAAGAGCTGTTTAAATAAACATGAAATGTTCATCCCACTGAACATTTCACAGTAATCTCTCTCTCCAAGGCCTAAATTCCTCGCTATAATCGCAATTGGTGTGTTGAAAATTATCTTCGAGAGAGAATGAGAAAATGGGGAGATGGGTTAGCATACACTGATTGTGATTCTCTTGGACCACAAAAATTGGTTGAAGAGGAAGAATTGTGTAAGAAGAATATCCATTGAAGATAAAGGAAAAAAATTCAAAAGAAGATCCATGGATGGTTTCATAAAGAATCTCAAATCATCCAACACCAATCAAATCATATGGTGATGCCATCGATGATCGAAACGGTGAATGAATGACAATGGTGAAAAACGAGTAGGGCAAGATCGATCATCATGAGTTGCAAAATGGATATTTTGGTAAAATCAAGATTTCAGATTTTGTCTTTGTACTATTTTGGTAAAATATTAATTCTAAAAATGGCAAATTACTGTTTTTGAAATTAAAATGAACGGAGTGCCGTTTTGGAAATTTGCTAAATTTTCTATATAAGAAAACATTTTAAAATTATCCTTTTATGTTAGTTAGGAAAGAAAGATTTTTTGTGACAATGACTGATTCAAAAATTTGTCGACAAGTGCATGAAAAGGTGTAGATGATGTCGGGCAAGTGGCAGATTGCAGTTGACTTTCCGTTTTTATGTCTAAGTCTTTTGTTTACAATTTTTTTTTTTTTAAAAGTAATTTTATCATTTTAGAAACGTTTTGTTTTGGTAATTACTTTAGTTATATAAGTCAAAATAATACAACGTATTTCTAAGATTAAGTAGTATCTATTTTCATACCTAATTCATTTTCATAATTTTTAATAATTATGAAAATAAATTAGGATTGTAACTGTAATGCACTGATATTGTTGAATTAATAAAATTTATTTTTGAGAATTTTTTGTTTTTTTTTTTGTGGATTTCAGTTTTTCTTGGAATAATGATGTTGATTATTGATCTTATTCCATCATTGTTTCACGCAGCGTTACTAGATCGGGAGAAATTCAATCATTAAAAACACCAAAAGTGAAGATCAACCCAGAAAAATCCATTACAATCACTCTCACAAAATTGTCCACAAAGGTTCTTCTAATCTCATTAAATATGGACCGTTTACAAAATTGGCCAAAATGTTTGGTGCTGAACGGGACCTAGTTTACAAGTTGAAAAATCGTGGACCGTCCATTTTTTGTAAACCATTTTTGATGGGGTTAAAAGTTTTGGAATGCACTGATTTTTGGTGATGATGATCTTCTTACCGTAGAGATCATCCTCACCAAAAATCAGCCTATTCCAAAATCTCTAACTCATGTTTTAAAAAATGTTTTGCTAAAATGTTTGTTGCTGAACATTTCCCTATATATATATTTATATGGGGACAGTTCAACAGCCCTAAAGTTTGCCAAGTTTGGTGCCAAACATTTTTCAAAATATGAGTTAGAAACTTTGGAATGAACTGATTTTTTGTGAGGATGATCTCTATGATGAGAAGATCATTCTCACCAAAAATCAGCCTATTCCAAAACTTCTAATCCCATCAAAAGTGATTTACAAAAATTAGACGGTCCACGATTCTTCAACTTATAAACTAGGGTTAGAAGTTTCAAAATGAGCTGATTTTTTGTGAGGATGATCTCTTCACCGTAGAGATCGTCTTCGCAAAAAATCAGCCTATTCCAAAACTTCTAACCCCGTCAAAAGTGATTTACAAAAAATATTTGACACCAAACTTGGCAAACTTTAGGGGTGCCGAACCGCTCCCTGTATATATATATATATAAAATAAAAAAATCTTAACCATTTTTCGTGAGAGATTTATCGGGCAGACCCCATAAGTTGCACTTTTATGACAAAAACTTCCTTACTTTATTTGTTATCGAATAGGCCTTACTTTATAAATAAGGCTAGCATGACTAACATGGTAAGATTTCAAATCTTACTAAGCATTATTAGGCCCACATGGATCATCATCAAATTGGCAATCCAACACCGAAGACTACTAGATTTCTTGGAAAAACTCAGAATTACAAGAAAAAAATTCCTTTTTAAGCTTGACTAAAGGTGTTGAAAATATCATAGTTACCAAACTCCCAAATTTAAAACTAAAATCCAACGGCCAAAAAAATTTAATATATTTCTTTTAAGTTCTTAGAATTTTGTCATTTATAACCTTGTGACAACATATCATGATTTTAGAAGCCACAAATTGATGCGATTAAGATCCACTTAAAGTATGTTAATTAAGTAATAAATTGACTTCAATTTGAATTGTATATTTGCTAGGTAACACATTTTAAATGAGCCTGGGTAACAAACTTCATAATAATGTAAGGCTCCTTGGAGTTGTTAGAACTCCAAGAGAGTTTTTGTAACAAAAATGCAACAATTAGGTCCAGGTAAATCTCTCTTTTTGGATAGTTGTGGATAAAAAATTGAAGCAAAACAAAACCCTCTCTCTTTTTCTTAAGTCTTCTCTTCTCTCCCAAATTCTCTTTCCTCTCAATTTCAAAGTGCTCCCTCTTTCTCTTTCAAAATTCTTATTTTGCTAGTGCTATTCATGAAGTCATCGCTCACTATCGTCCATTTGAGTTTGCACCATACCCCATCTTTCAATCTGAAATGCTATCTCTCTAGAAAAAAAAAAAACTATTGATTAAAGACTCTCTATTGGAGCTTGATTGAACTCTAGTTAAAAATAAATTTTATCTTCTTTTGTCATTATAAATGAAAATGGAGCATAAAAATATAATTATTGAGATTATTGGCCAACCATTGTTTGCGGTGATGAGCCAAAGTTGGCACTGAAGGAAATTAGGATTATTAGTGGATCATCATCAACACTTTACCCTAAGGGTGTCAATGTGTACCCATTTACTTAGAACCGAATAGAAACCAAAACTGAAAACCTCCACTCTAGTTCCCATTTTATTGGAATCGATTAGAGCCGCATCTAATATAGAACCGAATTGATAGGAATCAGAATCATTAGGTTATATACAATAGGTACCTAAACCGATTCATTTTCTCATTTATTTTTGCATTATACATGATTTAAGGTTTTCTTAGATTTTAAAAACATATATTATAAAAAATTCTTCAATTTTTCATAGAGACTAAATATTGGAGTTTAAAATGACTCATTTATTCTTAAAGTTTTTTACTTGTAAAGAAGATGAATTTTAATTTTTGAACAAAAGTCCTTAAATCTTATGTTTAGTGAAATAAATTATAATTAGGTTGATACTTTGTAGATAATATATTATATTTTAGAAGGAAGACAATTTTTTTAATGATTTTGAAATATGTTTTTCCCATTTGATTATTGAGTATCGGAATTGACGGATACCCGTGATTCTTAATGATTCTACGTATTTGATAATCGAAATCGCAACCGATAAGAATCAGAATCGAAAAAATATAATGGTTACGGTTCTAATTTTCTTAGTAATTGAACTAAAACTAACCCATTGACACCCCTACCTAGCCCCCACTAATCAAATTAAAATTATGGCTTTGCCCCTGGTTAGAGGGGACATTTATCCCTCACAAATTATAGTAAAGTGGGGCCTACAATTGTGTTTATATACTAGAATTCGCCCATGACATAGGGTTGAAAGATGAATGGTAGTACATTTGTATTTTATTATATATATTAGAGTTCACCCATGCCTACAGCACATGCATCCTCTTTAGGATTAAGAGGGTAAAAGCAAAAAAAAAAAAAAAAAATTAGAGGAATACTATTAAAATCTTTCAAGTTAAAGATGTAAAAGATGAAATATAATAAAGTTAAAAGGGAGTAAAAGAGGGAAAACAATAAAATTAGAAGAATATTATTAAGAAGGAGAAAGAAAGATAATAAAGTTGAAAAACTTTTTTCTAAACCTCCATAACTTTTGGGTGGTAAATTTTTTTCTTAATGATTTGCGACTGTTAAAGATAAATGTGAAACAATCTATATAATTAAACACAATGTTTGTCTTCCCTCAATGTGTATCCCCCACAAAGAACATCTCACACAATCTTCCAGAACAATTTCAACATTATTCATCTACTCTCCTCCCTTTCCAAGGATATCCCTTCCATTTTATTATCTTTTTTTTTCCTATCATTTTACAATAATACGCCTCTAATTTTCTTGTCTTTACCCATATACACATTTTCTAATATTATCCAAACATTAGTCTCTCCTCTTTTACTCCCTTAACCTCTAGTGTGCTCTAGCATGATCATAATTTTGAAGATTTAGACGTAACTTTTGATTGATTTCAATGATTTGTGACAATAAATCACGAACTGAAAAACGACAGGCTCATTATATTGAAGATCTAATCATAACATTTGATCTGAATCTCTGTTTTGTTACTATAAAATACGCATTTTAGATTATTTTTCATGAATATTTTGATAATAACCCAAGAGAGTATTTTCTGTTCTATTATAAGCGGTGTACTTTTGGTTCTACTTATAAGATTTTCCATTTTGAAAAAAAAAGTGTTTTCACCAAAATAATTAAAAACCGATTTGGTGAACATTTTGAAAAGCACCGACTCTAAACTGTTTTTGTTAAATTTCTCATTCCTTGAAAATCCAGCACACACATCAACATGTTATAAGTAAGAGAACCCAAAATCCCAAATGACCCAGAAAGCGAAAAATCAGCTTGAGCTTTTTAATGTGTTCCAGAAGAAACAGACCCAACTGATATGAATCAAAATTCAAAACCCATGCATTAAATTACAATCCAACAGAACCCAAATCCAAATAAACACACACACACACACACACACACACAAATAAAATAAAATAAAATAAAAAAATTAATGGAAGACCAAGGACAAACTAAGAGCAAAGATTTGACCAAAAGGGATACCTTTGCATCGAATGATCTGACCAGTTGAGATACTCGCCATCTCTTTTCCTCCCTTTACTATAGTGAGTGAGATGAGATTGTTTGTGGCATTTGTGGGGCATATTTATAGTGTGAAAAAAAGGCACTTTTAGACCTCAGTTGAAGCCAAATGTTAGAGAGAGAGAGAGAGAGAGAGAGAGAGAGAGAGAGAGAGGGAGAAATAGTGTTGGCAAAATACGGGCTACGGCGCCATGGATTTGCTCCACGTTTACCAAATTACCTCCACGTGTCCCAAAGAAGAGTTTAAGGCCTCCTCCTGTTGCAAATGTTTGCCGAATCGATGAAGGGACAGAATATTTGACTTGGACCGTGCTTTGATTTTCGTTCAATTTGATCGGACTAAACTGTATATTTATTAAAAGATTTAGGACAATTTTGACATTGTTCTCTGGGTTTTCTTAATTTCTAATTTTTGGGTTTAAGGTTTTATATGAGTGTTATAATGTTATGTAATATTGAGATAATGATTTGAGTCAAACCTTTTGTAAGGTTTGATGGTGTGTTTTAATCTTTAATTGAGGGTGTGATGAATGATATAAGAAATTAGGGTGTAATATGTAAGTGTTAGGGTGCCAATAGTAACTCTCTATTTGTATGAGATTTCATAGAAGTGAAAATGACCAATTGTTGCACGTTTGAGGGGAATCACGACTTAAAAAAAAAAAGAGTCGTGATAATCTAACTACCCCACATGGCATACTCAATCAACTACTTGACATGATAAGTTCAGGAATCATACTTCTACGCTCCTTGAGAAACACGATTCCCTCGAGATACATTTTTTATAGGGAAATGCAATTGTGTATCCCAAGGAATGTAAATCTATGGTTCTTGAACTTGTCACATCACGATAGTCGATTGAGCTTATCACGTGGGTAGTCAGATTATCACGATTCTAAAAAAAAAAAATTACCCACATTAGGAAAGTTCTTGATACATGCGACTTCCCCATGGTTTATTCAGGATTCTATAAATTTCTAGGTTTTCTTTATGCAAAAAAAAAAACAAAAGAGAGTTGTTATTGCCATACCAATTGCACACAATTCTTTGGTGATTTATATATGAATTAATGTGGCATTAACAAATGTTGGTGTGGCAATAGTAACTCACAAAAAATTCTCGTTTTTTTTCTCTCTTCACTTTGGGGTCTTCAAAAATTGGTAGCATTCTCTTTGACCACGATTTATCTTGACAGACTATAATATAATGACTAAAATGGACTTAGACTCATAGCTCTGTTGGTTCAACACATTGGAAAGCAACTTCAAAGGTCATGGGTTCAAGTCCTCCAGCTAACCCATTAAATAATAATAATAATCGAAATGATCTTATTTTATTTTCCTCCCAAAAGCCATCATCTTTAATCTCTAGGTTAAATTTCTTTTAATTAGTTTCTTCAATTAGGACTGTCAATGGATTAGTTTTGAATCGAACTAGACTAAATTTGAATCAAATTAGTACAGTTTGACAAGAAATTTATTAGATGCAACCCAACTTGAATCTGTCGTGTTAAGCTCTGGATCCAATCGGTATAATGTGTTGATTCTGATTCTGATTCACATCCGATCTCATTCGATTTGATAAAAGTATATATATAAAGAGATTGAAAATGATGGGTTTCTTTAAAGAAATCAAGGTTTTTAAACAAGATGCTGAAGGAGGCATTTCCCCTCTTCTTCTTTTTCTTCCTCTTGTATAAGTCCACAGTCAAGGGGGGCTATATAATTAGCTTAAAATTCAGGTATCTCAAATATATACTAAAACCTTGAGAGATATCTTAAAATTTTAAAACTATAATTACAATAACTATTCTAATGAGTGAAGGGTGAGTTTGTTAATTACTCAAATCCAAATTAGTTAATCTTTTGATAATAGAGGAGATCTGAGCCACTTTTGAACTTATGGGATACGCTTGAGCGCACTATTTGACCTCGACTTGATGGTGCTTGAAGCTTTATCGGTTTTTTTTTTTCTTGGTTTAGGATTCACTTTTCCATTCTCACATCATCTTCACATCAAACATCCTCTTTAAACATTTTTGTCGTAATGTCAATTTTTCAAAAAAAAGAATGAAAGAAAGAAGAAACATTGTGATACTCTTCTCAAAGTTTCAATCGCCTTAAAGCTCATTACCAAACTCCATACTATGCTACGACCACTCTGATATCAAACTTTAGAATCAAGATCCAATTTACTAATTGCATTTCGATATCAATTGTTGGAATCGAGTATTTCATATTGCAAAAAACTCTTTTAAAAAATTAGGGACATTTTTAAGCTTTTAATATAGGGCTAAAAATTGTGAAAAGAAAAATTGCAAGCGGAAGCGTGTTCAAAGATGTGGGATTTGAACATATTATCTCTTGACAGAATTGAATTATGGAACATTAATATTTATTTTATTGACTACAAATCTTTGAGATAAGGCTTTGATGATAATAATGATACACGACTAAACATTTGCATCTCTTTCCACATGACCTAGCAAAGTTTCCAAGTAAATGGTGAAATACGATCCATGTCTCAATGTCAACCCATTGTATCGATGACTACTTAGTTATGTCAAAATAACAATATCAAGCTAAGAGATGACCTGATAAAGATTGGAGAAATTTTCAACAAAACAAAAAAAGCAAATAAATACATAAAGCAGAGATGATCATGTTTGCAAACTATAGGCCGTAACTCCTTGTGTTTTGACAAGAAAATGGAATATGTGAATAAGATATGATAGACGTGGATAGAAAGTACCCATCCATAACCTGGCCCTCCAAATTTAAAGCCCATTAAAGTCTCACCAACTGCACCACTTGAAAGAAAATCCACCCTCTTTAGCTTACACAAGTCAGACATCTCCTTAACCACTCCTCAATCTTCTTTCTATCTTCAATTAAACAAAAAACTAGAAATCTAAGAATTGGTTGAAGAGATCAAAAGTAGTAGGAGAAATCATAGGAGTTGAAAAGAAAGTTGTGGGTGTAGGTATTAAGGTGCCCTCTATATGATTTTTGTTACCATGAAATAGTGGACTTAGATCATGAAAGAAGTTAAGTGAATTCTGGTCAGGCAATCCAGAGAAGAAGTTTGGAGATATGGGTGGGAGTGAAGATGGTACAGGCGATAAAATACCCGGGAAAGAGCCCATTCGATCCATGGATGCATCCATGTTAAATTCATCTACACTACTCTGATTGGACATCTTCAATTTTTTATTCTTCGACGATGAGTTGGTGTTTTCGATTATGGCGAAACGAGCGGCTGGTGAAATTGCACCACTTGTACTAATATGAGAAGATGATGAAGTAAAAGAATTTGGAAAGAAAGATGGGGCTTGAGGCACTAATAAGTTGCTCTCTATATAATTATTGTTACCATGAAATAATGGACTTAGATCATGTAAGAAGGAAATTGAATTCTGATCAGGCAGTCCACAGAAGAAGTTTGGAGATATGGGTGGAAGTGAAGATGGTCCGGGTGATAAAATACCCGGAAACAAGCCTCTTCGATCCACTTCATCCACACTACCTTGATTGCCCATCTTCAAATTTTGATTCTTCGAGGATGAGTTTGTCTTTTCGATCATCGCGAAATGGGCTGCAGGTGAAATTGCACCACTAGTACTAATATGAGAAGATGATGAAGTAGTAGAATATGATGATGATGATGATGACGACGAAGAAGAGCCGGTGAGACGTTGGACGAGTGTCATGAAATCATTAACGTCGGCATGGATTACCTTAGGAGAGACGGTGTAGATTATGACTGGCGGCCGATGTTGAGGTGGTTGTGATGGTTGTGGCGCGATCGGTGGCTTCTTGACCTTGTGAGAATCTTTTCGAACTTTAAGCGGTGTTGGACGAGGTCCCTGGAGTTCTCGCCGGGAAGTCGGGAATTCCAGGGAGTCCATGATTATGAGATAAGAGATGGAGGAGAGGAAAGAAATGGAAATGAGAAGAAATATAAAAGCTTTCACATTAGTATTAGAAGGCTTTAGTTAAATTAATGTAGGGTAGATAATGTGGGGGGCCAAAAATTTAAGTTGACCACCTCAAGATGTGTGTGCTATAATAGTAAATAAATAATTTTGAGAAGATAAGAATTTAAAAAATGAAAGAAAAATTATATCCCATACTAATATATTTTTGGACCATAGGTTATGAAGAGGCAGATTATACCTTAGACCAATCTTATACCATACGATCAAATTAAAAAATTGACCCTAATGAGCCACCGGACTTTTATTATAATAAAAAAAATCATGCCATTTTTTTTTAATATCATTTTGAGTCATTTGATATCGCTTTTCATCACAATCGAGGTACAATCTCCATCTTAGTTGAAAAAATGGTTACAGATGAGAGTAGACTTTTGTTTTATTATGTATATTAATTATTTCTTATTATAAAATCATACATCAAACTACACATATATAAAATATGTTAGTGGAAAATGCTATAGTAATTTTGTATACGTTTCACACATGACAGACAGGGATGTGAGTATGGAGCCATAGATATTTTTCATCAGGATAAGATGAAAAGCATCAATGGTTTTGTGGGCACCTCTACGTCAGCAATGCGTGAAACGATGTATATTCAATATTACTCGAACACGGCTCTATATTAATAGGCCAAGTTTAACCTAACCTTGCCTTAGCGGTCTAACGACCAAGACCCTAACCTTTGCTTTTATGGATTGGACTAGATCAAATTCATGCATTTTTTTGAAATTGTTCGACATTATTTTTAATCATTATAGAGATCCAATCTTTATTCTAATTGAAATAATGATTATAGAAGAAAATATACTTATCATGTATGAAAATAAATTACTTTTGTGTCTCTTTTTTGGAAGGTAATTATTTTTCTGTTAGAAATCATACATCTAACTATCATAAAATATACTAACAGGTCAGGCCAGGTTTGGTATTAGTTAATTTTGAAGTCGAGTTTAAAAGGTTAATAGAAAATATTTGAGTTCGACCCTGCCTCAGGATTTATGATTTTTCACTTGATATGACCATTATTAGTGTCTGATTGACCTTTTCTCCAAATTTTAAACCACCAACACGAGTCTGATCCCAAGCGACCTGACCATTTCAAAATTCTTCTTTACATGAGACATGGTCTTTTTATATTCAAATTGATGACATATTCTTTAACCTTAATTTACGCGTGTAGTTAATGAAAGATGGGTTCAATGTCACGGCCATCATTTGTGGTTATCATCTTCTTATTAAAGAGGTTGAAGATGGCTGATTTAAATAAAAAAAATCTATGTTTTCTTTTATCATTTAAATCATTTTTTCATTAACTTATAAATATATATTTTATTTTTTTCAAAAGAGGCACACCCATGCAAAGGCAGAAGGGAGCTTGACTGCAAGACCCACCCGTCGAGCAGGGACGAAAGTCGGCCTTAGTGATCCGACGGTGCCGAGTGGAAGGGCCGTCGCTCAACGGATAAAAGTTACTCTAGGGATAACAGGCTGATCTTCCCCAAGAGTTCACATACGTGCCATTAGTTCCAACAATTCCTCCAATTGTATGAAGTAGACGACCGCTTAAAAGTTCTTTTTGCTACGAGGTGATGTCATTATTTTGAATCACACATTATACATGTCTAGCCGTGGCACTCAGAAGTAATACTACTACCAATGGATCGAATTAGATCTAAAATTTGATTGGTTTAAATAAAATAACTTTCGATCTAGATTGGGGATTGGGATTCCAATAAGGATCTGATATAATAATTTATTGATTTGATTATGGACCAACCATTTTCAAATCTATCTGTGAGAAAGTATGTAAATTACATTATAATTTTTTACACACATGAAAGTAATTTATATTTTATACATCAAATCAATTTTAATCCAATCTGGAATCCTTGCGATTGTTAGTTGGCTTGGATTCGGATCCTAATTTTTAGATAAGAGCTATTATTGCCACACCAACTTTTGTTAATGCCATGCCAAGTCCTATGTAAATCACTAAGAATGGTGTGGCAATAGCAACTCTCTTTTGAAATCCGATAAAAACTTGTTTGAACCTTGTACTAATCCGATTCCTTATTGTCCCAAATCGACCACAATCCATACCCATATCGTATAACCATGATTAAAAAACAAATGCTCAAATCCAATGGATAGAAAAGTATCAACCAGGCTAAATTTTGTTGCATATGTCCTCACAAAAATGCCCAAAGTAAGTAAAACTAAAATTCATTCCCTGTTGTTTAGAGACCTGCATCAGCAGTTAATGAAATTAAAATAATTCTCCCAAGGCCACCTTATATTACCCTCATAACTGATTTCTATAAAACTTCATGTAATTCTGTATTCTTCTTTTCTACTAAAATAAATCAGGTTTTGACATACAAAAGTACAAATAATTGAAAATTTACAGACCTGCTTCTTCAAACTGGTCGCACCCAAACGGACCAAAAAGACTAGGAACTGGTCCAGTTTGGATCTACTAAACATGTGACTACTTGACCCATGAATTGGTGAACCTACACATGAAAATTCAGCATCATCAAAGAATTTTTAACCCTTTTGAGTCGAGAATTCTTTTATAGATTATTACTAACCACTGAATTTGATCGGTTTTGGGGGTGATACCGTGACACGTGGCATTTTATTTTTGATAAAGATATCTTTATCGATGTCCACCGCGTACCTAAGTTTTATGATATGGACCAAAATGAACAAGCCAAAAAGGGGATGAGATGGCCAAAAAGGACTAAACCTGCAGAATGTCCATATGCTCTCAACGATAGACAGATCAACAGCGGTCTAACAAGGAGCCTTCCAACATGTACTATTGGCTCTGGCATTCTCAGATGGCTTCACCAGGTTGGATATGTGGCAAATAATCGATTTTTAATGTGTGATCTGTGTTTTTGATTCATAGCCTCACAGGTAATCCATAGTTATGAAACGTCCTGATCATCCCATCCCATCCGGCTGTCACAATCACTAGACCCCATGTTGCTGACGGGGCTGTGTGATTATGATGTTGGTGGTGGTGATCCTGCCGAGGCTGATCGTTATGACGGCACTCTGCAACCGGTACATCCCACAATGGAAGTTTTTCCTCGGGCCATGTTGCAGAACCCCTTGATGGACCATCTAAGGAGAACCAACCTCCAAGAGAGAAACGTTCTGAATCTCTTGGCAATGAAGTAGTGTCGAATTGCTCCAGTGTTTGCGAAGAACACGTGAGACTCTCTCTACCCAACCTCATTGGTTCGGGTTCAGTCCTTGACCATGGTATCGCAACAGACACACCTTCGAAAAAGAAATGCTCGCAAGAACGTATGGATTTTGCTTGCTTGGATGATGGGAGACAAAGGCCATCATAGTTCCAGACATAAACACGAGAGTCTTCGCCTACAGAGATGATATGTCTACCATTTGAGGTGAATGAAGCAGACATCTGACTCCCTGATTTCCGAAGGCCTGTTCATATAGAATAGTTCCAAAGAGTAAGATGGACAGCTTTAGATATAACGAAATACAGAGAACATTAAGTACGGAAAACCAATTCATAAAGGTAATTAATTGCTACAAGAACTTGAAATTATTAACGTAAGGAATTTAAGTAGGAAAAAATTATGTATTGAACTTGTGTATATTACTAAATAGGATGAATAAATAATGTATTGCAAGTGAGTCCAGCTACTATTACCCGTTTAATCATTTTTACTTTTTTCCCCCTTTTATAATATACAAAAACATGTCATTCGAATTAAGGAGCTCTAAACATCAGACTCAAACAGGAATCTGGCCACTAACACTTATAAACCACCACCACGTCTCGGGTAATGTTACGGTTAGTGAAACTTGTCAGCAAAAGGAGGTTTTACAGTTGTACATAAGTGGGCAGTGGGAGAGCCTAGCCATATGAGGTAATTCATGATCCTTTGCTTCTAGAACTACATTAGGAGGAGGATTCACTCATACAGTTGCCCTTCCTGTTTGAAAAAGCAAGTTGAGTAATACTTTTTGAGAGGGAACAACTCACTTAGCAGAAGGAACTGAAGGAAACAAACAACTAGAACAGATAGCGAAGTTCCCCAAGGGTTAGATGGCACCCAAATCCAGAAGAAGAAAAGTCACAAAGCCTTAATCCGAAGATTTGGGGTCGGCCAAAGAAAATAAATTAAGTCCAAGTTTCGATGTTGACCATCACATAAAGCCTTCCAAGGATACAGTTTTTCCATCAAGTTATACATGGAGGTCCTTGTACAAAAATATAGCAGCTTCTAATAAATGACAAATCAATACTTTTCTATGACTAATAGATCTGCAAACAAGCAATTATGTCCGAAATTGAAAATCAGTTACGATCAGTCAAAAACTGGGTTTGGTTTTTATCCTACAGTTAAACAAATCCAATGGTTCAAAGTTCATGGTAACATGTTTTTAATTCATAGATAAAAATATGAACCAAAAATGATCAAACTACCTATGGTTAACCGGGGCACTTATAATGCAAAATTATGGCACAAATTCTACAATTGTAACTAGTTGAGGAATATAACTTAAAACATCATGAAGTTCTTGCCCCTTACTATGACCAATCTATAGAAATATTTTGGACTTTTTGGTCGGGAATTCAATTTACTAAAAATTGAAAAACATTGTCCAACTAAGAATGCTATCTACCTCTGTATTTATGAATGACATCAGCCCCATCAAAAATGCGAACTTTAGAGTCTGCTGATGTGATCATAACTCTCTGAGAATTTTCCGGGAAAACTGCAAGGAGAAGAAAAACATTTAAATATATATATAAAAAAAAGAACCGGGAAATAAGATTAAGCTGAGAAGGATAAGAAATCCAGCATCAAAATAGATGGGAAAAAAAAAAGTTTAAAAATAGAACGAACCTGGAAGCCAGTAATTCTGTTGCTGGATGACGACTTCTTTCTACCCTGAACACATATTTGTGCATCCAACTGGAGATTATTACCTATTCCACCATATAAATAATTGATTAACGTATAATCTGTGGCAATAACGAGTAATTTAAACTCAAACCACTAGTGTCCTATTAGTAAATTCACCTATAATTAGGTACTGGGATTAGGGCTTTGAAGAAGATGATGATGGTGGTACATGAATTTATAAAATTTTGACAAAAATGAGTAATTTAGTGTCAAGTCCAAGATGAAAAAAGCATTCATGATTTTTTTTAATGAAAGTACATAAAGTTATGTAAAATTTATCCGATACTGCTCTCCCAAAACCGACAAAGAAAGAATCCTATTTTTACATGATCAAACCACCCTCACAATAAAAGATGAAACTAATTATCATCTAAATACGGATTTTAATCCCAAATTGCGGAACTAGACACGAATATATCCTTCAATATAGGTTGCAGTTCCATCTTAGATCACATCTTATTTTTGCATGTCAAAAAAAAAATTATATTCAAAATTTTTGTTCCCAATCAACTAGGAGCATACGTAGCAGAACTATGTGTACCTGATGAATCATAGAAGCGGCAATGGCCTGTAATGCAACCAACAACAAATCCCTGCTGGGAGAAAATAATACAAGACAATTACCACCATGAAGAAGTGAATTTCTAAAATCAAAACATAGCAAAAGAGTGGAGACAATAACAAGCCATAGAAAAAATGTATCCTAAGAAATTTCTGAGTCGGAATAAAACCTGTCCGTCTGGTTGGTAACATATAGCAGTTACTATATCTCGTACATTTGCCCAATCAACAACTCTACTCTCTGAAATTCCCCAAATTCGAACTTTCCCATCAATGGAACCACTAATAAAGTATTCATCATCAATAGGGTTGAACTGGACGCATGTCACTGATTCCATTCAAAATGAGAGCAAAAACAATTATTTTTCTGAAAAATCTAGCATCAGAAGCAAATATCTACGGGTGAAGGCTCATTTCCAACTATAACAAATTTAAACATTAAAAGAAAACATCTGAGCTTTTCATATTTACCATAATTATTGTGGTAGAAAACCTGAAGACACTCGTCACAACCCACTTGCCACAGACGAACAGTTTTGTCCTTGGATGATGAAAGCAGGCACTGCAAGCAAAAAATAAAATTGATTCAGCTTTACATCAAATCAGCAAGTTAACACACACTATATATTCTTTTTTTGTGCTAGATAGACCAACTCACGTTAGACTTGGACCAACATAGATCTAAGACATCGCTTGTATGGCCATGAAATTCTTGCATTGGCAACTCTTCAATCTTGAAGACCTTCTCAGGTATGATAACAGATGCTGGATTTGATTTTTTTCTTCCAAGAACAAACTTGCTCTCCTTCTCTTTATCAACCAATGTCGAAGTACCATCTGAAGTGTGATATTTGTAAGAAGCGCTTGTAGACGTAACCCGCCAAATGCGAACAACCCCATCTTCACCACCACTGGCAAGATACTGACCATCTGGACTGAATTTCATGGTCCAGACGAAGCCCTTGTGAGCTTGAATTTCTTGCCCCATGTAAACTGCGGTGAATTCCATACATCTCTTCTTGTTGTGTCTGACTTTCATTCGGTTTGTACTAGGCATTTTGCGATTCTTTGTGGAAATATCAGACTTAGTAATTTTTCTTTCCTTCATCGTCTTGTGTATAAAATGGTTCCACCAACTCCTGACTTTCTTCTTACTAGTGTCAAGATGCCCATCATGTTTTTCTTTGTGAACTGTATCTTCTCTATGCATTTGTTGCGGAGAAGACAATGAAGACCCATTGGTCGTCTCAAACGCACAACCCATCACATGTCCATCGGACCCATGTTGGCCTAAATCATGAGTCATAAACTTGATTCTACCATCCAAATCCCTTCTACTACTAACTGAGACTTCATCTCCTCTGTTACTGACAGAACCCAACGAACTTGGGACAGCCCCACTGCATTCTGTAATCCTTTCCAACCCAATATCAGATAGTATGTTTTCGTCGCTCTCTTGAGAACAACCTGATATCGAAGGTTCGAATTCACTGAAACCCATTCCCCTAATAAACTTTTCGCGACGCTCCCGAACACTCCCAGGCTCCATTCTCCAAATTTCGTAATCCAATTCTACACTCCCACTCACAGACTCCTCAGAAGACAAGGAACTACAACTTCGAATATAATCAATGGAATCAAAGAAAACATCTTCTCCATCATCATTAGAACTCAGCATATTTTTCTCTGAAGTTTTAGATCAAAATTCCACATCCAAACCCAATCACAGATTCCCCCGCCCTTCTCTAACCATTTAAAGACCTAAAAACCCATATACAACGTGGTCCAATAGGATGATTCAGAACAATTCAACTGAAACAATTAGAATATATTTCCTTTTTTTTTTTTTTTTTTTTTTTAAATGAAGGGTTGGGTACTAGGTATCTAGGCCAGAAGACCCGCAAAAGGCACAATTTTTATATTCTAAAGCTTCAATAGAGACTCCATACAAAGGGAGAGCCTTCACTCCCCTTAAAAACAGAATAAAATCCGAAAACCCGGAACTTGGCAATAATCAAACCTAGAAACATAAATCAAACCCTTCAAGATTCAAACAAAATACCTCGATTTCCATATAAAGAAACAACAATATTCATCATCTCACCGACCTTTGTTTGTGATCTTTGCACCTGTAATTGCTTCTTTTTCAGGTCAATTACACACCTTGAACAACGAAACCAGAATCCTCTGTATTGAACCCTACACAATGGGTTTGGATTGGAGGTTTGTTTTACACACAGAAAATGGCGGAGAAAGGAAAGGATACGGAGGAACACATAAACACACACACAGCCAAATAAACCAGGGCACCACTATATAAAACAGTAGGCGAAAACGTCGGCCTCGAGATCTGGACTTGAAGATTGCAGAAGCGCACGAGCGACAAACACGAGGGTGTGGCCCGGGAAACAAGAATCTATTTTCTGCAAGAAATCGTCTCTGTAAAGCCCACCAATTTCTGAAACAACCAAAAAAAATCCAAATTAAATAAACCTAACAAATTAAAAATCCTAAATTTCCAAAAACCACAATATTTAATAAATGATTTCGAACTATTTCTAATTGCATTACGTGTAAAAATCTTTTTTTGTGATTCGCTTTTTTAGGCTTTAAGAAACAATAGATCAAACTTTCTAATTGCATTAATGGTACCATTTAAAATTACAGAAGAGAAAACGAACCAGACAGGCTGTGAGAAACAAAAGAAGATGGAGTAGGTTTAGCTAGCTAGGTTTCTAGCCTGATAAAACCCTAGCGAGCGAAAGCGATCCCTCGATTCAGAGATTATAACCGACAGTTGTCAACCGTAGTCAGACCTAGGGTATCTCTCTCTCTCTCTCTCTCATTTGTATTGTGTACCTACATTCGTCTGCAACCGAGGATCCTAGGGTTTCGTGTTTTGTGTTCCTGTTATTTTCTGCCATTAAAAATTCTTTAATCGAGATCTGATTTTCGGCTAAAAGAGGAAACAATCTCAGCGGAACAGAGACTGTCGATGCTAATTATAATCCATTAATTTCTCACAAAATCCGTCATTAAAGACATTGTTCAAGCTTTAGTTTTTTGAGATTAATAATTGGAAGACAAATCTCCAATTTTTTAGTCTGGTTTCTACAATTCGAAATCGTAGCTTACCACAAATTTAAATCCAAAACCGCATTCAAATCGAAACAAAAAATCAGTAATCAGATTTCAATCGGAATCATTTAGAACCACTTCGAATCCAAATAGATTTTTCTCCGCCCCCATTAAAAAACAACTTCCTTTGTGATCTCCAACCAATCTTTCGATCCTCACATCTCTGAAAAATCAAAAACATATACAGATCTAGGGTTTTTAGTCTTTCGATGAGAGAGAGACTAAAGTACAGAGGTTCGTTCGTGTGTCTTGGGCACACGTGGCGGAAGAGGGCGGCGCTTTGTCTGTAGCCGTACGTACGGTCGTTAGGTTTTTGAGATCCGTTTGGGTTTGTATGGAAATGGCCTCAGCTGTCCGATCCGAAGTGAAAATAAACGGTGCTAGAAGATAAGACTGATAAGACCGATATGGCTTTCTGCACTTTTCAATTTTTCTTTTTTAATGGTTCATGTCGTTTTGAAGAATGTATGATAAAATTACCGATTAGTCCTCTCCTGAAAAGGACTTGTTTCCTTGGGTTTACAAATTTTGGAATGTTTAGGGGTGCAACTAGGGTTTGGGTCATGGGCTCCGAATTGGACGAACCAACCCGTTAACCCAACCCACCCATTGATAGGTCAATCCAATGATCATCGATCGATCTTGTCGTGACACATTTTTTAGGGATGCACAATGATCTCGCTTGATGGTATTAAAGCTCTGGCCCAAATTGGGGAGTCTAGCACGATTTGTTACGATCATTCAAAGTAAAAAATGGTCTTTTTCGTGTGGGGCATTTGTTTGTTGTAGAAACCATGGGTTATAGTAAGTACCAACAATGGTGCATTCAAGGGTCGAATCCTTTTATGTCCATTGACGACAGCATCAACATAGATAGGAAATTTTCAATTAGGTTCATCAGATAAAATCCTTAACTTTTAGTAAGTAGTTTTTAATATTTCTCCATCTCTTGCCCTTTGGTGGCATGACAATATAACAATCATATTCTTTGCTTGTAGCCAAAGAGGGAGTTATCTTAAGCTTACTCTTCAATCCACCTTAGCAAGATTGTATCCACCTTTTTGTGTAAGTTGGTTATTATTCCATCTTTAGCTCTTTCTTCTTCCTTCTTTAATTCTCCTCCTCTTGTCTATCCAAGATCATCTCTTTTCCTCGTTCAATTTCATAAATGTATATTCACTTATCTTTGATTTGTCTTGATCTAAGCATGCAATTATCTTCTTTAGAAAATCCAACTTATTTTTAGGAAGTTGAGCTATTTTTAAATTTGTTAATGCATCTCCAAAGTTTACAATATAAGTAAAGGATATAATTAGCTAGGTTAATTGGGTCTTGGGGTGATGATACCAGAGACCTGGGTTCAATTCACATTAGGAGCGAGTTACTAAACTTATTAAAAAAGTACAGGCTTTTTAAAATAAAATAAAATAAAATAATCTTTAAGTGATGATTCTATGATCTGGGTTCAAAATTCATCTTCATCGATTGATTAGTAACTTTTAATCTACTAGTCTATTTTTTATTATTTTTTAATTGCTACTTTTGCACCATATCTTTGAAAAAGGATATTGACTGTGTTTCTTTTGAAGCTCTTAGTTTATTTTCAAAGGAAAATTAAATATTGTCAATTTCTTTTTTGAACTTTTATTTTTATTATAAACATTACATTACAATAGAGTCAAATTTTTTTTTTTTTTTTTTTAATAATGAAGTGTCTGGACCTACGTTTGTCTAGGGGGGAGCGGGGGAGCTAGGGCCAAAACAAAGGCATATGGGACCCTCCCTCGAAATGTACAACGCCTGCACATCACACACATCAGTGAGAAAACACCCTGGCAGGTGGCCCCGAGGAAATATAGTTAATATAAATTGTTAGAGGAGCATAATTCAGCTTGAACTTTTCTTATATTTCTCCATTCAAAGCCAAAAGTTATATTTCATATTTTTATCTTAAATTACACTCTTAAAATGGTAGGAGTAAAAGGCGATCTGGTATACAAACACGGAAATGATACATAATTCAAAGCTAGAAACTCTATTGAATTCCATGTTATATCTGATCCTTTCCCACACACACACACACACAAAAAAAAAAAAAAAGTAGCAAATAATTTCTTTTACTCTTAACTCATGAATCATCTCACAGAGTTGACTCGAATGACATACAAGTCAAATGGCTCAAGTTGAGTCGAGTTTTAAAATATTGATTTAAATAGTTGATTTAATAAGAGCACCCTCACTCCTTTTTCCAACTCCACACACATGAGCCTAAGCATTGTTTAGTCTATAACACACTTTTTTAAGTGTTCCCTCATTCACAAAATCTAAAGCTATAATAAAGCAATAAAGACTTTCATTTTTTTACCATTCCATGAAACCCGGGACAACCTTCACGCACTATGTTATTACTTAAACAGCTTTACATGCTTTGACTTGGAATTCAGATTTTCCCAACCATACACTTACCTAAGTGCTTATCTCATCTAATTGGTGTGTGGGCCCAAAGAATAAAACCTTTAAGCCTTTTATTAGCATTTTCTTCTTGGCACAATGACAACCAATCTTGGTAGGGATTTTAATGCTAACTAATCCATTAGTCTGGATTGTTAAAATCTCTAAATTCATTATAATTAAATTTAGAATCGTGATTTTGTGATGCCCACTCTACACGTCCCCCTGACGTGGTATTAGCTAGAGCCATAGATTCCCCCCCTCGGGATACACAACTATACATCTCATTAATATGTGCAGTTGTGTATCCCGAGAAAAAGAATATATTATTGTAGCACATGCCACGTCAGGGGTCATGTGTCATAAGGGGGGGGGGATTGTCAAAAAATCATTATTCTTATATTTAGGGTAATTTTTTTTTTATTTGAACTATTTGTTTTTATTAGAAATACTACTATGTAATAATATCATTGTAAATTGTTATAACCTTAGTGACAAAGCATAAGAATGAGACCAAGAATGCAAAAGTACCATGTTTAGAAATATCTTAACAAGTAGAGTAAAAGCATTTGGTATTAATTTAATATGTTTATTATATCTGCTCCATCTTTCCATCACTCATTTATATATTTTACTCAACCAATATAAATATTTTGTTGTGTTTTCGTTCATCTTTACTATGTCTTAATTAGTATTACTGACATTTCTACTCTATCCATCTTATAACCTTCGATTAACTACACTTAAATAGTTCTAAGTCAATATTAGTATTTTTAACTAGTAAATTATATTTAATATATTTTCTGCAACTAAAATTTATTGTATTTGGGAGTATTACACCAATTTCGCTTCTTAATTGCAATAATCACAAATAAATTGTGTTCCAATTATGAATTTTGACCACATAAAGAATAAAGATTTGTATAAAAAAGAAAAAAAAATGCTTAACAAGATAGGTGGATCATAGTTCTTTAGTGAGAGTAGGGATCTAATATTTTGAAAGTAGGATTTGAAAAATGAATGAAGTTTGAGAGTAGGAGTGACACCCCTAACACAAGAATATGATCACTGAAACTGTAACGAATGTTATTTTCAAAATAATAATTATTAAAAATAACAATTATTATAATCAATAAAACATGCATACAAATGATAGGTTAGATGTTATATAACATCCCTATCATTTCTCAACCACACATTCATAAACATTATTTTTTAAGTCTTCCCTCATCATAAAATCTAAAGACCCTAAAAAGTTCTAAAGATTTCACTTTTTAAATATTCCATGAAACCTAGGGCCACTCACATGCCTTTTGTTATTAATTAAAGGCCTAACAGCTCTCCTAACTATTGACTTAGAATTCAAATCTTCCCAACCATGCACTTACCTTAGAGCCTATCTCATCCCTTGGGTATGTGGGCCCAACTACAAATCATTTAAATCATTTTATTAGAAGCTTTCTTCTTGTATTAATGACCGACAATCTCTTGGTGGGGATTTTATAGATAAATGATTAATGCTAATTAATTTATGATTAGAAGCTGTTAAAATCTCAATATCAACAATAGTTTTATTTAGGGTAATTTTGAGTGACACACCCCTCGAGGTTTAGGTATTTGTTTGATGACCTTCTCATATTCCCAACCTAATTTCATACTCCTTCAAAATAGAAAATGACTCAAATACTCCCATCTTCACATTCTTGTAAAAAAATTTCTTGATTTTTTTTTTCATTATGTCTTTCTCCTTCATTCATTTGACAAATACTGTGGGATATTATAATTTTTCATTTATTTATTTGTCTATGTTAATTTAAAATCCAAAATTATATAAAGAATATCAAATAATTAGTAAAGAGACCGAAAAATATTGCAGATCACCTATTATCGATTGCACTCTGTTACTTCAAAAATATCCTTGACTTTCATTGGTATTACCGCACCAAAAAAAAATTAAGCTGCATTTCTTCGTTTATGGAAATTCAAACCAATCCAACATTATCCTACCTTTTTAAAAGTTACGATTCTTTTCAGAAATTCAAATCTCTTTCTTCTTCGTTCATTGAAATTGGTAGGGTGCACACAAAGGTATTTGTCAAGGTTGATATGCAATTGATGACTTGTGATCTGCAAATAATTAGTCTCTAAGTCAAAATACACAAGTCTAAGTGACAATATTATTGTCAAAACCCGAGGTTGAAGACAACGGACTTTTGGGTGAAAATTAGGAATTTTATTCAAGTGTCGAAGATAAGGTTACTAAAATCATTTTATATTAATCTCTCAAAGAATACCTTGGTCAAAGGGAGTATGTCATCAATTTGAAAACACAAGGGATGTCTCAAATATTCTCCAAAACCCATATAGATAATGACAAAATTACACTTTGATCTAGCATTAAAAATACCTATAAAATCAGCTAGAACATGTGATCCTTATAATCAAAATTCGTCCAAATCCCAACCCACCAAACTTAAAACTCCATAATTGGGTCTCCAAATATCTTTAATTATGACAGAAAACACATTAAAAACCATGCAAAAGCATGTGGTCGGATCCTCTAATTATCCCTACTCTGCCCAGATTAGGACGTGTCACAAACTTACAGATCGAAAACCGATACATTAGTGTGTGTTGTGTGGGTGTCATTTTCAATATTTCCGTATCGGCTTCTCATGGTGGTTGGCTAGTTGCCACCCTCATTGACTTTTTTAATATATGAACGTATCGTGGTCCACGTTACAGATTTTAGTTGAAGGAATGATTGCTGCAAGAGAAACGTAGTAAGTTTTTTTATTTTAATATAAGATTCAGACCTTTTTTAAATAATACAGACCATGGACAAATCAGGTAGTGCCACGTGTACTAACAGCCAAGATACTGGTCGATTCTTTTTTTAGATTGGAAGCTGGCCTTAAGAAGTCAATTTCTTAAAAAGCCCACCTTGTGAAATTCAAGATTACCGAACATGGTGGTAAAAGTCCACATTCTATGCATTTTATCTTTGTATAGTGGAGAAATTTTTTGTTATCAACCTCGAGGGGTCAATGGCAATTTCGGACCGACCAACGATTAATGCTCGTAGGTGGTGAGTGAGTTCGATACCTAATATGAACATTAATTCCTCATTGGCCACTTATGAGGGCGCCCCCTCACTTACCTGGTGTGTATGTGTGCTAGTGTTGCACATGCTGACTCTAGTCCATGGACGAGATCATGGTTTATGGATGGGATAGAGCGTAGATACAAGTCTGATCCGTTATTTACGGGGATACCCAGTTTAAAAAAAAATTGTTGTTCTTCAAAAATTATCAATGAAGCTGATTTTTGGTGTGGGATTAGCAGGTAAAAACATAGTTTTAAGATAGTCAAGTTGAGTTGACTTTAGTAAACATGACTTGGAGATGACTCGCCCCAAAGACTTTATGTGACTAACATGCTATGTCAACTTGACAAATAATTGAATCGACTCAACTGAATTAACTTGAAAAGGCACATAACGATAGAAATTCATCTGGATTATTTGTTTATACATAATATTTATTTTGTATGTAAATAATAGTTTTCTTGAGGGTATTTAAGAATCACTCCCCTATAAAATTGGTGATATTAGGTTTATCCCCTTGCAAAATGCAAGATTAGGTTTACCCCATTGATCGTAAGTCAACGTTATTATTTTTTTTTTTGATAATTTAACAGTGAAATTTTGATTTTTTTTTCAAATTTTAATTTAGTAATGTAAGTATTTGAAAAACATTTTGAAAAAATTCAAAATTTCACGTTAAATCCTTTAGAAAAAAAGCAACATTGACTTATGATCAAGGGGGTAAATCTACTCTTGCATTTTGCAAGGGGGTAAACCTACTATCATCATTTTACTAGGGGGTATTTCTAAAATACCCTTTTCTTGATTGGCATTCAACAATTCCTAAACCCTTTCCATCATAGTATTTTTTTCCTCCTTGAACAAAGCAATATCCTTTATTTTCATGTTCTCTTTTTTATGGCTCTCATTTTTAGTTAGGAATCCACATTCTTGTTTTGTTAGTAATCTTCTATTTAATTCTTGAAAATTTCATGAATTTTTTTTCAATGAAAGTATTATTCTCCAGATTATTGAATTATTATGAATAATTTATGTATTTTAATTTAAAAAATAATAAAACCTGATTTTAACAAAATTTATAAACCTTAGTCAGAAAAAAAAAATATTATCATAACTTGTAACACAAGTCATTCAAAATTTTAGAGGAATCCATGTCTTCATTTATAAACTAATGGAACAATAACCTCAATGCCCTCATTATGACCACCATCATTATTACCATCATCCTATATCATCACCAATTTACAATATCACCATCATTGTTAACATCACTATCGTATTACCAAAATTTTGATTTTCAAAATGAGACAAATAATACACGGATGAAGTATATGTCACATATTTTTCATTTATCGAATTTTAGACCGGATTTTTGCAATCCAAAATCAAATAGAACCCAAATTTTTCACGCATTGAATTTTTGCCATATTCTGAATTGCTAACAAGGATCCACACTATTAATAGATACATTGGAATAACACCCACAGCCTTTATAATTATCTTTTCGAAATATTTTTGGACGAAATTCCTCTTGTTGAGCATTTGATGGTGGATGATGCTTTATTTTTATCACTATTAATTGGTTACTATAATTATCATTTTAAAATATTTTATTATGAGCATTATATCTCTTGGAAGTTTGATGGCAATGGATAATTTGCATCTAATACCATCGGTACAATAATGATCTTTCGAAGTATTTTTAGTCCATCGTTGCACACCAAAGTAGAAAGAACATGAATCATTCAATTATAAGCAAGGGTATTTTGATCATTTTACTAATAAAATGAAATAAAGATAATTAGATAAACCATTATTTTCACTCAATCGATTGCTGATGTGAGATGTTTTGATTATTTAAGAATAATGATAATGATATTGTTAGGCTAGCATGAAGAGAGAAGATGCAATCAAGATAGAGAAAATGTAAGAAGAGTTGAAAGAGAGGTTCAAATTTTCCATATTCCTCTCTCTCGTGCTCTCCCCCTCTTTTTTTTTTTTTTTTACAAAAATAAATAAATAAAAATTGGCCTTTTCGTCTTGAAAATACTCTGTGTCCAATTTGCTATTCCTAATGATTGCTTCATTGATTGTATCATCTGTTGTAAAAATCTAGAATTTATCCCTTGTGTTTGAATGGAATTGGAAGTGTAAGTGTTAAGTGGTTTATTTTTAAGTTGTAGTGTAATTATTTTAATTTCACATCGAATAAAAACAACTAAAGAGTATAATTCTTATAAGGAAACTCTCACATAATATAATGAATTTGAGAGAGTTATAGATAAAGCCTACATGCACATGAGGGCCCATGGGTTCTAAAGGAATTTGAATTCATTGATTTAAAAAATCTTAGTGCGTGTGTGTGCAGAGCTAACACTATCTTCAAAGGGATATCACCGTCATATATTAATAGGTATATCATCGAAGTGAGGTGATTAGGTTGTTAATGGGTCAAGCAAGGCCAAATAAAAACACATGTAATCTTCGAGCCCCAAGACTTTTGGCCCTATATACGAGTTGAATCAATTCTTGAGTGAAAGTTTTCTGATGAAATTGCAATGCAAAAAATCGAGAGTTATAAATAGGATTCAGAGGTTTTTCATATTCTTCTCTAACAGAAAACCTATACCATGCCTATGCCTCATAGCCATGAATTGATGAGAACCTCAAGATGTGACGTGTGTTGGGTTCTACTAAGCATTTTTTTAACTTATCGTGGGTATCCCCATCCTTCGAGTGAGACTAATCCCACTGTCACATGCAGTTCCCCTTAGAAAGTCCCATGTGCAACTAGCCGAGTCTATGCTAAACTCTCATGAGTTGGAGAGAATATCAATAAATAGTTTTCAAGTTGGAGCTTTCACTTTGAATGATATATGTCTAAATTCTCCATCATTCATTCAAGGGCACATTTCATGCATCCATGTCATTTTCAAAGTTAAGTCATGAACAATGGTAACTCCTTTCTCTGTTGGGTTCTTATTTATCTCTATTCTCTCCATTATGTATGCATTTGGGTGTTTTTGTAAAAAAAAACATATGAATAGGGCCGAGCTTGATAATGAAACAGTCATCAACAATGGTCCAAGTGACATCCTTAGGGGCAACTATCATCTGAAGGACTATACATTAAATAGTGACTCGACGTCTTCTTTAACGAAAATGACAAGTTTATCAATCATTTCTATTTGTAATGATCTTTTTCCTATTTTCAATTATATAAGTTTGGTGAAAATTTTGATGCTTGTTGGGGTAGATTAGTAATTGAACTCAGTTTATTAAATTCCATTTCTCGATTATCAAATATTATTTTTATTCTAATTAGAATATCTTATGGTATTTTGATTTATGACATTAATTAACACAAATTATCTTATTATTCCTCAAAAACTCTTAATGAATATATATATAAATCAGTTTGGATAAAATTTTGAAGACAATATCACCTACATATGTGAGGATATATGTAGGTGATATTAATTAGAGAAAATTATCTTATTATTCCTAAAATTGTGATTTCTAGATTATATCATTAAGTTTTTTTTAGCAAATATTTCCATCATCTCATTTTGAATGGGCTTTCCACAGCCCAAGGGCTCTAACCAAATTTGGGCTTGGCTCGGGTTAGGCACTCTTTATTTGGGGTCGGGGTTGAACTTAGATTGTAGAATCCAACCCAAATTCAAGTTTAGGTTTGGGCTAACACCTTGGGTAATAAAACCTGATGATCCGATCCTAACTTGGTAATTTCATGTCATATATGGACCAATTATTTGAGTTGTTCTTCGGATCTGATTGATATTTATATATGTGGGTGGATTTACAGTGGGGGCACTTGCCCCCCACAAGAATTTTCAAAACCTAAAGGATTATTGAGTTATTGTGCTTCAAATAACAACGATAGATAAATAAATCTATCATTATTGCCCCCACAAATTATTTTCCCCTCTTGGTTGCTCCGACATAAAATTTCCCACTCTTAATTGCCCCCATATCAGCAAAATCCTGACTCTGCCTGTCTATAAATATAAGCTAACTGTCACTTGCAAATATTATATAAGTTTGATTTTGGATCAGTCATGTTTCGATCCTATAAAATGTGAGAAAGAATGTAAATCATATTATATATTTTATTTGGAAATATGAAGTTTATATATCAATCAGATTCGATCTTGTCCAAACCGATTTAATTGTTGAAGGTTTGGATTTGGATCCTAATATTCGGATCTGATAAAAAACCTGATCCAATATGGATAAGATCAGGACCTCAAATTTGAGCTTATCCAGGCTGGCTGGCCATATTTGTTGGTAGGTTGGGCCAAGTTTAGATAATTGTTCGGATCCCCCCCAATAAAAGTGAAGAGAGAAACCGTTTGGAACCAATCATGTGATACGAATCAAAGTTCCAATTTCAGTTTATCTGGATCTAACCATGGTCCGACCCGCCTTAAGCTTATGGGTTCGTTAAAATATCTCAAGAGAGGACCTCTACCGATTTCATACCCGAATTAAGACACACACACACTCATATCCGAATCAAGATACCTGATTTTTCATCTGAAATTTAGGGTAATACCCAAATTCGAATTTTTATCCAAATTTTAAGTGGATAACCAAACTCCATTTTTTAACTCACTCTTGCTTGAATTTTTTTAATGTGGTAACAAAATTTTTTACAAATACAATATTATGTAATCAAATATATTTTTATACAAAATGCAATCGAATAATTTATTACTCAAGACACTTGACACAACATCTCAAATCAAATTTATAGATTAAGTGATCTGTTAAAGTTCAATTTTACCCTTAGTTAAACGGGTAATTGAGTCGGATATGAGATATGATCATATCTGACTTACAAATCTTAGGCATTTTCCGTTTGTTAGGGTCAGATGAGTCGGGTAAACGGATATTGTCCCACTCATTGCAGCTCAAGTTAGAATCGTACCCGTTACTACCGTCACTCTTCGTCCAAACAGCAAATATTCCTCGCGATTTACATTAATTAATTCGAAGACCATCAGCGGTTTTAACATAGGGACGACAATACATTAGCACCATACTCGGGACTACAATATCAAAATATCTTAGAATGCTGTCAAGTAGAAAACTACAAAGGGGAATCATTTGCTTTCATGCCTTTGTTTCTTGGATTCATCTATTAGGGTTTTTCTGGTCTCGCTCGACTCTCGTTCGTTAGGTATCACATCTATCAAACCACTGGTTCTTGATTTCTCAGATATTTAATTGTTTTATTTAGTAATTTTTATGAATTTTACTCTCTCAAATTCCATGAATTTTAGAATTCTTACTCGGATCCATGAAAGATTTTGATCTAATTGTTTAGTTCTAGGGTTTTTAATTGATATTTGTAAAATAAAATTTTCCTCTAGAAGCTGATGGATCTAAGATCTTGCATAGAAAATCCGAAATCCGTCCTTTTTCACCATAGGTATCGGCTGATTTATTAGCACTGTAAATGAACATGGCATGTCGGTTTCTGCGACCCACTTTTTTCAATTATTATAGGAATTCTTTAATGAAAAATACACTGTATAGAGGAAATAGATTGAAGAGCACTACCATACTACCTCAATTCTGGTCAATGGGAGCCCTGCAGGTTATTTTAGGGGTTCCAGAGGTTTGAGACATGGAAATCCGTTGTCGCCCTTCCTTTTTCTTATTGTCACTGAAGCGTTAAGTAGACTGTTCAATAGGGGGTTTGAAATTGGTAGATTAAGGAGGTTTAGAGTAAACAACCAGGCCCTTCTCAATTCCCACCAACAGTTTGCAGATGACATGATGGTTTTCTTAGATCATTCTAGAGACCAAGTGAAAGTCTTGAGAGCCCTGCTGCATTGTTTCGAAGCAATTTCTGGCCTGCACATTAACTTTTCGGGGTGGGCCAAGTGTCTGACTTACATATTTTAGCGGCTACCCTACGTTGTAAGTGGGCTACTCTTCCATCATCTTATTTGGGCCTTCCCTCAGGTGCGTCTTACCGTAGTAAGAGGATTTGGGATGAGGTTATTGAGGGGCTGGAAAAGAGGTTGACTAGGGGGGAAAGCTAGATATCTCTCCGGGGGGGGGGGGGGGGGGGGGGGGGAGTTGACCTTGTTGAATGGCACTTTATGTAGCATCCCAATTTATTTCTCTTCCTTGTTTTTGATCCTAAGGTGGTGGAGTCCAAATTGGAGAAACTTGTTAGAGATTTTATGTGGAACAATAAGAAAGGGAGAAAAAAAGTACAATTTGGTAAAATGGAAACTCGTTTGTGATCCCAAAGAAAAATGGAGGTTTAGGAGTTAGAGGTTTGAGGTTAACAAATAAGGCTCTTCTTAGGAAATGGCTTTCTCATGTTGGGGAGGAAAGAGGAAGTCATTGGAAAAGGATAGTGTGGGCCAAAACGGGTGGTATAGTGGAGAGGCCAGGGGTTCCTACGTTATAATGTGTGGAAGGGTATTTTGAAGGTTTTGGAACAGTTTGTGAAGGATGTTAGATTTGAGGTTGGTGTTGGGGATAGAGTTTGGTTTTGGGAGGATTGGTGGGTTGGAAACTCTTCTTTGGAATCATAGTTCCCATCTTTGTATACGACTCCACTTAAGAAGAATAGCACAGTACAAGGCTGCCTGATTTGCACAAGGAACAAGCTCTTGGGATCTTGGATTTAGGAGAAGCTTTAATGACTAGGAGATAAACAAGGTGGCTTCCATGTTGCATCTTCTCAACTCCCAACACGTTGAAGGTGCGAATGAGGAGGACAAAAGAGAATGGGTAAAGGATCAGGAAAATAGATTCTTTGTATGCTCATTTTATAGATCCTTGCTTCCTCCCTTTGTCGTTTCCTTCCCCTACATCATAATTTGGTCCCCGTTTGTTCTTTCAAAGGTTTCTTTGTTTACTTGGTTAGCCTCCTATGGGAGGATCCTGACTTTGGATAATCTGATTCATCATGGGTGGATTATCCTAACATTTTTTGTCTGTGCAGGAGAACTGAGGAATCCATTGGTCACATTCTCATCCATTGTCCCTTTTCGTTTGGTATTTGGTTGCATTTCTTGCCTTTTTTCTAGGTGGTTTGGGTTCCTCCACTTTCTTTTTCTCTCTTTTGGCAAGATAGACTCAGAACTTATTCTCTAAGCGAGAAAGATACCTGTGGGCTATTCTTTTGTTTGCTATTGGTTGGGGGCTTTGGTGGGAGAGGAACAACAAGGTGTTTCAGGGGAAGGAGAATTCTTTGCATGCAGTGGTGCTGGAGCTTATGAGTTTGCTCTACTTTTGGAGCAAAATCAACAAGTACTTCAACAAAGTGGTTTTGAAGAGTTTGTGTTTAAGTGGGACTCGTTATGTACTGTGTAGTAGAATGTAGTTGGTTTTTTTTTCCTTTTCTTTCTTTTCTTGTATTGGGGGCTACCTTAGTTTCTTTTCCCTTTCTTTTTTTCTTAATAAAATTTTTACACTTATAAAAAAAAATAAAAATAAAAATAAAATAAAAATGGAAATGAAGTGCCTACTTAGCTAATTGATAAGATGTGTGGAGTGTTGAACCCACGTCCTAGGTTCAAAGCCCCTTGAACCCAACTTCCTTTGCTAACCACTTACCCTATGCCTATAAAAAAATGAAATGAAAAAGAAACAAGGAAGGAATGGACAACATGAATAGCATACATATAATGAAAAATAAAAATTGAAGTCTCCATATGAATATGTGATTCCCATTTGAAAATGATTTTCCTAAAAGGATCCCCCTAAAATCTTTGTACGTCAATGCCCACTAGAAGATATAGTCTTTGATTGATAGGATGTCTTGAATTTTACCCAGTCCCCTTAAAGAATCTTATGGTGCCTTTTCCTTCCAAAGTACTCACAAAGTGATAAAACGAAGGAACCTCCATGATGCACGGCTTCTAGAAGAGAGAGCCCACCATAAAATTTCGTAATCAACTTCGTTGTAATTCAGTGGATCCCAAGTTAGACCCATAGCTCAGTTGGTTTGACACATTGCAAAACAACTTGGAGGTCGTGGGTTCGAGTCTAGCTTACCCATCCAAAAAAAAAATGTTGGAAAAAAAAAAAAAAAAAACTCTAAATGTAAGAATGTTTAATTCACCGATTCTCATTTAGATTTGCACATGGAATGAAAATTCACCAAAGTCCATTTTCTAGAAATGAGATGGTCAAATGTTAGGATTTTGTTCAAGATTGCTATCCATACTCAAAAGATATTCTGGAAGGGATTTTTGAGCCATAAGCGACTAAAGTTGGAAAAGGAAAGAGAATTTATCAAGGAATGGAAAAGGAGCATGCAATTATAATAATAATTATTATTATCGTTGTTGTTATTGCTATTATCATTATTATCATTCTTATTCTAGACCCACTATCTCGTCCTTGCTCTGTACAAATTCACTATAAACCAGTTATTTGCATATAAAACAGGAGTCAATTTCAATATGTCGTATGGGCATGTTAAGCTGGTTGGATACGTAATCAATTTCTGACTAGGGGATCATCACCATCAATATTGTGGTGGAGTCTTACATGTTTTCTCTATATTTATCATGGCAATGACTAGAATTCATAAGTTTACTTATAAAAAAGAAGTTCATAAATACATACCATGAAGATGTCTCCTACCTAACCATAATTCCTTTTCTCTTTTCATCTGAAGAACTCCAGGTCCATGCTTCATGTGTTAAACTTCTTTCAGTAACCAATCAAATATTTACACTACATCATTTTTTTTCCAAATTGTGAAGGTTGTCCCATGAATTTGTTTTTTATGGAAATACAAAGGATTTCTATTGTGCCTTACATCATTTTTTATCATTCATTGCTGCAACGTCAACTTTTCAGATTGGATTTGTTTACTCTGACTGAACCTGCAGAAAATGTTTAGATATATGGTGCTCACATTACTAATATTTTCATTTTCTTCCTATTTACTTCGTTTTTCTTGGCACCTTAGAGTTTCTTTACAATAAATATCTTTTATTTTCTTGAATTAGTACATTTACCTTCCAGTCAATCATATCATCGTGTATTTTTTGCTGCTTTGGTGTGTGACTGGTGAACATGCTCATGTTCTGTATCGCTTTTTCTATTTTTGTATCAGTACACAGAGTGTTCAGATTGTTGTAATTATATTATATATGTGCCAATTTGGATTTTTAATGATTTGATAACCATACAGATACAATGTTCTTTGATGAATAAATTTGATGTTAGAGATGAGACTAACACATTTTTTTTTTTGTTGTGTGTGTGTGCTTTTAAATGAAGTTTGATTGATTGATATGTCGGAACCAGTAGAGTATCGCTGCTTCATCGGGGGACTTTCATGGTCAACATCAGATAGAGTTCTGAAAAATGCTTTTGAAAAGTTTGGCAATCTTGTTGATGCAAAGGTAATCCATCATTGGACAAATATTTGCTCATATATTGTTTCTTCTATAATTAGTGTTTCTCCTCATCACAATATATTTGTTATGCATTCCGTTTCTTACCTTTACTGTTATTTTGGCATTTCCTTTAATTATATACTATTACGGTTCATTTCTTGAATTTAAAAAATTCGCATCAACCTCTGACTGCTTCACTACTAGGTACCAAGGTCAATATATTTTTTTTGAATCCCTTCTCCAGATTTGTGCAAATATCCTTTGCACCCCCTTCTTTTGTGTTGACATCCATGTCAGTTGAGCAATTTTGGGGAGCTGTTACTTTTGGATAAAGTAGTTATTTATTCCTTTGTTTTTCCAAGAAATATCAGTATTGGATTTTCATGCTATTTGAGCGGTTGTGCTTTTTGTTGCTATCCTGGGTCTGAGAGTGCTTAGATTGCCTAGGCTTTAGAATAGAATCTCTCACCAAGTTTCCTTTAAGGCATGATTTCTGCTCATGTATTGAAAGGAGAAAAGAGGAGAGAGGGGACTCTTGAATTACATTTTGTTGATTAAATCAAGAAATCAGCTACTTCCTTAAATCTAGTCATTGACAAACACGTAAAATGATAAAAGAAATTCAACATATATTTCAAAATGAGAAATTGTAAGGTTTCTCTATATATTGAGATTTGGCTTTATGTTTTGGAAGCATTACTCCGAGGTTCTTGTAATTTTCAAGCAAGCATCTGACAGAGTAAATGTTTCCTAAATACAGGTAGTAGTGGACAGGTTCTCTGGTCGCTCTCGTGGATTTGGGTTTGTCACTTTTGATGACAAGAAAGCTATGGAAGAGGCTATTGAGGAAATGAACGGTCTCGATCTAGATGGTCGACCTATAACTGTTGATAAAGCTCAGCCTCATCAAGGCTCTGGTCGAGACCGTGATGAGGACCGGGATCGAGACAGAGACAGAGACCGAGACCATGATCGTGACCGTGGTCGCGATCGTGATCGTAGTCGTGACTATGGCAATGGTCGGGGATCTAATGGTGGAGAGTGCTTTAAATGTGGCAAGCCTGGTCACTTTGCGAGGGAATGTCCATCTGGTGAAGGGGCAAGAGGAGGAAGGTATGGTGGTAGGGATGACAAGTATAGTGGCGGTGGTGGTGGCGGTGGCAGTCGATATGGACCTGATCGTGGTGGGGATCGTGATGGTGGACGCAACAGGGATGCTGGTAGCCGTGGTGGATCAGGAAGCGACCGTTATAGTCGTGATCGTTCTGGTCCATATGAGCGCCGTGGTCGCTCCTGATAACATGACTGTTTTGAATTTGAGGTATGCTGCTATTCTTGTACAAATTCCTCAAGATCAATATGGGGACTGATGGAAATATTTTCATGTGTTGCAGGTGAGGGGCCGTGGAGCTTTTGTTGGAATACTAGACGTTTTGACTGGTGTTTGAAGTATGTCTTATGGTTATCACATCACGGACTATCGGTGTAGCTAATCTTTCTTTTGCAAGTTTGGAACATGGGCAGGAAAATTTGTGGTTCAACTATTTTATGTTCTGTCAGTTGCCCAATACAATGTTTTGTTTCGAGCCGTCTTTTGCTTGCTTGACATGCGTCTCGAATTTGGTCTTATACTCTTTGAATGCCATTATTGGTGATGGGTTCTGGACAATTTGCTTTCTATGCTTTTCTGGATTCTCGGTCTGGTCTTAATGTGGATGTGTGGAGGATTGGTGGTGATAACAGCTCAGTTGTGCAATCTCGGTTCTATTGAGTAATTTTGAGGGAGTTTGCAATGTGGAGTGTGCTTCTACCCTTGTTGTAGAATTAGTACAGTTCCCTCATTGGCTTTCCTGTTCTCCAAAACATGTGTTTTACCAAAGAAAGCATGGTATTTTTTGATCCTATGCTGTGTGCGAATTTCTTCATTATCGATTGAAACAATTTTAATTTTGTTGACCTTTTGGCAGGCTACAATTTGGTCGCCTTTGGTATTTTTGGATGCATTTTGGGCTTCTTGTCGCTAATCATGTACTGCTCAGACACGGTTTTTACATAATTGTGAACGCTTTTGGGCTGCATTGCCACTTAATGGAAGGAGTTCTTATCCATAATTAAATTGCTGCGGGTTTGCAAGATTTTTGCTGATTCAGCAACTTTTGTGCATCGTTCGTGTCATGGTTCTTTGTTCTGTATTGTTCTTTTCACAGAGAAGGTTGCGGGCATTCGTTCTTGTTTCAGTATGTGAACGTAATTTCCTGGTACCTGAAATAGTTGAATCACTTTCTACTATTCTTCCCATGGAGATCGGTAACTTTTGCATCGGTCCTTGTATAGGGTAAAATATAATTTTACTGTTACTAGTCTGATATCATCTGTGTTATCTTTTACTGGTCTCTTTGTCTTTTTTTTTTTACGCACTCTCCCATGTTTTTTATTTAGTTCCATGACCTTGATTTATATTAGGTTTGAAAGTATATCTATCTGATGGAGTCCGTTACTTTCTGGGTTCGTTAATGGTCCCGATCCCCTAAGTGGATATACTTGTGCAGCTCTTATGGTTTTCTGTGGCTTATATATGATTTTCCTTTGATATATATATATATATATATATATATATATATATATATATATATATATATATAGAACATTTCAGTTTTTTCTAATACTTATTATCTGCAAGATCATTGCATTATTAGCATTCAGATATCAACTATTTGATGCATTTTGTACTGTGTTGCTGAATACAATCTAACAATGTTATTTGGATTTGCAACTTATGCTTTATTCTCCTTTTCCTGATTTATTCTGTTCGGTATTTAGCCTTTTTTTTTTTTTTTGGTTGGAGCACAGATAGTAAGTATGTGCTTGATGTGGTCGCTATTTTACTCGTCTGCCGAGTATATTGATGCTTTCTCATGTTAATACTTCTTTCTTCCGGGTTTCAATTAATTGCATAACGCCACACTGTACACAATTGAAAATATTTGCTATAGTTTTATGGTAGCTGTTTTTCTCACAGTATATGGTAAAAATTTAAGATAAATTACATGTGCATTTATTCCTCTATTTTCCTGTCAAGGAACACTTGTGTGGTGTGGTCCTTGTGGAGCAATATTTTCACACACACACACACACTTCCACTGCTCACTGCTCCGAGACATAAGGCAGCCTCAAATGCTTAGAAATTTTAGAATAATAATATTATTCTATTGAATAATAACTATGAAATGTTGTAATAATATTGATTAGAGTCGCTACCCTATACTAGGATGGTTGCTTGCATTTATTGCTTACTTTTTTGGTCATTTTGTTCCTTTTTCTCCTTCTTGATTTTTCAAGTGGGTTTTATTGCTGCTCATTTTGGTTCCTTTTTTTTATCATTCTTCATTTTGAAGGTGGTATTCAAGTGGGGGCTTTTGAGAGTCTGATACCATTGTTCTGATTTGGATAGTATTTTGATCTCTTATGATATATATATATTTTTTATTCTTAATTACTAAGGGCAAGAATCAGGGGAAAGAAAAAAATTGTGAAATCATTTGATTATTTTCTTAAGAAAAGAACCAAGACTTTTGAGCTCTCATATTTATTCTTAAGAATCATTTTCTTGAGGGAATTCTATTCTCTCATATTTTTAGCTACACACTCAAGAGAGTTATCAGTTGACGATACTAAATCAGTGTGTTTTAAATTTAATTAAAAATTGAAAATATTAGAAATTTGTTTTGGAATATTGATTTAATTGTGTATCTGTTTGGAAGAGTTTACAACTTAAAAAGGGTGTGTTCTTACATGACCGTCCATGTGTGTTTGTTACTCTCATTTTATAAAAAGTTGCAACTTAATACATACATACTGGGTGACAGTTGTAACTTAAGATTTGTGATAGTTTAATCGGAACACAAGATGTTAAAAAAGGCGAATTTGCTGCTCTATTAATGCAAGTACCCCTAATAAATTTGACTCGTGAGCATACTCATTTCTTAAATTATTTAGAGCTGCTATTGCCACACCAACTTTTTATAATGCCACAACAATTCCTATGTAAATCACCAAAGAATTGAACAAAATTGGTGAGGGGTTAGTAAAAGTTGGTGCATCAATAGTAACTCATTATTTATCACACTCCATTGCAGCATTACAACACTGTTCAAACAAGTATAGTTGCTTACAATTATGATTAGGCTAATGTAAAATCCTACACTCAAAACAGATATCTTAAAAAAGAAAAAAAAAGACCTGTCAGCCACTCATTTTCTTTATTTTTAATTGGGGTGTAAAAAGTAAAAAAATTGGGGGCCAATGTCAGTTCTGTATAGTATGTTCTATTTTGATAAAAAGTATATGGAAATTATGACATAGAATATGTAATATAAATATACATCATTCTATTTATTTGGAAGTAAATTATCAGATCGGGTTGTTAATGGTCTGGGACATCAGTTGCTCAAAATTTTATTTTTTTTGATATATTGGGGTCAATATTGTGTTGGTTGCTTATCAATATTATCATTGGAACCTAAATCCTTGATCTGGATCTGAATCTTAATTATCAGATTAACAATTTGGTTTCTGATCAGATCAGATCAGATCTGATCCATCGACAGCCCATTCCAAACATAGGGTCTCGTTCAGCACCAACCATTTTTGTCCTAGATGGGTTAGAAGTTTTGGAATGAAACCTACACAGCTCCTAAAGCATAAAGCATCATCCACTCTCTCATAAAAAGCAGATTGAAGTCTGGGGACCAATTCTCGGCTTTTTACCTTTCCATAAAATTAAAAGGTTGTTTTAATAGAGAGTCCTCAAATTCAACTACTATTTCCATATTCTTTCTCCCCTTAAAGTTTGAGAAAACTCTTTCTTAACCCCCTTATTTTTTATTATTATTTTTTTTTCCAATTAGTTCTACATTCCTTCCAAGTAAATCATTTATTTTTAATAAAAATACTCCTCTCACTTTACATTTATAAATTATATTGTAGAAAGATATTTATAATGAGTTGTGATGAATGTAATAGTAATTTGGGAAGGGCACATAATCATTGATCTTTTTCTTCGGGATACACTTGAAAAAGATTTGCGATTCTGTTCCCTTACCACATCAGCAACGTACACGCCAGGTATGATTTACCGTGTGCATTCATCATTATTCATTTATAATATACATAATGTTTAAACTAAACTCACAATATCATTAAAATTTTAAAATCCAAATAACTTATTATTTACAAGTGAGGTTCCTGAATTAGATTGTTTCATCTTTTATGTTGAAAATTTGGAAATCATAGTATATATATATATATATATTTTTTAAATTCTCTTTTTTGTACAATCAACTTCTAAAATAACAAACTGATCAACAACAAAAAATTCTAAAATAAAAAATATATATAAAGATTGTCACATTTTGGACATTATATTTCTTGAAAAAACATTTATTTCTTAAAATATTAAAAGATATATCCAACTATAAATGAATGATTATATATATAAGAAAAGCATTTTTTTAATTTTAAAAATAAATAATATTTGTAAGATATGTAATTTCAATGACGCTCAACATTTTTGGATCAAATACAATGGCTACAAGACTATTAAATAACGTTTTGTATTTTAACAAAACTGAACATCCCCATAAATATGTACCATTGTGTATCCTGAGAAAACAAAAATCTATGGTTCTAACTCATACCACGTCAAGAAACGTATGTCAGAGGGGGTGTCCGAATACCTCCCTTCAGCTTTGCCGAAGTTTCAAACTGATGATAACTTGACCTTGTTCTACTTTGGAAGAGTCATGCTAAATAACCTAAATACCCTTTTCAACCTTTAGTCCAATCTTTTTATTATTTTTAATTTTATTTTAAACTACTTCTACGATAATTGTTTCTTTCTTGTCCCCCCCCTTTTCTTCCAACCCGGAAATTCTACCTTATCAAACGTTCTATGAAGAAACTAAAATTTTGGGATGTAGGAGATCATGAATTTTGAATAGAAAAATTGTTATTTATGTGTGGGTTTTATCCCAGCCATTAGATGTGTTTTAATCTAGTGGTAGGATAAGTTCCTCTTTTGGAACATTATAAATAACAATATTGGAATATGGTACATGACAATTAGTTTAGTTGGTAAAGTCTTTGGGCAAGCTAAGATTCAAATCTCGTGAGCATGGAGTCAATTACTAAACTCATTAAAAACAGGCTCACCTATAAGGAAATTTAAAAACAAAAATTGGGATATTTTAAGGATTAGATTTTTGAGAGATTAACCTGGTAGATCCAACTGTCGCATTTTTATTACAAAAATTTCTTTGAAGTTCTGACAACTCCAGGAGAGTTTTACTTTATGAAGTTTGTTACCCATAAAACCTCACTTTATCAAATTTGTTACCAAACAAACCTTGGAGTTGGGATCCAAGTCATAAAATTCAAATTTATGAGGTTAATTTGTTACTCAACATGCTTTGGAGTGGATTCTAACCCCATCATTTTGTGAAACATGATTTGATGTCATAGGGTTATAAAGGATAAAATTATGGGGACAATGACTGTGAGGGACTCTTTATTCAATGTATGTATTGATTAGTCCCCTAGAAAAGAATACGGACCATTTAAGTCCCAATTAATAAAATATTCACCTACTAAGGATATTTTCAAGATTTTTAAAGAAAAATAGTTGAAATACCCTTTTAAAAACTTTACAAAGTGATTTAATCTAAAAACATACCGAGTCAAATAAAAAATGTGATAAATTTATTTGTTATTAATATTTTTGTGAAAATAAAAAGTAAATATTTTTATTTATTAAAATCTATTAATAAATTCAATATAATTTTCTTTGACTCATATAAGTAAACTTGCTAATTTTTTAGTTGAATCAATTCGAATCAACATTCAAGTCGAGTTTTAAAATAATTAATTTTTTTTTAGTAAATCTAATATACATTGATCAAATTAGTTTGATGATGATGATAATCATACTCATCTCCATCATCATCATCTATAGGGTTAAAAATCACTAATTTTGCGAAGAGAGAACAAGGATTTTTTTTTTTTTTTTATTTAGATCTTTTATTATTATTATTATTATTTTTTCCATTGTTATATAAGAGTTGATCATAGTCAAGAAGTATGCTACTAATTTTAAAACATGGGATTACTTCAAATATTCTCAGATAAACATGGTTCTTTAAACTTCAAAATTCGTTAAAATGATAATTATGGTATTTTCGCTTCAAAAATTCTTTTTAGACTAATATTTGATAAAATGAATACTAAAGAGGCCATATATTTTCATAAGGGAGTTTTTAGTACATATTTTCAAAAAATAGGTCTCTGGGGTCATTGTCCCTAAGATTATAAGAACTTTAAAAAAAAATTTAAAAAAAAAGGATTAATTTTTATCATTGAATTTTAACTTTAAATTTGGGAGTTCGGTAGCTATCCATTTTCAACACCTACGATCCAATTCAAAAATGTTTTTGGTTTTAGTTTTTTCTTTTGAATCTGAGTTCGTTTTTTCTTTTGAATCTGAATTCTTCCCGGCAACCTAGAATGCTTGTTTGTTGGATTTCTAATTTGATAAATCACGTGGACCCAACAATCTTTAATAAAATTTGAAATCATACTTAAATTAGTGGGTTTTTTCAAGTCAAATTTTATCATTAGTCTTCTATGAAATCTCAAATTGACTTCTATGCTCAAAAAATTTCTCAGTCACACTTTTGCTATTACCACCTCAATTTATATGTAAATCACCAAAGAAATAAGACACATCTTGGTGGTGGTGTTAGCCAAAGTTGGAGTAGCAACATTAATTCTCTCAAATATACAACAAAATGTGGTGGGTAAGTCAAAATCGCACTTAAAATAAGAGAGATTCCCATTGCTTCATATGTAAATCACCGGAGAATAAGCACACATCTTTGGTGTGGCTTGGTAAAAGTTGGTGTCGCAATATAAACTCTCCAAAAACAAATAATCAAATTGAAACAGAAAGATTCTCTAACTTCACGGATGAATATATGAATGATACTTGGGCCGGCTCTACCCAACAAAACACTTTAATTAAATATCTAAATCCCCTCCAGAGTCATCTCCCCACTCACATACATTACTACAAGAATCCGAATGTTACAATAAAGAAGCCCAGTTGAAAGAAGAACATCAAATTCAAAGAAGAAAATGTCAAATCAAAACAATTCTTTTGTACTTTATTGACAAAATTTTCTTTAAAATTTACAATTATCTCTGTAAAAGATCCACCAAACAGGGGAAAAAAAAGATTTAAAATTTACCAGTAAAAATTAGAATGGCATGATATGTGTGGTTTTTGTCTCATAACTTGAAAGACAAGATTTCGAGTTCACACGAAAGATCTTAATCAAATCGCTGCACATCTGTCGAATCGAAGGTGAACAATTACTCTGCATCAACAGCAATATCTTTGTAAATCCATTGTTCTTCATCACTGCTTCCTGCGCTTTCTGATCCCTAAAAAGATAACAAACGCTCCACAGTATCACCGCAGCGTGATCTGTCGCAGCTTTCGAAACCTTCAACATCTTCCGTACAATCTCAGTAACACAGATCGGATCCTCACAGATCGCAATCCGACCTTCTGTACAAGTCGACAACATCTCCAATAGTTTTAAAACTTTTTCTGTAATCGAAACATTGGAATCGAATTGAGAGAGTAATTTCCCCAATTTGTGAATTGATACAAACCCTAGAATCCTTAATTTGATCCGTCTAAGGTTTGATACGGCGATCAAGCAAGATAGACCAGCGTGGATCGCTGTTGGATCCGTTTCGGAACTAATGAGCCTTAATAACTCGAACAAAATCCCTTCTTTTTCAGCGATTTGAAGCTTTGATTCTGGATCAATTGCTATTGTCTCCAAAAACCTAGCTGATTCAATCCTTGAATGCAAGCTTCCTTTGTTCAAAACCAGAACAATCGAAGACAATAACTCTTGATTTCTCCCAAGTGATCTCATCAATCGTTTTTTATCTCCGTAATCCGTCAAAATCAAATCCAAAACCCTGATCGACTGTTCAAACACTCGAATCTTCTCCTCACAATGGAGATCCACATTGCTAAGAACACCAACAAGAGCCGGAACAAAACCTTCGATCTTTGCCAAAAACTTCCTATTCTCATCGCAAAATTTCGCGAAATCAGAGATTTTCAACAAACAATCGAAGCAATTTTCATCCATGTTTTCGATCTTCCTGATCAAATATCTCGCTTCTTGGGGTGAGATCGAAGGAGAACCATCAGATTCAGATGAGTTGTTGATGGATTTCGACCAAACCTGAATCAAACGGTGGAGAGTGTGATTTGGAACAAAATCTTTACTAGGTAAGATCTGCATGGTTGCTGGACAGGTATTATTGCCGTTATCGAGCCATTTTTGGATGCTGGATCGATCGTAGGTGACACCAGTACAGAGACTTACAGGAGATCTCATTACGTCGAGTGAGATCGGACACTGGAACAAGCTTGGAACATTGATGAACAAATCGTTTCTCACCATTTTCGTCTCTTCGAGATTGAATTTCGATAGAACTCAGAGATCGCAGAAGAAGAAGAAGAAGAGTAGTTTAGGTTTGAGATAGAGAGAGAGAGAGAGACGACAAGGGTTTTGAGGAGAAAACTAGAATTGGTCAAAGGAGATGATGTCAGATAGAGAGTACTTTTTCTTTGGTCAATGTTGGAGCTCTTTTATAAAGTCTCTGTGTTTGTGGGGATATAATAATAGTATACTCCCATCGTGGGATTGTGGGCCCCACAGATCACTTAATTTAGTGTGAGACCCACGTTATGCACTTTACGTAAACAAGGAAAGATGCCCCTAATTTTTATTTTATTTATTTATAGTGGTATTAAGAAGTTGCGCAAGTGTTAGTAATTTGTAAAAATCAGTAATTAAATATTAGAAACCATCATATCATTTTGATTTAGCAATAACTATCTTCGATCATTGTCAAAGAAAATAAGATTGTGTACTACTTGTATCCTTGAGATTCTTGCTATGTGATCTTCCTCTTCGAAAGTGTTTCTTAAACTTCTGATTTTTTTTTCATTGTACTTGAAATTATATCTCAACGATCAGATTAATTGTAAATTTGACAAAATTTCTACTTTTGCTCTAATGTAGATTGTATATCTTCATCTTTGATGATTACTTATTCATGTCTTCGAGATGTTTGGTCAAAGAGCATGCTCATTTGGTCATATCAACCATTGATGTGATCATGTGTGTTGGTATGAGCGTTTTTTTTCTTCTTTTTCTTCAATGAAGTTTAAGGAACGTTAGGTCGTGTGTGTATTTGATGAGTGTGTGGCAATTTTGGATAGACTTTTTTGAATTCAATATTAAAAATATTAGTTTACATGAACCTATTAAATATAATGTGTGTCGGGGGATTAGTCTTTTGAAACATATGTTTGTTGGTTAACACTTAGTACCCTGAGTCCTTCACGCATGCCTTGGATACAATTGTCTAATTTTAACCTAGTCACTCAAGATTTTAGCTCTTGGGGGTATATTTTGTTTGGAAAGATTCTATATCGATCTTGTGTTTATATCATGCTTTCACAAGGATTACGCATTAAAATCTTCAAAAAGACTCTTGTATCAAACTACAAGTTTCTTCATATGTATCATCATCATGGGTATAATTTTTGTTGTAGTTATCGATGTAGTTTGTAGAGCCTAATAGTACTGATCAACAAAAAGGTATTGTAAAGAATGCAATATGCAATTGCGATTTTTCTTTTCATTGTGGAATCGATGTAACCCATAGACATACATCAACTTTGAGGGAACCACATAAAATCTGTGTTTTTGTGTGTGTTTGTGTGTGTGTGTGATTGCATCTTGTCTTAGGATTGTATCTCGATTTGTATTCTTAGCTCAATTGCACCTATTTTCTTGACAGTTATAGATTCCATTGTAATCAAGTTCAAATTTAGTATCATTAGACGGGATTGGTTCAAATAAATTTAAAAAGAAAAAAAAAAGGGGGGAAGGCGAGGGGGGATAAACTAAAAAAAAAGTCTGAGTGAAGGGAAATATTAAGAAATAGCTAATTATATAGAAAAAAGTTAATAATTTTTAAAATAATCGACGATTATTAATGTCGTCTTTCTCAAGACCTTGGCTATTTTTCTAAAAAATTTCCTTCAATTTTCACTGAAGTTTGGTGAGTTTTGTGAACATATGGTATATACAAACCATTCACGGTGGTACCCTAGAAAAAAAGAACTCATTCATGGTGGTAAACAGATCAGCTTATCCTCCTTGGATTTAATTTTATATTGTGCATAAGCCGTACTTAGGCTGCCTACCTCTCCCAAGCGATTGGTGTGCGTCAAGTACTAGGTCGACATGGTTGACATGGTTCTAGTGAGACACATTATTTTGAGTTTATCAAGCTTTTAATTTGGTCCCAGCATTCTTACGGCTTCTCCCACTATGGTAGCTAGGTTTCTAGTTGCATTATAAGGCTGTTGCTCCCATAATCGTCTGGTTTGATGGATTATGATCCCACTAGGGTCGGCTAGAATCCTCTTATTTATCTTAGAATTAATTTGTAGGACTTATATTGGATGACTTTATGTGTGTAATTGGATGGAGTGTGGGTTTGATAAGGGCTTGTTAAGTGATGAGGAGACCCCGACTTCCGTCTAAACCAAGTCCATGATTGTTTGGACATGATTGCAGATGAAAAAAAAAAAACAAAAACAAAAATAGATTGAACTAATGTTACGGGTATAACATTTACGTCATATGTGCATGAGATATTAGTCATTTATAATCCTCTTTCGTCATGCCCTAGTTGTTTTATAAACTCCCTCTCTTGGTAGAGTTCTTTTGCGAACATTTTTAATGTCTAATACATGTGTTTAAACATTGTCCGATGATAATGACTTTAGTACCTTACATGATCTAATGTTACCCGCCTTTTTGTTGAGGCATCTACCTATCCTAAAACAACATTTTGCAAGGTGATTCCCATCCATCATTTGATTCCTCCCTTAACCCAAATTTTCATCCATTTGGACTAGATATCATCTATCATTTATTATTTGCATGAGTCCAGCCAACACTTAATGGGTTGGCCTAGTGGCAAACCAAAGTTTTGATAAGCTTCTTGGGAAGGGTAGGTCAAGTGTTCAAAATCCCATCAAGTTATGAATCTCGAGATTACCTTCTAAGATTCATTTGACCCTCGATCCAATTTAATGCATTTAAAGACTTTTTGAGGGTTAATACATGTTACATAAGTCATAATTCAAGAAAATTATAAAAAAAAAACATATATATATGGGTCGGGTTCGTAGACCCCCATTACGACCCCCTTTGAGACACACCATTTTGTCTTATATGGACAAAAATGTTTGGAATAGGCTGATTTTTTGTGAGGGTGATTTCTATGGTGAGGAGATCATCCTTGCCAAAAATCAGCTCATTATGAAATTTTTAGTCCCATGTTTATAAGTTGAAAAATTTTAGACTGTCCAATTTTTGTAAATCAATTTTGATGGGGTTAGAAGTTTTGGAATGTGATGATTTTTTGTCAGGATGATCCCCTCATCACAGAGATCATTCTCACAAAAAATCAGCCCATTCCAAACATTTTTGCCCATATAAAATAAAATGATATGTTGCAAAGGGGGTCGTAATAACACCATCCTATATATATATATATATATATATATATATATTTCGATTTCGGACATTAATTTATCTGATTAAAGCCTACATGAGGTTTTCAATCCTGCACCACCGAATGTAAACAATATGGACTATTAAAATAGAGAATCAATAGATATTAATTAGCATGGATTATATAGCCCTTAATTAAACCAACAATAAATGTTGCGTGACAAAAAACAAATAAAAACAAAGACTTGGTCTTCGTTTTCAAAGACCAAAAAACAAACATTTCATGGTGGTGGGGTTAGGAATTCATGAGGCTGGCAGGCCTAGACTAGTAATTAGGTGAACAAATATAAATAGGAAATAACAGTTGTAGTGCGACATGGGTGTCTGACTCTCTGACCAACTACTTGTATTTCTACGCCAAGTTGGTAGGTCTACATTGTGTCCATTTCTTTAATATTTCAAGTCAAATCTCACACAAAGAGACCTCATCTAGTTTTCTTATTATGGTAGTTGTTACATGAAATGTGATGGGAGGATACACGTGCCCTATTGTCAGAAACGCATTAATTTTGATGTTAGTCATACAGCTGTGATCCTGTGACATGCAAGTAAGCCAATAGCATTAAATACTCGTCCCAGATGAAGACGACATGTGCGAGTTCGTTTAGGTCGAGAACATAGATGATTTGTTCGATATATTAAAGATATTCTATCGATTAAGATCTAGTTTTAAAATTTTGGCTAAGTCAACTGGGTTTTGTGTTTATTGATAAAAAAAAAGTAATTAAATTTTTTTTTTAATCATTTAAATTTTTGTTATCTATTTCAAAATAAGATAAATCGACATGATTTATTTTTTGATAATTGAGATTTTCAGGTCCTATTAAACACTTGACTAATCCTTGGGATACATGCAATTCCCTTTCCCCCACATGGGAATTCAAACTTAGGGTCTCTGCGTCATGATCTTGACCGTCTCACGAACTCTTCAGATTAATACACAAATACTCATAAAATAAGAATTTGAAAAAATGCTCAAGAAAGATTTTTTTATTAAATTTAGGTAATGTTGTTGACTAACATAGTCATGCTCCCATTTGTTTGAATTTTCTCAGTGGCAATTTGTTAAATTAAATCCACTTATTCAATTAGATCAAGTGTTTTGATGCCTTTTGAGATGTCATTTGTGTGTCATTATCACGTATGGCCCTAGTCCCATGCTGAAAGGAGCATTCCCACTTAGTGATCGATTCGCTAATTCACACAAATCTAAAGAAATTATCACAGACGAACCACATGCAGGAAAACACGTGTGATTCTGATCAGAGTTTCCTTTGATATCTAATAACATTGCTTCTGCTCGTCATTGGTGCACCTCTCCTACCTATTTCCAGTTAATGATACACTTGAAAATTTTTAAGATAAATACTTTTGAGAATAAATTCAAAGAATTTTTGTTAGAAGTTGAAGACAATGATAATTAGGTAATTAGTCTATGAGAGAAGACCCAATTAAGAGACAATTTCATCTTACTAGCTCCACCCCTAATGTCATCTATTCCTTTTTGATCATCCAAATCAATATAAAGTTTAAGGATTCCCAATCTATGTTTACTTATTTGCATGGTTTAGATTTTCTCGATTTTTCTAAAGATTAGGGAGTGGATAGATAATACCTAGGATTATTTCATTTCATTTTTTTTTTCCAATAGAAAATTCTCCATATTAAGTGATGTGGGACTCAATCTTTACTCATAAATGAATGTGGGTCTCAACCCTTATTTGCTTATAATAATTTAACTCAGTGGACCAGAGTAGGAAGGTTGGACTACTGTTGCTAATTAATGTTTCAAAACTCGTCTGCTCGGCTCAATTGAATCGTGAATTGACACGACAAAAAAATTCGTCGATCTACAAATTCGATCAAATTGTGCGTTATATTTAATATTCTTTATGAGAAAAATATGTAAATATAGTTCGAAACCTAAAAAATATTTGTAAAATCTAGTTTTTTTTTTGTTTTTTCAAAATGCTCATAAAAATTACTTTTATGGACCGTCCACTTAAAAGGGTGTTCTCAAATGGATTATTAGAAAATATGTTTTTTTTCAACATTTTCAAATTATAAAAATATTTTTATTTTTTCCATCTTGGGCATACAAACTTGGTATTTCGGATCACTTTCTGTTAGTGCAAAATCTGTATGAGGCATTTTTTTTGAGCAAACAAGAGATTTTATTAAAAAACGATATGGGGTAATAAAATAATTGAGTCCCGTTGTAACTTGTCTACAATCATAACTTAATGGGGGAAAGTAACGTTAAAGATAACATCAACTTCAATACTCATAATTGTTTTCTTGTCTATTATAATTTTCTTTGCTTCTATACTCATAATTTTTCCAATATTTAGCATCTAATGTTTGCATTTAACGTTAATATTTCACTTTTATACATATATAAGGGGCGTTCAAGGGACATCAGTAAAAACATACGAAAAAAAACAAACATTATTTCAAATATGGGTTAGAAATTTTGGATTGAGCTGATTTTTTGTGACGATGATCTTCTCATCATAGAGATCATCCTCATAAAAAATCAATTCAATTAAAACTTCTAACCCATTTTTTGAAAAATGATTGTTTTTTACTTATTTCCCTTGAACACTTATATATATATATATATATAGTTTGTATAAGATGTTTTGAAAAAATAAGAGTTCAACTAATTTTAGGAAGGGAATTTGGTATAATTAGCGAGGACACAAACTTACAGAGTTTGCCAAATAATATTTGATAAAATCAACATTACTTGCCTGAATTGGTCCATAATTTCAAGATTTTAAAACAAGTCCAGAAGGTAAGGAGATGATCCAATCATGTGAGTTTGATACACGTATGTGAGTTCTAGAAGGATATCCCACAACTTAGGCTTAAAATCCTATTGATCTTCACCTCCGTTAACTACTAACTATGCTTTCCTACCAATCAAAAAAGGAAAAAAAAGAGTTCAAGTTGAGAAGGAAATCTCATACCATCAAGTATTTAGCAAAATTACCTTCGTTGAATCCCTCGATTCAACAAATCACCATAAAATTGTAAAAATTTTGTTTAGGAATGCTATTAGAAGACAATATTAGTACAATGATAGCTATTTAGTTGACACAAATGATCAAAGTTATGAGTTAACGATCATTTTCCAATGGATTTGATATATAAATCTATAACCAAGTTTGGATTATGTTATTATTCAATAAGGATTCAATTTGATTAATCCTAATAAATTTGAGAAAATTTCATAAAAAAATGGGATATTCAAAAAATAAAGAAACGATGTTTTTGGATTTTTTTTTTTTATCAAAATCAATTATCCTTGACCTCACTAAAAATCACATTTTGTTCTCGAGATTTTAAAGAAAATTAAGTTTTGAGGGTGAAGGATAAAATTGATACTATATTATTATAAATCGGTTAGTCCATATTTCAGAAAATTTTATGAATTTTGAAAAAAATTATCTTGATAGACTTGTTTTTTTATCTATGCTCATAAATTCATATTTACTTTAATGAGTCAAACACTATTCAAATTTATTTGCTGAGTTTCTAAACCATAAACCAAACGCATAGATTCCCAGTTATGGAAAATTACACAAACCAACATCAATCATAATTGAGTATTGTTTGATTTAACTAATGAACGATGTAGATTCATCTTCTACAAACTACTTAATTGTAGATGATTCACATTTAGAACTTCTCTCATAAACTAATAATCAAATTTAGATTTGTAGATCACACAGAATCTATCCATCCATCAATCTTTTCATTCGAATATATCTCACGTCACTGTGGGGCCATCACTATTTGCATTTGACATGATAGTGTTGATTGGCGAGATGTGCGGCTTTCTAATATACACCCCATCCTCACGAAGAAAGCGGGCCCTGCACTCAACCCATCTCATTCGCTGCCACGTGTCACATCAATCAAAGTCTTTTTCAACTCTTTTTGGTGGGCCCATACTGCAAAAACAAAAAAATATGATTGATAAAATTTTCAACTTTGAGAAAAAATTTCTCCATCGATTCAATGTAGATAATCCACTAACAATCCTTTAATAAAGCCCATGATGAAATCATATCTCAAAATTACCAATCAAGCTGACTTTTGATTATCCCAAAGGGAGTGCTAAATAATATTGGTAGTGGGCCAAATACAGAGCCATATGAAGCTAAACGTTAAAAAATTTAATCTCAATTAAGAATTTATACACCTAGCTAGGAATGGAATGATTATTTATTCATTTGCTCGTAATTATTTGAATTTGGATACATTTTATTATCGAATTAAGATATTTAGGTAAAATTTTCCATAATTATTTTATTTAAAAAATTTCTAGATTTAAATATGAATGTATCATATCCGTTTTCCAAACTTATAATGGAAACATCACGATGAGGTATATATGTGTAACAAAAGTTAGGACTCATCCATCTTTCATACGGTGAGGTATATGCATATTGGATATAGGTATTTACTTAGAAATTCTGGTTCGAGTTGAATACACTTATCTTTAAAAACAAATGGATAAAAAGTCGTATATAGATACGTATATAAATCTCATCATCTGTTCCATTTTTACCTTTAAACTTGATTCTATTTTTTGGTTCAAGATCATGGGTTTGCAGATTAGTCTATTTGATGACAACAAACCATGGTCCAACTCAAATTTGATGAGCTTGCATGAGAATTATGAATAGAGTCGTGATTTTCTGACTCTTCAACAATGTTAATAAAGTTTATATTTGACGATCGAAGGTCGTCAAATTTCATAAAATTCAACGGATTAAGGCGTAAAAATTTTCATTGTCATTTTTCTCTTGATGAATCGAAACCGTCAAATTAATAGAGGATGAGAGAAATTTGATGGCTCTAAACCGTAAAATTAAGTAATATAAAAAATTTCAATAACCATGACTCGATGAAATTCAATTTCTAAAATTTGTGAGTTTTCATCCGTTGAATTTTCACAAAATGCCCTCTACTCTCTTAACTTGACATGTGCATAGAATCATAGATTTTTTTTCTCGGGATACATAATTATACATTTCCATAAATATATGCAAGTGTGTATCCCGAGAAGAAAACTATGATTCTATACACATGCCACGTCAGGAAAGCAAAGCAGGGGGGATGGCTGTTGAAATTAAGTTTCAAAATTTTAATTAATAAAGGGACTTAACCAAGCCTCTTATATTCTCAGGATGAATGAATCGGGTTAGCGGGTCATACCACCCGCTAGACAGCCTTGCATAAAGCATAAATGTGCTGATTGACACTCTCTTCAGTCCATCCAGAATTAAAGGACTTCACTGCCAATCCGCACGGATAGTAAGTAAACAAATTTCGTCCTTTTCTCTCATCACCAATTGGGAAAAACTTTGAAGCAGATCACCCGCTTCAAAATTTCGATAAACCCTCTTCCTTGAGTTACACGTGGCGTATTAAGAGATATCTAAAATATTAATAAAAAAGTAAGATATAAATTAATTAAAAAATCCACGTGTCAAGTAAATAAGGGTTTGTTCAAAATTTTGCCGCGGGATGGCCATTTCAAAGTAGGATTCATTATCAATTAGTTGTCCTCCCTTCTCTCTCTCTCTCTCTCTCACACACACGCAACACCTTTTGAAAACTAATATTATAATCCAAAACACACGTAAGGACTTAAATTAACAGTTGAAATTCCTTGGTCGGCCATTAAATCTGATGTGGGCCCAACACCAGACACTCACCTAATCAGAGGACACACAAGACTCTTTTTCATCAGCTCTCCATCACTTCTTTTTATTTGCTTTGCTTTCTTTATCCTCTTAAAGACCTGTTCAAACTTCAACTTCAAATCCCTTTCATGCTTTTTGTGTGTCTCTACCATTATGGGTAGTGTTTGGAACCACAATATTTTGGGATCACCTCCCCCTTCTAATCCTCTCAAAAGCGTTTTTTTGGATTAAATTTTTTTATTTTAAAATGTCAATGGTAAGTAATTTTTTGAAATTATTTCCTCTAGATATCGTCTTGTCCTTATCATCAATCACTATATGATAACTTAAACATATCTTGTGCCTTTATTCCACCTTATCAAGTAAAGCCATGCTAAATTGATTTAAAAAAGACAATCAAATAAATTCAACTAACGTGGATTGTGCATAGAACTATAGATTTTTTTCTCTCTCCATGTATATATATGAATCCGTACATATTTCTCATCAATTGAGTGTATTTGAGTGTTTTTTAAGTTAATTTAATGTTATTTTATCGAAGATTGAATTTATCCTTTTTTTTTTCTCACGTAATGCTTCAACTTCAATATTCTTTTAAATATAAATTTGAAGAGTAATCAATCGTCTTTGAACATGCCCATATCGTTTGAGTGAACTTTATTTTAGTTTATCATCTAATAAAATTGTTCATAAGTTAGAAGCAATTCAGACTGTTTCCAACTTTTTATAAAAATCTCATGTAACTATTCTATCTTACAATTTTTCTTGAACAATAATCCCCCCCTAAATTTTAAATTGATGACGAATACTTCCAAAATGTTTGTAATATATAAATTAATGATAAAAAATATTGAAACTTTTTATGCCAAATAACCTAAATTCCCTAGATCTTAAAAAGAAATTTCTAAATACTCAAGGAACAACTAATCTTGCAAGTCATTCTAACAAAATTGATTCATGGAGAAGTGATTCCTACAGAAGCACTTCCATAGACTGCATGACATTTGTTCCAGACGAGGCCTTACTAATAAGACTCTTAACATTACTACTTGTTGTATCTGATCACACCACCCTAACAACGAAACTCACTCAATCAAACATATAGACACGACCCTGCATTTATTTCTCCATGTTTCCTCCCTGCCTTATCGTTTGCTCCTCAAAGACTTCGAAAACAAGTTAATATCTTTCTATATTCTTATACATTTTACTCTCTCTCTCTCTCTCATAACTTTTAAACTCTGGGTTTCTTAGTTTTCATCATCTTCTTAAATTATCTTGTTTGGTGAGATGAATCTTTGTTCGAAAAGACCTGTAATTTTACTATTGTGGTTATTCTTGGTTTTCATCTTGCTTGTTGGGCACTGTCATGGATCAAGAAACTCTCAAGTTCTTGAAATTAAACCAAGATCTTCAAATTCTGGATACTTCTTTGGGTTCTTGCCTAAAACCATGCCGGTCCCTCCTTCTGCTCCTTCTAAACAACACAACGACATTGGCTCACAAAGCCGGAATTCTCCTTGATGATTAAAGAAAATTTGAAGGAATGAAAAAGGTGATATGGGGTCCTCTTCTTCTTGATCTTATATATTCTTTTTTTTTTTCTTAATTAAATTAAATGGAGTTTTTGTTCTTGGGTTTTGACGAGAAGGGTTTTGGATTAGAAGTTGTGATTATAGTTTTATGGTTATTATGATGTGTTCTACCTTTTCACTAAAGGAGAATTCTCTCTTGTAACCAGTAACTGATATTCAGAGGAGAAGATTTCCTTTTTGATGTGCAGCAAAAATGGGTTGACAGAAGGTTCTTTAGATGGGTTTCTTTTCTTTTTCTTTTTTGGAGAGAAATTTTTGTAGAGACAATATAGATGATAAATACAACAATTTTAGTTGTATAAGCTATGATACTTCTTTTGATTATTATTTTTTTTTTCACACCATGTGAGGGATTAATGAATGAATCAGTCAAACTTGTTTGATGGGCCTACTTACTAGTTCATAATTAAGTTATTCATTGTTATTGATTTTAAGGTTGAATCATGATTATCTACATAATTAATTTCCCAATTGTTTGGTCTTCTTTAGCTAAATTTGAAATTTCTAAATTCAACTTAGGTTATTATTTTAACATTAGTAATAATTTTAGATATTTAAAGTATATATATATTTTTTTTGGGTAATTTATATTCAAGAAATTATGTATCACATTTCTTAATTATATTATATAACATTATGAATCAAAAGTAACTTTAAAAAATATCTACATAATATTGCTTTTTAACACTGTGGGGTCTGGTGATTAGTGTGAGCAGCTCAAGTCGTTTTCAGTATTTTATGATCACTATTAGTCCATGAGTAGAAGAAAGAAACTTTGGTAAAAAAGAAAAAAAAAAGTACATGTCCAATTCTCATTAATTTATAGATGATGTGAGCCTGTGTCTTCAATGCAAATAGTATTTGATATATAAAGGGTACAGATGGTACCTTCACATGTCACATTCACTTTAGAGTACTATACTATAAAATCCCATTAAATAGTTTACTGTTTGTGTTAATAGTATTCCACCATTGGATTTCATCATTTTATTTCGAAAATTTTACAGCTCAATGGTTTATTTTTGGCATTTAAGCTTCAAGCTCATTTCTTGATAATTTTCACAAGCTTACACTACTAGTAAAAGACCACCGAGGACCTTTTCTGAACATGTTTATAATTTTTTTAATTAAAAATTTTGATTTGGAGTTTTGTGTTAAGAGAGTAGATCATCCTCAAATTGCTTAACTTTCTTTCAATCAAACAAGCTTCAAAGTAGTTTTTTTTTTTCCTAAGATTTTGTCATTAATTTTAATATAAACTTATTAAGGTTGTCAATGGATGGCTTTGGACACTGGAATGAAAGAATAAGATTTGTTTGGCCAACCTCACATCTTTGGGATAAGACTTTGTTATTGTAGTTGTTGTCAATGGACTAGATTTCCACTTAAATTGATATTTTTTTCTTCTTCATGAAAAGCAGATATGAAATAACAAATCTAATGTTTCACCAAGATTTCGAATAGTTGGCTCAAATTAAAGTTGGTTTTGTTTCGCTTCTTCTTTGAAAAAAGACTTGATTCAATAATATAGGATGATTCTACGAGGGTTCAATCATATATCCTATCGCCCCCCATTAAAAAAAGTGAAGTATGTAAATTATAAAATATATATTTTTGTTTAAATATATGCTTTATATTTATATTTCATAAACATTTGTGTATCAAATTGATTTTGATCTGTTCAGATTATAATTGAATTGGATTTAGAATGTTTTAGTTTAGATTAGAACATGATATAGTAAGTTATTAGATCTGAGTTAGATCCAACTAATTTTGGCTCAATTCTGGAACATCCACATTATTCGATCCTTGGACAACCTAATTCTTATTATTGAAATAATTGAAAATTTTGATCATTTTTGTAGTTAATAAATTTGAAAACATTACGTTCAAATGCGTGTAAACGATGGCTCGGGCCTTTGTTTTCCACAAAAACAACTGTTGCTGACGTTGCAAATGCAGTCATTTTTGGTAAATGACTAACACAATTCATCGGTAAAAATGATTGTTCATAGCCGTTGTTTAAGTTGGAGATCTTTTTTTTAACGTCAGTCTATGACAATCGTTTTTAAAATTTTCAATTAAAAAAAATTGGTCATTTTAGATTTGTGCATTGTTATTTCGATGCATCCTCATAATGTTCACTCCCCCTTTGCCCATTCCTCCCTTCACAAGTTTAGTCTGTTAGATGATGTTGCCTGCTGCCAGATTGCTAAAATTGTTGTTATTGCTATTGCTGCTTCAGTATTTGATTTGGCAAGACTTGTTGTGGGTTCCAACCAAACCTGTTGGGGGGTGGTATCTATAGAATCAACAATGTAAATTTTATCTTCTTTTTCATTCTTTCTCTCTCCCTCTCCCTCTCATGCTCCTTAAATCAAATGAAGCAATCATCATGAAACACTCTTTGCACCCAGCACTCTCAAAAAGCACTTCTACCCATCAAAACTTCTTCTCCCTTAAATCTAAACCTCATTCCCATCTTATCCAAACAAACCAAACATCATGAAAATCACTTCTCTCACCTTCTTCTTCAGTAAAATCACTTTTTATCTCCTCTGCAACTCTTCCTCCCCAACTTATCTCTTAAAAATTTTCGAAAAAGACCCACTTTATTATCTCCAAGATTGGAATTCTAACACTATTATTAACTCAGATTACTTTCAACAACCATGATCTCTTTTTTAAAATCCTTTCTGGCTCACTTCCCTCATGTAACTTGTTGCTACATCTGCTGCCTCTGATCCTCTAGATTCTGAACAGGGTATGATGACACACCAAATAAAGACTAAAATCAGAAAAGAGCATATTTCAAAAATTACAAAAAGATATCATCCAAAATATTGTTGTACATGTATTATTGAATGCAACTCTTGCTAACTCAAACTCACAAATTTTGAGTGTGCAATTTGTATTTGCCAAATATATTCTTTTATCTTTTTAAATCTCGATGGTACAAATTAGTTGCAACCAATTAGCTTAAGTATCAGCAATAAAACTAGTAATAGGGAAAAAGATAATTAACATAATTAGTGCACCTCAAGTTGGATTATATGAAAAATATCAAAAGAAAATTCTAGGAAGACATTAATGAACCTATTCGTGATGGACATGATATTTATAGAAGACAGATGGGAAAATACAAGTGTTGTTTCTGCAATATGGCGAACTTACTTGACTTGTGCAAGTGTAGCAACCATCAAGGTTGCACATGATCCACTCAATAGTATTTTTTAATTTCAGCAGCCCCCATGTAGAAGAGATACACTCAACTTTACCTGCATTTTGCAAGATATAATCAGGAAAATTTTTAACAACACTAACTCCAAATTTTCATGTCACCTCACCATTACAGATATGGATCCCTCATTTTTATTTAGACAAGTAATGCAATTTAATGATCTAATATAAGTAACAAAAACATTATGATATTACCTTAAGGTTGTAGATACCCTCTTTTATGCCATATCCACTAATTTATTGAACCCATCAAAAGGATTAGCTGCATAAAAAACATCAAAGCATTTAACCGTACAGTAAGAACTTGATGTAGATGAAAGCAATAATACCATTGTAGCAAGAAAACCAAGTGATTCGGTCATACCTCTCTATAGATTAACTCCCTTACATCATCTTTTGTCAATTTCTTCCTTCCAAACTCAAACTAAAGTTTTGATATGGGTTGTGTTAATGGTTCACGATCAATATTCGACAAACCTCGAAAGTATGGATCAACTAGTGCTTAAAAAAATAAACTATCAGAAAACATAATCAATAAGATTCTAGAGATTTTTTTATTGTGAGATGTGACTAGAAATTCATTTTGCATTTTTAAAATATCTCAATTATTAAATTGTACCTCTTCAGCAAATAGACGACCTTTGGTTCAAATGCAAACAGTTGCTCAAGTAAACGAAGAGCCAATGGATCTACATAAGGCAACTTTTGAGTGAAAGGAGCTGCTGGCTTTTTCTGCATACTACTTAAATAACTTCTAGCTTTTTCATTTCGAATATGTAAATGTTATGAAAGACTAAATCAATGGGAAAACATGATACCAGAACATGAGAAATTCAATGAAATGACTCTTAGAAGTACATTTCTACACAAAATATTGGAAAATTGTTTACATGTGACCTTGATCAATCAAACTACCTTCTATGCCACAAACTTTGTCTTGTCAAAGTGAGTTTTCCAAATTCCATAAACCTGCTAGAGATCTGAATTTTTGTTCATAGTTCTATATCATATTACTTATAGAAATCTCCAATTTTACAAAATTCAAAAAACAGTGAAATAGATCAAAACTCTGTCGGAATAATGGAAGAGATAGAGAAGTGCAAAGAGTCTGTTATTGAGAGGAAGAAAATGTTGGAGGAAGAGAAAGAAAGTTTTCAAGAAGCCGCTTACACCATTCTACATATGCCAAACAACAAAGAGATCAGTTGAACTACATAAGGTCCAACATTTTCACTACTACTTTTACTATCTTCATCTAAGGCTTTTTTTTTCCCCCAATATTATTCTTGTACATAGCAAACAAATATGTTTTCTTTCTCTTTTCAACAAAATGAAGATGTGATCATTACCTCTTAAAGTACATTATTCATCCACTTCCAAGCCATCGACCATGAGAATTTTATGCCCCGTTTTTTTTGTTTTTCTTTGGATCCATCAAATGGACACTCTTAATTTTTGTTGTTGTTGTTAAATGTAGACTATTGAAAATAAACGTTGTTCTACAAAACATGCGCAATTAACTATAATTATGTTATTTTACTGTAATTGATACTTTCGCAAGTTAACATGATAAGCAATTACAGCCCCCAAGATATGAAGGCTTAAATGTTTGCATCATTAATCCATTGTTGTTCAGGTGCTTTTGGTGTATTGGTTAGTCCTTATCTAACAGTTTTAGACCCGACACAATGTCTGGGGTTCGTATTCAAAAGTCGGGAAAGGTCTATAAGGTGGGCAGTTTATTTTTGGTTGGTGTTTGTGGTATCATCACTTGAACTTCTGACCTTTCGGTTAAAGTGTTGAAGTATCTTCCATGAAAGCAACCCAATGACGATGCTATAAGGGCAGTTGGATCCATATATGCCACAACGGCCTCCTTAGAAGATCTACACCCAACTAACTGAATGTAGACAAAAACATACTAGAAATTGTAAGAAGACTTACAAAATTAACACCATGATTCCTGATAGCAGACCCAATTCTGAAGGTTTCATTGTATATCTCCTGATATGATTTCCATACATATGGATCCACCTGTGAATTTAAATTTCAATTTAATTTGTACAGCTTGTTCTTTAGTTTTCCAAATCAAACCCATGGCCTCAATTGAGGTTTCAATGATGTTGCAACATGACCATTGCAAGGCCATGGATATCAAGTGATTTCTTTATAGTAATTAATAACACAACATATGAGTAACTATGATTTTGGTATCTAGATTGCAAAAGAAAATAACCCAATTGTACCTATCCATTAACAATCTCACGGCAACCAAACATTCTGTTTTTTGGGTTCTTTTCAATAGAACGACTACAAGGATGGGAACGAGATTCATAAAAGAAAATTTAGAAAACATGAAGATGAATATGCAATGTCTACTGATTTGCTAACATGTAAAATACAATAGAGAATAATTGAGAGAGTCCTACATTTGAGGAGTACCTAGACGGGTCCCAAACGACATCACCAAATGCACGGTCGTGATTTGTTGTTAATAACACACCTAAAATTCGTCGTTTTCATTGTAGCAACGGATGCAATCCATCGCTTAAAAATGGCTGCTTAAAACAGTAGTTCTTTCTGCAAAATCAGAGTCACAAATTACCTATTATGACATAGTGAAAGGTTGCCCATAATAACTGACAATAAATTTAATTTTTTTAATTGAAGAGCAAAGACGTAGTAGTTGAATGTTCTCCCACACATTGTTCAAATTAGAGAAATAATTAATCATACCATGACGTCCTAAAGAGAAACATAAATGTACTCCAAATCCCCTTTGCAAGATCTCCAAGGCCTTTCTTAATTGTTTTTTTTTTAATAATGTTTCCATATAGTTTTTAACAAATTATTGGAGTAGAACCCATCATTCATTTTATTCGAATTATTCATAATTCTTTTCAATATTTTAGAATTTTTTGGAACACATCTTAAGGGTTATGATTAAGTGGGGACGGTTAACACTTTAAGGATGACGACGATACACATTAGAACAACATGTTTATTTGTAATATTATCGAACTCTCATCATATTTAACTTTTCGTGATATTGTTAACAAGCACATTATGCAACTCATGTTCTGATGTAATTTAATGAAGGAGATATTCCCTAGTTTTGAAAGTATAAAAGAAAATATTATATTAGTGAAAATTTCATTATAATTTAATGATTTAAGGTAGAATTTCGTATTTTATCCATTTGATACATCTCTATTATAGATTTTTGTGAGTCTAGTTGACGATCGTGTATAATTTTATCAATCAATATCGTTCAATCAGTTGACGCATTTATTAATTAGTGGAAAGATTAAGAAAAATAAAATTAAAAATAAAGGCGTTCGAGAAAATGTACAGATAGCTTCAATAGACAATAAACTAAGAGAAAGTTCATTAAAGGGATTTGGACAGGTTCAATGAAGGTTGATTATAGTCTCAAATAAAAGAAATATAAAAGTAGAAGGTGCAGATACAATAAAAGGAAGGCCAAAGAAAATGTGAATTAAAACGACAAAAATGGATGAAGGAACAAGTTTCGTTTAACAAACCCCAAATCTTTGGGATGAGACTTCGATAGTTTGATTACACAAATCTCAAATAATCCTGTTTTTTGAGATGGTTAAGAAGATGAGATGTATTTGGATCAAGGAGCATTGCAGAACCAGGCCCAACCCACTTTTCGGAGGATTAGGCTTTTGGATGTTAACTAAGTCCATTTAAATCTCCAGACTGGGCCTATTTTTAAAGTACTAAATTGAGTAGCTTATTGGCTAACAGAACCCAGCCCATCTCTCTCTCTCTCTCACAGACACGCATTTTGGTGCCCCTTGGTCCAAGCCCATCCCCATTCAATTTGGTTGGATCGTCGTACGTTTATTAAAATTAAAAAAAAAAAAAAAAAAAACATTAAAAGTTCTTTGGTAAATTATCATGGCAAGAAAGAAGTTCCCACCTCATTCAGTCTGAGAACTAGTATTCTGATCTTATTTGTGTGTGTATCTCAGGATTATCCTGAACAAGATAATCACGATGACTACGAATTAAAAATGAACGACGGTTGGTTGAGAGTTGATTGATGACATAATAGAAGAGTGCATGCTTGATTAAGAGAAGACTAAACATAAGGAGAGATACCACTAACAAATTTGGACTCGTGTTTGAATATGCATAGAACATTCCTAATATAATCAACTTTTGTTGGAACAACGAATGATGATTATAATTTGATAAATAAAAATGATTTTGACAAATTATGATCAATAAAATCAAGAATTTGCAATTATTATATAAAGGAAGAATTCGAAAGACAATGCACGCAATTTTCTAATATTGATTATGTTAATTTGTTTTCAAAACCTCAATAGGAATTCAAATCCAGCTACGACTGAATAATTTACCAAAACACATTTACACTAAAAAAAGAATTTTATTTTAATAATTTATATAACTTTAAATTTTGGAATCTTTTTTATTATATTAATTTTAGATTTTGGTACGAGAATAACGTTTAGCATCTCTAATATTTTTAGAGAAACTAACAGAGTCACTGATTTCGTGGTCTTCTTCTTATCCTGGATAGTGAATTAAAGTTGAGATTGAATCTAGCCTAATGTATCATTGAAAATGATAGGGATAACTGGGTGTGGTACTGTAGGTTCTAATGTCTTGTTATTCTAATCTTTATCATATTTATGATTGGGGAATCTGTCTAACCCGAATTTCCCTACAAAAAAAAGAAAATGAAAAGGATAACAGAGAGCTGCTTTTGGCACCCCAGTTTTTACTTAATTGGGTTGGCATTAGAAACTTTGGTGTGGAAATAGTAGCTCTCATTATTTATAACACCACAATTAAAGATTAAAACACACTATTCAAACGTTACAAAGGTTTGCCTCCAATAATGATTTTAACATTACAAAACATTATAACTCTCATTCAGAAACCCCCCCCCCCTTCCTTACCCAAAAAAAAAAAAAAAAAATAAATAAATAATTGAGCAAGTTTCTATGGGGATGCCACTAAAAAAATATACCATCTCTTAGGCTATGTTTGGATTGAGAGAAGTGGAGAGGAGAAACTCATTAAGAGAAGAGAAAGAGAAATTCAATTTCTCTCCACCATGTTTAGATTGACAAGAGAGAACTTGAGATAATTTTGAAATTTTAAAATACCTTAAAAAGATATTTAGGGGACAGAGTTGGAATTATAATAAGATTTCTTTTCATTTCTCTCATCTTCTCTCCACTTTTGAAGAGAAAGAAAACTCACACATCTTTCTCTCCAATTCTTCTCTCCCCACTTAACAATCCAAATAAGAGAAAGGGAGAGAAACTCATTTATTTTCTCTTCTCTTCTCTCCATTTCTCTCATTCCAGACACAGTCTTAGTATTGCAGTAAGTGACACCAATTATTTTGATAAGAGTCGTGCTAGGGTGACACACACGGAGACACAGTGGTGACAAAATGATGTGGTGTTGTGCACATTACCATAAATGATTTTTCATGAGATACAAGTAAATAGCATCTACAATTATCTGCATGCCATCACATTATTTTTGTCACCCTTGTGTCTCCGTTTATGTCATTCCAACATTTTCCTTTTGATAATTAGATGTTTTTCAAGAGTTGAATGTTATTTATCATAAAAGATGTAGGGGTGTCAATGGTACCCATTTAACCGAAATCGGAACTGAAAACCCCGGTTCCGGATCCCTTTTTATTAGAATCGATTAGAGCCGGATCTAAAATGGAACCGAACCGATAAAAATCGAAACTATTTGGTTCCAAAATAAATGGAATCGGAATTGAACCGCGAGTACCCGGAACCAATTTATTTTGTCATTTATTTCCATACTATAGAAGATTTAAGGTATTTTTTATTTCAAAATAAATGCATGTTATATACAATTCTTCAATTTTTCGTATAAATTATCGATTGAAGCTTAAAATGAGTTATTCTTCTAAATTTTTTTTACTTTTAACAAAGATAAATTTTTTACTTAAAAAAAAATCATTAATTTGTATCGTTAGTATAACAAATTACAACTAAATTAATAATTTTATTGATAATATGTTAATTCTTTGTAATAATGATTTAAAATACTTTTTTTCTCATTCGATTCTTGAGAATCGGAACCGATGGGTACTCGTGATTTTTGGCGATTTCTATTTCATTTATTTTGAAATCATACTTAGAACTGACAAGAACCTGAACCGAACTAATATTAATGATTATGATTCTAAGTTTCTTAGGAACTGAACCGGAACTGACGCATTCACACCCGTAAAAGGATATGCGTGGCTGCCACAAGGCCCCATCCGTTATTATATATCTCTTATTTTATTTCAGCACTTCCCTTACACTAAAGGAAATTATCTTTAAAATGCCAAAATCATTTCTTAAAAAACAAAGTAATACTAATTTAATTGGAAAAATCTGGGGTGACATTGGGATTTATTACGATTCTCACATTTCCAACATAGCCATAGATGTGTTTCCTTGAAATACAAGTAAAAAGTATTTATGATTATCTATGCACCTCCACGTCAGAAATGTGAGAATCACAATAAATCCCAACGTCACGCAAGCATTGCTCATTTTAATTTAATCATACTTGACATGCAGGGCCCTCCACCTTAAGGCGACTTAGGCAGTTGTCTAAGGCCATGGTTGAGACAAAGCACCACCCCACCCAAAAAAAAAAAATCCCTAAAAAGAAAACTATTAATTTGATTTTAGTGTGTGAGTAAAGTGTGCATCAAATTCATGAGACAGTGGTCCCAAAAGAGTAATCTCACTTTTCCAATAAGAGAAAAGTAATAAAGTCTATATAGTCACTCAACTCCAAGATGTACATGATCCTAGCTCTTTTACTTGTTGATTAAAGACAGTGCATGATTGCTGAGAAAACATGTTTTAAAAATAATTCCTAGGAAAATGTATACTTGGGAAAAAAAATTTGTCAAAAAAATTACCATTATTTGATTGCACTTAGGAATATGTTAACAATTAGAGCTAGTTAGATTAAGTTTTGGGGGTTAATGAAATCATTGGAAAATTTCCTACCTCGGCGAGAAAATTATTTTTCTGCAGCCAACTCATCTTAGCACCATTGTGAGCAAGATGAGACTTTGTAACCGTGATTATTTTGTTCAGACATTAACTCTTTTTTAGAAATCTAGAAAAAAAAAAATCTTTTAATTATCTAAGATTTTGAGATCACTTGTCCAAATCCTCTCGTGATCATTAACAAAGGAGATAGAGATTTAAAACCACGTTTCCAAATGATTTTCCCATGCAATTATCAAAAGTCCTCATCTAAATCGTAAGATCGAGGAATTGAGAAATTAATATTTTACTTTCTTTTTCTCTTATTTCTACTCAATTATTTATAAGTAATTTGAATAAAAGCAATAAAAATAATGGTAATAATAAGAAATTAAAGAGAATTATACAAACTTTGAAGTTTGCATTTCATCACATACCCAAAAGGAAAATTACAAGTAAGTCCACCTCTTCCTAATAACCTTATATTTAAACCCTACTTGTATTACAAGTTACAGACCACTAGACCCAATCAACTTTGTTAACCCAAATGTTATAGCCATAGCAAACCAACCTCCAATCAAAACCCTAAAACATGCTTTCCCCATTGGTGCCCTCCCCAACACTGCCCCAACTCCTCCAAACACCAACAGTCCTAAGCTTACAGCCAACCCCACCACCACCAACCTCACCTTATACTCCTTTATAAACGCCGCCGCCAGTAAAGGCAACATTGCCCCAACTGAAAATGCTAAGGCTGACGCCGAAGCTGCTTGCACTGGACTTGGCAACCTCTCCCTTTCCTCGTTCTCGTTGGAATTGTTCACTTTATTTTCTCTCTTCATTTGAGCTAACTCGATATCCAATTGCGAGTAAACAGACACGAATTCACCTATAGCCATACTACAAGCCCCTGCGATAAGCCCCGCAAACCCGGTTAGGATCATGGACTTGACATCTTGTTTAACAGCTCCCACACCCATCATTAATGACGCGGTGGAGATTAACCCATCGTTAGCTCCGAGGACAGCAGCTCGAAGCCATTGTGCCCTTTGGGTATAGTCGAATTCCTTCTCTTTGATGTCTGGGCTTGCTTGTGATTCAACATCGGTGTTTGGGATTGATAATTTGGTGTCGGTAAGTGATAGCTGGGTTTGAGTTGCCATGAATGAAAAAGGTAAGTGAAGAGTAGTAGTAGGAAGGATTAAGGAAGGGATTGAAGAAGTTGTTGAAGGCTTGTGGAAGACACACGCCATGAAGGGTATTTATATATGGAGAGATGATCAACTGTAGAGTAGAAGTAGATAGTGATGGGCACAATTGGAGGAAAAAAGTTGTGGGCATTATTTGATGGATTATACATCTTCATGCCGGTGGTATCTACGTAAGTATTTTTGGGTGAAATTGTATTCAAGGGAAATTACTAAATCAATTATGCATTTTGCCAAAGATGACTGAATCAGCCATTTTTTTAATATAATATCTGATGCACCAATTTTGTATAGACAATTTGAGGGATTTGCAATTGTGCCCACAGGTTGAATGTTGTGCCCATAGGTTGAATGTAGTTTCACAGGAATCATAAGTAGGTAAATAGAAAATGATGTGTTATACATCAGATTATTGTTTCTATAATAAAAAAAATACAAAATTGAATATTGCATGGGTTGAACATGCGAGGTGGCAACAAGTGATACAAGTTGAATCTAGCCATTGGAGGGAATTGAAATTAATCCCTCCTCGGTTCATATATAACGCTCGTCAGTGATGGATTGGTAAGGTTAGAAACCTATAATATTTTCTTTCTATAAAAATAATTGTATGTGTAGAAGGAAAATACATACATGAGATAATAGCTGCAGTTCGAACATATTTTTACTATAGCCCCACATGATCTGTGATCTGGTCTCTTTCTCGGGACAAATTTTATGGTTCTATTTCTTATAAATGTATGATCATTTTTGTTAAAAGGAGGTTAAATAATGTTTTTCAAAATACATTTTCATAAAACACTCTTATATTTTTGTAAATATCAAATATAAGGGGTATTGCATGTACTCAGGCAATTTGGACTAGATATGGTGCTCTAAGAGGCCAATTGCCTCATCCTGCTAGTCGGACCTACAGATCCGGAACCCGTCTTTAAAAAAAATTAAATAAATTTAAAAGTGAAGTGATTTATTATGTCTAATCTCCAATATCATAATTTTGTATTTCATAAATGTTCGTAAAAATTAATCATAATTATCTTTCATCAGTAAAATTAATGGAAAGAGGATCCTATACCTTACAGGATTATTTTGAAGTACTGTGAAAATTAGAAAAACCTCCCTATGTTACTCTTTTAGTATCTCTCTATTGATTCATCACTTAGCACCATTTTTTGTTCACAGCAAATCCGGATAATCTTTTCACTCCAAGACCCACTTTTTTTTGTTGCATTAGATATCAAGTTAGGGAAGTTAAGTAGCCCGAAAGATTATAATAAAATAGAACATAAATTTTCGAGGGATGCTAAGCAAGTAACACTTAAAAGAGTTTGGCTGTGCCGTACCTTATTTAGGGTTAAGGGGGTAAAAAAGGAAAGATAATAAAACTGAGGTTCTATTAGAAAACGTGAGGAGATAATGTAATATATAAAGTTGGAGAGCCATTATTTGATGGATTATACATCTTCATGCCGGTGGTATCTACGTAAGTATTTTTGGGTGAAATTGTATTCAAGGGAAATTACTAAATCAATTATGCATTTTGCCAAAGATGACTGAATCAGCCATTTTTTTAATATAATATCTGATGCACCAATTTTGTATAAGACAATTTGAGGGATTTACAATTGTGCCCACAGGTTGAATGTTGTGCCCATAGGTTGAATGTAGTTTCACAGGAATCATAAGTAGGTAAATAAAAAATGATGTGTGATTATACATCAGATTATTGTTTCTATAATAAAAAAAATACAAAATTGAATATTGCATGGGTTGACCATTCGAGGTGGCAACATGTGATACAAGGTGAATCTAGCCATTGGAGGGGATTGAAATTAATCCCTCCTCGGTTCATATATAACGCTCGTCAGTGATGGATTGGTAAGGTTAGAAACCTATCATATTTGCTTTCTATAAAAAAAAAATTGTATGTGTAGAAGGAAAATACATACATGAGATAATATCTACAGTTTCTAGCCCCACATGATCCGTGATCTTGTCTCTTTCTCGGGGCAAATTTTATGGTTCTATTTCTTATAAATGTATGATCATTTTTGTAAAAAGGAGGTTAAATAATGTTTTTCAAAATACATTTTCATAAAACACTCTTATATTTTCGTAAATATCAAATATAAGGGGTATTGCTTGTACTCAGGCGATTTGGGCGAGATATGGTGCTCTAAGAGGTCAATTGCCTCATCCTGCTAGTCAGGCCTACAGATCCAGAGCCCGTCTTAAAAAAAAAAAATTAAATAAATAAAAAGTGAAGTGATTTATTATGTCTAATCTCCAATATCATAATTTTTTATTTCATAAATGTTCGTAAAAATTAATCATAATTATCTTTCATTAGTAAAATTAATGGAAAGAGGATCCTATACCTTACAGGATTATTTTGAAGTACTGTGAAAATTAGAATACCTCCCAATGTTACTCTTTTAGTATCTCTCTATTGATTCATCACTTAGCACCATTTTTTATTCACAGCAAATCCGGATAATCTTGTCACTCCAAGACCCACTTTTTTTTTTTTTTTTGGCATTAGATATCAAGTTAGGGAAGTTAAGTAGCCCGAAAGATTATAATAAAATAAAACATAAATTTTCGAGGGATGCTAAGCAAGTAACACTTAAAGAGTTCGACTGTGCCGTACCTTATTAGAGTTAAGGGGGTAAAAAAGAAAAGATAATAAAACTGAGGTTCTATTAGAAAACATGAGGAGATAATGTAATATATTAAAGTTGGAGAACTATTATTGAAAGGGGTAAAAAAGTAAATACAGTAAAATGGGAAAATATTTTTAGAAAAGAAGAGAAGATGAAAGATAATAATGTTAAAAGTAATCCTAGCAAGAATAAATCTCAACCCTACTTTATGTGGGGGATGAAAAGAGTCGGGTCCATTATTGTGTTTTATTATATAGAATTTATAGATATATTAACACAAAAGCATGTGTTTTGAGATGATTATTTACGTAAAGTATAACTATTTTTCTTATCTTCATAGGGTGGGGTATTTTTTCAAGATAATTAAATCATAATATAAAAAATAAAATAAAGTGAATAAGTTAAAATTTTAATTAAAAAAATTATTTAAATCTTATTGGAAGTGGTTTTAGACCACCACTAATGAACAAAAAGAAGAATATATTATTGTTAATAAAGAGACTTCAAGGAATCTCATCTTAGAGGATCAGAATATGCTTCATTTGGAAAATATAGAAAGAGACATGCTTATTCATGTCTAAGCCTCTAGAGCATTGCAAATAAAACGAACACCACTTGTCAAAACTCTTCCCAAGTGTGGCAGTATTCTTATTCCAGATTTTGATTTTGGATTGTCAAAATCAAATTATAGAAGCTTATTTTCAAATTTTGGAATCATATATATAGGACTGTTTCTTGAAATTTATTTTAGAATAAAAAATTAGAATCCATATCTCAGTTGCTTAGCATATTTATATGGTACTTGTGATCTGAAGTATTATGAACCTTTGTGTAAATTTTTTATTTTAGTTGAAAAACAATAAATGGATTCCAAAAATGCAAGAATCAGATCCTTTTCCAATTCCTAATTTTAGTCTATTCTTGATCATACTTATTGGAGAATCATTTTTGGAATGTAACATCGAATTCTAAAAACATATTATTGGATTCTATAATCTGAATGAGACACTTTCGTTTTGTGTTTTTTCAGTGCACTATATTAATAAATGAAATGTACACCATGACCGAACCCGTAATATTATATGTTTGGGATAACTTTTTCCTCAATTTTGTAATTTATATGGATTGTAAATCATAGTAAACTCGTTTTAGGGCTTCTATGAGAAGATTTTCAATTTAATTACCAAGAGGAAGTCAGATTGTAACCTCACTTGTCATCGGGAAGGGATCTCATCTTCGTCCAGAGAAAGTAGGCAATATTGCCAAACCACGTAAATTCTAGGATTTCTATATTTCCTATATTTTGATTTGCACATATTTTGTTAATGTTACCATTGTTTCTTGAGACCTTTTTCTACGTCCCCAAAGTTCTGAAAGAGGGAAAAAAAGATTCAGAACGTGATTGACCATAGGGGACATTAACACACTTATTGTAACATAATATTACTTTAGAAATAATTGAATGGAGCAAAAAGACGTTCAGGGACGTAATTATTTTTGGGATAAGATGACTTTACATTAAGACAATGATGAGTCGAAAAGAAATTGTACAATGTATATTATGATATAAGCATAACAGACAAAGGTAGAACACCAATCCCAAGGATCATCGATCAGATATATAGAGGATTTGTAATGGCCACACCAGCCCTTTACTTGTCACTAAAAGTCTAACATCCAACACAACAATAGTAAAGATTTATGGTGTAGCTCCAGAAAATTGTCAAATAAAGAATGTTTGGATTTGATTGTATTCTTTTCTAACCTTTTTAATTCTAACAAGGAAGAAAAGCAATCGTATTTAGAGACGTAGAAGAGAAGTTATAATAAGTGGGGGCGTTTAGAGAAATATTTTTATATATTATATCTAAAGAGAGAAGTTGGATTGCTGAGTAGGAAAGCACACACTGATTAGTAAATGGGAGGGAGTGTGCAATCCACACTACCGCCACCACCCACATTATCTGTTTCAAGTCTCCATTTTCTTTTCAACCTCCCACTAAAAGCTAGAGCTGTCAATGTATCAGATCAGACCCAGTATCTTCCTTAAATTTTGTTGGTCCATTTTGGTATCTTATTGGACAGTTTTGGATTAATTATATTAGATAATAAGGTCTTAATCCAATAATCTGAGAAAACAGATAATTTTTATTATATATATTTATCAAAATTAAAAGATATTTTTTATAAGACAACAATAAGTTCAATTATGTTTGTGAAGGGGAATGTTGGACAGTCCAAAGCATCATGTTAATAGATTGAGTAACAGAGACGAATGAAAGTACTTTTTGTTAGCTAAGTTGGTTCAAGTCTAAGTGTTAATATCACGACTTGGATTTAAAACTAAATCCTAATCGCTATTATGTTTGCATATAAAATAAAAATATAAAAAAAGAAATAAAAGAGAAAGGGAAAAAAAAAAAAAAAAATGAAGAGTAAAATTCATATGGAAACATTAAAGAAAGATCAATTACAATCTCAATTAGAAGAACTATACAAAGTTGGTGGTTCTAAAAGTAGATGGAGACCTAAAACAATATGAATTAATGTAGTGGAAATGGATACGGTTGAACACACTTTCAAATGTGGCTCCAAAAACAAATTGAAAAGAGAGGTGATTAAAACAAAAATTAGAATAAAAAAGAAAAAGGAAAAGATGAAGAAGCATTCTCTCTAAAATTTTCTATGGTCAAACATACTATAAAAGTAATGTTTTTGAGAAAAGTTTTTCATTGCCTTTCCTCTTATACCTTTTTTCCAAAAATACCCCCTATAACTTTATAAATTACTTTTATCTTCTCCCATTTTTCAATGGTACCCTTCCAATTTTTCTATTTTTCATCTTTTATCCCCTTAATCTCAAAAAGGATGCATGTGCCTTAGACGTAGGCAAACTCTAATATTTTTACAATGAGAGAATAGTGGAATACTCTAATCGACTGAAATCGATATCAAATAAACTTTTAAAATATCATTAGATAGATCTATTAATAATATATATGTACTAATATAATGAGAGAATAACGAGTATTACTAATCAAAATTAATATTAAATATTTTTTTAAATTATAAAAGTACTCTTCAAAAGATCTATTATTTCATTCTAAATAATACATATATATTATTGTAATAAGAGAAGGGTGAGTATTATTAATGGAAATCCACATAAAATCATTTTCTAAAATATAAAAATATGCTCAAATATATCGATTAATACACTTGAAATAATCCACCTCAAATAGTTTTAAAAAATCATAACCTTATAAGATCAGACCCTTACTAGAAACAAAATCCTTGATCCATATCAAAATTTATTGCATTGGGTTTGATGAGTATTGTTAATGAAAATCCACATTAAATCTTTTTCTAAAACATAAAAATATGCTCTAATTTATCGATTAATACACTTGAAATAATCTACCCCAAATACTTAAAAAAAAAAAAAAAAATCGGATCCTTATAGATCGGACCCTCATTGGAAACAAAATCCTTGACCCATATCCAAATTTATCGAATTGGAATAAATTGGGTTTGGGGTATGATCCAATCCATTTTGAGACTATGGTTTGAACTGTTTGGACGCATGAAGCATAAGCACAGAATTACGGTGTGCCATGATGCAATTGAATGTCATGGAAAAGTGAATCCACAAGGTCGACAACTTGGAAGCAGGACAAATCAAAACAACTTTATATCTTATTATCTTCCTCCAATATTGTGATGGTCGACACGATGGTCCACATTTCCTCTTAATTTTATTTTTTTGATATAAGTATTTTTGGATTTTTTGATAATTACATAATTGTACTCTTTAAATTACATTCTTTATCTTTGGTACAAGAAATCAATCATGTCTGCCATTTAAAACCATTCTTTTGTTAAAGTATGTTTCTGCAAATCATTCTCACCCATTTTCCATGAGCAATCCCTAATGGTTGCATTGGAAAATTGGTAGGAAAATAATTTTCTTGAAAAAGGTCATTTGCAGATATTATTTACTTTTACAGGAAACCCATTTTCCTCAAGAGAGTGATTTTCCGTCTTGGTAGAAAAGTGTTCTCCAATCTTTTCCCTAGAAAAATGATCATAATTTTTCTATGGAAAAATCCAAATACCAACGATAATTTTCTTCTAAAGGTGATTTTCTGTATGGGAAAGAAAAAATTCTTGTTTGACAAGCCGCTATGACTAACATGGTGACTTGACAAATTCGTTGCCCACACCACCATAAACTTGCAAGGAAATATTGACGTTGAAACATTGAATATTTAATATTGTCTTGAAATATTTAGGTCAAAACTTTTGACTTAATGTTTCTTTCTATCAAGGGGTTGTGTTGGTGGATCTTACGAGTTGGCATTTCTTAGCTCCTAGTCTTGTTGCCGACTTGGTGGACCATTTTGTATTGAAATAAGATTTTAAACCTTGATCTAATTAAATAGACAAATTTCTCAAGCTTCACCATCAGGAATTGACTTCAATTCTTTGCTAATCCAACCCGATCAAAAGCTCATCAAAGATATACCCATGAAACTCACCAATCCAAAATGATATGACCCTGGTGGAAGCTCATCAAAGATTTATCCAAAATTTTGATCTAATTATAGTCCTCGAGGATTGGGATTCTCTACCAAACCTCCATTACCATTTTCCAAGACGGAATTTAGAATTATAACCTGGAATTCCTTAATTAGTTCCGTGCCTCCGAACTTTCTAGGCATTTGCATCAAATGCTATCTTATTAAATATGAACCTTCATCTTCGAGTCTCTATAGTTCCATAAGCAATCTATTTGGAAAATTTTCACCACATATATGCCTGGCCACAGCGGTAAGAATTCACTTTGAATGGGACATACAATAGATAGGCAAGCACAATCTCATGTACCTTGTCCCCATTATCCCAAGGATCGAGATAATGGCATCATCAACAAATTGGAGATGATAACATAGCATATGCTATTTAAACAAAAATTGGAAATAAAATATTGAAGATGATCTTAAACTAGTATCCTATGTTCAATTTAGGGATGTACATTCAAATAAACCCGACCCATACCGAAATATGTTGGTCCAGGTTATGATTCCAAATGTTGAAACTAAACCCAGACTAAACTGATTCTTTTGAGTAAATTTTGGGTTCAGCCTGGGTAAATCCACTTTTTATAAGTGGGTTTAGGAGGAATTGAACCTAAGACCTCTTATACAAATGGAAACAAATCACAATTCCTTACTAAAAGCCAAGAGACTTGTTGTGTCAAATCATTTAACTATTAATATATTATAATAACTTATATTTATAAACATATATAAATATAAACCTATAAGTTTTTATAAACATATATTATAATAATTCACATGTATAAACATATATATTTATATTTATGTAATCATATAATATAACTTATATTCATATACATATAAATTACATAACTTATAAATATACACCTACATAACTTATAAACTACAAATAACTATATATATAACTTAGATATATTTATATAAAAATTTTATTTTCATAATTATATAAAATATAAACTATATAACTTTTAAACTATAAATAACTATATAATATATATTTATATAACTTTTAGATATATATATATCAAAACATGTCTGATACGGTCTGGATATGAGTAAGTTTTTATATAATATATATCTAAGTTATATATATAGTTATTTGTAGTTTATAAGTTATGTAGGTGTATATTTATAAGTTAAGTAATTTATATGTATATGAATATAGGTTATATTATATGATTACATAAATATAAATATATATGTTTAAAAATGTGAATTATTATAATATATGTTTATAAAAACTTATAGGTTTATATTTATATATGTTTATAAATATAAGTTATTATAATATATTAATAGTTAAATGATTTGACACAACAAGTCTCTTTATATATAGGGGACGGTTCAGCAGTCATAAAGTTTGTCAAGTTTGGTGCCAAACATTTTTCAAAATATGAGTTAGAAGCTTTGAAACGAGCTGGTTTTTTGTGAGGATGATCTCTATGATGAGGAGATCATCCTCACAAAAAATCAGCCTATTCCAAAACTTCTAACCCAATCAAACGTGATTTACAAAAATTGGACGGTCCACGATTCTTCAACTTGTAAACTAGGGTTACAAGTTTCAAAATGAGTTGATTTTTTGTGAGGATGATCTCTTCACCGTATAGATCATCCGCACAAAAAATCAGCCTATTCCAAAACTTCTAACCCCATCAAAAGTGATTTACAAAAAATGTTTGGCACCAAACTTGGCAAACTTTAGGGCTGCCAAACCGCTCCCTTATATATACTAGTAAAGTGCACGTGCGTTGCACATGAAATACATGTTTAAATAAAATATGGTTGGGATTAATTAATCTATTACTATATTAAAAGAAGATTCATTCGTATGACTTTTTGGTTTACAAAAATACCCTCATTTATTATTATAAATTCCTTTTATATCCTACAAAAAAATCATCTAATAAAATATCCTTTTCTTTTAGTAAAATCCAATTTACATCCCTTTCTATCTCTTTGAACCTCTTCATCTTCTTCTCTCCCAACCTGACAGTTCTTCTCTCCAATTGAGGGGTACCACATTGTATTAACAGTCAATTGTACAGGCCAAAAGGACCACTGATCTTACACCTGAAATCAATAGGAACAATTTGTTTTTTCATTATAATATCTACACTCATTTACATTTCAGTCATAAATGACTTGGTCTCCTTTTACCATAATCCGTCTTCATTTTCTTTACATGCGTCGCCCAACCTAAAGCACCACCACCACCGTTTGCTTGTTGAGTTGGTTGTTGGGCCCAAACTTGCTGATTGGTTACCTACTGACTTAACTTCACATCCCTCTAGGCCGATGGAGGACCAAGATTCTGACCTTTGACACTGCGACCCACAGTGGGAAGAGACACGGGACCAGTCCTAGGCTTCACAGATGACTTGTCTCTATCATTCCCCCTCTTCTTGCATATGACCAATTCACCTTGGTAAGTAAGTAATGGTATCTCTTCATCAGCAAGGATAGGCCCACACGGAAATAACTTTGGAGGAGGACTCCGTTTAGGTTCCACTCTTTAATCAGCTTAGGTCACTTGTTTTGGCTGAAAGAAGCTTGTTTAAGGGATGGGACAGATGTAGCTCCAGCACCAGAAACAAAACTGTGTTTCTTGCTTCTCGGAGATCTATGTCTGGAAATGCAATATTCATTATGTCAAAGAAGAGATCTTGTACTTTCCTTACTTCAGATCTTGCCTGTGCATTGAAAGCAGTTCATTGAGGTTCTGGTTTCGATTTGTCAAAATAAGTAGAATATGAATACATCCCTAGTAACAATTCACTAAATGAAGAGAGGATTGTTTTGTTCTTTTCATTTTTGACTATGTTCCCTATGAATTGGAAGAATATTAGTTACACAACAGAGAATAAAACTACAAAATTTTTAAGGTCCTGAAAATCTTGGGTTGTTAAGTATGATTTCATTAAAAGAAAAGGAGGTTGAAAAGACCTACCTATATACAAAAAAAATGAAACTAAAAAGAACCTGAACACATGAGGCCCCATTTGAAGAAAATTTCCTCAAAAAATATACATTTAAAAATATCAAATATTTTACACCAAAAAGGATACTTCATGATTTCAGACAACAAACATACGTAGATCAGTTCTAGTAATATCACATTAGAGAAAACTCCAGCAATCATACCTCAATTGAGAAATCAAAATACTGAGCAACATTTTTCAACAAGGATTGCACATCAGCCACAAAATCCATCACCCCATTATAGTCCAATCTGTCCACACGCATGTCAATCCTCCGTAAATCCAAAATACTACTTCCATCCATACCAGACATGTAACTTGAGTTCTCAATCCTCTTCCAAAAATTCATTAACAGAGGTACTATTTGATGACCATCTTTATCAATCCTTCTCTGAAGCTTGCTGAATACATTTTTACACTGCAAAGAAAAATAATTGCGAAGTGACAATGAGAAACTTGAACTAAGCCACCAATCCAAACCAGAAGTCAACAAAACGATTTTAATTCCCTCAAACCAAAAAAAAAAAATCAATTTTGCAGATTCTTAAAGTGAGTTCTCCATAAAATCTGTATTTTTTTTTTATTGAGGAGCAAACAAACAACTTCCAACTATGTACATTTCACTAAATATTTTAAAACCAGATACTAAATAAATAAATAAAAATAATCAAAACCAAAATAATTTTTAGAAAAAAAGAATTAAAAATAAGAACTCCCATAATGCAAAATTGACAAAAAGAAATAATGAAACATAAAATTGGCTATTTGATTGTGAACAATGCCCATATCTATACCATGACGTGTAGGGCACCAATCCTTTAAGAATAAGGAATCGGTCTAACCAAATGTAAGACATTCCTAAAATGTAGAGTTTTCAATGGGTGAGTTTATATTCTTAATGCTGAAACGATGTCATACACAAATAATGAGTGCTTGCCTATATCGATGAAAATATTTTTTTCCAAATCTCTAGCGAATGATTTAGCATCCACATCCTTGCCTGTGGCACCCATTTCAATTAAGGTAGATGCTATTGCTTCATATTCTTCACTTGCAATTGAGTCATGCAAAAAAAATCAATTTTGCAGATTCTTAAAGTGAATTCTCCATAAAATTGGTATTTTTTTTTATCTAGGAGCAAATAAACAACTTCCAACTATGTACATTTCACTAAATATTTTTAAAACAGAGACTAAATAAATATAAGTAATGAAAACCAAAATGATTTTTAGAAAAAAAAAAAAAACTAAAAAATGGATAATAGAAAGCAATTATGTCAAGGGACCCTATCTAAATTAAGAAGCTAGACGTAAAGGACATCTTGAAAGACATAACTTTGTGCTTGAGTTCACAGATTAATAAGCTTGTGACCAGTGCATCAAGTAAAGACAGTGGATGAGTAGTTGGTTAGGATGTGGAAGGAAACAAGGAGTTGAAGATTGAAACTTTGGGCAATCAAAGCAAAAGCATCCAAAGTCAATATTGCAAATACTGTGTTTGTAGACAATGCAATGAAACGGAAATCGAGACAACAAGGGTGGATGCTCCCAACCGGTAATGAAGAAGGTCCATATAGGAACAATTTACTATTTGGGGATAAGAATGTGTTCACTTCATAGTATTGGGATAAGTTCAGTATATGAGAGATAAAAAATATTCCTTGAGTCTTATTTTCTACAGATGAATCAATTATTAAATATAAAGACAAATTAAAGAATGGCAAGGCAGAGTATATCCAGACCCCAAATTACCTACTTGACAATTTTGCTTCTAGAGATCACTTTCTCTCAAAGTAGAGACCAATAGAATATCGAAACTAAATAGTAAAAGCATTACTTTCAGGATTACAATAGTAACACTAATATGTAAATACTAATTTATAGGTCATGAATGGTGTTAATACCAAAACCAGAGGAAAAATAATAATTAACATAAAGTCACTATTCATTGTAATGGCAAGCCTTCATGGTTGACATTTTTGCTAAAATACAGTCTATCATGCTATAATACTCAATCCAATCAAGATCATTCAAAAAGGAGAAGGTTTTGCTACAACAAACAGGAAGGGAAAAAAAAACCCCATAAATATTGTGCATAACTAAGAAGAAAGTAAAGCAAATTTGCAAATTCCATATTGAGTTAGAAATACAATATGCTTTTCAACTAAATAATAAGCTCTCATTCTGTATAATCAGATGATAATTAATGATTGGTACTACAAACACTTTAGTGGATATATAAAAATCAATATACCTGAAAGGCATATGGAATCTAGACAACAAATACCTGCCTCCATTATATTTATAGTGACATTGTATGGGCTATGTGACTATATAGTTTGTGCCTGACATCATACCTAATTTGGAGGAACTCTTTTGACCTTTTCCAATGGATTTTTTTTATGACCATGTGGTTACAAGGAGATTTGGGAGCTCTATTACCCTAAAGTTTAGTGCCCATTGGGAAGTAAAACTTGGCAGTGAAGATTCATTGAAGGAGAATAGTAATAGGGCAATGGGAAGTATGAACTCTAAATAAATTGCCATTTTATGTACGATAAGCAATCTCGGGCTTCTTTAAAGTTCTCTGAATCAGAAACATCCTTGGAGAATCGATGATCAAGATAGACATCAATCTTAACATGATGAACATCACTCAAAATTGAGGTTCAATTACAACATTGATGACTCATGCAAAAAAAATCAATTTTGCAGATTCTTAAAGTGAATTCTCCATAAAGTCTGCATTTTTTTTTTATCGAGGAGCAAATAAACAACTTCCAACTATGTACATTTCACTAAATATTTTTAAAACAGAGACTAAATAAATATAAGTAATGAAACCCAAAATGATTTTTAGAAAAAAAAAAAGAATTAAAAAATGGATAATTGAAAACAATTTCCAACATAAAACCAAGACTACCCATGAAGAAAGAACTACTAAATTTCTAACAAATTATTTATTTTTGACAAACAAAAATAATGACACCCATAATGCAATATTGACAAAAAGGAATAAGGAAACAATTATGAGTTCTGGACATATACATATTAGAAATTATAAAGAAAAAAAACATATCTCAAACATTTTATCAAACAGTTGGCATGCATATACTTAATTCTGAAAGAATTTATTATTCAAAATTTTAGTTTAACTAAAAAGATGACTGCAAAAATTAAAAATTAAGAAAACCAAGACCCAAGAAGAACCTGATCACATATGCTAAAAATCCTATTTCTATCATATATCATATAATTCAACAAGAAAAAACATCTTTTATTGTAAAGAGATCAATAAAAGGGAAACTAAAAGAAAGGAAAAACAAAAAACAAAAAAATTAGAACTTGTGTTTAAATCTCTTACCGAAAAATTGGTGGGATGAGAGATCAAAGTTGATTGATGTTGATGAGAAGATTGGGTAGAGAGAAGATAAGAAGATTGGGTGAGAGAGAATATTTGGTTTTTTAGCACTTATGACTTATGATGAGGAGATCTGATTTTATTAACCAAGTATATATACATTCGAAGCAACGTGATCTTTGAAGATGGTTGCACTCGAAAAGAATCAAAACGGTTGCCATTGAAACGGTTGCAAGTGAAGAGATGCAAAACGGTTGCAACCGAAGAGTTGGAAAGAAATACATTCCTTGCAAGGAAGTGATGATGATGACGATAATAGATTCGTCCATTAATGATTTGGAGAGAAGAACTGTCAGGTTGGGAGAGAAGAAAATGAAGAGGTTCAAAGAGATAGAAAGGGATGTAAATGGGATTTTACTAAAAGAAAAGGATATTTTATTAAATGATTTTTTTGTGGGATATAAAAGGAATTTATAATAATAAATGAGGGTATTTTTGTAAACCAAAAAGTCGTACCAATGAATCTTCTTTTAATATAGTAATAGATATATAGGGTCGGGTTCCTGCAACACACATTGCGACACACATATAGACAACGTGTTTGTCTTATATGGGCAAAAATGTTTGGAATGGGCTGATTTTTTGTGAGGATGATCTCTGTGATGAGGGGATCATCCTGGCAAAAAATCATCCCATTCCAAAACTTGTAACCCCATCAAAATTGATTTACAAAAATTGGACGGTCTATAATTTTTCAACAAAAATTGGATGGTCTAGAAGTTTCATAATGAGCTGATTTTTGGCAAGGATGATCTCCTCATCACAGAGATCATCCTCACAAAAAATCAGCCCATTCCAAACATTTTTTCCCATATAAGACAAAACACGTTGTCTATATGTGTGTAGAAATGGTTGTCCTTTGAACCTGACCCATATATATACAGCCCATTCCAAACATTTTTGCCCATATAAGACAAAACACGTTGTCTATATGTGTGTTGAAATGGTTGTCGTTTGAACCTAACCCATATATATATATATATGGGTTAGGTTCAAACGACTACCATTTCAACACACATATAGACAACGTGTTTTGTCTTATATGGGCAAAAATGTTTGGAATGGACTGATTTTTTGTGAGGATGATCTCTGTGATGAGGGGATCATCCTGGCAAAAAATATCCCATTCCAAAACTTGTAACCCCATCAAAATTGATTTACAAAAATTGGACGGTTTATAATTTTTCAACAAAAATTGGACGGTCTAGAAGTTTCATAATGAGCTGATTTTTGGCAAGGATGATCTCATCATCACAGAGATCATCCTCACAAAAAATCAGCCCATTCCAAACATTTTTGCCCATATAATACAAAACACGTTGTCTATATGTGTGTAGAAATGGTTGTCGTTTGAACCTGACCCTATATATATATATATATATATATATATATAGGGTCAGGTTCAAACGACAACCATTTCTACACACATATAGACAACGTGTTTTGTCTTATATGGGCAAAAATGTTTGGAATGGGCTGATTTTTTGTGAGGATGATCTCTGTGATGAGGAGATCATCCTTGCCAAAAATCAGCTCATTATGAAACTTCTAGACCGTCCAATTTTTGTTGAAAAATTATAGACCATCCAATTTTTGTAAATCAATTTTGATGGGGTTACAAGTTTTGGAATGGGATGATTTTTTGCCAGGATGATCCCCTCATCACAAAGATCATCCTCACAAAAAATCAGCCCATTCCAAACATTTTTGCCCATATAAGACAAACACGTTGTCTATATGTGTGTCGCAATGTGTGTTGCAGGAACCCGACCCTATATATATATATATATATATATATATATATATATATATATATATGGAAATGTTTAGCACCCTAAGTTTTACCACACACTTTAACAAACGTTTTTTGTCCTACATCGGTTAGAAGTTTTGGAATGGGCTGATTTTTGGTGAGGATGATCTTTATGATTAGAAGATCATCCTCCCCAAAAATCAGCCCATTCCGAAATGTTTAGTCCCATGTTTACAAGTTGAAAAATCGTGGACCGTCCATTTTTTGGAAATCATTTTTGATGGGGTTAGAAGTTTTGGAATGAGCTGATTTTTGATGATTATGATTTCCTCACCATAGAGATCATCCTCACCAAAAATCAGCTCATTCCGAAACTTCTAACTCATGTAGGACAAAACGCGTTTGTTAAAGTGTGTGGTAAAACTTAGGGTGCCAAACGGGACCCATATATATATATATATATGGGAGCGTTTCGGCAGCCCTAAAGTTTGCCAAGTTTGGTGCTAAACATTTTTTGTAAATCACTTTTGATGGGGTTAGAAGTTTTGGAATAGGCTGATTTTTGGTGAGGATGATCTCTATGATGTAGAGATCATCCTCACAAAAAATAAGCTCATTCCAAAACTTCTAACCCATATTTTGAAAAATGTTTGACACCAAACTTGGCAAACTTTAGGGTTGCTGAACCACTCCCTATATATATATAGGGGACGGTTCAACAGCCCCTTATGGTGCCCCATATGGTGCCATGCATTTTTTGTAAATCACTTTTGATAGGGTTACAAGTTTTGGAATAGGCTGATTTTTTGTGAGGATGATCTCTTCACCAGAGATCATCCTTACAAAAAATCAACTCATTTTGAAACTTCTAACCCTATTTTACAAGTTGAAGAATTGTGGACCGTCCAATTTTTGTAAATCACTTTTGACGAAGTTAGAAGTTTTGGAATGACAGATTTTTGGTGAGGATGATCTCCTCATTATAGAGATCATCCTCACAAAAAATCAGCTCAATCCAAAGCTTGTAACCCATGTTTTGAAAAATGCATGGCACCATATGGGGCACCATAATGGGGCTGTTGAACCGCTCCTATATATATATATATGGAAAATGTTCAGCAACAAACATTTTGACAAACATTTTGGCAAAACATTTTTCAAAACATGGGTTAGAGGTTTTGGAATGGGTTGATTTTTGGTGAGGATGATCTCTACGGTGAGGAGATCATCCTCACCAAAAATCAGCCCATTCCAAAACTTCTAACCCCATCAAAAATGATTTACAAAAAACGGACGGTCCATGATTTTTCAACTTGTAAACTGGGGCTAGAAGTTTTGGAATGGGCTGATTTTTGGTGAGGATAATCTCCTCACCGTAGAGATCATCCTCACCAAAAATCAGCTCATTCTAAAACCTCTAACCCATGTTTTGAAAAATGTTTTGCCAAAATGTTTGTTGTTGAACGGGACCCTATATATATATATATAGGGTCCCGTTCAGCACCCTAAGCTTTACCACACATTTTAACAAACGTGTTTTGTCGTACATGGGTTAGAAGTTTTGAAATGGGCTGATTTTTGGTGAGGATGATCTCTATGGTGAGGAGATCATCATCACCAAAAATCAGCTCATTCCAAAACTTCTAACCCCATCAAAAATGGTTTACAAAAAATGGACGGTCCACGATTTTTCAACGTGTAAACATGGGGCTAAACATTTCAGAATGGGCTGATTTTTGGGGAGGATGATCTTCTAATCATAGAGATCATCCTCACCAAAAATCAGCTCATTCTAAAACTTCTAACCCATGTAGGACAAAAAACGTTTGTTAATGTGTGTGGTAAAACTTAGGGTGCTGAACATTTCCCATATATATATATATATATATATATATATATATATATATATATATATATTTTGAAAAATGTTTTGCCAAACTGTTTGTCAAAATGTTTGTTGCTGAACGGGACCCTATATATATATATATATATATATATATATATATATGGGAAATGTTCAGCACCCTAAGTTTTACCACACACTTTAACAAACGTTTTTTGTCCTACATGGGTTAGAAGTTTTGGAATGGGCTGATTTTTGGTGAGGAGGATCTCTATGATTAGAAGATCATCCTCCCCAAAAATCAGCCCATTCCGAAATGTTTAGCCCCATGTTTACATGTTGAAAAATCATGGACCGTCCATTTTTTGTAAACCATTTTTTATGGGGTTAGAAGTTTTGGAATGAACTGATTTTTGGTGAGGATGATCTCCTCACCATAGAGATCATCCTCACCAAAAATCAGCCCATTCCAAAACTTCTAACCCATGTAAGACAAAACACGTTTGCTAAAGGGTGCTGAACGGGACCCTATATATATATATGGGTCGGGTTCCTGCAACACACATTGCGACACACATATAGACAACGTGTTTGTCTTATATGGGCAAAAATATTTGGAATGGGCTAATTTTTTGTGAGGATGATCTCTGTGATGAGAGAATCATCCTGGCAAAAAATCATCAAATTCCAAAACTTCTAACCCCATCAAAATTGATTTACAAAAATTGGACGGTCTATAATTTTTCAACAAAAATCGGACGGTCTAGAAGTTTTGGAATGGGATGATTTTTTGCCAGGATGATCCCCTCACCATAGAGATCATCCTCACAAAAAATCAGCCCATTCCAAACATTTTTGCCCGTATAAGACAAAACGCGTTGTCTATATGGTTGTCGTTTGAACCTGATCCTATATATATATACTTTATTTTTGTAATTATATAAATTATATTACTTATAAATAACTTACAATTACAAATATATCATAAAATAAATAAATAAAAAATGAACCATTACTTTTTTAATGATGAAATTGTAAATTGCATTGAGTGCATTACATTGAATATAAAAGTAATTGTAAAAATTAAATTACTTACAATTACAAAAATGGGTATCACTGCATCACAATAGTTTGAATACATCCCAATTAGGTTGGCACCCATTCATTCAATCTATCATATGCACAACTCAACTAAAAAAATAATAAAAAATAAAATAAAATATGCAATTTTTCTAATGATTGTTCTAATCGGATTTCTTCTTGTTATTGCTCTCCTCTTTTGCCTAACCACCAATCCTTCAAGCAAATTAAAACTTTTAATATCTTCAAAATTAAACGACTTTTATATTAAGATAGAATTCTTCCACTTGTATTAAATGCTAATTCTAAAGTCACAGTAGACACATAAATCGTTAGTAGATCACATATCATTATAGATAACACACGATAATGCATACTATAACTTTTTTACCATTCTAAAACATTATAATGACCCTTATCCCCAATTTCTATGATATCAGAATTCAAATAACATTGTAATTTTAATGTTAAATTATTATTATTATTATTATAAGTTATAGATGCTTTTGATAAAAGACTAAGAAAAATTATTTTTGCAACAGAAGATGATAATGCTACATTTTGAGGTCTATTAGTAGTATTATTATTTAAATCATACTTACTTTTATAAATGTTAAAAAGTTTAAATAATTCTTTTTTATTTTTTTTTTGGCATTTCAATTTTATCATTAAAATCACCACTTCAACTAAAAATAAGTTCTAAAACTTTAGTTTTAAATTAATCTAGGATCTATAATTGAAGAAAATGCTAAGTTATGTGGAATAATTTTCTAATATTTATTAAATTTATTATTCAATTTTGTAACATTATTATTACTCAAATTCAAAATTTAAAGTTATTTCATTTGAGTTAATTGCACACATAATTCGGCGGATGTAACATATTTTTATCCCAAAAAAGCTTTTGTAATTTTGGCAAAATTTTGAAAATAATCACAAATATTATATGCATTTTTTTCAATTACTTTTTTCTAATTGTGTTTAACTATGTGTGTCTTCTAAAAATCTTTTTATTGAATTTTTATAACGAACTACGTGTTGTAGCATGTAATACGTGGAATTCCATCGATATAACGCGTCTAATGATAATTTAGTTGATAGTAAACCAAATAATACACAATATTCATCAAATTATTTTTATTTAATATGTGATACTTTTATAGTGCTAATACTTTTTCTAATATTTTTAAAAACATTATTTATACATTGAATATCATGTTGTATAATTAAATTTAAAATATGTGCCACATAACGAATATGTAATATTCTTTTAAAATTGATTTGTCAAATAATACATCTTTAAGGTAAGTTACGACATTATTATTACTACTAGCATTATTTAATGTAATTGTAAATATTTTATAACTAATTTCATAATCTAATAAAATATTTTGCAAACCTTCAAAAATTATTAAATCGATTTGTTTTACATTTAATAAAGAAAAATATATAATTCTTGTGCAAATTCCAATTTTCACCTATAAAATGTGTCGTAACACGCATATATGTGAAGTCCATAAATCAGAAGTTAAGCATATTTTACTAGGTGCATTTTGTAAGAAAAATTTAATTTATATTCTTTTTTTAAACATTTTCATTACATCTCTTTTTAATGTATTTTTAGAAATACTTTTAAAATTAGAAAAATATGATTTTTGAATAAATTCTTTATAATAAATTTTTTCAGTTACAAGAAATGACATTTCTTCCATAATAAAAAATTTTCACGGTTTTCCGTCGTGCCTTTTCGACATCATATAACCACATGCTTATGTCGTCGGTGGTTGATCGATTAAGTAGATTTTGATTAATATCGGGTTGTTCTCTTCTTAGACACGTATTTTTTATGTGTTTATTCATTGTGCTTGTATAGTGGATGCACTGAAATAAGCTAGATATTTTTCACAATAATTACATTTTATTTTTTTTGTTTTACTTCTGTCCGAATTTACAACATCTAATAAGGTAAAATGTTGTCATGCCTCGGATTGAAATCTTTTCGATTTTTTGGGAGATTAGGATTAGACGGTTTCGGATCATTACTAGCCCCCGTAAGTAAATGAATTAAAATCAAAATTTTGAGGATCATTAAGATTTTGAAAATCACTGATATTTTGAAGATCCATTATATAAAAATTAACACTAAAATTAAAATTAATAAAGGTTGATTAAACTTCACTTAGAAGTAGAGAAAAAAAAAAAGGAGAGGAGAAGTTTAATCTAATAATATTTATTAAAAAAAAATTTAGAACCACTACACCTTTTGTCGAAAAATTTGATTTTGATTGGTTGATTGTGCCACGTGTCGATTTGATCAATTGATCTTACTACATAAAAGAAATTCTTGATCACTTAATGAAGACTTGATTTTGATTACTTGATGAAGATTTGATCACTTTGATGATGATTTGAAATTAATCTTGCCACGAAGAAGAATATTGACCACTTGATAGTTAAATTAATTGAGAATAAATCTCAATTTAATAAAGATCTTAAAGAATTTAGTACAAAATTATGAAAATAAATTAAAGAAATTGAGAGATTTAGAGAATTTTGAAAGAATTTGTAGTGAAAAATGAAATTCATTTTGGGGTATTTATAAAAATAAAGCATTCATATTTACTCCTACCCGCCTCTCAGTGGTTTAAAAATAGTAATAATTTCATTTCAATTGTTTACCCTTTTTTTCAAAAAATCGGCTTGCAAGTTGTGTTTCGAGTCGATTTTTTTTTTTTTTTTTTTTTGGGGGGGGGGGGGGGGGTAACGGTAAAAATTTGAAATTTTTTGAAAATTTTCGGGTTTTCGGTCTTAGGTTGGTTTGGGTTCAATCTAGGGTAACGATTTTCAAACCAGATTCAGTTCAGGTTCGATCCGGTCTGTGGGGTGAAACTGAACTTGAACCAATTTTTCATGGGTTCAGTTCGGTCTAGTCTGGGATCAAATCGAACTTGAACCAATTTTTCGTAGGTTCGATTTGGTCCAATTTTCAAGTCACGAGTAAAATGTACATCCCTAGTTCAATCTACTACCAATACACGTGTTGATCATACCTAATTCTAGTCTTTTGGGTTCCTAACACTATTTTTTCACTTGATGAATTGAATTACAATAGTGTGTAACTTTTGGATTAAGTTTGTCTTTTGCAATTTGACATAACTCGCGCGACCTCATTGAAGCACCACAACGGCACAACTCACTCCAGTGTTCCCACTTGCATCAAAATTCATGTCTATATAAAACCATAAAACGCCAATATATATACATGGATGCCATCCCAATCAATTTGCACCACTATTGCCAATACAAACTGAGAGGAGCTAAAGACAGGTAACATGAGGAGAACATGCCACCCATTGAAACACCATGAGTATGCTTTGTTTTGTAAATGTACGATATCAAGATTTGGCAATGAAGATAAAAATCTACTAGTAAATATCCTTACATACAAAAAATGAGACATTGCACCATAACACATGACAGGCCGCCTATGTAATCAACCCTTCAAAAACTGAAAAAAAGTTATTATCTCACACTAGAACACAGGTAGCATCATCTACGATCTTGCTGTTTTCGAAGGTGACTATGCTTCCCAATTCTTGGGCAAAGTCTAGTCAAGTCAAAATTATTAATGATAAGGCTTGAACTCTTTTTTAAGTTATTTTTCTGTTACCACACAAGTGTATTAAGATCATGGGACAGATTATAAGACATTTGCACTAAAAGGTCCATCCTGTTTTAGGAAGAATTTGTAACTGGAACTGTGGACCAATGTAAGCTGGGTTTTGGTAGAGAAGCCTGAATAAACATTATAAATGATTTCAAATCCAACTGGTCATTAGTTTCTCAAAAAGAACTGCAAGCTTATCCAACGTATAATATTTTTGTCTCCAAAGGGTGTGGAGGAAAAAATATATAAATTAATTAGGAATTTTGTAACAGAACGCATCATTTGGTTAATGAAAACTCTTTTGCTCACAAAAAAGAAATGGAGAGTTGGGAATTACAAGTTTCAAAAGACCAAACAAGACCCTTGTTAGCAATCACCCATTTAATTCTTGAAAAATTCACGAATTTTTTGTTTTTTCAGATGAAAGTATTAGTCTCTGGATTATTGAACTATTTTGAATAATTCACGAATTTTAAGTTTGAAAAAAATAAAACATGTTTTTTTTTATACGAATTTTTATAAAACTCAGTGGAAAAAAAATGCTACTATAACTTGTTGCCTGTTGCAAAGTGTAAACTTGTAAGTTATGACATAGAAGTCGACTTTGAAGCGGCCTTGCTTTAAAATTTTGGAAGAATGCACATTTTTACGTGACAAAGGTCATTTTTATCTTTAAAAAACTAATGACATGACTTTCTACATTTATTTGAGATTACATCTTAATTTTCCAAATCGATGAGTTGTCCCTTGACTTTAGTCTTCTTTTAAAATCAGTGGAACAATAACCTCAATGTCCTCGTTATCACCACCATCATTATTACCACCACCATTAACAACACCAATTTCATCATCACCATCACTATCATATGGCCAGATTTTTGGTTTTCGAATTTTTGAAATGAAACATATGCCGCATATTTTTCATTTATCAAAATTTTGATCGGATTTTTACAATCCAAAATCGAAAAGTACTCAAAATTTTCACGAATCGAAATTTTGCCATATTCCAAATTGCTAACAAGGAACAAGACTTTATTAAGTAAATGACTGAGGCGTTTTGGGGAGGAAAAAGGGAGTCTGTGGGGAAGAATCATTAAAGCAAAGTATGAGGAGAAAAATGTTTGGTTGGGAGAGTGGGGAGGCGAAGTCTTCGTATGTGTGGAAAGGAATTCTTAAGGTGTCTCAACAATTCAATAAGGGAATTAAGTTTAGAGTAGGGAAAGAAGTTTAGATTAGGTGCATTTTTGGGAAGAGAGGTGGTGTACATGGAGAATCATCTTCATCTGCACAATTTCTTTCTCTGTATGCGGTGTCTTTGAATAAAAAACAATGTTGTGAAAGACTTCCTGATTCTCAGTGGGAATGATTGCACTTGGGATTTGGGTTTTTAGGAGAAACTACAATGATTGGGAGGTTGATGAGGTGGCATATCTCCTTGATCTACTAAACTCTACCCAGGTTGTGTTGTTAGAGGAGGATAGAAGACTCTTAGAGTCTGCCATTTGGTCTTCCCTAGTTTCTTACGAGGTTGCCTTCTCTTGAGAAAATCTTAAGTTTAGATAAATTGATTAAGCGTGGCTTGCCTTTGTAAGATAAATGGAGAGTCCGCGTGTCACATTTTGCACAATTCCGTTGTGTCTAAGATTTGAGTTCATTTCCTCTGTTTTTCATATGGATTGGACTTACCCTAAGTATGTTTTGTCTCTTTTCCTTGGGTGGAGTTTCAATGCGCTCTCTAGCAAGAGAAGATATCTTTAAGTCATTCTCCCATTTGCAATTTGTTGGGGGCTTTAAAAAGAGATAAAAACAAAAGAGTCTTTTAGGGGATGGAGTTGTCATCTTAGGAGGTGACTTGGAGATTCTCGATCAGTTTTTTTTTTTTTTTCTAGTGCAAGATGAGTAAGGACTTTGAAGGGGTGTTCTTTGAAGACTTTGTGTTCAGATGAGATGTTTTGTGCTCTGTTTAGCTTTGTGTTTGATTCTCTTCGTTGTTATGTATCCCTTGTGGCATTAAGTTCTTGTCTTTCTTTGTGCATTGTACCTTTTTGGGGCCATCTCGTCCCCTCTTTTCGATTTTGAATAAAGTTATATTTGTCAAAAACATATATGTAACCAGGAGCTTATTCAGTGTGGACATAAGAACAAGAGAAAGATATATGAATTCAACACTAACATTCTCTTCCATTACAAGTTTTATGAATTCAACACTAACATTTTCTTCCGTTACAAGTTTTCTACATTTGCAAGAAGCAACGGAAGTAACAGACTAGCGATCCGATATCATATTCTTCTGTGACAACCTTCTCTTTGCTGCCAAGATGGCTTCATGCCTTTTTACAAAGATTTCCTTAATTGCTTGCTGGTACTGCATTTCGATCAGTTCCAACTCCAATCTCAACTCTTCACCATCATCCTGATCAGTCAAAACAACAGAAGAAACATTGCTTGGGAAACTCGATAAAGTTCGCATGTCACTGCTTCCATTGTTTATACCAATATCTCTGCTATCAAGGCTTGTCGCAATATATCCCGAGTCACCACACATACATGTGGTGATGGAGCATTTCTTATAATTTCCGTCTGTTGAGATTGCAGAAATAATTGACATCTCAGAACCTCGATTGTCTACAATATCTGTATTCCGAGTCCCAAAATCAGCATGAGACATAATATCATCCAGCTTTTCATAGTTGGAAGATTCATGCATTTGCAGAAGGGACTCTTCAACAGAACTTGAAACATTATGAAAAGATCCAAATGAAATTTCAGTGTGTTCTCGCAATTGAGAGTCCTTGCTACGATCTTTAGGGGTTTGGATCCCCCCATTCAGATTTGCCAAGTGATCAATGGGAACACAAGGTTTCCAATTTCGAAAAAGGTTAATTAACAACAAATCGATCATCTCAGCTATGAACATAACATTTTTATCGGCTAGTCCGAGTTGCTCAACCATTTCACCAGCGACCGAAACTGCTGTATCTCTGTCAAGGTAAAACTGGAAATCAGTGTGCCTCACGTCACCTACATGTAGTGAAGGAGAAAATTTAGGTCTCTACCTAAAAATCTATTTTTATTTCCAAGAAAAGAGACAGAACAAGTAGGTTAGTTACCATTTTGATCTGTGATTGGTATCAGCAGAGAGACAGAATTTCCAACATCTGTCTCCCCTTCTAATCTGAAGTCATTGCCTCTATTCGCTCTCTGAACCTCCGGACACACAAAGTGGGGCCCGCCATTAACAGATTTCTCACAGAAAGTGGTGACGGGAGGCTCACCATCATGATCAATATCCATCGACATGAGCATCGGCTGTTTTCTAGGCTCATCCGAGAGAACACAACGGTCTCTGAAGGCACCCATTTTGTTGGGTTCAACAATACCAGGAAGCTGCAAGGAGCCGTTTACTGGAAATCCATCCACTTGTAGAAGAAAAGGGTCCTTTAGAAGCTCTTTTGCCGACAATCTTTGAGCTGCAGGAACTAGACACTTCTCTATAAACAATTTGACTTCCACATCTTTCACCTTAGAAAGGGCGGCAGGCTTTATTCCCTGTGAAATGCATCCACATAATAGATGAGCAACCAGACTTCAGGAAAGCCAGTGACAAAAAATTGCAATTTTTTCAAAAAAATCAAGATTTTAACAGTTGTGAACTAAATCATGATTTTTTCAAAATATCACGAAGTTCTGAAGAAGAAAAAAAAATACTTTGATTTTTTTCCAAAAAATCACGATTAAGTGTTCTTTTATTATTTAATATATGAAATACATATTTATTACACTTTTTATATTTAAAAAAATAATTTTATTTTTTAATTTATCCAACTTTTCCGACTTTTTTTAAAGCTTTCTCTTGCCGAATTATTCCCAAACCCCAACTTTGTCACTATGAGTAAGGCAACATAAGCTATAATTGATAGATAAGTTTATTTCATATCGGGGAGGACTTACAGATGAAACCTTCTTATAAATCTGGAGCGAGGTTCTACATTCACTGTAAGGGTATTCAAAGGTCACCATCTCTAGCATGCACATCCCAAATGAGTAAATATCAACCAACTCATTGTAATCCTCATCATAGAGTTCAGGTGCCATAAACTCAGGAGTTCCTATAAGGACCATTGTACAGATTAATGTTCTTCACAAAATATGGTCCTAAAATGAACATACAAAAGGCTGCATAAACATGTATGTTTGGCAATAGCCATCAAAATATGAAAAATACATATTGTGGGAATCTGCATCCAATAATGCGCCTACACTCATAGCCTATATATATATATATATATACACATACATGGGCAGGGTAATGACACAAGATCTAGACTGTGTAAACAAAAAATCTAACGGTTGAGATTTTGTGTCTCACAATATATCTCAATGATACTTATGTCGAGGATTAGTTTCAAACGTTATTTTCTAACAAAAGATTTTTTGGAAGCTCACTCCGCTTGCTATTTGCTTAGGCTTTCGGAAGGAAAGGAATGGGTGCATGTTTGATGGAAAGGAAAGTTTCCTGCAAGAGTTAATCTTTAATATCCTCGGTTTCTTTCTTCTTCTTTTCTTGGTGCAAAAGGTATAAGGATTTTAGAGGGTTGTTCTTTGAAGGTTTTCAATTTAGATGGGTCCTTGATTGTAATGAGATAAATTAGTTTGTATTTCTTTTCTCCTTTGAGGACTTCTTGTCCTCTTTTCAATAATATTTTACTTATAAAAAAAAAATAACAATAAAAAAAATCAACCGTTAGATTTTGTATTTACATAGTTAAGATCTTGTGTCATTTATTGAGTAATATTTCTTAAGTCAACGGATCACAACCCTATATGTATAAAACACAATGGCGAATCTCACTCCAGCTGCAGTTGTGGGGGTATAACATCCCACTCCAACTACAATGGAGTGGGGTCCACACTATCCCACTTTATTGCCTTTCTTCTTGACCCCCTCACGGCATGGGCATCCTCTAGTGTGTCTGTGTGTGTGTGTGTGTGTGGGAAGGGGGTGTTTATATATATATATGGGTCAGGTTCAAACGACAACCATTTCAACACACATATAGACAACGTGTTTTGTCTTATATGGGCAAAAATGTTTGGAATGGGCTGATTTTTTGTGAGGATGATCTCTGTGATGAGGAGATCATCCTTGCCAAAAATCAGCTCATTATGAAACTTCTAGACCGTCCAATTTTTGTAAATCAATTTTGATGGGGTTACAAGTTTTGGAATGGGATGATTTTTTGCCAGGATGATCCCCTCATCACAGAGATCATCCTCACAAAAAATCAGCCCATTCCAAACATTTTTGCCCATATAAGACAAATACGTTGTCTATATGTGTGTCGCAATGTGTGTTGCAGGAACCCGACCCTATATATATATATATATACACACACACATATGCCTACTATAAAACCAGGGAAAGAAAAAAAGAATACCATTTACACTTTGTAGATTAGCTTGTTGAATTACGATAGCCAACCCCAGATCCCCAATCTTAACTTCACCATAGTTACCATTGATGAAAATGTTATCACACTTCAAGTCCCTATGTATAATTGGCGGGTTCTGACTGTGTAGATAGTTCAATCCCATCAAAATCTGTCTCGCCCACCCTTTCACAGCCTTCATATCAACCTTCTTGTGTTTCTTATGATACCTAAGTCAAGGATCAAGTCCACTAACCAAAGACTTAATCTCAATTTAAAATAAAAAATGGGTTATAAAAATAACGAATGTATAGGGAGATGAACTTACTGCCTCAAGCTACCCGAGGTGCATAATTCAGTAATAATATTAGCGGTCATTTTCTGGTCATCAATCCATGAGTTGTAGAGCTTTATTATGTTATTATGTTTCAAAGAATTCAAGAGTTGAACTTCAGAGTAAAGCCTTTCTAAACCTTTGGGCAACTTTAGAACTTCGTCGATCTGAATTTGGTTCCATGCTACTTCGATTCCGTTAATTTGATCAAATGCTTTGTAACTATAATTGTATTATCAGTTAATGAAATCAGACAAATGTATTAATAATAAGCTAAAAACTTATCAAAAAATGAAAGGAAAAAAAAAGAGCAAGAAACAAATATTGTAGAAAAAAAAAAACCTTACACTGTCTTGAATGCACCTTTCCCAAGCACATCGTTATACTGCTTGTAATTCAAGAACATAATCAATTAAGAAAAAAAATAACGAAAATATTTATTTAAAAAAAAAAAAAATCAAAATTTTCAAAATCTTACACGAATGTATCGACAAGTTGGATCGATTTCGAGAACATCAAGATCGGGAAGCTCCAAATGACTGGAACTATCTTCCACAGATTCAGTTCCAGCCAAATCCATCGAATCCATCTACAAGAATTCGGAAACCTAAAAAACTAATTAACCTAGAAATCTCAATTAAAATTCTCTAAAACAAGAATCCAATTTCCACAATCCAGCATAATTGGAACCCTAATATGGCTTAAAAATTATCAAAGAAATTACGTCTGAAAGAGGGATCCAGAAAATAGATAAAGAGAAACAAATAACGAAAACGAAACCCTAATAAAAGTAGAACAAAGATTTACCTGAAACAGAATTTGATTAATCGAGAGCAGTTAGGGATCCCAATCCCAATTCAGCGAAAATAAAACGAAACGAAACCCTTAACACCAAAGGGCGGAGGATTTCGACAGGTGTCGGATTACCTGCTGTAACATCCTCCTCCAACCCTTAACACCTACTATTCATGTATTTATACCTATTTACAACAAGAATTTTGGTTCGGCGTCGTTTTCTAAGATGCGCTTTGTGCGTTTGTATCTATGCGTATGCGAAAATATATATATATTTTTTTGTTTCCATGCTCTGACTGTGCACTTCTCAGTACTTTTCTGCGTTTGACTTTGGGAGAATCTGAATTTAAGATAGTGATACGTGTAATAATAGTCGGTATCCTGTACTCCAGGGAGGAGGGTAGCTACCCAACTTTAGGTCTTTTTTTTTTTTTTTTTTGTATGAAATGTTGTAGCACACTGGCCGTTGACCTACAATTGCACACCAAATTTGGTTGACGTGAGAGTAAGAGATAATCACATTTAAGATTGAGTCAACCACGAATGGGCTCTGCTTGAGAGAAGAGAGAAGAGGGCAGATAACAATCATTGTGTGTTGGCACCTTCCAAGTTGCCTTTATTATTATTGATATTGCATATTAAGTAAGGATGCACGAGACTGACATTTTATAAATTTTATAAATAAAAAAATTTATATTTCAACATGTGCCGTCATTTTATAATTTTTTTTCATTTTAATAAATCATACTATCTTACTCAACACATGTGTAATAATTAAATAACCATCTATTATGGGAGACGAGATACAAAAACTAGAAATCAGGACCTAAAGAACAAATCCAATCAATCTTACCATCTCACCCAACTCCTGATGAGTCACCACTTTCCAATTAATATGATCAAATAATCAAAAATCTCAAGATTATAAATAAATAACTAAATAACTTTCAAAACCAACGATACGTACTCTTTACTATCACAAATTGAAACTGTGTTAAATTTTAAATTCTCATATGATTTAATCATGCACCACTACACATTCAGGATAACCAAAATCATATGAAATTAAAAATCAAGTTTTTTTAAAACATGGTTAACCATCAAGTCTTGAGAGTATAAGATCTCTCTCTCTCTCTCTCTCTCTCTCTCTCTCTCTGGTAAATAGCCATGTAACACTAACCTAATAATAAGTCGACATATAATGATCTAATTGATGATTATGTCATGAAAATATATTATTCATCACAGTTACTGTTACTATTTCATTACCATACTCCCTAGAGTATAACATCAGATCTAATGAATGATGTAGGGTAGGAAATTTTTCTGACAAGTGGTATCTAAGTTTGTTTGCCAGACATCATGCTTTAGGATTCTCCATGCACACAATGGGTTTAAAAGCAAGGTCTTTGAGGATGAGAGAGAATCTGTCAAACAATGGCAGGTAAAATCATCAAAAGATTTGTATACTAGAGAGGAATAAAGCACTAAAGAAAAAGACTTCTTTCGACTACCATATTTCTCATAATTGATGATTTTATATACACTACAATACAACAGGTAAGTAGGAGAAGGGCAAGGATACCCACAGAAATAAAATGAGAGAACAAAGATAAATTTAAAAAAAAAAAAAACATTTAAAAATAGAAAAGAAAAACAAATTCTTTTTGAAATGGGGATTCCGGCAAGGCCTTCGAAACCATCACCAAGATTTTTACTCAAAATCGTCTCACAAGTAGATTCCTCTTTTTTACTGTTAGAGTTGGGGAGGTAGTGAGACTGCTGTTGCTTCTGTTCGAGGTGCAGACTGTCCCGAAGCCCCTGATGATGACTTGTCTGATACCCGGATGTTATACTTCTCATAAACCTTCTCACGGTTCTCGGCCCACCAAGTTTCTGCTTGGTGCTCCCCAAATCTTCTCCGACTGCAGACACATATTACTTAATTAGAATTTTAGTAAACTTCTCCGACTACAGCACAGAAATTCTGCCTTGTTTGAAAAAATAATAACATAAAGATAAATGATTATCAGAACCTTGAATGGGTACCTGAAGCGCACTCGCTTAAGATCTCTAGTTCCATCCCGGAGGGCCACAAGAGTTATATAAACACTGGGTTCATACTGTTCAATCCATTCAGCCTCAACTTGACTACTATTATCTTCCATCGAAGGAATCCTTGGTGTATTACCATTCTCACCATTTTGTAAAGGATCAGGTTCCATACCATCGGCAGACTCTGGTCTATTGCTCCTACCTGTGTACACTCCTCCATTATCATCCCGCAATCCCATATCAGCTTGATCATTCCTCCCTTCGGAAGTTGGATATTGGTTTTGTAGGTGGCTATTAATTTCGTTGGTTCCAGCAATGTCAAGATGAGTTTGGGCTGGAGTTCCATTTGTTGTACTAGTGTTGTTCCTCGTGGGAGAAGCCAATTGAGGGCTGTTGAATGCATCGGACCTCAGATGACATTCTCCATTTGAATCAGAGTGATAAACACCATTGGACTCCAAGCCATTTGGTAGGTACAGTGGCCTCATGTTGTCATTCTCATAGGCCCCGGGAGGTAGCTTCTGAGCCATGTCTTTGAGCTGAACAAGCATCAAAAGAAAAGCATAGTACTCAGTGGCAGAATATGATTATCAAATATTTTTCCAGAGAACAAATTTGCTTCCTCAAGGTAAGCCAGAAGTAAAATTTAGAATAACAAAAAATTGTTGACCAGTAATATGTAAGTTCTACGGAACACCAACAATAGAAGAAAATATGGATAATGTTCCATCACAGTTAAAGAACATGGATATTAACATCCAAATTTACTTGTCCGTAGAAGAGACTACTCACAGTTGACTGTCATTATAGTCACCCCCCTATATTAACCAATGTAACTGATATCTTTTTTCCTTTTTTTCAATCGATGTATAACTGTTAAAGTAAAAGCGTTGGTGTGAAATGTAAGGGAGCTCAAAATCATTAATTCCATATTAAGCAAAACAAGAACAATTATACTCTTTAACTTTCATTAAACTCCAAGCATAACCAAACAATAATAAAAAAGTTCATATATCAGCGAAGTACCTGTGAAGTTAGTGATTTTATAACTTCTTTTGCAGCATTAGACTTAGCAGATTCCTCTGCAGCCAAAGCCACAGCTTCTTGAGCTTTCAAAGTAGATTTCTGAAGCTCAAATTCTTGAAGTTCACATCGTTGTTTCAGGCTCTCAACCTAAACCAAGCCCAAGGTAAGGAGACGTATTTGTTCATAGGTGATCCTCAAGTAAACAAGAGTAAGGAGAGGCTTTCTAAGTACCTGGACACGCAACTTCTGCACTTCTTGATTCAAGAGTTCATTTGTCTTCTTCAGACTATCTGCAATACTTTTGGAGAAAGAAAGGCCTGATGTTGTAGGAAAAGGTGTGGCAGAACGTGGTGGACTAGATTTCCTCGAGAAAGGTGACACAGCCCTGGAACTGATACCGGACTGACCTATTGATGTTATAACTGCTTTGGGTATTGTTTGGCACACATCAACAGCATTAGACAAGGAGGTATCTTTTAGTTGTAACAATGGGAGTGCTTGAGAAGAACGAACAAAGTTATCGGCCTTCTTTCCTTGTTTAGCAGCTTTGCTATCCAACTGCTTAATCAAATCCAAATTACTAGGCAATGCAGACTTAGATAATCTAATATCAGCCTTGTCTAACTTGTCTTTATTTTCACCAGAAAGACGAGGAATGGCGTTCCTCCTTTTATTATTACCAACAGATTCTGACACCTTGTTTAGTTTAACATAACAGGAATCACACACACGATATGGCTTGCTAGGATTAGGAGCCATTGCTGCTCTAAAAGCTTTTCTTGAACTACATGAATGACAGTGGACAAGTCCACAGTTGTAGCAATTGTGCTTCTTTCGTGTAAATCCAAAGGCCTGTCTACATGCCGAGCACTGAGCCTGCTCTGCACCAGATACCCATTTGTGAAGACATATAGCTGCTGTGAAGTTCGAGCCGCAAGCAATATATTTAACATGTCTATCCTTCAATGCTTCTACCAATGTTGGTGTTTTTCGATTTTCAACATCTCCATGGCCCAATCTTCCATTAGCCCCCTTTCCCCAAGTGTAGACCTCGTTCCTAGAGGTTAGCACTGCGACGTGGTAAGCACCACAAGTAATGTCTTCAACAGATTCACCCGTAAGACTTTCTTCAACCAAACAAGGTAGCTTTCCATCACAATGGGGATTGCCAAGTTGACCGTAAACAGTACTACTTCCCATTGTAAAAACATGCCCAGATGTCGTCAAGCCAACTGTTAGACTATGCCCACAAGCGATCTTGTGAAAATTGAATTCAATAAGTGAGGGCACGCATGTGGGTTTCAGTCTTGGTTCCTTGTCTCCGTGGCCAAGACGATTCTTGTCGCCATCACCCCAAGTAAACAATTTTCCCGACGAAATACTCGCACTAGTCTGGCCCACGATAACCTCCACTGCAGCGGCGGTGTGCCACACTCCACATGCAACTGCAATTGTCTTCAATCCCATCAGAGATTCTACTTCTCTTGGATATGCAATACTCTCCTTGTTTCCATGGCCCAAGACACCAAATGTTCCATCACCAAATGTGAACAACTGACCCGTTGAAGTTATCAAGGCTGTATGCCACGGACCACAAGCAACTGAAACAACTTGAAGTCCTTCCAATGGACCTGAAACTCTCTTGGGTATCCAATGACTAACATCAGTACCATGACCTAGAAGCCCAGCATTATGCGTTCCATCCCCCCATGTATATAGTTCACCAGCTATGGTAACAGCACAAGTATGGAATTCTCCACATGATACAAAATCAACATTAGAGACTGCCAAAGATTCAACAAAACGAGGTTGAATAACATCTCTCCCAACTCCATGGCCAAGCCGCCCTCCAGATTCTTCACCCCACGTAAAAACTTCTCCTTGTCTCGTGACTAGTGCAGCATGCCTGACACCACAAGCAATGTGATTAACATCCAAAACTACATTAGACTCTAATGGTTTAGGAAGAAGCACATCAACTCTCGAGCTCGAAGGATTAACGTATTTATCAGCTCCAACGCCTGCGTTATCACATATAATCTCACCCCATATATACACATCGCCTAGAGCATCAAAATCATCCTGTGCAGAACCATGACTAGAAGTGCTTGGAGCACTTGAAACACTAACTCGGAAAACATCTGAAGAGGATCCTTTTACTTGCATGTTTCTCCTTTCTATTGCTACATGTGATCTTTCTGAACTCGCCGAACTCTCGGAAGGGTAACTTGTGGGCAAAGTATTTGTGGTGAGACTGATAGAAGTTTCGGGGGAGCTAATATCATGTGTGGCACTAGCAGAACTATCACTTGGACTATTTGATGTCAAATCTCTACAGCCCTGAAACATATGAACCATGAAAACATACAATTGAAATGAGAACAAATACGTTACATCACCTACAAAAATTACTGAATTTTATAAAATCTTTAACAAATGAAGGTATTTTGACCACCTCAATATTTTCTAATAAATCAATCCAGATAAATAAGCAATTTAGGTCACAGTGAAAAAGGATTGCGTTAGCACAATCCAGTGTTTTGCGGAGATAAGAAAATGAAATGCTTCTTATGTTATTTTACACAGATGAACATCTACCAACTTTTAAAAAAGGACCAATTAGAAGCCAGATTGGCTTATATGTTGCATAAAGAGGCCACGAGGCTGAGCCATTTCGCTCAGCTACACTAGGACCAGATGAAATACTAAAGTAGTTAAGGATGTTGATTATTTGGTACGCAAGAAAATTTACAACTAGAGGACGCGACATTTATTTGGAAAAAAAAAAAAGAATTGTTTCTAGGTTAAAAAAAATTACATCGAAGTAGAGCCCTCCATCACTCCATCCATCAATTTTTGAACGCCCACATTGACCTGAAGATACTAATGCTTTGAGGCCTGCAATCCACACCTCTGCCTCAAATTTGTCCTTACAAATCTAAGAATCGACAACATATTACATTGGCATTAGTAATAACTAGTAAGCATAAAACTCGAGAGACCCAAATGCATAATTATAAATCAAATATAATAATGATCATACAAACCAGATCAAGGGACCGTTTTCCATCGTTGTAGATAAGTGAAAAAGACAAGTAGTCCTTCTCAGGCCGCAAGTATCGTTGGAAAACAGGCTGACAAATTACCAAAAAAAAACACACATCGAGTAAATTTACCAGCCAGGAGCTACTGAACTAGTGCTAGTTCTTCTTTTTTTTTTTTTTTTTTTTTTGGTTTTACCACAAAGCATAGTCCAAACATTACCATCAAGGATTAAATAATAGAAAATGATCATAGAGAAAATCTCACAGTTCTTTGTCCAGGAATAATTTTTGAGACAGAAGCTAACTTTAATGTTCTTTCACCACCAGTTGACAACCAGATCAAGGATGATTCATCCTGTGAATTCACATAAAACACATTAATCAATAGGCATATGGAAATGAATGTTTACAATGTGATTAATGAAATTCGATAGACCAGTGACCAAGATTAAGAATTCTTAGGAAGATATTCTTGAATACAATAGGGATTTCTTTGAAGGTGCAAGCTTAGCTAAGCTGGTAAGGCATGTATAGTGTTGATTACACGACCTGGGTTCAAAATCCTTTGAACCCATCTTTATGCTGACCACTAACCCTTGCTTGCATAGCAGGACAAAAAAATGGATAAGGGAATTCTCTTCATCATCCCTTTTCAAACTCAAATGTCACTTATTAATTAAAAATGCACTATATGCTTAGTCAACATGGTTAACCCTGAGATGTTTAAGGAAATTTTGTCAGTCATGATATTTCAGCAGTACAATTCACAAGCTTCCTTATTTTCAGCATTTGCTGCTAAACATGACATTCTACGGAGATCAAACTTGCATCCTACCAATTAAATTAGGCTAATCTCTAATGCCTCTCACCCAATGATAGGTAAAGGAAATTTATAAAGATGAAAAAGGAGGTCGACCAGAAACCATGAACAGAGGACATCACCGACCAGCAACTATGACGAATGTTCTGCTAATAGATGGGAGATCATCTTTAAAGAAAACCTACAGTAACTAGATTTTTTTTTCTTTCCAACATTCCATCCATGCTTGAGAGTTGGTCTGCACTTGGTCTCGGTTTTTTAGCATTCAAGAGGAAATTGTGTAGTCCTATCCTTGGTTTAAAATCTCATTTCGAGTCGATGCTTCAGTTTTAGGAAAACCAAAACAATACCGAAACATTTGACATATTCGAAACATTACATTAACCTTTTAAACGAAGTCTTTTAGAGAAGACTGTGGTCAAGGGGTATATAATAAGTATGAAAACATAGGGTTTCTTAAATATTTAAGAAAATATGAGATTTTTTATCGAAAAATACCTAAGTCTTCAAGAGAAGGCTAAAGTCTAGGGCTTTTCATAGTGAAAAAACAGCTTTGTAGCCCTCGTCTTTATTCAAAAGAGAGAAAAAAAAACACTGAAGAAAGAAGAAGAGGAGGAGGAAGTTTCACTTACCTGATCCAGCGATGCAAATCTCTCTCTCTCCTTCTCCTTCTCTGATTTTCCCAGAAAAATAATACTCCTTCCTTCTTTGATTTTCTCAGAAAAAGGTCTGAAACTTTGAATATTTCGGTTTCAAGCATGTTTCGTCCCAGGATTTGGAAAAACCGAAATGTTTCATACGAAACATTACGATACAAACTGAGATTTTGAACCATGGTCTTATCCCCTCACCTATATGTTGGGGCATTTTGAAGGAAAGGAATGCTCCGATATATTTGATTATAGGGAGTGCTCAAATCATGAGAACTTCATCTCCATCTTGGGTTGCATTATTTTGGTGTAAAACTTTTGAGGAATCAAAGGGGGCTTTCTTTGATGTCTTGTACCCTATTCCTCGGTTTGGTCATCTCGCCGTAGCCTTTCCTTTTTAATAAAAGTTACATTTATCCAAAAAATGAAGTCTAGAGAGTTGAGTACATGTAAATTATACGAGACATTTGTCTACCAAATTCAGAATTTATGCAATATTCCAATGAAAAATTAGTCAACAATGTGCATTAGGTGAGATAATGAAATATTGTTCTTTTCGTCTTTAGTCACTTTTGGTGCCAAACTCTACTATCTCTTCAATTAAGGTTGTGCCTGGTTTGAAGGAGCTCTAAGTGGCAAACAACAAGGAAGTAATCAAGACAATCATCACATCTTTCTCAGCCAAGAGAGAGAGAGAGAGAGTATTGTGGTCCATCCAAACAGGCCCTAAGTATGATATCTAGGGAATTCATCCATTTATTCAACATAATAAAGAAAAAAAGAAAAGAAAAAAGATGGAACATAATTACAATAAAGCACATTCCCTAAAAGCAGATATTAAGTATCGAACATACATTAGAAAGTCTGAATGGGCAAAATTTGGGCTTCCCTTTGCGGCCATACTTGAGCAATTGAGCACCTTTCTTCAACGCAATTAATGCCTGGACAAGTAAAAGAGTCAAATAGGCAAAGTATTTTGATGGAGAAAAATAAATAGTACAAAATAGAAAACCTATAAGCTAAGTTATGTTGGAAAGCAAAAGGAGTAATAGTAGTGGACCTTGAACATTATTCACCATTAAAACGGCTATACTAGTGGTTATGAGGTGTCTATTATTTGCAACTTTTTAATATTTTAATATTAAATCTGATATCCAATATACTTTTTTTTTTTTGGTGGGGTTAGTGGTTAAAGTTAACATTAGTATAAGAAGGAGTTCAAAGGGTTTGAACCTAAGACCTTGGGAACAACCTCCACAAGGTGTTACCACTTAGCTAAATGGGCATATAGTTTGTTTTAAATATTCACTTATAAGCATTGTTTTAAATGTACTAGCTCATGAGGTATATGCATTGAGGGGCTAGACCAAGATTCTGGCTTCAATATTCCTAGAAATACAAGAGGCTCACGTGTCACTCTATCGATGCCTAAGCCTTAGGGAGTGAGCGGCTAGGTGAGGTTTAATGTCACAGCCCCTTTTTGCAACTTGGGATTTTTCACATCATAGTGGCGAGAGAATTCGGTTTTGGGACAAGTGGTGTAGAAGCTTTCCATTATCCATTCAATTCCCAAGGCTTTATGCGTTTTCTTTGAAAAAGGAAAATCAGAGTACTGGTATTTTGAACTCTAGTACTGGGACTACTTGGGATTTGGGTTTTAGAAGAGATTTTAATGATTGGGAGATTCAGGACTTGGCAAAATTAACCTTTAAACTAGACCAGTCTTAAGTGGAGGGGTCAGGGCTTGATAAGAGGGTATAGACTTGCACGAAGAACAAAAACTTTTCGGTAAGGTCATTCAAGAATTCCTTAACTCTACAAGGCCTATCTTTCTTTCATGTGGGCCCTATTTGGGGTCGCAAAGTCCCTTCAAAGGTGTCGTTCTTCACTTGGTTGGTGGCATCTGGTAAGATTCTAACTTTTGATAACCTCATGATAAGGGGTTTTGTAGGCACAAATATTTGTCCTTTGTGTATGGGGAGTGAGGAATCTATTTCTCACATTTTGTTACATTGTCCACTCATGTGTGAGATTTGAAGTCATTTCTTGAATCTATTTAATTGTGTGTGGGTGTTCCCAAATTTGGTTTTGTCTCTCTTTCAAAAACGTATGGAATTGAGAAGAAGAATGAGCAAATAAACTCTAAGAATACTCAGGAAATCCAAAGTTATAGGCATGGTGAGAATAATGAGTTGGTGGTGGTTGCCCCCTTGGAGATAACAAGGAGTTTAATCAGACAAAGAGTGGACAAGGTGTTAGTCAGGTTCGAGAAGAGGTAGGTTAGTCTTGTCAGTTTAGGGTCTTTGTTAGGTGTCCAATGTTGCTCAAAGTTTTATCTTGGAATGTCAGGGGATTGGGTGATAGGAGAAAAAGGGCAACAGTGAAAACTTTTATTAGAAATAAAAATCCTCTCATTGTTACGCTTCAGAAATCGAAATTAGCTAATTGTGATGAGAAGATCATTAAGGAAATTCGGGGGAAAAACATTGATTGGATAGCACTTCCTACTTTAGGTTCGACCGGCGGGATTCTTCTAATGTGGAATAAAGAATGGATCTAAGTGACAAACAATTTAGTAGGAGCCTTCTGGATTTATATTTTGTGCAGGAAAAGGGATGAAGATTTTCAATAGGTGTTTTTCGAGATTTATGGCCCAACCATCAATAGGGAGAGAATGCAATTTTAGGATGAACTGGGAGATGTTGTGGGATATTGGGAGAAACCTTGGGCCCTGAGTGGGGATTTTAATGTCACCAGATTTACACATGAGAAGAATAGGGTTTCGAACATATCTAAGGGGATGAGAAATTTCAATGACTTTATAGGTAGACACCGCTTAATGGATTTCCCTCTCCTGAGTAGACGATTCACGTGGTCTAATAACCAAGATAACTCTAGGATGTCCAGATTAGACAGGTTTCTAGTTGATAATGCGTGGGAGGAAAAGTTTCAAAATGTGATTCATTCAGCCAACCCTAGCCCAGTCTCTGATCATACTCCTATCTTTCTAGAATCAGGTCACCCTAGACAACACCTTCCTTTCAGATTTGAAAACATGTGGCTGGTTCAACCCAACTTCTTAAATCTCGTCAAGAATTGGTGGAATGAGTGCCCTTCTATAGGAAACCCGGGTTGTGTGTTCAAAAAGAAGCTCAAATTCTCGATAAACAAGTTGAAGACATGGAATAAAGAGGTTTTGGGGAGAATCGATGTGAAAAAAATGAGATTTTGACAGATATTGAAACCTTGGACAAAAAGGAGGAAGAAAGAAATTTGCACTTGGATGAAAGAAGTAAAATAATGGAGTTGAAATTGGAATTCCAAAGAGTGGCGTTTATGGAGGAGATAAGTTGAGAACAAGTCAAATGGTTGAAAGAAAGGGATAAACACAAATTTTTTTCACAAAGTTGCCAATTTCCATAGAAGTAATCGACTTGATAAAGTCTACATCAAAGAAATCATGGTGGTAGGAGAAGAGAAAATTAGGGAAGGGGTGATGAGCTTTTACAAATATCTGTACTAGGAAAATGAACCCTTAAGACCGCGGGCGAATAATCTACATTTCAAATCTTTGAACCAGGAGGAGAGGGTGTGGTTGGAAAGACAAATAGGGGAAGAAGAGGTTAGATCAGTTTTTTTTTTTCGATGAATGGGGATAAGGCACCGGGGCCGGATGGATTTAATATGGAATTCTTCAGACATTGTTGGGATATCGTCTCGAAAGACTTCATAGAAGTCATTAGGGAGTTGTAAGATAAGAAATTCCTGGATTATAGCCTTAACATCACTTTTGTGGCCTTGATCCCCAAGCAAGCCGGGGTGGATAAGCTAGGAAATTTCAGACCCATTAGCTTGGTTAGCTCGGTGTACAAGATTATATCCAAAGTACTAGCGTCGCAGTTGAAAACAGTACTCCCTAGTCTTATCGATGATGAGCAAGGGGCTTTCATTAGAGGGAGAAATTCTAGATGGAGTTTTAATGGCCAACGAGTGTCTTGACTCTAGGATTAAGAACAATAAAGAAGGGATGATAGGGAAAATTGATTTACAAAAGGCTTATGATCATATTAGTTGAGACTTCTTAGAGTATATGATGGGTAGGATGGGTTTTAGAACGATGTGGATCAGTTGGATAATGAAATGTGTTACAACAGTGTCTTATTCGATTCTCGTCAACGAGAATCCAACTGATTTTTTTAGAGATTCGAGAGAGTTGAGGCAAGGGGACCCATTATCTCCTTTCTTTTTTCTTATTATAGTTGAAGCCTTGGGTAAATTGTTTAGAAGAACAGTCAATTTGGGTAAGCTTTCGGGGTTTAGGGTGAAGGACAGACCACTGATTTCTCACCTACAATTTGCGGACGATACACTAATTTTTTTGGAGCATTCGAGGGACCAGGTGAGGGTGCTGCGCGTTTTATTGTGATGTTTTAAGGCTATGTCAGGATCACATATTAATCTGCAAAAGAGTAAACTTTTCGGGATAGGAGAGGTGAATGATATTCATTTGATGGCCACAACTTTGGGCTGTGGGTATGATACCCTGCTCACGTCTTATTTATGCTTACCGTTGGGAGCACCCTACAATAGTATCAAAATTTGGAATGGTGTAATTGAGAGATTGGAGAAAAGGTTGAGCACATGGAAGGTCAATAATCTGTCGAAAGGAGGGAAAGTAACTTTGGTTAAAAGCACCTTAACGATTATCTCGATTTACCTTTTCTTTTTGTTCACACTTCTGAGGTTCGTCGAAATCAGATTGGAAAGGCTCGTGAAGAATTTTTTGTGGAACGACAAGAGCGGCAGGAGGAAGTATCATTTGGTCAGATGGAAGGTGATTTGCATGCCCAAGAAGTACAGGGGACTGGGCATAAGGAGCTTAGATTAGCTAATAGAGCGCTTCTAAGAAAATGGCTTTGGAAATTCGGAAAGAAAAAATGGTAGTTTGTGGAGGAAGGTGATTATGGCTAAGTACGGGAAGAGGAGGCTAGGCTAGTATAGCAGCGAGTCTAAAGACTCGTACGGGTGTTGTGTCTGGAAAGGGGTTCTAAAAGTAAGCGAGGATTTCGAAAAAAAGATTAAGTTCAAAGCAGATTTGGGGGACAAAATCAGATTTTGGGAAGATAGTTGGTGCGGCACATCGCCTCTGACAACTCAATTTCCGTCTTTGTACGCCTGTTCTATTAAGAAGAATCGCTCAATCCAGCAATGTTTGATTCGCAACGAGTCCAATCCTACTTGGGATTTGGGATTCAGGAAAAATTTTAATGATTGGGAGCTAACTGACGTTACATTTTTTCTTAATCTCCTGCACATGTTTCATCTCAACGAAAGCAAACAGGATAGGTGGGAATGGTCAAGGACTAAGGATTTGAGATTCTCTGTTAGGTCCTTCCATAAGTGACTCATTCCTTCGGCAGAACGATCCATCTTGCGATCCATTATTTGATCCAAGTCAATTCCCTCTAAAATCTCCTTTTTTTGTTTGGTTGACTTCCCTCGGAAGGATTCTTACGATGGATAATTTGATTACTCGGGGTTAGATCACTCCCAATTGTTGTCCCCTTTGTTTGAAGGAAGGGAAATCTATTGATCATATTTTAATTCATTACCCTTTTTCTTATAATATTTGATCAACTTTCCTTGGTCTATTCCGTATTAATTGGGTCTTCTTTAGTAAGTTCTCCTCGTTGTTAGAAGAATAGACCAATAATGCTTTTCACACCAGAAAACGTCTCCTATGGACTATGCTACCCTCAGCTATTACTTGGAGGGTTTGGAACGAGAGAAATAACAAGGTGTTCAATAGCAAGATTAGAAGCTCTCATGTAGGTTTCTAGGAGATCTTGGGCTTTTTATACCTTTGGTCAAATCAGAACATAGAGTTCGCAGGGATTACTTTTGATGACTTTGTTTTTAGATGGAACTATTTATGTAACCACTGATGTTCTAGTTTTCCTTTACTTTGTTGCTCTTTGTGAGGCTTTCTCAGCCTCCTTGTAATTTGTTTACCTTTTTTTCAATATATTATACTTATCAAAAAGAAAAAAAGTGGAACCATAATGTGTTCGTGGATGAAAAGAGGTGCCTTTAGTCAATTACCCCTTTTGTTGTGATGGGTAACCAGACGACAAAGAAACAATAGAGTTTTCAATGGGGTGTTTTTTGATCACTTTGTATTTAGATGGGATTCATTGTGCGAAAATTAGTACCGTAGGTGACCAAAGTTTGTAACTTAACGCTTGCAATTTGACTGGTTATCTCAACCAATATGATTTGCTTTTAATATAATTGTTTTACTAATCAAAAAAAATTTCACATCATCAAATTATGAGAAAGCTAGAAAGTTCTAAAAGGGTCCAAAATACTTCATAAGATGGTAAAAAATATAGAATATTATTTATCAAAAAAATGAAAAAAAAATAAAACATTCTTGACAAGTCTAGAATATTTTTTTTTCGATTTCTCTCTTGTACAATAACAATTATATCTAGTCTTGTATATCATTAGAATGTTCTAGTGTAAGGATGTAATCTTAGACTAAATAACTCTAGATGTATCTTATGAAGATTTTAAAAAATATATTTAATAATGAAGGTCTTAAAAGCGTCAAGCCCAAATTTATATAGGAAAATTCCTCGTTCATAATCATCCCCTCTAAGATCACCCAAGCTTGGATAAGTAAAATTTCCAAAAGTTCAAAAAACTAAGTGTGTGAGTTTTCCCTCGTGTGTGCGAGTGTAATGTCAAAAAAAAAACAAAAAAGTTGACTGAGTCAACCATTGTTAACTCAAGTCAAGTTGACCTAGTCAAGCTTTGGTCAACCAGTTTTGACTAAGTAAAACTGACCAAAGTCTATATACCTAAAAGATTCTAATAAAGTTATATATTTTGTTAAATATGTAGATATTTATTTATTTTTATTTATACGGGGTGAAGTTTTGATGTCTAACTTTTACATAAAAAACTTTGGGTATATAAGTAAACCTTATAACAAAATAAGTTTAAAATCCAAACCCATGATCCTTCTCATTAGAGAAATCTGATGTTTGTGTTTCATCTTCTTCCCATTCACTAAGAGAAAGGAAGGAAGGTAAGGAAAGGAAGCTACTGATTTGAGGTAAGCCCTTACATTTTTATAATAACTTAGGCTTTTCTTCAAGATCTTTCAAATTAAAGAGTAGTGAATTGATTGTCAAAATATACACATGTATTTCATTAATTTTTTTTTTTAATGTCTTATATGTGTTTTAGTTGTTAAAAAGAATGCACAGTATTAGATATGTGTTACATATATTTAGAATTAGAAGTTGCTAATTTTTTTCATATGTATTACATATGTTTTTTAATTTTTATTTATTAAAGCTTCTTGTTTTTCTGTACTCCACGTATTTTTGTACATATTTTATACATGTTTCATATGTATTTGGTACATACTAAAAAGAAAATTCAATAACTATACAAGTGGTTTTCACATACAACTTACATATTTTGTACATACTTTATATGTGCTCTAGTAGTTCTAAATACATGTATAGTGTGTTTTCATTTCTTTATAAACTTGTTATTTTGTTTTTATTTTATATATTTTAAACATATTTTAATATTTCAAATACATGTATAGAATCTTATTTACAAATTTTAACTTGCTGATTTTTACATATTGTTATTTTCAAATTAAAAAATTGGGTAAGAAAAGTATTTTATTTAAAATAAAATATGAGAATGAGTTCTCAATTGATTGTCGTGTTTTTCAAATACCTAATTGGTGAGATGCTGCGGCGTATGTCATGTAAGACACGAAGGAGAGATGCTTCGGCTGATGGTCATGTAAGACAAGAAAGAAAGAAAAGGAAAAGAGAGATGATGTTTTACATTTAAGCGTGGATTGGGTGTTTAAGACATATGCATGTCTTACTTTCAATACATTTTGAAAAGAAAATAAGTACCTATATGTAATATTTTAGTGATTTATTAAAGAGATTGTGAAAACCTATAAAAAATAACGTGTTGTGACATTTCCTGAACGATGCATTATTCTAGGATAACAGTTGCGTTGTTTGAGTTATTATGTATTATAGGATACATAAGAACATAACATCACAACAAAAATCCGGGAGTTTTCTTTATATCTTTAATAGAGAACAAAATGCAAATAGTTGTATAATTAATAGAGATTATTAAGGATCACATACATGCTAGATTGTCATAGATGAAGATGGTTAGTTAATGATAATTAATAGTCTAAAATAGTCAAGAAAGAGAGACCTACTTGATTTTACCCGTTTCTTGAAGCCTTTGTCAATAGTCAACCTGAGCTAGAAAACAGTTACCCAAATGTGGTAGAGACTGGCCATAGAATTAGGAACTAACGGTGGGGTTTCACACTGGTTAAGTATTGGAATAATAGTATCTTGACTGACATGTTCACATCAGTCGTGACCCTCAACTCTTTATTATAGTACTCTATTACTTGATGTTATATTAAGAATAGTTGTGTTTTAGATTTTTAATTGGGTTTCAATTTCCTACTAGGTTTTATGATATCAATATTCAATTATTTTCAATTATGTGTTGAACATCAAACATGCATGTTTAAAGTACATGTAGGATGTTATTCCCTTACTAGGTAACTTCCTTGTTACTCACCCCTATTACAACACAAATTTCAAGCATACCTGGTTTAGATGATCTTTCAGAGGAAGCTCAGGTCCAGGGCTACATAGATGATCGATCCAAACTTCCGAGGGAGGATCATGGGTATTATTATTGAGTTATTGAACAAGAGTTAGGTTTAAAAGTCTTCCAATGTTGTTTTCTCTTGTTTCTGTGACACATTATGTGCCGTTACTATGATATGTAAATATGTCTAAGTGGGTTGTGTTTTGTTGAACAATAATCAGGTATGAAATTTATTATGATATTTAAGTATCATGTGTGTCCTATATATGATTATCATATTATGGGTTAAATATCATGCCTCTGGAATCAACTTGGGAATCATGGGGTTTTGGGTTGAGTTTTTGGGGCGTGACAATGTGCGTGTGTGTGTGTGTGTGTTTGGGGGGGGGATGCTTAGTAAGTTTGGGTAACTCTTATGATAGTTTGAGCTATAGGTGATTTAAGCTACAGCAAAGGGATTAGCTTGAGTGCCGCTCGGACACTACTCGATGAGGGGTTAGGTCCATGACATTAAGTTGACTTCTACAGGCATATATGTATGGGCTGAAAAAAAATTCTTCTCCTCCCTCCCTAACACCCCCCCCCCTCCCCCAACACACACATCTCTAGTCTCATAATTCAACTACAAAACGTGACGACAGGGCTTCTCAGTAACCAACTCAAATGTTTAAATTATAAAAGTTTTAAGTCCCACAAACAAACTACAGTGAAAATTGAAGGTTTTAGATCAACAATCAGAACTAAAACCCATAAAAATTCATGTAAATTGTTCAACAAAGTGAACTAATTCTCGAAAAGTTTAAACCCCTCAACAATTCTTGCATCGCTTATCAGTTCTCATAAAATTTTAGCACTTTACAATATAAGACCCGCTTTCAAAATAAAACTAACTAACAAAATAAAAAATTCAAACAAAGAAATAAAAATCAAGAAAAAACATTTAAAATTTAAAAAAAAAAAAACAATTTTTCAACAATTAAGAAGAAAATAACACAAAATAAACCTGCTCGATGTCTCGCTCAGCATTCCCGTAGCTAACAAGATCTGCCATTCCATGTGAAAAACTTTCCAATTAAACACCACCCGCATCGATAGTTCAAGTGTTCCGATCACCATAGATGACACACTTGAGTGTGAACTACCATCAATGTTCAGCCACAGAAACCCCCTCTGTTCTTCCCCAAAATTAATCTTACAAGAATCTCTCAATAACCCTAGAAATCTGCAGCTTCGGAGATCTGCAAATCTCTCGTAATCTTAAATCCAAATCGAAACCCTAAAATCTCCACTAAAATTATAAGTCTTCAAGAGCTTCGAGAGTCGTGTTTAGAAGTCAAGAAACAGTTCAGATTCTTCGGAAAGAAGTTCAAACTTCAAAGATACAGAAAAGCGGTTTTGTTGGAGATGAAAAGCGGTTTTCGGACATTGAAACCGGCTTTGTTACCACTTACCGTACGTCTCCGTCTTCGAAAAACCAGGCGAAGAGAGAGAGAAAGAGAGGAGAGAGGAAGTGAGTTAGAGAGAAAGAGAGAGTTGGATTTAAGTTGGTGGTCGCGTCCGTGAAAAGTACGAGTCAAAAAAAGGGAAAAAAACATGAAGTCGAAAGAAGAAAAATCCAAAAAGAACTTTTTTTTATATAAAAAAATTCTAGGATGTAATTTTGGTTTTTTGATGTCTTAATTTGAAAATTTTGGAATTTTGGAATTTGGAATGTAGGAGTTACGGGGGACTTCTCTGAAATTGAGGAAAGTTGATGTTTAATTATTGTTATATCTTGGGATGGAAAGAGTTATAGATTCAGTAAGTTGTGTGGATCTTTCTTTGCTTTTAAGAAGTGATGCTTGAAATGACAAAAGTACCCCCTAAAGTTATGGACTTGAATTATTGTTTGGCCAAATACATATAAGACATGTTAAGCCTTCCAAACACTATATGATGTTGCATATATTAGGAAAATTAATAATGATAGTAGGTCCATCATGATTTTAAAACTCAATGAAGATTGACTCCAAACATTACGAGATTATATGATTAATGATGTGAACCGTCCATCACATTTAATCATTTGAGATCCAAGTTGACTCATGTGATCGTAAAGAGTTGATTGAGTTTGGTATTTTTTATTTAAAACAATCAAATTTTTATTGATTTAAATGATCGTTATTGACATAGAACATAGATTTTACGTATGAGTAAAGACTATTCCACCTTATAATAAGAAAAAATTATGATTATCTATATATTAATAGAAAATATTAAATAAATTTAAATGATTCAACCTGATTTTAAAAAATTGGGATTCACTTGGAATCGCTAATTATCCACCTGGCAACTTTGTTAACTTACCAAAATTGATGAATGATACCCCAATCAAGAAAAAAAAAATCTCAAAATCAATACATATAAAAGATCAATCAGATTGATTTTTGTGTGTAGATCCACTAAGAAGTGGGAAAATAATTAATTGGGACAATATATCCAATAAGTGTGCCATGTGACATCTTAGACAAAGTTTTCACATGTGACAAATGATGTGGTAAGAAAATGTTCAAGGGCAGCCTCATTGATAAATGGTTTGACAAATTCAAAATAGTTCTTTTGATTATTTATCTATATAATAAAACACAATGGTGGATTCTATTTTACTATAATTTTATAATATTTAAAAATTGAGATAAAGGTATAATCTCACTTTATTATCTTTTCTCTTCTTTCCCTTAAATTTTATTGTCTTTCATTTTTTTTTTTATTATAATAATATCCTTGTAATCTTATTATCTTTCTTTTTTTACACTTTTTACCCAAAGAGGATGCTTATGTCGTAGTCATGGATAAACTCTAGTATATTTATATAGATTAATGTTGGATTGACCTCAGTGAAGGATATCTTGATGTGATGACCCGCGCATGCTCATAGATGATTTTTTCGAGATATGAGTAAAATGCATATATGGACATGCACACGCCACCACTCAAATGTGTCCCTTGTGCACAACTGATTTATATAAAACATAATTGTAGGGCCCACTTTTCGGGGGGACAATCTTCCATTTATCTATGACAAACATCCCGTCACAATACAATTTTTGTGAGACCTACTTTATTGACTTTCCTCTTTATTCTATCTTATTTTACTATATTTCTTCATTACTCATTTGACCAATATAACACTATGTGAAAAGGGGGGTAAATTTAACGTTAACTTTACTTTGATTTAGTCAAATTCAACGGATTTTGATATCGAATTTACTCATTTTCATGTACTGGAATGTAGACACTATCTACATTGGTCATGTAGACCTCCACGTGGCATCCGTTAAGAACAATAAAGAGACTTGGTTTGTCACTATAAATATAAAAAAAAAAACATTTTTCCTTATCCATAGAACATGAAAGTATTATAAATAAATGAATAATGACAATAGTTGAGTTCTAGAAGTTATAAGATTTTTCCTATGTTTGGTATCACAAAACTTTATAGTATTTTAACCAACGAGCGTGGGCACAGTGACCAATGCATCCTCCAAAGAAATGAGAGATTTTAAGTTCAAATCTCCTAATTGGTCACTCATAAGTATTTATTCTTGCTTACCGGGTAAGTGTGGCTTGTGTGTGTGAGGAGTGGGTGCAATCCACTGCTTCAAGAGTTCAAATACTTTATCCAACTCCAGCTCGTTTTATTCAGGATACTAACTCAATATAATTTTGATGGCTTGATAAATTCTAATCATTAGATTCTATCAATCAATCTTTTTTATAAATCCATAGTTAAATAATTATATATTGAACCAAAAAGAGTAATTAAACACCAATAATTTGATTTTTTTGATGTCTAATGTCCACCAATGGACAGATTAAGGAGTTAGCTAATGTTTTTCTACTCCTGTAGTAGTGTATCAACAGTCAGTCTTATATGAATGAATTAATGAGGAATTCGAGAAGCATATCAAACCAAACAGAGTCAGTTTTTTTGCGTGTGAAATGGAGCAGAGAAGACGTGAAAGCAATTCATTTTCATATCTTAAAGTCTGAATTAAATCAAACGTGTGATGGGTACCATGAAGTTGTAAACTTAAGAAAGACAACTCAGTTAGTAAAATCTTTCTTTCGTAATGTCTCCGCACATCCCATAAAGCGGAAACTCAAATCTTGAGATCAACGTGCAAATCATCTATCTCAACAATTTGAATCTTTAAACGTAAATTCCACCAAGTCAATTAGATTGTCTCACAATTCGATGTACCCAGCTCATTCAATCAACTTGGCAAATCATCAAGTCAACTTGATTGAGCTAACTTTAAAATGCACCTAATTAGGTCAAAAACATGAGTGAGTTACTTGGCGATGAATAAATTTTGTTGTGGAGAACAAAAATTGATTTTATTTATTTTAAAATTTAATATATTTTTATTTGACTCATCAATTCCCTAGGTGGGATAATCACGTAAAAAAAAAGCATCTTCAATACTTGGATAACTATTCATTCTCCCCAATTGAGTGGAAAATCACATTCAGGGGCAGAGTCAGGATTTTGCCCATGCAAGAACATAGAATTAAAAAAAAAAATTGTAAGGACAATTTAGAGTGAAAAAATATTTTGTGAGGATAATTAAAAGTGGATATTTTTGGTGGGGACAATAGTGGTTGATTGTTTTATCTATCGCTAATATTTATCACAATAGCTCATTAATCTAAAGATTTTGAAAATTCTTGTGGGGGCAAATGCCCCCAATAAAATCTGCCCTGATCACATCGAATTAAAATTTGACTTCTAACGAAATATTTAATATTTTTTTCATTGATAAAAACTATGTAATAAGAAAAAGTATAACCAAACACCTAAAAATCATAGTCACAAAATTCATCAAAAATTTATAAAATTCTCCAAATTAAAGGTTAATCGATTAAATCGAGGAATTAATTGATGATTTCTCAATGAATTATTAAATAAGGTAACATTTTTACCATTCTCTTCCAAAATTTTAATTTTTTCTTGAAATTATCCAACTTAACCGAATTGAACTCCCACCAGATAATTATCCAATCCCAATAAAATCATTTTTCATGTGCAATTAAATACAACTTTGAGATTTGGGGGAAGGGGTTGCATTTTGGTTATTTTATTAGTCTCTTAAAGGATATTGAAGTCAAGTCAAGGTGTATATCAATGATGTCATAATCACAAGGGTACCTAAAATTAATCCTAAATGATAAGGGTATGTAAAAAAAAATGAATTGACAGGGACGTTGAGTGAAATAGTAACTTTATATGGTGACAGTTTTTATTTTAGTTTCATGTTTTGATCTCCTTTTGGAGGATCTATAAGATTCACAAAGCGAAAAAAGAGAAACATCAACGAGATGACGAGCGAAAAGAAGGGCATTGATATTCGATTACGACCGGTCCACAAGGAACAGCTTTGACCGCCGACATAGACCAACGAAATGTCTTGTCCTCTTTGTTGGGTCCTTTTTCGGATCCAAACTTAAACTAACAACAATTGGATCGGATCCAGATCCAATATGATTTTTTTATTGGATTATAATCTAATTGGATCTCAATATTTAGATTATTGGGATTTTAAAAGCAAAACATATAATATAATTCACATATTTTCTCCCATATTATCGAATTGGGTATCTATTGAATTCATATATATATATATATATATATATATATATATATATATATATATATATATATATCATGAGTTTGATACCTAATACAAGCATTAGTTCCTTAAGAGTCATCTGCGAGGGTGCACCATCACTTACTTGGTGTGTGTGATGTGGGGACGTTACACGTGTCCTGAGACTAGTCCTTAGACAATATCATGGTTTATGGATTGGGCAAAACCCAGATATGGGCCCAAGCCAAGTTATTTGATAATAGAATTGTTAAGTAATCTATATTTCTCTCCCCAGTTCACTGTCTCTTTAGTTTGTGGAACATTGTGTATCCAATGAGGTTGTGCCTTATTAAAATTCACATTAATAAAGTTAATCAAGCTGATTTTTGGTGTGAAGGTGGAGGATAATGAGTAGGATAGGAGATACCTATTCATTAATATATATCCATTGTAGTAGTATAATGGTTATCATAGCTAGTCATTATTATTTTTTGTTTGGTAGATTTCTTAGGTGGGATTCATTTAATTTTGAAGAAAAGGAAGAAGGGTCCATTGTGATATCGATTTAAAGATTATGAATTCTCTTATCATAGTCTCAAAACTTCCACGTGTTGTTAGTAGCTTCCACACCTTTGCACTCTTCATAGAATCCATTGCTCCAATCAAGGACACTATCGCGATCAAGTAAATAGCTTTACAAACAAATGGAATAGATCGAATTGAAAAATGGAAAGATTTGTATGAGTTACGAACTTCGTCATCACTTTGTAGAAAATTGCCAGGTGTTGTACTTGCCAATCAAACGTTTGATCTGATTTTGATCAACCTTAATCAAATACAACAAAAAGAGTTAGGAAATTCTCAATCCTCCTAATATTTGAAATTATACCACAAGAAAAATCCCTACCATTCAAGATAATGGCTGCTAATTTGGGCCTAATGTTGGCCCATTCATATTTAAGCCCGAGATTGCTCAGATCTATTCCAAAACCTAAACATGGTCCAAAGAAATGGGCTTTAGTATCTACTGGGCCATCGAATAACTATCTCATCCTCCCAAGAAAAGCGTTATCATATCATATGGACGATACATGTCATAGACCATACGATTTCCTAGCCAATCTTGGTGAATGGATTACAAAGAATTTTGTTTGGGCCGAAATTAATTTTTGGCCTCTCTTAATGTTAAATACTAGCCCTTGGGTTCTTGGCTACTGAACCCATTATCGAAATACCGAAATTAATAATATTTATTTATTTATTTTGGGTATGGTAATAGGCTCAAATTGATAATAATTATTCCATTATTCAACTAAATCTGGATTAGTCTTCAAAAATTCAACTGAACCTACACATTTCCTTTAATATAATTATGAAATTGCTGAAGAAATTTTTATCCCAAAAGCTTGGGCAAATTCTTAAAAAAAAAAACATAAAAACAAAAAAAAAATTGATACCACTCGAACAATTTTTTTTTTTCTTTTTTTGAAAAAAAAAAAGGAAAGGAAGAAAAAAGGGCCAATAGAACGGACTTGGGCCCACAAGGTTCAACAAGATAAGGACCACTTCTCTCTATTGGGTTACTAAGGGGGAAAGTCAAAAAGAAACTTTAAACCACTGCACTTACTTTTTGTATATGGGATAAAATATTATTGTACTAAAAGAAAATAATGAAACCTATATAAAACATTGCAAGTTAGTATATATATATATAGAAAGTCAAAAAGAAACTTTAAACCACTGCACTTACTTTTTGTATATGGGATAAAATATTATTGTACTAAAAGAAAATAATGAAAACTATATAAAACATTGCAAGTTAGTATATATATATATAAATGTTTTATTTGAATCAGATTAATATATGAGTAAGGTCTAAGAAGGGTAGATCAAGGAGAAGGTCTTGGTATCAGTTGGACCTCCAATTGGTACAAAATCTAGATTGGTGTCCAGGAAATGAGCCACTTTAGTCACTAGCAAATTAACATTGAACTTGAACAAAACAAACAACTCTTATCTGGATGTCTGTTTGACTATTATTATTACTTTGAGTCATCTAACATACATCTAGCCAAAAAAGACCTGTCTTCTAAAATTCTAATTATTTTTATTTTTATTTTTTGTTTCTGGATTGTTTTAATAGTTTATGGAGATACTTTCAATTTATCTTTCACAATTGTTCAGTTAAGTTAGATGTTTATATTTTGGAGATCTTAAGAGTTTGAGTTCAATAAGATTCTAAAATTTATATTTGTGGGGATATTTTAAAGATTCTCTAAAATTCTTTCATTTTCTTTTTGTTCAGTTTAATCTCACATTTGGACACTCATTGCCTTGAATCTCTTCTCATAAGTTCTTGGATCTATCCCCTATTGTCAGTTGGTTTTGAGTTTTATCATGGTATTAAAGTAGGTTTTTCTTTTTTTCATGTCACTCATTTCATATCTCCACGTTTTTTGGTCCAGTCCGACCCACATGTACGGAGGCATGTTGAATTTAATCCCACATTAAACACTCATTGTCTTGTCTCTCTCCTTATAAGTTCCTAGGCCTCTTCACTCATTGTCAATTGATTTTGAATTAGACCCTAAATTTATCACTTTTATTCAATCTTTTACTTGTTTTTAAAGAAAGAGAGAGAGAGAGAGGATATTAGCATAATAACTTTATTCATTTAAATTCAGGATTCCATATTGTACTGGCAAAGAAATATTACCTACAAGTGAGCTCAAATGAGAAAAAAAAATCATTAAAAATTCAATAAATTGCCAGGGAAAAAATCTGTAATCAAAAGAGTATCTTAGAGACAATAACTTTATTCATTCGAATTCATGATCCCATACATATAATATGTTACCAACAGAAATATTACCGAAAAGTGTGCTCAAATGTGACCAAAAAAAAAAAAAAATCAATAAAATCCAGTAAATTGTAATGGAAAAACTCTTTAAATATATACCAGTGATTATTTAATTCTAATGTACTTTTCCTAGTCCCCACTTGTCTTTCAATGAACACACATAAGTCGTAAGCTTTTCAAACCATTGTGGGTAGGGGGTGAAACTCAGATCGGTTTGGTTTGTGGCTAAATCGAAATCGAATCAACATTGGTCAATTTCACTAAATAAGAAGCAAATCTGAACTGAAATGCCAATAGAACCGAACCAATCCAAACCAAACTAAGATTTGGTTCCATGGGTTACCAATATCTTATAAACTTAATTTTTTTTAATAGGCTCCTATAAACTTAGTTGGAAACAACATATTTTTTATACAAAAATAAATAATAAACATAAAATTTTATATAATAAGTCATGAATCTATTCATTAAAAAAATATTTTTATTTATCCGTAAAGAAGTTATTAATTTATGTCCTAACTCCTAAAATAATTCATAATAAATGAATATATTTATTATTTATTACATAAGATTCGGTTCTCGATATGGTTCGATTCTATACAAGCCTTGAACCGAGAACCAAACCAAATTGATCGGGTCTCCATTTTTCTAAACCTAGAACCGAACAACAGCTTTTTCCAAACCGAACCAATCAATCCAAAGCTATCAGTTTGATTCAATTCTTGGTTTGAACTATACCAAGTTGCATCCTTAATTGTGGGTACCAACTAGTTATGTTTGCTCTACAAATTGGTGGTTTATGGTGTACATGAATGAAGGATAGTTTTCTTTCTTAATGGAGTATCACAGAGAGTTGAGGAAGCATAACTTGTTTTGCATCCTTTTTAGCCCTTATAGCAGTAAAAAACATTATGGAATACCAACTGAAGAAGCAAACCTGATTGTTAAGCAAGCTAAGTTATTACATATCTCGGGGTTTCATCGATGAAGTTTATTGTAGATGGTAGTGTCCATGTCGTGAAGAAAAACAGGTTGTCGGTGTGCTATAATAATTCACCATAGAGTACTGGAATATCATTTTGTGGAGATGTAATGGGCCTGTCTCCATTTAGATTTTTAAAACTGTAAATGTAGGGGAACGACTATGAATCATTATAAATTATTCTCTTATTCTAATACATATCCTTGCTTGCTTAGCATAAAAAAAGATCTATTATGAAAATTTATTTATTTATCTTAAAATTAATATTATTTTAATTGTTTAATAAATGTTTCTCACGGATCGAGCTTAATTATCAAAAAAAATATTATCTGTGGAGTTTGTTCAATTGGACCCTTTTAATGATTACAAGGTTTTTCATTTATTACCAAAGTGTTGCCACTTTTATTATATTCCCCATTTGATAAATAAATAAAAAAATACGTTTTAGACAAAATTACACTTAAGGCATGTTTGATTGCACGGCAAACTCTAAGGAAAATAGTTTGTCGTGGAAAACTTCAATATAACAGTGATCAAGTGCAAAGCAAATTCAAAAAAAAAAAAAAACAGAAAAAAATGATTTTTCATGTGAATGAGATTTGCCTCTTGAGGCGACAAATCTTTTCTCACACCTTCCTGCTAAGAAAATGATTTGCCACATGGCATCAAATTTGAATCTCATAAATACCCCCATTTTTTTTACGTTTAAACTTGATCTAAGAAAGGTCATTTTGGTAAAAACCAATAAAATTGCAACCACAACCCAATAATCAATGGTGGTTAGGTTTCAAAACTACAAAAATATCTTTTCTTTTATTATATAATCTTTAAGAACCCTTTAATCATGATTTTAAATTACAAATAAACCCTTTAAATACATGTACATTTTTTCATCCTACCTTCTAATTTAATTTTATAAAAAAGAGAGAAACACTTTCGTTACTCACTTGGTAAGATTTCAAATCTCACTAAAGGTCGTTGAGCTTGAATGGATTACCAAATTGGCAATCCAACACCAGAGCCCTCTAGATTTCTTGTAAAAACTCATATCTGAAAAAAAAAAAAAAAAAAGAAATTCATTTTTTGGGGAATTGATCCAAGGTTTTGAAAATGAATGACAATTGAATTCCCACCAAACTCTCAAATTTAAAATTAAAATTTAACAGTGAAAAATAATTTATTATTATTATTTTAAATTTCATATTTTTTTGAAGGTAAGTTCATAGAATTTTGTCCTCTACATTCTTGTGGCATTGGCTCATGTTTTTTGATGTACAAGATGCGCTCAATGACCCTTGTAAGATTTGAAATCTTTTTTTTTTTTGATCGGTAAGCTGACGCTATAAAGAGCTCCACCCTGATAAATTAATAGAGGCTAAAGCCAATAAAAACAAACAGTGTGATCCTCCAGGAGGACATTATAGAATTCCGCTGGAACATTTGAGGAATCTAAAACACAAAAATTATTAGTTAAAACACCCTTCCTCGCCAACAAGTCAGCTGCTCTATTTGATTCCCGCCAAGCAAACTCAAGCACAACCGATTCAAAACACCGAATAGCTCTTTTGATCTCTCTTACGAGGTTTGTTAATCTCCATGGAGAACTCCATTCATCCTGAATACCTTGGACAGCCACTAACGAATATGAATTCACAATGATATCCTAACAAAAAAAACTTATACGATCCAATTAAGATGAAAAAGTACGAAGAGATATTCTGTTTGACTTTCCATGATGTGCTCAAACAGAGGAAAAAGATTTGTAATCACATCATTTGCTTGACAAACGATTTGCAAGCTAAGTAAGAGATCTTCTATAGTTCCATTAACACACCAAATTTTAAGTGTAAAACACCAATTTATATGTAGTGTTCAATTTTGAAAGGATTGGTGTGTTGTAAGTAAAAGTTGGCATGCCTATAGAATCTCTCTAATAGAGAGGTTTTGATCCATAAAACTCGTCAGAATCTACATGTTGTTCGAGGCTAGGCTATTCCTAGTTTCAAACAATTTTAAAAATCCGAAAGAGGGTTAAAAGGAGACAAAATAAAAGAAAATCATTAAAAAAAAATTTAAATGAAAAAAAATAAAAATTCAACATCTAATGTAAATATCTAATTCTAATGTACTTTCACTTGTGCTTCAATGAACATACATAAGTGGTAAGCTTTATAAACCATTGTGGGACCAAACTACCAATTTGATAAGTTAGATTTACCCTATAAAGTTCACAATCAACTGTACATTAACGAATGCATGAAGGAAGAATTTTTTATTTCTTCCCTAGAGAGTAGAGTGGAGTTGAGTTGAGATAGAGTAGTGTAAACTAGTAGAGGAACTATGCGTTAATAATGCCTATAATAGATCAATTGAGATGGGAGGGCAAAAAATAGGTTCCCTTAAGGATCCATTTTTCCTTGGAATAATCCCCGGAAATACATGGAATATCAAGGCCACAATGTTTAAAGTTGGGCTTAATCTTTCTTATTTCAATCAGAGATTGCCAATTAGGTTCAAAAACTAATTAATCTTGGTCCAAAGTAAATGGGCTTTAGTATCTAGTGGGTCTGTCCAGTGCAATTAAATTCATATTTTATGTTTTATACTAGAGTTTGCTTGTGTCGTAAGGGTTAGAGGAAAAACAATACATTCGAAAGGGTATTATAAAAAAAATGGAGAAGAAGTAAAATAATGTAGAAAGTTCTAGGGGTATTTTTTAGAAAGGGGTAGAAGAAAAAAAATAATACTATTGATTATATTCTTGGAAAAGGAAAGGAGAGAAGACAAAGGGAGACGGTTAACCATCCTTGAGATACATTATTTATGGAGTGGACGTTATCTATCCAAAAAGTGGGTTCAAACTTCAAAGTAAGGGGGAAAAGAGGGAAAAGTACTAAAAGGACTCAATCAAATGGACTTTTTTTTTTCTTTTCTAAGTAGTCCCTAGGTTTTGGGTGATCTCTTAATAGTCGATGGAGTAAAATTTTCTTTTCTTAATAGTCCATGGACCTCTTCTTACCTGTATAATGTCTTTGAAATACCCAAACTTCCCTTTGCTCATCTTTTTTACTTACTTCGATTTTCCAATGACGATTGTGATAGTTTCCAACGATCTTGGATCATGAATGACGAATGAAGAATGATATTCTCTTAAATTTTGAACATTTAGATGTATTTTAATGTTTCGATGATTTACAAAAAAAATGAAGAATGAAATTGAGATTTAAAATTTTTTGATGATTACGTTGTAATTTTTAATTTGCAACTATGATTTATGCATTTCGAGTATTTCAAGGAGATTTACTTAGTCTTAAATTCAAAAAAAAAAAAAAAAAAAATCTTATCACATTTACAATATCAAGTTCGCTACTTTTTATTGTCTATTTCAACATTTTTATTGTCAAACTCACCACTTAGGCAGTGTTTGTTTGCGCTATTTTTTAGTGCTTATTGCTGAAAAAAATTAAATTCAGCATTTTTTGTCAAAATAGCGCGTTTGTTTACTCTATATTTTTAGCGCTTATTGCTGAAAATAAATGAAAAAAATTTAGCACCATTTTGATGTTGATAAAAAGTGCTGAAGCGGTAAGCACTTCGCTTTTTTCGACACAAACAAGTATGCCCATCATTTTTTTGAGCATGGACAAGTATGCCCTCATTCTTAAAAGAATATTACTTCTTATATCCCATAGATAAGTATATAAACACCCCACAAATTAATAAACCCACATCATGACTAAATTATTTCGTCTTATATGGGTTAAATTTTTTGAAATGAGTTGATTTTTGATGAGGATGATCTCCTCATTAGTATATAAGCACCCTACCATGGCTAAATTATTTTGTCTTATATGGGTTAAAAGTTTTGAAATAAGTTAATTTTTTATGAGGATGATCTTTACAATGTGGAGATCATCCTCACAAAAAATCAGCACATCCTGAAACTTCTAACCCTATCAAAACAAGTTCAAAAACTATAAAACGTCTTTTTTTTTTTTTTTTGAAAACTATTTTTGACAAGTTATAAGTTTCAAAATCGACTGATTTTTTGTGAGGATGATCTCTAGACCATATAAACCATCCTCACTAAAAATTTGCTCATTCCAAAAACTTTAACCCATATAAAAAAAAAAAAAAATTGGGTTGCAAGATTAATTCATAAGGTGTTTTTATAATTACATATCCTTCATTTTGTTTGAAAATTATTCATCCTAAATTAAGTTTTTTTAATGTTGATTTCAAATTTTGGTGACTTGTATAACATTATTATTTTTAATTTGAAATTTGTAGGCTTTATAAATATGAATTATTATTTATAAATTGAAGATTTGAGTATTATTTATTATTGAAAAATGAATTGTATTTTAATTTTATAATAAATAATATATTTTATTGTGTTTAATAAGAAATAGGCATTTGAAACATGCAAACAATGTATAATATGATTATAAGGGTAACAAAGACAATTTACCAGCTTCAACAATGTGTAACAAATATGATTCAGCATCTAAACAAATAACTTTTTCAGCACTTAAATTCAGCGATTAAAAATTTCAGTACTTAAAGCTATTCAACACTTATTTTTTTCAGTTTAACAAACAACACCTTAGTGTCGAGTTCATCACTTTTTAATGTTTAGTTCAACTTTTAATTATTGTCGAGTTCGATGTTTTTTATTTATTTATGCAAATATTGTTGAACTTGACAGTAATTAAATGTTGACCAAAACAATAAAAAGTGGTGAACTTGACACTGTAAGTAAACTAGATTTTTTTATTTATTTTTTTACTTTGATATCTGATAAATTTTTTCAAAATAGCCAATGTTGTTAATTTGGAGATCTTTGTTAAATATAATTACAAAGAAAATAACAAAGAAAATTAAGAAGTAAGCCAAAGAACACAAAGATTTACGCGATTCGAAAACAATACCTACGTCTATGGACAAATCCAATCGTCTTCACTAAGAAATCAAAGGAGAATAATACAATAAATAACTATTCAAGATTTTAATCTCAAACACAAGCCTTAAAGCCTTTGTACACTCCTTTCCCTTTCTCTCTCAAACCTCAGACGAATTGACTCAGTACAGATTACAACCCAATACCCAAATATATATATATATATAAGAGGAAAGATTAAAAATCAACTAAGATTCAAATTAAAGATGAAATGGAGTTCTAAACCCAATGAGATAGTGGTTGATGACCAATATCTTAATATAACTAGAAAATTATTTCCACAAGAAAACCCAATCCTAATCTAAAAATTCCAAACTTATCCTAACCATTATATTGAAACTCAATCCAACATCTTTGATAAACGTCACATAAATATAACACCAAAAATGTATATATCATAGTTACAAATAAGAAGTTACGATGTTCTCATAAATTTATTTAGAATATGAACTTTGTTCTTCATTATTTTAATGAAACCTCGAAAAAAAATACGCCTTAATATTCAAAATGAAGAGAATATCATTCATGATAAAAAAAAAAATCGTCGAAAATGATCAAAATTACCTTTGAAAAACCTAAGTAAGTGAAAAAGATGAGAAAATGATAGTTTGGGTATTTCAAAGACATTATAACCGTGAGATGAGGTTAAGAGACTATCAAGAAAAGAAAAATTTACTAAACGAACTATTAAGAGACCCTCAAAAACTTAGGGACTATCTAGAAAAAAGTCCCTCCACCAGGTCCTTTAAGTATTTTTTCAAAAAAAAATAAAATCCAAAAAGTAAAAAACTTTCAACATGTGTAAGTAAATTTTTTTTTTTTAATTCTAATTACTTTTACTTTTACCACTTACCATTCAATGAACATGCACAAGTTGTAAGTTTTACACACCACAACATTGTGGGTACCAACTAGCTAGATATGTTGATTCTCCGTGACTTACGCGTTCTAGTGTACATCCTTAAGAAAGAATACATGAAGAAGGATTGATTTCTTTCTTAGTGGAGTACAACAGAGTAGAGGAGCAATTAATGACTTGTTATCCATCTTTTGTATTTTACTTTCTTATTGGTGCTGCTGGGAAATCTGCACAGAAAGGATTGCATACATGGTCACCCGATGTTATGGAGGGTCCCAGGTAGTTTCAATGCTACAAAGGAAACCAGGTTGCAGTGATGCACTGGCACGACAAGGATTTTGGAATTGATGTGATAAATCATTTTATGATTCGTCGAGCTAACTAATTAGTCCCCGCAAAGTGCTGGAATATTAATTTGTGGGGATCAAATGGGTGGTCTGCTTCATTTATATTTTTGAAATTGTAAATGTAGGGTAATGCCCCTAAATCATTACAAATTATTCTTCTTTCTTATAAATCTCTTTGCTTGCTTAAAAAAAATTCTTATTGTGAAAATTTAATTCCTTTGATTTAACATTAATTTTAGTTTAATTGTTTAATATAATGTTTCTTATGGAGTTTGAACGTAAAAGAAAATGTTGTTTGTGGAGTTCGTTGAATTCGGCACTTATTAAATTTATGGTGGAGGCTAAAGTGGCAATGAGCCCCACTAAATTTTGGATGAACACCTCTAAGATATCTTCAAAAAGATAAAAAATATATCCTTTAAAGATTTTGGTGAATATTTGAGATACTCCTGCTTTTTTCGACTTAACAACATACACTCTTGACCGCGGTCTTCCCAAGCTAACTAATAGAAATTTTATTTTAAGGAAAAATTGGCCTCTAACTTTTGCCAAGCAGACAGTTGAGATGGGAGGATATTTCCTAAGGATTATGGAATGAAATGGATTGGATATACTTAAGAAGCATGAACTAATCCTTAGGAAATCTACATTTTTCCTCATATCTCAGTCGTATGGTTGATGTTGTGCATTAACATAGTTTATGTTTAGAAAAAGAGATTCTATTACCACACCAACTTTGGCTAGCGCCACTCCAATTCATATGTAAATCACCAAAGAATTAACACACATGTTAGCGTGATGCTAGCAAAAAGTTGGTGGGCAACAAATAAATGTTCTCTATTGAAATGAAGGGTATTTCAGTCATTTTGATTACTATGTGATAGAAGAGTTTTGTTATCAAATGCTTATTTCCAAGGTGTATTTAGAGAACCTAAATGTGCCCCTAAGGGCACATATTAACAAAACCCGTGATATAGCAGGATCAAGGTAGTAATCATGACTTCATGATCAGTTTGAAAAACACATGATGAGTATATATCCTATCCGTAAATATTGAGAAGACTTTTTTATTCATGTTTTAAAACGTGCTTTGAGTCTGGCTTTTACCTAACAAGTTGTCAAGTCAATGATTTGTGAGATTAGAAAACTTACCCATTTTATGATTGAAATGGAGAGTATTTCAATCCTTTTGATTGCTCTGATATAGAATAGCAATATCAAGTAGTATTCACTAGTTTGAAAAACACATGATGAGTATCTATCAATTATTTTTAAAGTTGTGATTTTCTGACGTCCACTTTGACATACGTCCTGTGATGTGGCATGTGTTAGAATCACATATTTTTTTCATCAGGATGTACAACTGCACATATTTATTTTGTATCCCAAGGAAAAAGATCTTTGGTTCTAACACATGCCATGTCAGGGCGACAATAAATCATTACTCTTATTATTAAGACAACTCTTTTATCCATGTTTTAAAACATGCTTTGAGACTAGCTTTCACCCAACGCGCTGTCAAGTTCATGAATTTTTCTTAGAGAGATTCTATTGGCATATCAACTTTTACTTATTACACCCTAAATAGAAACAAAGAATCTCCATTTCGTGCATTGAATATGATGAAATTTCGAGTTTGGTACACTGTTCATTTTAATTCCCAAAATATGCATTCGTAATTTTTATAATCTACGAGCTCGTGAGTTCGTCACTTTTAATATCTACAAATTCATAGATATACCAACGAATTCATTGATTATAAAAGTTACGCATTCACTTGAAATACATGCTTTGGGAATTAAAATGAACATTGTATCGAAACCGGAATTTGGACATAAGTTGTGCACATTTTGAGAAAAATCCCTAAAGAAAATAAGTGAATAATTGAAAGCTGTAGTGCCAATAAAAGCTCTCTTCTCTCTTTGCTAGATTTCTATTTTTTGGGTTTAGGATTTTATATCAGTCTAATCATTAGACAACTACTGAAATTGTAATTGAACGAGAGTTAATGATGTTTGGGTAGCAATCCGCAAACTTATGGAAAATGAACTCATATGTTCACTCGCAATCTTAACTGTTATAAACATAAAATCCAACGGTTGATATAAATCTTAGGGATATGTGATGGATTCTTGAAATATATATCTTGTCTCAATTGTTGGATTTTACGTTTACATGATTACATGATTGGAATTGTGAGTGAACATATGAATTCCCTTTCTATGAGTTTATTGATCCCAACCCATAATGTTTTGTAATGTAAAGGTTATAGGTTATAGTTTGAGCCAAACCTTTGGAATGTTTGAAAAGTGTTTTAATCTTTAATTGGGGTGTGATAAAAAATTAAGAAATTAGGATGTAATACGTAAAAGTTGGGGTGCCAATAGTAACTATCTTATTTTATGATTGAAATGGAGTATATTTCAGTCATTTTGATTGCTCTGTGATAGAATATCATGATCAAGGTAGTAATCATTAGTTTTAAAAACACATGGTGGGTAGGAATGGCAATATGGGTTGGGTTGTCTCATGTTGAGGTGAGGGTACTCTGAAAATTTACTCAACCCAAATTGACCCATTTAATAATTGTATAAGAAATTTAAACTTGAACCCAAAACATATATTAAATAGGTAATCTGACCCAATCCATGTAACTCGTTTAGTAAAATTTTAATCTTAAGTAGAAAAACTAAGTTCCATCACACCCCGCCCCCCCCACTCAAAAAAAAAAAAAAAAAAAAAATCCAATGTTTTTGAATTTTGTCCTCTATATCCATGTGGACTCAAATAATGTGTTTGGATACCACAAGATAGTCTTCAATTGGGAGACCAATGAATGTTGGGTGTAGTGAACATGCCTCCCTCCAAGAAGGGAGAGGTTTTGAGTTCAAGTTCCCTCGTTGGCCACCCGGGCTTACTTGGTATGTGTGTTTGTGGGGTATTGTATGTATTTGAGAAATGCCGTCATAAAAAGAGGATAGTACAGTCAACAAACTTTCCTTACTAACTTAATACAGAAAATGTTTTTCTTTACCATACTAAAATATAACTCTTAATTATTTGGAAATATCTTAAAACACCTTTTATATTTTATAAAATTTGAAAAATAAAATGTATTATGAAAAAGTTCTACGAAATTCTTGTAAAAAAATGAGTAATTTTAAACACCCTTAAATAATTATTAATATTTGAAATGCCTCACATGTTTCATGATTTAAAATGACAAGTCAATGACACAATAATTAAATGTATTAAAACAGGCTAATGGGTTGATGTCCTTAACCTAGACATGACATGTTTAATAATCGTGTTAGACAAGTCAACACTATTATGACCTTAATCCAAGTAGGCTTGACCAAAACCCACTAATTTCATGTCATGTTCACCGATCGTGTTAAGATTGCCACCCCTAATAGTGGGTATCTATCTATATTTATTAAGAAGGTGCCACTTAGCTAAGTGGTAAGGAGAGTTGATCTCATGACCTAGGTTTAGACCCCAATGAATCATGGTTTTAAATCTCGTTCAAGATTGAGATGACTTGCTCGGGTCATCTTTGGTATTGTTGAGCAAGGAGATGGATATAAACTTTGTCTCAATATTCACATCATCTTGCGAGATGAATGAGATGACATAGACGATATTTTGAAAATTTCGGCCAAGACAGTAAAACTCGACTGATTCAATCGGGATTTTGATTAAAATAATTAAAAATTTAAAATTTATTATATAAATAAAATACGATTTTATGACTAAACATTTTCTAATCTAAGTTATTTTATTAAAATATTATAATTATTTTCATTTAAACATTTATAAATAGAATTGAATCATTTCTCTTGTGAAAGATGAGTTTGACTTGTCCAAGACAATTCAGACTTATTCATGGATGAGACGAGATGTCAAACCGAGTTTCGAAACCATATGTTGAACTCACCTTCACCTCCATTAATCACTATCCCCTGCTTACTTAGACAAAATAAATAAATAAAATAAGAGAACCTCTTTATTCATGTTTTAAAACGTGCTTTGAGACATGTCCCCTTGTGGCTAATTGTTCGTTGGCTTTTAACCAACGAGTTGTCAAGTCGATGATTTGTGAGTCAATTAGTATGCGTCAAATAAAAATACATTAAATTTATAAAAATTTATGAATAAGTTTAACTATTTAAGAAAATGAGTAATATTTATTATTCTGTTCCCATAAAAATGTTTAAATATAACAGCAAAATTAGTTGATAGGCCTCTTTGATAAATTGATTTGACCGAGTCACCTCAAAACACAAGCGAGTTAAGCTGATTTGGACAAGTTTGGGAGTGGATTCAAATTTTGCAACTCACTCTTTTCATGTCATGATGATATTTAGAGTAATGACTAAAGGACTCCCACACGGACATACTCAATGAACTCTTCTTCCCTGATGTGACATGCACCAGAACCGTGGATCTATACTCTTTGGGATATACAACTGAAAATCTCCATAAATATATCTAGTTATGTATCTCTAGGAGTACAGATCCACGGTTCTGGCACATGTTACGTTAGGGGAGTCCATTGAGTATTTAATCTGGGAGTCATTTTATCACGACTCAGATATTTATCATGCTTGCTATGTCACACCTGCGTGACTTGTGTGACTTGATTTCTTAGGTTAAACAGTGAAGTTTGGCCTTTAAATGGACCAGCCCATGTTATAGTGAACTTCACAACATATGTAACACTATTGAAACTTGAAATGGATCTTCCTCTTCTCTTCCAATCTCCTTTCAAACACTTGCATCCTACCACACACATCCCTCCCATAACTGAACCCAATAAACGTCGGATTAGCCATGCTCGATTATTGGTTAGCGCTCGAATCAGTGATCCAACAATACAAAGGAGATCGGCAAACTATAAGCCAAGCATTTGGGATCATGATTTTATACAATCTATAAATACTGATTATAAGGTAATCATGATACAATACATGTCATATATTATAGTTGCATGGATCTCACTAATAATGTAAAAAATTTGTACTGTCTAGGGGGCGATGTACACTAAAAGAGCTGAGGATCTCATGACAGATGTTAGGCGCATGTTTGATGAAGCTGTGGGACCATTGTCTCGACTGAAGCTGATCGATACCATCCAAAGATTGGGAGTGGGGTACCATTTTGAAAATGACATCAGGAAGGCCCTTGATACCATACTGTGCATCAAGGATGACGATGTTTTCATAGAGGATCTATGTGCCACAGCCTTACGCTTTAGACTCCTTAGACAACATGGGTATAAAGTATCTCAAGGTGTAATACCATTACAACTATTCCTACTATTGCTATTAAATTTGTAACGACCGGATTCTCAGAATGTGTGTTTTATCATTGGTAAAATACCATTTCGTGAGCTGAATGTGACAATTATGACTCACTGTTCATTTTAATTCCCAAAATTAACATAAAAAGTGAGATCACTGAATTTTCAAAATGACGACCTCACTGGTATAATAAGGTAGTGAGATCACTACGAACTTGCCAGATCGTTACACTTCTATAACCATAGAGATTGTCAGTTTGAAAAAAAAGTCAATGATCTTGCTTCTTTAAACCAGCAAGAAGCAAGATCATCACTTTGAAAAACCTATGACCTCACCCTTCATATTATGGGAATTAAAATGAACAATTAGCCCAAATGGGAATTTCATCAGAAGTTGATCATGTTTTGAGAAATTTCTGTCCCATCATTATATCAAGATAAAATATGTATCCCAAAGATACGTTACCTATCTCCGACATATATCTTGACATATGGATTTCATATTTTAATGACTGAGATTTTGTGTTTTTTCATGAGTCAATGGACCACAATCCAATGCATGACATATCACCAGGATACATGTTTTATATTGACCATTAAAGCATGAAATGCAATGATTGGGGTTCATCCTAGGGATGCATATATGGCATATCCTGAAGATGTGTTTATCCTTTTTTTTTTTTTTCTTTTTTTAATGACGGGGTGTCCAGACCGTATGTAGACCCGACTAGCAGGGAGAGGCATCTGATCTTTTAGAACACGATATCTCTTAAACCACACAAATCAGATAAGCTGAGATAAATTCCTTTGGGTGGACAACGAGGGGGCTTGAATTTCAAACCCAACACTTTTGATATTTATCCTAGAGTAGGTTAAATGTTTCATCATGACCATTAAAACAAAAATCCAACTCTTATCTATCTATTAACTAGGGAATGTTTTTTTTTTGTGAAAACTAGATGTATTTAATAGCTTCAAAGACAAAATGGAAGGTGATTTTAAGACAAGCATTGGCACAGATGTTGAAGGAATGTTGAGTTTGTATGAAGCTTCATTCTATGCTTTCGAAGGAGAAGAAGGAGGCCCAAGAATTCACAAGAAGACAACTCCAGGTGGTCAAAGGGAACAGTGATACATATCTTGCCAAACAAGTGAGCCATGCCTTGGAGCTCCCCTTCCATTGGAGGATGCCAAGACTAGAATCTAGGTGGTTCATAGATGCCTATGATACGAGGGATGACATGGACCCGTTGTTACTTAAGTTTGCCAAGTTGGACTTCAACACGGTTCAAAATACACACCAAGATGACATAAAATCTCTCTCAAGGTAAAAAAACATGATGTACATTGTTTTTATTATAAATATCTATTGATGGTTTAAAGTTCCATATCATTTCAAAATGTTTCATTTGAGACATTCCAGTTCTAGACATGACAGGGAAAGAAATATTAAACATTTCGTATTGTATTGGAATATTTTGATTGAGATTGTCTCGATATTTCGTCCAATTAAAATATATATTACCTAAATATGAGAATTTAAATTTGATATATATTTGTGTAGGTAGGTATATATGTCAGATAAGGTTGGGCCATGTAACAGTCTTTTGTGCTTTTGTTCTTTGGAGTTTAGGTGGTGGAGGAACTTGGGCCTTGGAGAAAGATTGAGCTTTGCTAGGGATAGGTTGATGGAGAGTTTCTTCTGGTCTGTCGGTGCAATGTTTGAGCCCCAGTACGGATACAACCGGAGAGAAATGACAAAACTCACTGCTTTTGTTACTATAATTGATGATATTTATGATGTCTATGGTTGTTTGGATGAACTTCAACTATTTACTGATGCAGTTGAGATATGACATACAGTCTTGAGGTCTCCAATATGTCTAGTTCGAACTACACTCAGCTTGTAATCAAGTCTTACCAGATGATGACACGTGTAGGGTTAGGATTAATTCCACTTTTCACCTTATACAATTGTCAATTGGTATTATAAAATATGTTTGTTCTTAAATATAAGCTCTCATAGATATATATAAAATATTTGGGAACTTATCCTAAATTTAAGAATTAGGTTGGAATAAAATTAACTTACCCGACCCAATTTTCTATATTTAATAATAGTGAAATAGTTGGACTTTGATGAAACTTTTTGCAGATTACATGAAAATATGTTTTCTAGCCATCTATAACACTGGGAATGAAATGGCTTACGAAGTTCTTAAAGATCAATCTTGCAACATCATACCATACATAAGGAAAACGGTATTACATGTTTCTCCTGTTAAATTTCATTGCTGTTATTTTGTTCTATCCATTTTCTTTTGTTTTCTGTAATTAATTATTGGGCCAAGGTATATATCATCATCATCGTCAGATATATGATGATGATGATTATCGAATATATTTACACAGCTATTTACATTCATATGGTCTAAACTTACTCCCTATTTGAACCCACGCTTGTGAGGTCCTACAGGAATATATTTCGGCCAAATTAGTCGAATCTAAAAATTTACACATAGTTGACTAAAAATAACATTTTAAATCACTATGCTGGACTATAATAAGGTATGCTATGATGTATACCAAATCAGATATGTAGAAGATGGAGATTGGGATATTGATTGTTATTAGGATTAGAATAGATTTATATTACTTTGTTTGTCTATTAGCTCAATTTGAATTCGTGTGTTTGCCATCCTAGAATGAACCCAATTCGAAGAGGTAGGTAGAGATAATTCTTTTCTTGGTTCGCTTTGGTTCCCTAGATCAGTTTGCTAGCTTGATTCGTTTCTGCGCGCGCGCACAGACACACACACACATATATGTATATATATATATACATATAGGGAGTAGTTCAACAGCCCCATCATGGTGCCCCATATGGTGCCATGCATTTTTCAAAACATGGGTTACAAGCTTTGGAATGAGCTGATTTTTTGTGAGGATGATCTCTATGATGAGGAGATCATCTTGACCAAAAATCAGCTCATTCCAAAACTTCTAACTCCGTCAAAAGTGATTTACAAAAATTGGACGGTCCAAGATTCTTCAACTTGTAAACTAGGGTTAGAAGTTTCAAAATAAGCTGATTTTTTGTGAGGATGATCTCTTCACCGTAGAGATCATCCTCACAAAAAATCAGCCTATTTCAAAACTTGTAATCCCATCAAAAGTGATTTACAAAAAATGCGTGGCACCATATGGGGCACCATAAGGGGCTGTTGAACCGCTCCCATACATATATATGTATATATATATATATATATATATATATGTGGGTCAGGATCTGTGTACACATATATCTACAACGTGTTTTGTCCTATGTGGGCTAAATTTTTTGGATTGAGCTGATTTTTGGTGAGGATGATCAGCACGAAAAACAGTTCTTTTTTTTTTATTTGTTTAAATTTTTTTGAATATGAATATTTTCATGAAATCTAGAAGATTGTGTTTTTGGATTGTCACTGTGATAATTAATGTGGGCCCAACGACTTTTTTTAAGATTTTAAAATGACAGTTAGCTGTAATCTTAAATTTGTAAAATTCGGCTCTTGAAATTGTAACTTACCCTCTTTATAACATCATTGAGAAAATGACAAAACACCTTTATGAATGGAGTATTGGAATCTCTAATGATGTTGTTGAGGAAAATCTAGAGTACTTGACTCTAATGCACAAATATTTGATATAAACAAGTAAACAATTTACTTGTACTATACCCTCAATAAAAATATCACTCACAAGTTGAAGAAGAAAATAACACTCTATTAAGAAAAATACATTTTTACAAACACTCACATTTTTTACAACTTCTCAAGACCTCTTACTCACAACTTATTTCTCACAACTTGTTTTCTTACTACTTGATACAAAATGAGAGGACTCACCCCTATTTATACTAGTGGTACCTCCTTAACTAATGGCTAGGATTGTGCCAACACATTTTTAATCTAGTGGTTACAATTTTGTCATCTAGAATTGTTTAAAAATATCTATTAGTCTAGAGTTTTCTACCAAAATATCTACAATTCTAGAATCTTCTATTTTTCTCTTATCTAAAAACATCTAGAGTTTTCTCTAAGAAGATTCTAGAAATTGGACTCTAAATAGCCATTGGGCTTGAGCAATAAATGTGGGCTTTTCTCAATTTGGGCTGGTGTTGAATTTTAACAGATGCTTCTACTCCCCAACTTTTCATGAGGTTAATAAAGTCAAAATGGATTAGAATTTTGTGAAAGTGGCGTTCAAGGTACAAACATCCACTCGAAGGATGGATCATATACTATGACCCGGCATGTAAAATAAGTAAGAACAAGAATTATAAACTAAATCATGTTAATATATACAATGTATTCCTCTCATTCGCCGATGTAACTATGTGGTTTTCGTCGTTAGGACGACCACAACTACTAAATATTGGAGTCGTCACCATTCAAGTTGGAAGTGGGTGTGAATGGTCACCCGGGGTACATTTTCCAAAAGATGAGATTTTTGGCATTTTAGTGACTCGCGATGGATAAAGGGGTAGTCAAACCTCGAGATTTGGGTAAGCGGCTCGGTTGGAGAAAAGGGAAGGTGTTAGGCACCCCTTTCTCCCCGTCGAATGACGGTAACCTCAAAAAACTCGATCATTTTATTTTAAAAATGAAAATAAAAGTAGAATGCCACATGGGTGCATTTGTACCCTAGATGGGGGTTGCTTTCGGCTTAATCGTAGAATCATCTCATTGAAAGAGATGATCCTAATGGATCATGTGCCTTAGGGTCTGACCATCCTAAACTTTAAAATAACATGAGTGGGAGGGGGAAGATAGAAGAGGGAAGAAGAGAAGGTTAGAGAGAGGGGGGGTGTTTTGAACCCACCTTGTAGCTTTCAAGTTCTTCTTCCTTTTCTTTCTTTCCTTTTTCTTCTATGCTTCTTAAATCCTTAGTGTAATACAAAAGTGAACTTTCCTTTTTAGAAGATAGTATGAGAGAGTGATAGAGAGGAGTAGAGAAAATATATATATATTTTTTTTGTGAGACTTGGTGTAACTTGATGATATTTTTGTTGTAACCCCTTTTGGAAGGAAGGAAGAGGGTATTTATAGGAGTTGAGAGAAGGTTTGGGGGCATAATTGGGTTAAAATGTGAGAGGAGGGGTAATGGCATAAGATTTAGGAGTGAAATGTGTGAAATTTAAGGTGAAATGGAGGGTAAATGTGTAATGAGTGAAAATGGGTGAGGTTTAGATCCAAATGGGTTGGATCCTACCCAAATCCATTTGGGTAGAGTGTTTGATGGGTTGACATAAGTGATGGTTGGTGGTGGAGTGGGGGTGGTTTAGAGAATGAGTGTTAGGTTGGTTGATAAGGTGAGGCGTGTAGATTTAGGAGAATGGGTTGTGTAAGAAGTTGTTAAGTTGATTTTTGGGAGGAGAAAGGAGATGATGCCATGTGGCAATCATGATGAGGGGGTGAGGTGATGAGATTGGTTGATTGGTTGATAGGGGTTGTTTGATTAGAGAGAGAGAAATGGGTTAGTTGATTGATGATGAATGAAGTATGGGTTGAGTTGATTTTATTGGAGTGTTTTAAGGAAGATGATGGGTAGAGGTATGAGTGGTGATGTAGGTGGTTGATGATGTTAGATAATGGTGATGGATTAGGGTATGGGTGGAGGTGTGGGTGGTTGATGATGTTAGAGGATGGGAATATGTTAGGTTAGGGTAGGGTATGGGTTGAGGAGAGGTGAGATGGGTTGTTTAGAGAATGTTGATGGGAGTGGGTGATTGGATGAGGGAGGTGAAGGGTGGTGATGACAAGTATCCTCTTTTGATGTTGAGGGGTTGATTGGTTGATGTGGGTAATGGGTTGGATAGTGAATTGAGTATGGATAGTGGTTTATAGGCTTTTAATGTATTGGGCTTGGGTTTAGAAGGGTTGTGGGTTGTTTTGGATTGGATAAGGCTCATTTTGGATTAGATTTTGATAAGGTAGGTTGGTTTTAGGGTTTAGATGATGTAGGATTGATTTTTAGCTTAGGGGTAAGGTGAAATTTTTAAAAAAAAAGAGTTAATGGTTTGTGGGCCTTGAGTGGGTTTAAGGTGTTTGCGGATTTGGAGATGGAACGGTGAAGGTTGGGTGAAGGGTAGGCATCCCAAGTCTCACATTTTTATTTTTTTGATTTTTTTTATTTTTTGAAATCATTGATTTAATAAAAAGGCCATGTGTTGACGAATCGAGCTTTCGGGCCCGTTGGGGAATTTATCGATTTTTGTGTGTAAGCGCGGAGCGACGATGTTGAACAGCTGTAGGATGGGTCACAACCCTTTTTGTGGGTCCTCGAGACCATGGGGTGGTCTTAGGAGCATTGATTTAACCGAAGTTACTACTTTTGATGTTTTGGGCCTTAGGGGCCCGTTGGCCCCTTTTGTTGGAAAATCGGTATTTTGCATGGAGCGGGATAGATGGAGTGTACCGAATCCTTTTGGTGGACCTACTAACCCATTGAGAGATATTAGAGGCTTTGAATTTTGGCAAAAACGTCATGTTCCGATGATTCGGGCCATCGAGGCCCTTTTGCCAATTCTTTATTGGAGCATTACTATTTTTGGGCCCTTTCGAGTGAGGGCCCGTTCAAATCGAGGTGTCTACAGCCGATATTTATATTTATATTTTATTTTATAAACTCAAAAAAACCTGATTTAATAGTGGTTTTTTTTGTTATTTATCATTTTAGTTGGCAGATTTATGCAAAGCATACATGCAAGAGGCAAAATGGTTCTATAGTGGATATAGACCGACGCTTGAGGAGTATCTTAACAATGCATTGATTTCAATATCAATGCCCGTCGTTCTAGCTCCTGCTTATTTTTCGGTTGGGCAAAAGATAACAAAGGAGGCTATGGATTTCTTAGAGAACTTTAGAGGTCTTATATATTCATCATCCATAAATTTTCGATTAGCTAATGATATGGGAACTTCAAAGGTATGTGTTCTATTTTACATTAATGCTTTTTCCCAACCTGAGTATTTAGCAAACATCCAATGTACGGCTATGATGGATGTGAGGAAAAACATAGGTTTCTCAGATATCCATTTTTCTTTGGACTCCTGTGGAGTACTATTTTCTAATTTTAGCAGTACGGTGGAAGTTGTGCCTCTAGCGTTTTTTTGAGACTATAATTTCACTTATGTTAAGACATGACTCACCGCTATGCTAGTATAGCAAGGGATATGCTAACAAAAAAGAGTTCAATGGGTCATTAGCAACCTCTACATACAATTATATTTTATTTTCATGTATGTCCTTAAAAGTTAATCATATTGTCTTTTATGCAAAGAAGTAAGGATTTTATCGATATCATGTAATGTCATTTCTATGAATAACATTTTTAAGATTTTATAATATTTATACAAAAATTCCATTTTTTAATACTTCAACCATAGGCCGAACTTGCGAGAGGTGATGTTCTAAAATCAATCCAGTGTTATATGCACGATGCTAGCGTTTCTGAGGAAGTTGCTCGTGAACACATTCGACACATAATGGGTGAAACATGGAAAAAGATGAACAAAGATGGTGTTGCTTCTTCACCCTTTCATCAGCCATTTATAAATGCTGTACTCAATACTGTGAGGACATCACAATGCATGTACCAGTATGGAGATGGTCATGGTGTTCCAGATCGAGAAACCAAGGATCGAGTCAGGTTGTTGTTGATTGAACCCATTCCACTTACGGAGGGATGAACCAATTAGGCCAATGAGTCATGTTTAATGCTATAATCTATTTATAAATCATGTTTAGATGTTTATGGACGGATATAGAAGACTTCATTTGGTTTCTTATAATTGATCAATTAAGGTCTTATTTTAGTGTGTGATGATTTACTTATCTTGCATTTGATTATTTAAACATTGACTCAAAGCATAGCAAAATCGAGTTGAGTTGACTCAACTAGACATGTTTTAAAACATAAAGGTATTGAAAACTTGTGCGATAGAGTGATATGACCAAAAATCATTGAAATACCCTCATCTTCAATCTTGAAGAAAAACTCTTTTTTTCTTCAAACAAATCATCTTCTTCAAGCTCACAATTATTAATTTTTCTCCAAATAAATTATTTTTTTTCACCAAAATAATAGAGAAAATCAAGTAACTAATTAAATTCTATTGTGAACAAGTGGCCTTCTTATTGTCAAAATCCAAGGTTGAAGAAATTTTTTCTAGAAAAATAAAATAAAATAAAAACTCAAGGGTTTATGAACAGAGGATCAAGATAATGTTATTTCATTTATTTTCAATAGTCTCTTATGGATTTTTATTTTTATTTTTTATTTCTTGGAATTTTTAATGTTTTGTTCATAAAATTTGCCCAATGTCGAACCTTAACATTGGAATGCATTATAGAGTCGAGACTCAACGCTACCTATTGTCAAGGTTTGACGTTGTGGACATTTTTCACATACAGAAACCTTTGTTGGACAATTTCGTCAAGGTTCAACAATAGGTTTCGTTGAGCCTTGATACTATAATACATTCCAACATCGAGGTTCGACAATGAGTAAATTTTATGAATAAAATCCTAAAAAGTTCGTGAATTCAAATATTTTTTTTTGCAACCATTTTTTTATTTTTATAATTATGGATAGTAAAATTATCAAGATTATAAGAATATTTCGACGGTTTGAACTTTTGAGGCCCGTTGATGAATTTGCTAGAAAACTGATTTTTTTTGGGTCCTTCCTAGTGGGGTCCATTCAAATTGGGGTGTCTACAAACACAATATTGCACAAATTCAGTGTAGAATGGCTATATGGAAAGAGATATAACCAATATAAGGCAATCGGTCTTCTTTTATTTTGTTCTTCTCGTTATTTTTCTAAACACTTGGGATTTGTTAACTCATGAAAAAAAAGAAAGAAATCCCAACCATTTACACAAAATCTAACTGTCAAAACCCTAAGGGGTTGGCTCAATGGCAATTTCAGACTGATAAGTTATCAGTGCTCATAGGTCGTGAGTTTGATACCTAGTATGAGCATTAATTCCTTGAGGGCCACCTGTGAGGGCACACCCTCACTTACTTAGTGCATGTGATGTGGGGGCATTGCATGTGCCTCGAAACTAGTCCTTGGACAAGACCATGGTCTATGGATTGGGCAAAGCCCAGATACAGACTTGATCCGTTCTCCATAGGGATACTTGGTTATCAAAAAAAAAAAAAAAACTTAATTGTTAGGATTTATTCTTTAGATATGTGATATATCCTCTAGACACATGTTTATCGCGATCAATATATTTTTGTCTGAATGATTATCATTTCAAAATTTTCCGAGTTATTTGATAATAGAATCGTTAAGTAATCTATATTTCTCTCCCCACTTCACCGTCTCTTTTGTTTGTGGAACATTGGTGTATCCAAATGAGGTTGTGCCCTATAAAAATTCACATTAATAAAGTTTATCAAGCTGATTTTTGGTGTGAAGGTGGAGGATAATGAGTAGGATATGAGATACCTATTCATTAATAAATACCCATTGTCAGAGTATAATGGTTAACATAGCTAGTAATTATTATTTTTCGTTGGGTAGATTTCTTAGGTGGTATTCATTAAATTTTGAAGAAAAGGAAGAAGGGTCCATTGTGATATCGACTTAAAGATTACGAATTCTCTTATCGTAGTCTCAGAACTTATACATGTTGTTAGTAGCTTCCACAGCTTTGCACTCTTCATAGAATCCATTGCTCCAATCAAGGACACTATCGTGTTCAAATAAATAGCTCTACAAACAAATGGAATAAATCGAATTGAAAAATGGAAAGATTTGTATGAGTTACAAACTTCCTCATCACTTTGTAGAAAATTGCTAGGTGTTGTCCTTCCCAATCAAATGCTTGATCCGATTCTGATCTACCTTAATCAAATACTACAAAAAGAGTTGGGGAATTCTCAATCCTCCTAATATTTGAAATTATACTACAAGAAAAATCTCTACCATTCAAGATAATGGCTGCTAATTTGGGCCTAATCTTGGCCCATTCATATTTAAGCCCGATTACTAAGATCTCTTCCAAAACCTAAACATGGTCCAAAGAAATGGGCTTTAGTATCTACTGGGCCACGGAATAACAATCTCATCCTCCCAAGAAAAGCGTTATCACATGGTAAGGACGATACATGTCATAGACCATGCGATTTTCTAGCCAATCTCGGTGCATGGTTTACGATGAATTTTGGGCCGAAATTCATTTTTGGTCTGTCTTAATCTTAAATGGGACCCTAGATACTAGCCCTTGCGTTCTTGGCTACTGAACCCATTATCGAAATAGCGAAATTAATAATATTTATTTGTTTTTTTGGGTATGCTAATAGGCTCAAATTGATAATAATTATTCCATTATTCAACTAAATCTGGATTAGTCTTCAAAAATTCAACTGAACCTACACATTTCCTTTAATATAATTATGAAATTGTGGAAGAAATTTTTATCCCAAAAGCTTGGGCAAATTCTTAAAAAAAAACAAAAAAAAATTTAAACCACTCGAACAATTTTTTTTTCTTTCTTTTTTGAAAGTAGAAAAGAAAAGGAAGAAAAAAGGGCCAATAGAAGGGACTTGGGCCCACAAGGTTCAACAAGATAAGGACTTCTCTCTATTGGGTTACTAAGGGGGAAAGTCAAAAAGAAACTTAAAACCACTGCACTTACTTTTGTATATAGGATAAAATATTATTGCACTAAAATAAAATAATGAAAACTATATAAAACATTGCAAGTTAGTATAGATTTTATACCAGACTTTCCTGCAATGTTCAGCACCCTAAGTTTTACCACACACTTTAACAAACGTTTTTGTCCTACATGGTTAGAAGTTTTGGAATGAGCTGATTTTTGGTGAGGATGATCTCTATGATTAGAAGATCATCCTCCCCCAAAAATCAGCCCATTCCGAAATGTTTAGCCCCATGTTTACACGTTGAAAATCGTGGGCCGTCCATTTTTTGTAAATCATTTTTGATGGGGTTATAAGTTTTGGAATGAGCTGATTTTTGGTGAGGATGATCTCCTCACCATAGAGATCATCCTCACCAAAAATCAGCTCATTCCAAAACTTCTAACCCATGTAAGACAAAACGCGTTTTTTAAAGTGTGTGGTAAAACTTAGGGTGCCGAACGGTATATATATATATATTATATAAATGTTTCATTTGAATCATATCAATATATGTAGTAAGGTCTAAGAAGGGTAGATCAAGGAGAAGGTCTTGATATCAGGTGGACCACCAATTGGTACAAAATCTAGATTGGTGTCCAGGAAATGAGCTACTTTTGTCGCTAGCAAGTTAACATTGAACTTGAACTAAAAAAACAACTCTTATTTGGATGTCTCTTTGACTATTATTATTATTTTGAGTCATCTAACAAACATCTAGTCAAATAAGACCTGTCTTCCAAAATTCTAATTATTTTAGACTGTTTTAATAGTTTATGAAGATAATTTCAATTTCTAGACAATTTATCTTTCACAATTGTTCAATTAAGCTGGATGTTTATATTTTGGAGATCTTAAGAGTTCCAGTTCATTAAGTTTCTAAAATTTATAATTGTGAGGATATTCTTAAGATTCTTTAAAATTCTTTCCTTTTTTTTTTTATTGAGTTTAGTCCCACATTAGATACTTATTTCTTTGTATCTCTTCTCATGAGTTCTTAGGCCTTTCCACTTATTGTCAATTAGTTTTGAGTTGAACTCCCAAATTTATCATGGTATTACAGTGGGTTTTTCCTTCCTTCATGTCATCTAATTTATATCTCTACGTGTTTTGGTCCAGTCCAACCCACATGTATGGAGATATGTTGAGTTTAGTCCCACATCAGACACTCATTGTCTTATCTCTCTCCTTATAAGTTTTTAGGCCTCTTCATTCATTGTCAATTGATTTTAAGTTGGATCCCTAAATTTATCACTTTTATTAAATCTTTTGCTTGTTGTAAAAGAGAAAGAGTGAGTATATTAGAGATAATAACTTTATTCATTTAAATTCAGGATCCCATAGTGTATGGGCAAAAAAATATGACCTAAAAGTGACCTCTAATAAGACAAAAAAATCATTAAAAATATAATAAATTATCAGGGAAAAAATCTTTAACCAAAAGAGAGTATCTTAGAGACAATAACTTTATTCATTCAAATTCATGATCCCATACATATAATATGTCACCGACAGAAATATTACACAAAAGTGAGCTCAAATGTGACAAAAAAAAAAATCATTAAAATCCAATAAATTATAAGGGAAAAAATCTTTAAATATATACCGGTAATTATTTAATTCTAATGTACTTTTCCTAGTCCCACTTGTCTTTCAATGAACACACATAAGTGGTAAGTTTTTCAAACCATTGTGGGTAGGGGTGAAACTTGGTTCGGTTTGATTTGGTTTGAGGCTAAATTGAAATCGAATCAACATAGGTCGGTTTCACTAAATAAGAACCAGAACCGAACTGAAATGCCAATAGAACCGAACCAATCCAAATCAAACTAAAATTTGGTTCCATGGGATACCAATATCTTATAAACTTAGTTTTTTTTTTTAATAGGCTCCTATAAACTTAATTAGAAACAACATATTTTTATAAAAAAATAAATAATAAACATTAAATTTTATATAATAAGTCATTAATCCATTCATTAAAAAATATATTTATTTATATGTAAAGAAGTCATTAATCTATGTCCTAACTCCTAAAATGATTTATAATAAATGATATATTTATTATTTATTATATAAGGTTTGGTTCTCGGTATGGTTCCATTCTATACAAGCCTTGAACTGAGAATCGAACCTAATTGATTGGTTCTCCATTTTAACCTGATGGTTAAGCAAGCTAAATTGTTACATATATATCTCAGGTTTTCATCGATTAAGTTTATTGTGGAAGGTAGTGCCCATGTTGTGAAGGAAATCAGGTTGTCGATGTGCTATAATTCACCATAGAGTACTGGAATATCAATTTTAAATTTATTTTATGGATGAAAACCTCTAAGATATTTTCAATAGGATATAATTTAAAAAAGAAAAAGGTTGCATAGAATGTATTTTCAAATTTAAATGGTTCCCTAGGAAACATATACTTTGGGAAATGTGTTTTCCATCCTATTGAACTGTATGTTTGATATATAGCATCAAACATCAAATGAGGTTAGAACTTAGGTAATTTGGAAAAAATTTCAAATAATTACGAGGTTTTTCATTTATTATCAAAGTGTTGGCACTTTTATTGTAGTCCCCATTTGATAAAAAAATATATATACTTAAGGCATGTTTGATTGCACGTCAAACTCTAAGGACAATAGTTTGCTGGTGGAAAACTTCAAAATAACAGTGTTTGAGTGCAAAACATTTCCACACGAATGAGATTTGCCTCTTGAGACAACAAATATTTTCTCACGCCTCCCAGCTAAGAAAATGATTTGCTCCATGGCACCAAATTTGGATCTCTTAAATACCTCCATTTTTTTACATTTAAGCGTGATCTAAGAAAGGCCATTTTGATAAAAACTAATAAAATTGCAATCACCAACCCAATAATCAATGGTGGTTATTTTTCAAACTACAAAAATATCTTTTCTTTTATTATATAATCTTTAAAAACCCTTTAATTATGATTTTAAATTACAAATACACCCTTTTGATACAGGTACATTTTTTTGTCCTGCCTTCTAATTTAATTTAAAAAAAGAGATAAATACTTTCCTTACTCACTTTGTAAGATTTCAAATCTTACTTAAGGTCGTTGAGCTCAAATGGATTACCAAATTGACAATCCAACACCATAGCCCTCTAGATTTCTTGTAAAAACTCATATTGAAAAAAAAAAAAATCAGTTTTTTAGGAATTGATTCAAGGTTTTGAAAATGAATGACAATTGAACTCCGACCAAACTCCAATTTTAAAATTAAAATTTAATAGTGAAATTTTTTTTTATTTTTTTATTTTAAATTTTTATTATTATTTTAAAGTTCATATTTTTTTGAAGGTAAGTTCATAGAACTTTGTCCTCGACATCCATGTGGCATTGGCTCATGTTTTTTGATGCACAAGATGCCCTCAATGACCCTTGTAAGATTGGAAATCTAACAAGATTAGTAAGGTTAGACCTACAAAAAATAAAATTTAAACGAAAAAGAGACTTTTTGTTTGATTTTCCATGATGTGCTCAAATAGAGGAAAAGGATCTCCAATCACATCATTTGCTTGACAAATGTTTTGCAAGGTAAGTATTTCATGGTGTAGACACCCCATTTTTGCATCCGCCTGATTAATTAAGTCGTCGACCCGATCGCAAAGGTTCCCAATGATGGATGTCTATTCCAATGCTTTATTTTGTTACCAGATATGTTTCAGAAATCTGGATGAGGTATCTCGAACTGACAAAATTTTGAAATCACGCTACGCTAGGAAAATACGACCCAGAAACATAGAATCATCATCTCTTGCAAACCAAAAAGAAGTTTCACGATAAAAAGACTAAATTATCAAAATAACCCTAACATCAAAAACCCTAGAGCCTGCATTACGCTTAGGAAAATCCACTCAAACACATAAAACAACAAATCGAATCAAGTAACCACTTCGCCAATTTTCACAAAATTTGACAAAATTACGAAAGACCCCTCATAAAGTTCACGACCATTTCATACAAAAAACTTCATAAATGATAAAAACCAACATTCTCATTGAATTCCTTACGAAAAACTGATTCCGAAACATCCTGGAACATTGAAAAACGACTTAAAACGTAAAAAATCCTCTCCAAGGGCAAAATGGTAATTTCATAATTTTAATAATTAAAAATTTCGAAATTAATAAATAAATCATTAAATAATGTAAAGTGAAACATTAATAAAATTAATTATAAAATTTAAACCAAAAAATTGATCAATCAAGCTTTCAAGAAAAATTGTTGATGGTTCACAAGATATTTATTTAAGGACTCCTCTATTTGGGGGTCCAAAGAATCAAAAATATAATAGAGGGGGTATCTCCAAAAATTTAAATTCAATCAAGCAAGACTAAAGTCAAGATATTAAAGTCAATCAAATAAGATTAAAGTCAAAATTAAAGTCAATTAAGTAAGACTAGAGTCAAGTATTAAAGTCAATCTCATAAGACTAAGTCAAAACCCTAATCAAAACCCTAATCTAAACTAATCGAGTCAATCTCATAAGACTAAGGTCAAAACCCTAAATCAAACCCTATCGAAACTAATCAAATCAAGTCAATCTCATAAGACTAAGGTCAAATCCTAAATCAAAACCCTGATCTAAACTAATCAAGTCAATCTCATAAGACTAAAGTCAAAACCCTAAATTAAAACCGTAAAGACTAAGTCAAAACCCTAATTGAACCCTAAAAGAAACCCTAATCAAACCCTAATGCTTCTAAAACTTTATAAATAGGAGCCTCCCACACCCTATTTTCGTATCAAAGAAAAAATCCTAGAAAAAGTAGGTGAAGAAACCTCTATAACCCCTCCAAAAACCTAATTTTGGAGCCCCAACTCCTTCCCTAACACCCCTACTTCGATTTTAAACCCTAAAAACACCCAAAAACCTCTCAAAAACATCTCAAAAATCCACAACAAATTCGAAGCAACCCAAATCCAAGAAGGAGATACTTTACCTCGGAGATCAGAAATCAGATCCGGAGATAGAACAAAGTAAGGAACACGGTACAAGGAGCCGTTTTCACCAGATCTGAGGGAATAGCACTTTTGCAGATCAAAGGTAAGTTTTTTTCTTATTTTTTTAATCTAGGTTTGTCATTAGCGATGTAGATTTATTTGGGGTAAGTAGAGATCGGCATTGGCCGAGCGGGGTTGGTGCCTAACACCTTCCAACCCCGTAACATGATCCCCGAATTCAAAATTTTTGTGGTAGATTAGTTCTTTTTATCCATGTTAGAGTCAGTTTGATTCCTAGACCACAATAACTAGGTGGCGACTCCCAAACCTCAAGGGTCAAAAGTGGATCCGCGCACCCCGTGGATCGAGGGCACTTTCACATGGCAATCAAACATCCCCTTAAAAGTAAGATAGCTTCTATAGTTTTATTAACACAACAAATTTCAAGTAAAACGCACCAATTTATAAGTAGCATTCAACTTTGTAAGGATTGGAGTGTTGTAAGTAAAAGTTGGTGTGCTAATAGAATCTCTCTAATAGAGAGCCTTTGATCCATAAAATTCATCAGAATCTACATGTTATTCGAGGCTAGGCTATTCCTAGTTTCAAACAATTTTAAAAATCCAAAAGAAGGTTAAAAGGAGACAAACTAAAAGAAAATCATAATAAGAAATTGGAATGAAAAAAAATAAAAATTCAACATGGTAATGTAAATATCTAATTCTAATATACTTTCACTTGTGCTTCAATGAAAATACTTAAGTGGTAAACTTTATAAACCATTGTGGGTACCAAACTACCAATTTGATAAGTTTGATTTACTCTATAAAGTTCACAATCAACTGTACATTTCTTACAACGAATGCATGAAGGAAGAATTTTTATTTCTTCCTCAGAGAGTAGGGTGGAGTTGAGTTGAGAGAGTAGTGTAAAGTAATAGAGGAACTATGTGTTAATAATGCCTATAAAATTTATAAATTTTATAATTCTATCAAAATTTTAACATCATTTTCTCTTAAAAATGAACATATGATAAATAAAATATCTGCAACATAAAGGTTAAAGGTATTTTGGTAATAAAGTAGTGATGATGAATTATTTTTAGTCTTTGGTAGTAAAGATAAATGGTATTTTGGTAATTCCATTTTATTTTTTAAGGTTAAGTTTGGTTGGAAATTTGATTAAAGATGAATAGTATTTTGGTAAAGATGGAGGTTATTTTGGAAGGTGAATGGTATTTTGATAATTAGTAAAGATGAAGGGTATTTTGGTAAAGGTGAAGGGTATTTTGGAAGAAAAGGTATTTTGATAATTTTATTTTATTTTTAAGGTTAAGTTTAGTTGGAAATTTGATTAAAGATGAAGGGTATTTTAGAAGATAAAGGGTATTGGAGAAGCAAACGCAGAACCTAGATTTTGAACTTAGATTCGTTCAATTGGTTAGTGAGCGAAGATCGATTTTAAACCTAGATTTGTAGTATCAACACCTAACCAACTAACAAGCTGGGATCTTCACTTTGTTGATTTTCTATTGTTTTGTCTTGTTTGTTTGGTTAGTCAAGAAGACCGCCTCTTAGTCCCTCTTCTTTACTTCAATAAAATTTTATTTATTAATATAAAAAAATAAAAAAAAATAAAAAATTGGGGTGTTCAAGAAACATGAAATTGAAAGTGTAACATATCAAACATGACAAGGTTTACCATTAGAAATGAATTTTTATTTATTTATAAATAAAATAGAATCTATCAAATGTTTGCAAAAATTCTTGAAATTGACTAGAAACAACCTCCTTAACCCCTAATTAGATTATAACAGTAAGGGAACTGTTTGTATCATTCTTGAGACAAAAGAAAGGTATTTTAGAAAACCCTTTCATTTAAAGGAAATAACCAAAACAAGTCCTTAAATCAGTTTTTTTTAGGGAGCTTGGATTCAGTTGACCAAAGTTCAGTAACCCATTAGTAGTTGAACAATTTTTTTTTTTTAAATAGTAAATTTAGTTGAGATTAAAAGAGTACAAATGGAAAGAGGAATCACAAAAAGGGCGTCGATCGAATGTTATACAAGAGGCGAACGAGGATTCGTGTATCTTACAATCTCTCCCTCTCTCTCTTACTTCGATCTTAGGTTCAATTTTTTATATTTATTATTATTATTATTATTTCGGTAAGAAATAGAACTCATCACAAAGAAGAAACATTTGCAGAGATGAAAAAATAGCTTTAAAGCTAACAACAACAAAACAAATAAAAAATTAGGGTTTGTCTTTGAATCTTACTTTGTTTTTTATGGTTTCTGAAGAAACGTAGAGAGGCTTGGAGAAGCAAACACAGAAGAGCGTAGAAGCCATTGAAGCAGCTTCTTTTTCGTTGCTGTCTAGAAGAGAGAGAGAGAGAGTGTGTGTGTGTGTGTGTGTGTGTGTGTGTCTGTGTGAGAGCTGTGCGAGAGTGATGTGTGAGGTTCAGTTGAGAAAGAGGAGCTGCTGTGTGTGGCTCTGTTGATAGAGAAGAAAAGAAGTGAAGAAGAGAAGAAAATTATATTGGGGGCAGTCCCGTCATTTCACTAGAATCGTTTTTCGGTGTTGGATTCTCCCGCAAACGCAATATAAAAAAGTGTCTTTTATCTACTTTATAAATCTGCATTTAAAAACGTAAATTCTTAGTGCATTTTTTTTTTTAACAAACGGTAATTCACACCCCAAATGCAGATTCACACCGCAAACGCAATAAAATCCGCATTTTGAAGCGGTAACAAACACCACCTTTGAGACTATAATCTCACTTTTATTACGACTGAACCTATCGCTATGCTAATAAAGCAAGAGATATGCTAATAAAAAAGAGTTCAATGGGTTATTAGCAACCTCTATGTACAATTATATTTTATTTTCTTGAATTCCCTTAAAAGCTAATCATATTGTCTTTTAGTGCAAAAAAATAGGGATTTTATCGATATTATGCAATGTCATTTATATAAATAAAGTTTTAAAGATTTTATAATATTTATACAAAAATTCCATTGTTTAATACTTCAACCATAGGCCAAGCTTGCGAGAGGTGATGTTCCAAAATCGATCCAGTGTTATATGCACGATGCTAGCATTTCTGAGGAAGTTGCTCGTGAACACATACGACATATAAGGAGTTTTGCTTCTTCACCCTTTCATCAACCTTTTATAAATGTTGTAGTCAATATAGTGAGGACATCAATGCATGTACCAGTATGAAGATGGTCATGGTGTTCTAGATCGAGAAACCAAGGATTGAGTCAAGTTGTTGTTGATTGAACCCATTTCACTTACGGAGGCATGAACCATGCATTTAAGCCAATGAGTCATGTTTGATGTTGTAATCTACTTATAAATCATGTTTGGATGTTTATGGACGGATATAGTAGACCAAATTTGGTTTCTTATGTATATTGATCAATTAAAGTCTTATTTTAGTGTGTGATGATTTACTTATCCTGCATTTGATTTAACCATTGACTCAAATCATAGCTAAATCGAATTGAGTTGACTCAACTTGACATGTTTTAAATCATAAACGTATTGAAAAGCTTGTAATAGAGGGGTGTTTTTGGAATGGCTGCAATAGATAAAGTCAGATGGCCACTCTAGAAAGAGAAAAAAAAAACCAAAAAAAAAAACAAAACTTGTGGGAATGTATTTGGTTGGTGTGTTGGGTCGGGGCACTTCATTTTTAAAGTGATTTAGACATGACCCCTCCGTATATATTTAAGATATCCGTCTGTTTTCAAATTGATGACACACCCGTTTTGACCATGGTCTTCTATAATAGGCTAATAAAAAATCATTGAAATACCCTCATCCTCAATCTTACAGCAAAACTCCTTGATTTTGTTTCTTCAAACAAATCATCTTCTTTATCCTCTTTGATTTTTATAAAAAACTTCGATTTATTTCACAACCCCCCACCCACACACACACACACACACACACACAAAAGATTCATCATCCTTAGCCCTTGATTTATTAACCAAAACGTGGATTTTATTTGTAAAACTCGGATGTAGAGAGATTATTCACAAGATTTGCAAATCTTCTTTTGAATTAAATAATAATAATATAATTTCTAGAGGAAGATTTCGGGTAAACTATAGATTTAGATAGACAGGACCAATAAATAGATTAAAGAATTCTTCATTTGATGCGATGTATTTGGGCATAGCTTGAAAACTCCACTTGGACGTCCACTGACTCGAGTCACTTCAATGACTCACAAGTCGACTCAGGCATTTTAAATAAATAAATAATGTGAAGTTCACAATCTACTATACATTTCTCGAAAGGAATCTAAAAAAGAAAAACAAACATGGAACTTCATTCTATAAAATAAATAAGAGTCATGATAGTGTGACCTCAGCAAGGACACTTTGTTGTGGTGGCACGCGTATGTCTGTCAATGCAATTTATTTGTATCTCGCAGATGATAGATCTTGGAAAGAAAAAAATCTGAATTTTTTATTTATAACTTGAAGAAGAGGGTATTTGGTCAATTTTCATCAGTTTATTAGTATAGACTAATGTCAAAGGGTTTGCTATCTGTTGGAAAATTTAGAGGGGTGGCTCAAATATTATTAACATGTGGAGGTGGTGAAAAAACATGATAACACATTAAAACTCAGATAAAATTTGCTTGATCCACTACTTTTAACGAACCGTAACACGAACTGGTTTGGTTTGAACCAGTTGAACCAGTTCGTGATTCGATTCTTCAATAGTGAATCTAGTAACCCTGATCTACACGTTGTTCGTGGCTAGGCTATTCCTAGTTTGAAGCAATTTAAAAATCCAAAAGAGGGTTCCAAGGAGAAAAAAGCAAATCATTAAAATAAAAGAAAATTATAAATGAAAAATATTCAACATATAACTGTAAACATCTAACTCTAATATGCATCCTTTTTAGTCTTCATATGCATAGTAGTTGCAAACCTGATGGGTGAATTGAGATGAGAGGGAAAAAAATAGGTTAACTAGGATCCATTTTTCTTTGGAATCCCCGAAAATATATGGAATCATGGCCACAATGTTTAAAGTAATGGTGTTTAATCTTGGCTCATTCTTATTTCAATCAGAGATAACTCATCCATCTCATGAGACTAGTAGGTCAAAAATCAAATTTGGGTCCAAAGAAAATGGGCTTTAAACTTTAGTATGTAGTGAGTGTTTTCCGTGCCATAAGGGTGAGAGGAAAAATAATAAATTTGAAAGGATATTATAGTAAAAAAAGGAGAAAAGGAAACACATGTAAAAAGTTGTAGAGGATTTTTGAAAAATGGTAAAATAAAAAAATACGATAAATTAAGTTGGGGATATTGTTGAGAAAGGAGAGAAGACAAAAACAGAGGAACAACCATCCTTATTAAGATATGTTGTTTATGGAGTACTAATCTTGAGACAAAAGAGTGAAGTTTACCATCGTGTTTTATTTTATAAATGTGTCCAATTGATTCATGATCCCTTATATAAAAAAGTGGGTTAAAATTTCCAAGGAAAAAAATCCAAAAATTAAAAACTTTCAAATTATGACAATAATTTTTTAATTCTAAATACTTTTACTTTATACCACTTACCATTTAATGAACATGCATAAGTTGTAAGTTTTACAAACCACAACATTGTGATAAAGTCTTTAAGTGATGATATCAAAGATCTGAGTTCAAATCCCGCTATTACTGCATTACTGAACTCATTAAAAAATTAAAAATTGTGGGTACCAACTAGCTAGATATGTTGATACTCTATGAATTATACATTCTAATGTACAACATTAAGAAAGAATGCAAAGAAGCATTGATTACTTTCTTAGTAGAGTCACCAATTGAAAAAAAAAAAAAAAAAAATGGTCACCAATTGTAGTGTTCAATGCTTCCCTCCCATCTCTAATTTAAATTATATATAATGAGTTTTCATCTATTTAATGATGAAGTAACATTTGCGGGGTGGGGGGAAGCATCTATGGCTCCTACACACTTCCATGTTAGAAATGTCTCTAATGTAGACGTCTCCTCATATTGTTACCCCAGCACAAGTCTTAAGTCTATTATTGCGGGGGGGGGGGGAAGCATCTATGGCTCCTACACACTTCCATGTTAGAAATGTCTCCGATGTAGACGTCTCTCCATATTGTTACCCCAGGGGGGAAGCATCTATGGCTCCTACACACTTCCATGTTAAAAATGTCTCCGATGTAGACGTCTCCCCATATTGTTACCCCAGCACAAGTCTTAAGTCTATTATTGCCGGGGGGGGGGGGGGGAAGCATCTATGGCTCCTACACACTTCCATGTTAGAAATGTCTCCGACATAGACGTCTCCCCATATTGTTACCCCAGCACAAGTCTTAAGTGTATTATGGGAGGAAGTGTCTCAATGCTACAAAGAAAACCAGGTCCAGGTTGCAGATGCACAAGCATGACAAGGATTTCGAAATCAATGTGACAGGTCATTTTATGATTTGTCGAGCTAACTAATTAGTCCCTGCAACCTGCTGGAATATGAATTTGTGGGGATCAAATGGGTGGTCTGCTTCATTTATATTTTTTGGAATTGTAAATGTAGGGTAATGCCCCTAAATCATTACAAATTATTCTTCGTTCTTATAAATCGCTTTGCTTGCTTCGAAAAAAAAAAAAAAAATCTTATTGTGAAAAATTAATTCCTTTGATTTAACAGTAATTTTACTTTTAGGCTTTAATTGTTTAATATAATGTTTCCTTTGAAGATTAAACATCAAAGCAAATGTTGTTTATGGAGTTTATTGAAGAGTGTTACTATTGCCACACCAACTTTTACTAATGACACACCATTTATGTGTACTTTGGGGGGGGGGTGGGAAGCATCTATGGCTCCTACACACTTCCATGTTAGAAATGTCTCCGACATAGACGTCTCCCCATATTGTTACCCCAGCACAAGTCTTAAGTGTATTATGGGAGGAAGTGTCTCAATGCTACAAAGAAAACCAGGTCCAGGTTGCAGATGCACAAGCATGACAAGGATTTCGAAATCAATGTGACAAGTCATTTTATGATTTGTCGAGCTAACTAATTAGTCCCTGCAACCTGCTGGAATATGAATTTGTGGGGATCAAATGGGTGGTCTGCTTCATTTATTTTTTGGAATTGTAAATGTAGGGTAATGCCCCTAAATCATTACAAATTATTCTTCTTTCTTATAAATCGCTTTGCTTGCTTCGAAAAAAAAAAAAAAAAATTCTTATTGTGAAAAATTAATTCCTTTGATTTAACAGTAATTTTACTTTTAGGCTTTAATTGTTTAATATAATGTTTCCTTTGAAGATTAAACATCAAAGCAAATGTTGTTTATGGAGTTTACTGAAGAGTGTTACTATTGCCACACCAACTTTTACTAATGACACACCATTTATGTGTACTTTGATGATTTACCTAGGAATTGGTGTGGCATTAGTAAAATTTGGCGTGGCACTAGCAGCTCTCTTATTGACTTGGGCACATGGTTAATTTATGGCGGAGGCTCAAGTGGCAATGAATCGCACTAAATTTTGGATGAGGTTAGCTAAGATATCTTCTAAAGGATATACCAAAAAAAAAAACACACAAAAAAAAACTCTAAAGATGGTGGTGAATATTTGAGATACTCCTTCATTTTCAAATGACAACATACACTATTGACCGTGGTCTTCAAGATAACTAATAGGATAATTTATTTAAGGAAAACATTTGGCTCAAATGATTGTCAAACAGAGATGGAAGGAAATTTCCTAGGGATTACAGAAGGAAATAGATACCTAGGGAACACTTACTAATCCTTAGGAAATCTATCTTTTTCCTCCGATCTCAATCGTATGTGTGATGTTGTCCATTTAACCTTGTTTGAGATTAGAAAAAGAGAGATTATTTTACTACACTAACTTTTGCTAACGTCACTCCAAATCATATGTAAATCATCAAAGAGTTAGTACACATCTTGGGGTGGCATTCACAATAGTTGGTGTAGCAATAAAAGCTCTCTAGATTTTTTATTTTTTAAGATTGAATTGAAGGATACTTCAGTCATTTTGAACCTAAGGGTACTACCTGTATTCAACACAACATGGAAAATGATTTTCTTACCAAAAAAATGCCCTAAAAAACACAAGTGTGTTTCTATCTATAATTATTTACTAGATACTTTTTATCCATATTTTAAAACGTGCTATAAGTCTAGCTTTTACACAACAAGTTGTCAAGTGGATGATTTATGGGATTAGAAAAATGGTTTATTTAATGATTTAAATGGAGGGCATATCTATCATTTTGATTGCTCTCTCTGATAGGATGGCAGAATTAAAATGGTAACCATCAGTTTGAAAAACACATGGTGATTATCTATTCATATATAAATGTTCTAAAACGTGCTTTGAGACTTAGCTTTTACCCAACGAGTTATCAAGTCGATGATTTGTGAGATTAGAAAAAGAGTAGTGCTGGGGTGATATTACAATTGACATTGTTTCACATATTGCTGATGTGGGGAGTTGCGCATACAATCATAAATGGTTTTTTACTCATCATATCTTGACGTAAAGCGTCTATGGTTCTGTATACACATTCACATCAGTAATGTGTGGAATGATGTAGATTTTAATGTCACTCCAATATTTTCCTTAGAAAAATTGTCTATTTTAGAGAGATACTATTGGCACACCAATGAGTTATGATTTGTGAGATTAGAAAAAGACTAGTGTTGGAGTGAGACTACACTTGACATATTGTTTCACATATTGCTGAATTGGAGGTGCACATACAATCATAAATGTTTTTTACTGATCATATCTCAACAATGTGTGGAACGATGTAAATTTTAACGTCACTCCAACATTTTCCTTAGAAAAATTATTTATTTTAGAAAGATGTTATTGGCACCCCATCTTTTACTTATTACATCCCAATAAAAAATAAAGAAAATAAGTAAATAATTGAGAATAAGTAAAAGTTGGGGTGTTAATGGAAGCTCTTTGTTTTTTTTTAGATTACTGTTTTTGCTAGAAAGTTAAGTGAATGTTAACACTGTTTAAAACACGTCTTGTACCTCTAATGATTAGAAAACGCGACTTTTTCATACATAATAGAAAATGTAGTTTTAAAAAAAAAAAAAAAAAAAAAAAAAAAAAACCATTGAATACTTTTTTTCTTAAATGTGGAACTTAATACATAATAAAATTTGGTTATTCTTAAGTGTAAAAATATCTTTTAATATAATTTTTTATCTTTTATTTTCATTATTTTTTTCTAAAGTTTTTCCTTGCCCTTTTAATCCTGTATTTTGACTTTGTGTTTATTGTCAACACTTTTATAACCTAAGCCTAAGTAAGCTTAGGCTGAAACACACAAATTTCATGCCATTTTTGAGTCGTGTGTAGAATTGCCACTCTTAATGGTGGGTATTCATCTATAATTAGGTATCCATCTATAATTATTAAGAAGGTTCCACTTTCACCTCCACTAACCACTGTTTGAGAAAAAAAATAAAATAATAATAATAAAAAAATAAAATAAAATAAAATAAGAAGACATCTTTATCCATGTTTTAAAACGTGCTTTGAGACTGGTTTTTCTCCTAACGAGTTGTCAAGTCGGTGATTTGTGAGTCAATTAGTATGCGTCAAAAAAAAAAAACATTAAATTTATAAATATTTATGAATAAGTTTAACTATTTAAGAAAAATGAGTAATATTTATTATTCTGTTCCCATAAAACAATTTAAATATACCAGAAAAATCAGTTGATAGGCCTCTTTGATAATTGATTTGATCGAGTCACCTCAAAACACAAGCGAGTCAAGCTGATTTGGACGAGTTTGGAGTGGATTCAAATTTTGAAACTATGATGAACTCTTTTCGTGCCATGACGATATTTAGAGTAATGATTAAATGACTCCCTCACGGGCATACTCAATCGACTTCTTTTCCCTGATGTGACATACATCAGAACCGTACATCTATACTGATACACAATTGACAATCACCACAAATATATGAAGTTATGTATTTCTAGGAGTACAGATGCACGGCTCTGGCACATGTCACGTCAGGAGAGTCAGGTGGGTATGCCACTTTGAGGAGTCATTTTATCACGACTCAGATATTAATCATGCTTGCTATGTCCCACCTGCGTGACTTGATTTCTTAGGTTGAACAGAGAAGTTTGGCCTTTAAAAGGACCAGCCCATGTTATGGTGAACTTCACAACATATGCAACACCATTGAAACTTGAAATGGATCTTCCTCTTATCTTCCAATCTCCTTTCAAACAATTGCATCCTACCACATACATCCCTCCCAAAACTGAACCCATGAAATGTCGGATTAGCCATGTTCGATTCTTGGTTAGCGCTCAAATCAGTAATCCAACGATACAAAGGAGATCGGCAAACTATAAGCCAAGCATTTGGGATCATGATTTTATACAATCTATAAGGACTGATTATAAGGTAATCATGCTACAATACATGTCATATATTATAGCTGCATGGATCTCACTAATAATGTAAATATTTGTACTGTCTAGGGGGAGATCTACACTAAAAGAGCTGAGGATCTCATGACAGATGTGAGGCGCATGTTTGATGAAGCTATGGGACCATTGTCTCAACTGAAGCTGATTGATACCGTCCAAAGATTGGGAGTGGGGTACCATTTTGAAAATGAGATCAGGGAGGCCCTTGATGCTATACTGTGCATCAAGGATGATGATGTTTTCATAGAGGATCTATGTGCCACAGCCTTACGCTTTAGGCTCCTTAGACAACATGGGTATAAAGTATCTCAAGGTCTAATACCATTTCGTGAGCTGAATATGACAATTACGACGCACCGTTCATTTTAATTCCAAAAATTAGCATAAAAAGTGAGATCGCAGAATTTTCAAAATGACGACCTCGCTGGTATAAAGTAGTGAGATCGCTACGAACTTGCGAGATCGTTACACTTTTATAACCATAGAGATTGTCACTAAAGTCAACGATCTTGCTTCTTTATGCCAGCAAGAAGTAAGATCATCACTTTGAAAAACCTATGACCTCACCCTTCATGTTTTGGGAATTAAAATGAACAATATGCCAAAATGGGAATTTCGCCAAAAGTTGATCATGTTTTGGGAAATTTCTCTCCCATCATTATATCAAGATAAAATATGTATCCCAAAGATACATTGCTTATCTCCAACATATATCTTAACATATGGATTTCATATTTTAATGACTGAGATTTTGTGTTTTTTCATGAGTCAATGGATCACAATCCAATGCATGACATATCACCAGGATACATGTTTTATATTGACCATTAAAGCATGAAATGCAATGATTGGGGTTCATCCTAGGGATGCATATATGGCATATCCTGAAGATGTGTTTATCCTTTTTTTTTATATTTATGATAGGGTGTCCGGACCCATATGTAGACCCGACTAGCAGGGAGAGGAAACTGACCTCTTAGAACATGATATCTCTTAAACCACACATATTAGATAAGCCGAGATAAATTCCTTTGGATGGACAACGAGGGGGCTTGAATTTCAAACCCAACACTTTTGATATTTATCCTAGAGTAGGTTAAATGTTTCATCATGACCATTAAAACAAAAATCCGACTCTTATCTATCCATTAACTAGGGAATGTTTTTTTGTGAAAACTAGATGTATTTAATAGCTTCAAAGACAAAATGGAAGGTGATTTTAAGACAAGCATTGGCAAAGATGTTGAAGGAATGCTGAGTTTGTATGAAGCTTCATTCTATGCTTTCGAAGGAGAAGATATATTGGAGGAGGCCCAAGAATTCACAAGAAGACAACTCCAGGTGGTCAAAGGGAACAGTGATACATATCTTGCCAAACAAGTGAGCCATGCCTTGGAGCTCCCCTTCCATTGGAGGATGCCAAGACTAGAATCTAGGTGGTTCATAGATGCCTATGATACAAGGGATGACATGGACCCGTTGTTACTTAAGTTTGCCAAGTTGGACTTCAACATGGTTCAAAATACACACCAAGATGACATAAAATCTCTCTCAAGGTAAAAAACATAATGTGCATTTTTTTATATTATAAATATCTATTGATGGTTTAAAGTTCCATATCATTTCGAAACGTTTCATTTGAGACAATCCAGTTTTAGACATGACAGGGAAAGAAATATTAAACATTTCGTATTGTATTGGAATATTTTGATTCAGATTGTCTTGATATTTCTTCCAATTAAAATATATATTACCTAAATATGAGATTTTTAAACTTGATATATATTTGTGTAGGTATGTATATATGTCACATAAGGTTGGGCCATGTAACAGTCTTCTGTGTTTTTGTTCTTTGGAGTTTAGGTGGTGGAGGAGCTTGGGACTTGGAGAAAGATTGAGCTTTGCTAGGGATAGGTTGATAGAGAGTTTCTTCTGGTCTGTCGGTGCAATGTTTGAGCCTCAGTACGGATACAACCGGAGAGAAATTACAAAACTCGCTGCTTTTATTACTATAATTGATGATATTTATGATGTCTATGGTTGTTTGGATGAACTTCAACTATTTACTGATGCGGTTGAGAGGTGGGTTGTTTCCAACTTAAGGCACCACAAATATGTCTAGTTCGAACTACACTCAGCTTGTAATCAAGTCTTACCAGATGATGACACGTGTAGGGTTAGGATTAATTCCACTTTTCACCTTATACAATTGTCAATTGGTATTATAAAATATGTTTGTTCTTAAATATAAGCTCTCATAGTTATATATTAAATATTTTGAAACCTATCCTAAATTTAAGAATTAGGTTGGAATAAAATTAACTTACCGGACTCAATTTTCTATATTTAATATAATAATAGTGAAATAGTTGGAGTTTGATGAAACTTTTTGCAGATGGGACATTAATGCAATGGAAGAGCTTCCAGATTACATGAAAGTATGTTTTCTAGCTATCTATAACACTGGGAATGAAATGGCTTATGAAGTTCTTAAAGATCAATCTTGCAACATCATACCATACATAAGGAAAACGGTATTACATGTTTCTCTTGTTAAATTTCATTGCTGTTATTTTGTTCTATCCATTTTCTTTGGTTAAATTTTATTTTTGATTTCTGTAATTAATAATTGGGCCAAGCTATATATCATCATCATCGTCATATATATGATTAATAGGATGATCAAATATATATATACACAGCTATTTACATTCATATGGTCTAAACTTACTCCCTATTTGAACCCACACTTGTGAGGTCCAATATGAATATATTTTGGCCAAATGAGTCGAATCTAAAAATTTACACTAATTTGACTTAAAATAACATTTTAAATCACTATGTTGGTCTATAATAAGGTATTCTATGATGTACACCAAATCACATATGTAGAAGATGGAGATTGGGATATTGATTGTTATTAGGATTAGAATAGATTTATATTATTTTGTTTGTCTATTAGCTCAATTTGAATTCGGGTGTTTGCCATCCTGGAATGAACCCAATTTGAAGGGGTAGGTAGAGATAATTCTTTTCTTGGTTCGCTTTGGTTCCCTAGATGGGTTTGTTAGGTTGGTTCGTTTCTACACACATTATATATATATGAGGTAGGATCCGTGTACACATATATCTACAACGTGTTTTGTCCTATGTGAGTTAAAATGTTTGGATTGAGATGATTTTTGGTGAGAATGATTAGCACGAAAAATAGATTTAAATTTTTTTTTTTTTTTGAATATAAATATTTTCATGAAATCTAGAGGACTGTGTTTTTGAATTGTCAATGTGATAATTAATGTGGGCCCAACAACCTTTTTTAAGATTTTAAAATGGCAGTTAGCCATAATCTTAAATTTGTAAAATTCGGCACACGAAATGGTAATTTACCCTATTTATAACATCATTGAGAAAATGACAAAACACCTTTATGAATGAAGTATTGGAATCTCTGATGATGCCTCCACTCCCCAACTTTTCACGAGGTTAATAAAGTCAAAATGGATTACAATTTTGTGAAAGTGGTCTTCAAGGTACAAAGATCCACTCGAAGGATGGATCATATACTACGATATTTATACTAGCCCCGGCATGAATAATAAGTAAGAGCAAGAATTATAAGCTAAATCATGTTAATATATACAATGTATTCCTCTCTCTTTCGCGGATATTTATATTTATATTTTATTTTATAAAATCAAAAAAACCTGATTTAATAGTGGTGTTTTTGTTATTTATCATTTTAGTGGGCAGATTTATGCAAGGCATACTTGCAAGAGGCAAAATGGTACTACAGTGGATATAGACCGACGCTTGAGGAGTATCTTAACAATGCATTGATTTCAATATCAACACCCGTCCTTCTTGCTCCTGCTTATTTTTCGGTTGGGCAAAAGATAACAAAGGAGGCTATGGATTTCTTAGAGAACTTTAGAGGTCTTATACGTTCATCATCCATAAATTTTCGATTAACTGATGATATGGGAACTTCAACGGTATGTGTTCTATTTTATATTAATGGTTTTTCCCAACCTAAGTTTTTAGCAAACATCCAATGTACGTACGGCTACGAAGGATGGGAGTACTACATTCTAATTTTAGCAGTACGTTGGAAGTTGTGCCTCAAGTGTTTTTTTGAGACTATAATTTCACTTCTATTAAGACATGGCTCATCGCTATGCTAGTATAGCAAGGGATATGCTAACAAAAAGAGTTCAATGGATCATTAGAAACCTCTACATACAATTATATTTTATTTTCATGAATGTCCTTAAAAGGTAATCATATTGTCTTTTATGCAACAAAAAAAAAATATGGATTTTATCGATATCAAGTAATGTCATTTCTATCAATAACATTTTTAAGATTTTATAATATTTATACAAAAATTCCATTGTTTAACACTTCAACCATAGGCCGAGCTTGCGAGAGGTGATGTTCCAAAATCAATCCAGTGTTATATGCATGATGCTAGCGTTTCTGAGGAAGTTGCTCGTGAACACATACGACACATAATAGGTGAAACATGGAAAAAGATGAACAAAGATGGTGTTGCTTCTTCACCCTTTCATCAGCCATTTATAAATGCTGTACTCAATACTGTGAGGACATCACAATGCATGTACCAATATGGAGATGGTCATGGTGTTCCAGATCGAGAAACCAAGGATCGAGTCAGATTGTTGTTGATTGAACCCATTCCACTTACGGAGGGATGAACCATTTAGGCTAATGAGTCATTTTTAATGTTATAATCTATTCATAAATCATGTTTAAATGCTTATGGACGGATAGTAGACTTAATTTGGTTTCTTATAATTGATCAATTAAAGTCTTATTTTAGTGTGTGATGATTTACTTATCCTGCATTTGATTTAACCATTGACTCAAAGCATAGCAATATCGAGTTGAGTTGACTCAACTTGACATGTTTTAAATCATAAAGGTATTGAAAAGCTTGTAATAGAGGGGTGTTTTTGGAATGGCCGCAATAGACAAAGTCAGATGGCCACTCTAGAAAGAGAAAAAAAGAAAGAAAGAAAAGCTTGTGCGATAGAGTGATATGGCCAAAAATCATTGAAATACCCTCATCCTCAATCTTGAAGCAAAACGCTTTGTTTTTTTCTTCAAACAAGTCATCTTCTTCCAGCTCACAATTATTAATTTTTCTCCAAATAAATGTTTTTTTTCACCAAAATAATAGAGAAAATCAAGTAACTAATTAAATTCTATTGTGAACAAGTACTGGCCTTCTTTTTGTCAAAATCCAAGGTAGAAGAAAATTTTTCTAGAAAAATAAAATAAAATAAAAACTCAAGGGTTCATGAATAGAGGATCAAGATAATGTTATTTCAGTTATTTTCAATAGTCTCTCATGGATATTTTTTTTTATTTCATGGAATTTTTAATGTTTTGTTCATAAAATTTACACAGTGTTGAACCTTAATGTTGGAATGCATTATAGAGTCTAGATTCCACGCTACCTATTGTCAAGGTTTGACGTTGTGGACATTTTTCACTTACAGGAACTTTTGTTGGACAATTTCGTCAAGGTTCAATAATAGGTATCATTGAGCCTCTATGCTATAATACATTCCAACATCAAGGTCCGACAGTGGGTAGATTTTATGAACAAAATCCTAAAAATTTTGTGAATTTAATTTTTTATTTTTATTTTTGCTACAATTTTTTTTATTTTTATAACTATGGACGATAAAATTATCAAGATTATAAGAATACATAAATGATTTAAAAATGAAAAAAAAATAAAATAAAGGGGACCTGAAAGGTTTACTATTGTTTCTCAAATCTATACCCTCTTTGGTGAACTCCAATGGCTTTTTGGTAGATAGAACAGATCTCTCTCTATTTTGATGGTATAAAATGTTGAGAGGGGAAAAGTTATAATTAAGAAGATTATTTTTAAGGATTTATTAGAGAAATTGTAGGTGAGGGTATTTCTATCCAAAAATAGGAGTTACTATAGCAAATAGCCTTATTTTGAGTAATAAAAAAAAGTGACTTTTTTTTTTCCATTGCTTTATACCTATTTTGAGTAATAAATGTGTTAGGATTTTATATGAGCCTAATCATTAGACAACTATTGAAATTGTTTGAATGAGTGTTAATAATGTTTTGTAACGTAGGGGTTAGAGTTTGAGCCAAACCTTTGTAATGTTTGGAGAGTGTGTTTTAATCTTTAATTGGAGTGTGATAAATAATTTAAGAAGCTGGGGTGTAACAAGTAAAAGTTGGAGTGCCAATAACATCTCTCTTATTTAATGATTGAAGTAGGAGGTATTTCAGTCATTTTGATTGCTTTGTGACATAATAACAAGATCAAAGTAGTAATCATCATTTTGAAAAACACATGGTGTGTAGGGGGGCAATGAGTTGAGTTGGGTTGTGTTGTATTGAGGTAAGGATATTTTGAATATTTTACTCAACCCGAACCCCACCCATTTAATAATTGTGTCAAAAAGAACCCAACACATTTAACTCATGTAAATAGGTAAGCTGACCCAACCCGTGTAACTCGTTCAGTTAAATTCTAATCTTAAGTAGAAAAACTAAATTCCATTTCCATCACAAAAAAATAAAAAATAAAAAAATCCAACATTCTTCGAATTTTATCTTTTACATTCTTATGACATCAGATCATATTTTTAGATGCCACAAGAAAGTCCAATCAGGAGACCAAACAATTGTTGGAGATAGGGCACTATGTCATAATAGGCAAATTGCGACTGTATTTTGCTAAAAAAATGATAGCTATAAACAGTTGTTTTTCAGTGACAAATTCCATCAGTCGTTACAGTAAAAATGACTTATTTTCAATTGGCTTTAGTTGTAAATATTAGTCACAAATCGGGACCGTCACTTTGATGATGTCTTTTGGATCGATTATCAGTTATCTTTATGCCAAAACCCATGATTTACCTTCTCTCTGGGTTTCACGCTTTATCGGCTGAGAATGTTTTCTTGACTTCTGGAGAAGGACTTTAAGCTTGATTTTCTCTTTAATCAAAATCCAAATCTTTTGAAGAGCTTTGTTTTATTTTTGGAGGAGGGCTTGAGAGCTTCTTCTACTCTAGAGAGAGAACTTCTGTCTTCTGAGAAAAAGTAATCCAGATCCCCCTCCAAATAAGGGAGACTTTGGTATTTATATACTTAAAATTAATTTCACTTTTCAATTATGTCATGACTTAAAGAAAAATCTTTGATTTGTTTATCTAAAAAGTTAAATTTGCCCGAATCCAATTTTAAGGATTTTATGGGTTATTGGTGGGCCAAACTCATTTATTTGGGTGTAGGGCCCAACACTTAATATGTAAATCACTTAATTTTATTTTAGATCATAGGTTTTATTTGCGATAGCTTAAACCCAAATCATATAAGTCCGTCTCAATCAATGAGTCCTAATTAAAATGTATAAGCCCAAATTTGATTTTAAGGACTTTTTGATAATTTATAGAATTGCAAGGTCTCTTCAAATTTTTTGACTCCTACAATATTATTCTCCCACATTCCCTTCCTTTTAAGGTGAGATACATTGATATGATACAATGTATCTCATGTATCATAATATGTTGCATTTGGTTCTCTAACACTATCAATTTCATTTGTTAAATTTCATTGTTGTTTTTTGTTTTTAATATTTGGGCCAAGGTATATATCATCATCGTCATATATACATATGATGATGAAATATATATACACAACTATTTACATTCATATGGTTTAAACTTACTCCCTATTTGAACCCACGCTTGTGAGGTCCAATATGGATATATTTCGGCCAAGTGAGTTGAGTCTAAAAATTTACAAAAAGTTGACTTAAAATAGCATTTTAAACCACTATTTTAAAAATCAGACCGATGGTGGTTTGATCGGGTTTGACTGGATTATGTAATTAAATTGGTCGGACTAGTAAACCATTGGTTTTTTTTTTTTTTTTTTTTTAAAGTATTTCCTCTTATGAAAATAATTAAAAGTATTTTAGGAAAAACATACATATATTTTTATGATCGATTTTTACAAAATCATGCAATGGTTTGACACAATTGATCCAGGGTCCAAGCATGATCTGACTGATTTGATCTGATCATCAGTTCAATGTTTAAAACATTTTTTTAAATGAAAATTTTCTATCGTTAAAAATTGAAGTCAAATAGAATTCCTTTATTTATTTATTTATCCCGATAGTCAAGCAAAGTGAAATTATATTGAAAATCAAATAATTTACATGGTGAAAGAATAATTCTCCTTGCTTCACACAGATTGAATTCTTAGAAATGGTAGGCACATCATGTCCTCTGCGAAGGCCTTTGTAGCTTCCCGGGCATATCCATATCTTTATAGAAATTGATCGATTTCTGACTATAATAAGGTAAATTATGATACACCGAATCAGATATGTAGAGATTGTGATATTGATTGTCATTAGGATTATAATAAATTTATATTATTTCATTCATCGGTTCACTCAGTTCGAATTCGGGTTCATGGTTTTCCATCCTAGAATGAACCCAGTTCCTAGGGGTTGGTAGAGATAATTCATTTCTTGGTTCACTTTGTTCCCTAGATCGGTTTGCTAGGTTGGTTTACTTCTGTATATATATATAATTCCAGTATACACGTTACTAGTAGAGTTATAATGTTAAACAATTCTACGTTAAATAGAAAAAAATACTGGGAAGACTGGCCATTGAGGCATGCTTGCCAAGTGCATCAGCAACAATGTTCTGCTCTCTCCGCACACGCTTAATTAATTTTCCAAATCACATCAGCAACAAATGCCAACGAAGCTGTCCATCTTGAAGTAGGGCTGCAACCTGGGCGGGCTGGCCCGAGCTCAACCCGATTGATGAGAGAGCCTGGGCTGAGTTATGTAAAACATGACTTGAGCTTAGTTAGGATATCTCATCCTGACCCCAATTTGAGTTGAACTCAGGTTGAGGGATCGATCAACCCGTACCCAATACTAACATACAAATAATTTTATTATAATTTATATTTTTTTGTTAAAGTTTTTGATGCCATCTTATTATTATGTCTTGTGGACAATTAGATATTACTAATATGGGTTTTGATTAAGTATGATTTGTCTAAATAATCTCTCAATGTTGGATATGGATGTTGGTTGTGATTTTATTTATTAGTGGGTTTTTTTTAATATTATATATATATTTTTAAGATATAAAATTTATTTATTGATTATAATGAAACTAGGGGTATTCAACGAGTCAACCCACCCAAAATTATCAAACTTGGGCAAATTAACACTACAAAATTTTAGGCTTTTAGCGGGGGTCAAAAACTGCCGCAAATACCAAAAACCGCCACTATTATTAATAGTGATGGCCACGTGTAACGCCACTATAGGTGGTGTAGCTAAAGGCCATATGAAGTCCTATAGTGGCAGTCGAAAACCGCTGCTAATGGATGTATTACTGTCGCTATGAGTATGAATGAGACCTATAGTGACGATAAAAAATCGTCGCTAATTAAAATTATTACCGTCACTATAGATATAAATGAGATCTATGGTAACGGTCACAAACTGCCGCTAATTGATTATATTACCGTCACTATAGATATAAATGAGACCTATAGTGACTGTAGTGACCGCCGCTTATTAATTTTTTACCGTAACTATAAATACGATTTTGAATACTTATAGTGGCGGTAATGGCCGCCACTAATAAGATTTTTTTTAAAATTTTAAAATTATTTGTAATTAAATATTTATTTTTATACAACCTGTTAATTAAATACAATTACTTAGTAAATCAAATTAGTTAAGAGACAAGTATAACAAAATAATAAGTCGATTGAATTAAGAGTCAATGCTTATAAATCCATATTTGATGCTTACAAATCCAATGCTTATAAATCCATGTTTGTCATTAAAAAAATAAAAACTATCTATCATGGTTGTTGTTGACACTGATCATTGTCGTGTTGATTGTGTTGTTCATCAACCTACACTTCATATACATTAATCAAATTAGTCATATCAATCAATATTTATTTATTAATAAAATATTTTAAAACACAACATATTCAATTATCAATGAGAATTTACCTTTCTCATTAGAGTAATGATCAATTCCTTGAGTCTTTCCACCTCAGCATCTCTCACAATCTGTTATTGCTCTAAAGACTCAAGTTTCTCCTTCAATCTAAGTACCTTAGCAGAATCGCTAGAGGAATTTTTGGAAGATGATGTAAATAATTTACTGGGAGTCGGTCCCAGGCCAACACCACGAACACGACCATGTCTATCAGGACCCAAGATGAAAAAGTACAAAAAGATTGAGTTGAACTCGGGTTGAGGGTTCTACCACTTGGATTGAGCTTAGGTTTAGTCTCCAACTCACCCAGGTTGCAACTCTAAGTTGAAGTCCTTGAACCACAAACATAGAATCTGATTCAATAAGCATTTTTCTCCATCAAACAAATCTTAGCTTAATTATTAGTCGCCTCTCCTAAAAACCAGTTGGGTTTACCAATGTTTATAACACAAACCCTCACTTCAGCTTCAATAATTATAAGAGATAATATTTATGACAACGTGACCAACTTTTGAAAAAAAATCAAAGAAAGCTAATTAATAGTGGTTTTTTCATTTTTATCATTTTAGTGGGCAGATTTATGCAAAGCATACATGCAAGAGGCAAAATGGCACTACAGTGGATATAGACCGATGCTTGAAGAGTATTTGAACAATGCATTGATTTCAATACCAATGCCCGTCCTTCTAGCTCCTGCTTAGTTTTCGGTGGGGCAGAAGATAGAAAAGGAGGCTATGGATTTCTTAGAGAACTTTAAGCGTCTTATATATTCATCATCCATAATTTTTTGATTAGCTGATGATATATGGGAACTTCCACGGTATGTGTTCTATTTTACATTAATGATATTTCCCAAACTAAGTTTTTAGCAAATATCCAATGTAAGGCTAAGATTGATTGGAGGAAAAACATAAGTTTCTCAGATATCCATTTTTCTTCGGTAAAGGCTAAGAAGGGTAGATCAAGGAGAAGGTCTTGGTATCAGTTGGACGTCCAATTGGTACAAAATCTAGATTGGTGTCCAGGAAATGAGCTACTTTAGTCACTAGCAAATTAACATTGAACTTGAACAAAAAACAACTCTTATCTGGATGTCTGTTTGACTATTATTATTACTTTGAGTCATCTAACATACATCTAACCAAATGAGACCTGTCTTTGAAAATTCTAATTGTTTTTATTTTTATTTTTAATTTTTGTTTATGGCTTGTTTTAATAGTTTATGAAGATAATTTCAACTTATAGACAATTTATCTTTCACAATTGTTTGGTTAAGCTGGATCACTACGTGAAATTCCCAATTTTTTCAAAAAAAAATTGGTTGGGCCTGGCCCGTCGAATTTTAAATCCGAAATTCCGCGGCCTGTGGACCACGTTTTCGGTCCATCACACTCACTCTCTACCTCTCTCTCTCTCTGCCTCTAACTGTTTCCTCCGTCTCTCTCTCACAGTCGATCGATCGACTTCTCACTCTCTGCCTCTCTCTCTCACTGTTTCTCTCTCTCTCTCTCTCTCTCTCTCACACACACACACACACACTCAATCGATCGACCTCTCCATTACTTTCTCACAGTCGATCGATTTCTCTCCCTGTCTCCCTTGATCTCATCTCTAGATCGATCTCATCTCTGGAGTATGGATCGATGTCATCGCTCAATCGCTCGATTTCTGGTCACTCGAAGTGATCTCTCGATCTCTGAACATTGGAAACGATGGAGTGATCTCTCAATCTCGAAGTGATCTGTTCACTGTTGTTTTTTAAGGTGACTCTCTCTCTCTCTCTTAGGCTGATGGATCCATAGCATTGTTCAGATTGATGAGGATGAGATCTAGGGTTTTGGATTCCACAAAATCTTATGTGATTAATTGCAGATAAATTATGGGACTGATTTGTAACTAGTTTATAGCTACACTATGAAGCTATCTATGTGCCTTGATCAATCACAAGATCCCACTTTGATGCAAATCTTCAAAGAAAGAAACCCCTGAACTCCTTCTAAACATTTTAACTAGTAGAAAACCTGAGTTCTGATTTTTTTCCTACTGATGTTATTATCAATATATCTGATTTCAGTTGCATTCTGAAACATCACAATAATTTGTATTTCAGAAAACTTTGTTTAAGGTTCTGATATTTTGTCGACATAATAGAAGAAAAAATTAGTCTATTTTCTATTTTTCTTATATTTTGTTTGTAGTCTTTTGTGGACTTGTGTAAATATTTCACAATGGAGAATGGCGACCACTCAGTGAAGAAGGGGTACAAGTTGTGGAAGCTCTGACTAGAAACATTAGTCACAATGTGCATTGCACTGAGTGCGGGAGCCAGTCCATTGATATTCTCAAGCAGATGCTGCTATTCTCCTCATAAGAGTACAGTTTTTGGTTAACTTCTTTTCCATTATTTTTCCCATTTGACCTCTGAATCACTACAGTTAACATGCTTGCTATCTTCCAATCATATATTTGTATCCTTTAGTGAATTGATTATTGATGAAACTAGGTTGTATTTTGAACTTCGACTTGTGTTTTGGTGACACTATGTTATTTTTTCATTTATAACTTCAGTTAACATTCATTTTTTCTGCTTAGTCTACTATAAGGATGCAGTTGATTCATTTTCCTTGCTTGCCGGAATTCAGCCAGATTCTTGCCAATGTTCAAAATAAGTTCTTCTTCCTCTTAGATTTTTTTTTTCATCTCTGAGAAAATGAAATGCTGAACCTGTTTTCAACAGATGACATGCCCTTGACCTTGGTCTTCAATGGAAAGACCTAAGAAGAAATAACCTCAACATGGATAAACGTGTTCCCGATTGAGTGGATCATTTTTTTTACTGGTTTTGGTCAATTGGAACGAATTTTAGTAACGTTGCTGCATGATGTGTGTTTCTTGTTAGTTAACGAATTTGATAAATGTGAAATTAATCTTGGTCAGGCCAAGGTTTTTCTACTCAATATGTTAGGATTGATTGTGGGACCATGGGCAGTGCCAATGGTACCCAGCCCATACATAGCAGCCCTTGGGCCCTTTTCTGGGACCTTGTGAGATTTTGATTGGGCCCTCTGTTTTGGGCCTTGCTCTGCCATGTGTGTCTTTGATTGGGTCCCACATCTTAGTTGGCTAAAGTTCTAAGTTAGGTATGACTGTTTTGGCCCTTTGGGAGATGTAGACCAAGGAACTGCCGCCATGGAAAATATTCTCCTCAAATAATGACCCACAATGTCATGGATTTATGGCAAATCTTAAATCATAAAGATCGTAAAGTACATCATAATAGTTATGAACAAGATATTTTGATGCTAGTTTAGGAAAGTACATGAGAGTAGGGACAGCTTGGTTTGGTCTGGTACTCAACTATTGAGATATCTATCTTCCTAGAGAAGGGTTGATAAGGTCTATAAGATTTGAAGGGGATGGGACTGATATGGGTTGGGTTCATGAGAGAGCGAGTTTTGGTTAATATGGAAGGCAGGCTGGATGGATGCTTGAGGATACCAAACCTTAAGGAAAGTGGAGTAGATGATTATTTGTAAAGTGGAGGGTAGCACATGGCAGATCATCTACTCACTCTTGCTCTATGCTAAGATGGTAGGGGTTAGATGGGATGCCTGTGAGAGAAATGTATTTCACTTTGAAGCAGTCATGCAATTCTTTAGAAGTAACAAGATCTGTTGGCATTATTTACGCATATAGCATTGTGTCACCTGACATATATCAGTACTACCACTTGCCAATACTGTGAGTGGTACTGACACTTGAATCCTGGATCAAACTCAGCCAACTGGAACTCCTAACCTCTAGTCTTTTGACCCTTAGACACTTCTACTGAAAATTATTTTACAAATGAAGTCCTAAAAGATAACACCCTATTTACTGTTTCTTACTTAAACTTGTTCTTTCTCCTTGTTTGCAAGATGAATGCCTCCAATCTTACTAATCACAGCTTCTGACTTCCATAGTAGAAACTAGAATAAGAGACTATGTGGCACTAAACCTTTACAATTTTCATTTTGACAGTCCCACCATCTAAACAATGATCGTCATAATACCATAGTAAAAAGTCCTACACTTCACATTAAAGAAATATATAAGGTAAACTTATATACAATGTAGTAGAAAATAAGGTGAACTTAACTTGGGACTTCAAAGAAGGCCACGTAAAGAATAAGTTTCAATCATTTATAAATTTTTTTTAAAACTACCTGAAAGGCGAGTAAAATTTTCTGCTTTCTCATGTTCAGCTCAAAAGAAAGTAAGTGTGTTTCGAACGACTCTGATGAATTCTTCTGAAGTAGCATCAGGATTTGTTCTATAATTGGTGAATTATCGAGATCTCCACTAGAGGCACGAGTTACATAGGCACGATAGACTTCCTCATGCAAAGATCGGTTTTTTGCATGTGGCACTACAGCCATGAAGCATGGAGCATCCAATGTAATAACCCATGGACCATTGAGGATATTATGTTTAAAAAAAAACAATCATTTTGACAAAAGACATTATATTAGTTGTATTTTTATTTGTTGTTGTTCGTTTGATAGGAAAGAAGAGTATGAGTTGTTGTTGTTGTTTAAAACATCTATGGATCTATATTATATAAATAAATAGTGGCAACAATAGAGAGGATCTGAAATTAATTAACAATGCCCTTTATTCTTGGGCATCTCTTTTAAATTTGTTACCTTACCTGGATTCTCAAGCTTTCTCTTGTTTTAATAAAAGAAGAAGCACCCACTAACCCTTAAGGCAACAGAAAACCCTTTTGTTGTTTCTACTGATTTGCAACAAACGGACAGCTCACATCTTCGTTAACATATCTCCAACTGCTACTCAATTGTATATAACATTTTGAAATGTGTGTTAAAGTTATAAGGACTCTATGTCAGGAAGTATCATTAAGATTCTCTTAGATAAGTTAAAATAATAATTAGGGTGAATTACACTTTCGTCAACTAAAACAAACATTAGTTTATACTGAAACAAACATTCAAAAGACCACCACCACCATCAACCACCATTAGTTTATACTCCTAAGTCTTTGAGTTTGGGTTACCAATATCAAATGCTTTATACCATTTGAGGTCACTCCAGCACGACTCATTTTTTTTTTTTAGCAAGCTCTGCCTTGTCTATCGTATGCAAGTATTATTCTCATTTTGGATTGCTTGTGATCGTAACATTTGTTTCTTCTTACTTTTTTGGGGGGTCTTGCATATTCAATCTGATCCATTTAAAAGGTGCATATAGAGCACATGTTGCCTAAAACAGGAACTATATTCCATAGTGTGAATTTGTTCTGAATGCCATTATGTGTTCTTACTTTGAAAATCAACCCATTGAATTGAAGTCCTTGCCTAACATACTTTGTGCATTGTCCCCCAGTATTAGTTCATAGTGATTCTTTTAGCTTGCCCTTGCCCAGCTCATAGGATATGAAGTTGACTTGTTTGTTCTTCAACACTTGTATCATTGTTTAAGCAGCACACCCCTTTGGAGCTCCATGAACTGCAAGCGAATATTGGGAAGTTATTACAATGATTTCAGCGCATGCATTTTCTTTTGCATCCTCAGGGAAAAAATCATCGGTAATGATTCCTTTGTAATATTTGTAATGTAAAAGCTACCGAGATGTTATTTGTTTGATGGACCGCCCTTTCCATGGTTTGTATTTGTGTTTAAGTAAATTTACTAATTTTCAATATCATGTACTTGAAGATGATCTATCCTTTTATTTCCTTTTTTTTTTTTTTTTTGGTATGTGCTTGTGTTAGTAATATCAGTTACAAGTCTTCATATGCCAATCTAATTGCTGCTCATGGTTTTGGGTAAGGTCTATATATGTCAATCTAATTGTTAGTTCCCCATTTTTATGGGTTCCATATGACCCATGAGTCAATCAAAGGGTTGGCTCAAACATACATATAAGCTCACACTTGGCTATGGCTTTGTAACAGAAAAATGGATCCTATACATATGTTTTTTCATGTGCTTTTCTATAAAAGCTACAAACATATTTTTTTTATTCTTTTTCAATTTATTAATCAGAGGAAAGAGTCACAAGAACAATGCCTACTTGCCCCTTCGTCTTGAGTTCAAATATGTTTTCGTCTTGTTACTTGAACCAGCAAGGTTAGACCAGAGGTTCTCCAAGGGATTTTCAAGTGTTTTCATTGTTGAAGCCTTTTAAAGAATGTAGATCAGCAATTTAGGTACACAAAGGTGTAATTTCTATTTGTTAATTTGAATTGGACTACCGGTTCTTCTTGATTTTATATTTTAATAATATTGGTTGTTTTGTGTTGTAGCCAATAATTTGCGTGAATGCTGCCTGTTCAGAGGGTCAGAATACAAGAGACCTCAAAAGAGATAACCACGGGTTCCCTTCCCCGATCATTGGATGTTAACCTCCGCCATGAGATTGTCGAACATGCTAGGGCGGGGGACATGTAAGATCTTAATTTTGAAGTCATTTTAATGTATAGTTGTTTATTGATGTTCTTGATCATTCTCATCTCATAACAACACTCCTTTTCTTCTAAAATCAATACCCATATCTTCTTCTACCTTGCTTGAATTCCAATTTCGATGATCTTCGTATAGCTTTTTCAATCATGGTAAGTTGCATTTAGATTATTGTTGGATTCTATTTTTGAATTCTATTTTTTTAATTAATATCGTGGATCTACAGTCACGGTAATGTGACTATGTTGCAATGGGTTCTTTGCTATGTTGGAAATATATAACGAAACAATTCGCGAAGTATTTTAGACAATGGTGGGGCTGGAAAGCAATACACAATTAAACATGAACCCCACGTTAACACGTGTTGATAGGTCTCATTGAGATTGGCACTACCATGAACCCCACGTTAACACGTGCTTATCGTGGGAGTAGATTAATTTTTCATCAATTTTGCCTTTTTATGCAATAGGTTGCACAAATTAGTGAGAGTATGTCATGTTTCATTTCTTTTATTAGTTTTAGTGATTTTTGGTGTCACCCTTCATTTTTTGTGGAGGAGATGGCTAAGCTGTGTTGATTCTTAGTCCACCACATTTTAGTAGGTTTAAATATTCCTAATTACGGATTGACCCATTTTATAAAGTGTGTGGATCATATTGGATCGTTGATTTTATTCATTGAGTCCCATGCCTTGATCACAATGTGTAGTTGCATTGGCGGTATGGTGCCATTAATTATTAGAGATCATGTTCAGAGGCCACTGGTGGTTGCAGCTACATAGGCTAATATTTCCTCTGATCTCATTACATATTCTACATCTCACTCGCTTATTTTAAACTTTATTAGATTGCCTTCTACCACCACAACTACAACTTCTATTCATCCTTTGTAGCTGACCCACCAGCTTCAACAATCTGCTTAATCTGATTCTCCAGCTACAATCAATAAAGAGAACAATAAGAGTCATTATAGAGAAAAACAGATTTATTTACAAAGTTGGGTTTCAGTAATACCTTGATCTACTCACCGAGACTAGATATTTGTTTCATGTTTTCTCTTTACTTTTGTTTTTGTTTCTTTTGTTTTCTACTTCTTGCTTGATTATGTATTTTATCTTTCCATATGAATGGGGGAACCCAATGAGGATGTGATGTTTAGTAGCTTGAACTTTAAACAAAATATTAGCCTGATTAGTAACTTTTTTGTTTTCTATTTCTTGCTTGATTATGTATTTTATCTTTCCATATGAATGGGGGAACCCAATGAGGATGTGATGTTTGGTAGCTTGAACTTTAAACAAAATATTAGCCTGATTAGTAACTTTAAAATATTTTATTTTATTTTATTTTATTTTTGTTGATTGGAATATATTTCATCAAAGAGATTTCTATATACTAGGTTTCCAACAAGCATTATGCTTCTCAAAGGTGGGTGAGGGTGTGGTTGGCAGAATCAAATTTCTGTTCATGGTTGAGGCTCTCTATCAACACGACGGTTGGGATTTGAGGGGAAAAAAAAATAGATTTCCTACAGATCAGTACTTATAGGGATTCATTTTTCTACGGCTATGTTGATTGAGAGCCTTAACCCATTTTTCTTTGTTTCTTGGTTCATTAGTATGGCACAGATTTCCTTGAGTTGGTGAAAGAAGAGTGCTTGAATGTGGTTGATTCTCCAAGGTTCCATGGTTATCAACTTAGTACTCAATTAGAAGAATCCATCCTAGATTGTTTCAAATGTATTGTTAACTTTTCCACTCATGGAGGGTCAAGTACTGAGTTGATTTATTGTTGGTTAGGAGAGAGATTATTAATTGGGATTCTTTCATCAGCAATTTGATCCCGACTTACTCACAAAACTTTGAAAAAATGTATTTTTATACTATATTTGAATAAGAAATTTTGTAATTTTGTTTAATATTTTATAAAGTATCAACATATTTTTATTTTTTTGGAATAGTATATCTTTTTTCTTGTGTATTTTGTTTAAGAGGTATGTTTTTGTACTAAATTTCTAGATAAATATGTGGGTTCAAATTTTATTGTTCCGTTCTGAATATTTATGCAAGCACAAGTCCTTTTTGTCATGTAACGTTGTGAACCGTGAGTATTGCCTTGTCAGAAGTTATTGTTTATTAGTAAAATTATTTAGCTAAAAGTCTTCATTAACTGGACTAAAGATATTCATCAATGTTGCTTTTGAGTATCTTAGCCAATTTTGCACTCTCTGATTCTCGAATTCCTGATTATACAAGGAAAGTCGATGTGTATAGCTTTGGGATTGTGCTTTGGGAGCTCACGACAGTTCTACTTCCATTTCAAGGGATGACTCCTGTGCAGGCTGCATTTGCTGTGTCAGAGAAGGTTGGTTATTTGATACTTCTCTAGTTATTTTTGGCATATTAACATTTCAGATAATTTTCAGTAACTCCTATCATTTTATATTAGATGATTTGTTTATTCTTTATATATATATCGCCTTGGGATTTTACGAAAGTAAAGTTGTTTTAGAATTAAATGTTTAGAAAGGGTTCCTAGAGAGAGCTAATTTGATTGTATGATTCGAACTATCGATTTGGTTGATTGTCACAAAAATGAAATAGACTTATTTGCATGCTTATAAAGAATTTCTGTATGTCTTTCTAATATTGAAAGAGGTGCCACTTTGGCTTGAAGCCAAAGGTTCTTCTTTGATTTTAGACATTTAGTAAGTTCTCCTAGAGTCCCCCTTTAGAAAAATCTAGTCATGGAAGTCCCTAGGACATTTGCTTTTCTCTAATTGAAACTTGTAATTTGATTGATTAGTATAGGTTGTTAATTTGTTTGCATATTTAGTCAAGCTGAATGTTTTCTTGAAACACCGTAATAACCCATTTTTTGCTCTTGAAATTTGGAATCCACGTAGCTAGATTGTCCAAGTTTTACGATATGCGAGAATGTCTAAGATTGTCTAGTTTTCTGATTTTTTGGGTCATGGCCCATCCAATATGTAGGTTTCCAATTAAACAGTTAGGAACGATGAAGAGTTGACTTTAGGAGGGGATGTAGGTGTTCTTTCAAGGTCATTGCCCACCAACCAAGTTAACAACAGCAACAACAATCTCAAGTCTCTGTCTATCCATTTCTCACAACATTTGTCACTCCCTGAAGGTTTGGCTCATCTTACATCGCTCCAAAGGTTGTCAATAAAGTTCTCTGATTCCTTGATGTGCGTGTCTGAGGAGCTGAAACAGCTCACCTCGCTTCAACACTTGGAAATTATTTGGTGCTCTGTTCTGGGAGCACGTTGCCAAAAGGAGGTAGGAGAGGACTGGAGCATCATATCACACGTCCCCAACGTCCACATTGCTCCATCATGACTCCACCGAGATCTGAGAGAGGTAAAGTTTGTTTTTAATTAAGATTTTACTTTTGAATTTTGAATTTTGAATTAAGAAAAGAAACAACTCCACTCCTAATTGGTTGATTTGAGGTTGGATCTCATCATCACATGCCAACGGTTCAAATGATGAAACGGTTATTTTAAATCAACTCTCTTTTTGACATTTTCCATTGTTTCAATCAAACAATGAAATTCATTTTCCGATGATCATTTTTTCAAGGAATTCTTAATTCTCTTGAAAACGAATTTCATACAATGAAATAGAACCTATGGATTTGTTGAGAATTTCATACTAGAAGCATTCAACTTTCTTGATGTTGTTCTTTTGATAAGGGACATTGGCTAAGAGTTAAAGTGATGACTTCTCTATGTTTAGTAGTTCAAAAAATTTACTTTGGAAGATAAAATTTTGGGAAAGAACATAATTTCATTATTTACTAATCAAACACTTATAATGAAATTTTATCTTTTTTTTTTTTGAAAGTAATTGGGGATTAGGCAGACCCAAACCAGAAAGGCTTGAAGACTTACAACCTCTCGTAGGCATGCCCACTAGTATCCTTTTTTTAATGTTATATTTTACGAAAATTTAAAAAGTTATAAATTTATATTAGATAATATATTTTATGCCGACTATCGACCTGACATAATCCTAGTCCTTTATATTTGGGTTTGGGATTGGTAATGTAATTTAAAAGTAATACCATGTACGTGAAACTTCTAAATCCTACCAAATGTAGATTTAAAGTTTCGATTAGTTTGAGTTTGTAATATTTAATATTTCTTTTCTTTTAAACTTTGTAGATTGCAGGGAAAGTCTCAAATAGTTGAAGATGAGTTAGTTAGGCTTGGCGAACAAATGGTCCATAGTGCTGAAGGCACAAGAGCTATAGCTTTGGAGCTTTGCCGTGAATTTGAGGATAAGTTTCTCCAACATATATTGCTACTGGTGAGGTGAGTAATTTCTTCTAATGCACACAAATATTCAGATATTCAGTGTTCCGTGACTGTGTGCAAAATCTTATTCTTTTACAACTTACTGGTAATCCCTGCATCGGGTCTAATCTTCTCTCATGCTTCTGGCATTGAGGTTCCTAATCTTGTGAAGTCTGGTTCTGCATTTGAGTTGTGTCACTTCTGTTTTCTTATGCTGTTTGGAATTAATGCAAGACTGTTGTAAGCCATTTAGCATTACTTGGATTTCCTAAGAGTAACTGTCATCAATGTTGTTGAAGTAAACCAAGAATGTGAATTTGGTTTCTGTCTCACTGTTTTCTAACTTGTATGGAAGTTTTTGTATACAACCCAAGAATGTGAATTTGATTTCTGTCTCACTGTTTTCTAACTTGTATGGAAATGTAGGATGTTGTTGGGCATTCTCAGCAGTGGCAGCTATGGAAGGGATTAAGCAGCTCACAACGGGTAAGCTGATCTCTCTATCTAAACAAGAACTAGTAGACTGCGATACTAGTGGAGTGGACCAAGGATATGTGGGGGTGGTGTTATGGACGACGCCTTCAAATTCATCCAACACAACAAGGGCCTCACTACCGAAACTAACTATCCTTACAAGGGAATTGATGCTACTTGCAACACCAAGAAGACAGCCTCATCGGCAGCTAAAATCACTGGGTATGAAGATGTTCCAACCAATAGCGAGAAGGCCCTATTGAAGGCCGTGGCAAATCAGCCCGTGTCTGTGGCTATCGATGCTAGTGAATTTGACTTTCAATTCTACTCGAGCGGTGTTTTCACTGGACAATGTGGCACTGATCTAGACCATGGTGTCACTGCTGTTGATTACGGGACGAGTGATGATGGGACCAAATATTGGTTGGTGAAGAATTCGTGGGGCTTGGGATGGGGAGAGGAAGGATACATAAGAATGCAAAGAGATGTTGATGCCAAGGAAGGGTTGTGGTATTGCCATGGAATCTTCTTATCCTACGGCATGAAAGTAATCGATAAGTACGATGGAAAGAAGATGATTTGGATTCTCAGCTTGTTAATCCCTCCCTCTTAAGTTTCTCCTATATATGTATGACTAATGTGTGTGTTAAGAGGTTTACATGTATATTCATTTTGGGTTATTTAGTTTAATTTGGAGTTTGTTTTATTATTTTTCTTTTTCTGATTTTTTTAATTATTATTTCGTTCATTGTGATTGGTGAATTAAAGGACCGTGCTATTGTTTGTTAAACCTCCAAATTCGACGGTCATACTCCATGGATTTTTTTTGTTTTTTTTAAAGCCCATTCTCTAATAATTTGATAGTCCAGAGCCGTCAAAAAAAAAATTCTACAAAAGAATATTTGACGGGCATATTTGACGAGAGGGTCTGTCAAATTTCTTAAAATTTGACGGGCTAAGACCGTCAAATATGGGCCTTTTTTACATAGTGGATGTTTATATTTTGGAGATCTTACTTTGAGTTCATTAACTTTCTAAAATTTATAATTGTGGGCATAATCTCAGGATTCTCTAAAATTCCTTTCTTTCCTTTTTGTTGAGTTTAGTCCCACATTGGACACTCATTGCCTTATTTCTCTCCTTACACTCATTGCCTTGTATCTCTCCTTATAAGCTCTTGGGCTGCTCCACTTATTGTCAATTGGTTTTGAGTTGCTCTCAAAATTTATCATGGTATCAAAACGGGTCTTTCTTTCCTTCACGTCACTCAATTCATATCTTCACGTGTTTTAGTCCAATCCGACCCACACGTGCGGGAGCATGTTGAGTTTAGTCCCACATCGGACACTCATTGCCTTATCTCGGACACTCATTGCCTTATCTCTCTCCTTATAAGCTCCTAGGCCTCTCCACTTGTTGCCAATTGATTTTGAGTTGGACTCTCAAATTTATCATTTTTATTGAATCTTTTGCTTATTTTAAAAAAGGGACAGGGTATATTAGAGATAATAACTTTATTCATTTAAATTCGGGATCCTATATTGTACCAACAAAGAAATATTACCTAAAAGTGAGCTCAAATGAGACAAAAAAATCATTAAAAATTCAATACATTGCTAGGGAAAAAATCTTTAACCAAAAGAGAGTATCTTAGAGACAATAACTTTATTCATTCAAATTCATAATCCCATACATATAATATGTTACTGACATAAATATTACCTAAAAGTGAGCTCAAATGTGACAAAAAAAAAAAAAAAAATCATTAAAATCCAATAAATTGTAATGGAAAAACTCTTTAAATATATACTAGTAATTATTTAATTCTAATGTACTTTTCCTAGTCCCCACTTGTCTTTCAATGAACACACGTAAGTGGTAAGCTTTCCAAACCATTGTGGGTAGGGGTGAAACTCAGTTCGGTTTGATTTGGTTTGTGGCTAAATCGAAATCGAATCAACATAGGTCAATTTTACTAAATAAGAACCAAAACTGAACTGAAATGCCAATAGAACCGAACCAACCCAAACCAAACTAAGGTTTGGTTCCTTGGTTAACCAACATCTTATAAATTTAGTTTTTTTTAATAGGCTCCTATAAACTTAGTTGGAAACAACATATTTTTTTATATAAAAAACTAAATAATAAACATAAATTTTTTTTTATAATAAGTCATTAATCTATTCATTGAAAAAATATTTTTATTTATTCGTAAAGAAGCCATTAATCTATGTCCTAACTCCTAAAATAATTCATAATAAATAAATATATTTATTATTTATTATATAAGGTTCGGTTCTTGGTATGGTTCGATTCTATACAAGCCTTAAACTGAGAACCAAACCAAATTGATCGGTTCTCCATTTTTCTAAACCTAGAACCGAACAACAACTAGTTCCAAATCGAATCGATCAATCCAAAGCTATCGGTTTGATTCAATTCTTGGTTTAAACCGGATCAAGTTGCATCCCTAATTGTGGGTACCAACTAGATATGTTTGCTCTACAAATTGGTGGTTTATAGTGTACATCTCTTACAAGGAATACATAGAGGAAGGATTGATTTCTTTCTTAATGGAGTATCACAGAGAGTAGAGGAAGCATAATTTGTTTTGCATCCTTTTTAGCCCTCATAGTAGTAGAAAACATTATGGAATACCAACTGAAGAGGCAAACCCGATGGTTAAGCAAGCTAAGTTGTTACATATCTCAGGGTTTCATCGATTAAGTTTATCATGGAAGGTAGTGCCCATATCGTGAAGGAAATCAGGTTGTCGATGTGCTATAATTAACCATAGAGTACTGGAATATCATTTTGTGGAGATAAAATGGGCCTATCTCCATTTAGATTTTTAAAACTGGAAATGTAGGGAAACGACTATGAATCATTATAAATTATTCGCTTATTCTAACACATATCTTTGCTTGCTTAGCATAAAAAAAAGATCTATTATGAAAATTTATTTCTTTAACTTAAAATTAATATTATTTTAATTGTTTAATAAATGTTTCTCACGGATTGAGCTTAATTATCAAAGAAAATGTTATTTGTAACATGTGGAGTTTTTTCCATTGGACCCTTTTTTTTAAATTTATATTATGGATGAAAACCTCGAAGATATATTCAATAGGATATAATTTAAAAAAGAAAAGGTTGCATAGAATGTATTCTCAAATTTAAATGGTTCCCCAGGAAACATATACTTTGGGAAATATGTGCTTTCCCTCCTATTGAACTGTATGTTTGATATATAGCTTCAAACATGGAATGAGGTTAGAACTTATGTAATTAGGAAAAAATTTCAAATAATTACAAGGTTTTTCATTTATTACCAAAGTGTTGGCACTTTTATTGTATACCCCATTTGATAATATATATATATACACATTTTGGACAAAGTTATACTTAAGGCATGTTTGATTACACGACAAACTCTAAGCAAAATAGTTTGCTGTGGAAAACTTCAATATAACAGTGTTTGAGTGCAAAACAAATACAAAAAAATAGAAAAAAAAATGATTTTTCACATGAGTGAGATTTGCCTCGTGAGGCAACAAATCTTTTCTCACCCCTCCCGCTAAGAAAATGATTTGTTACATGGCACCAAATTTGGATCTCATAAATACCTCCATTTTTACCTTTAAACTTGATCTAAGAAAGGTCATTTTGGAAAAACCAATAAAATTGCAACCACCAACCCAATGATCAATGGTGGTTAGTTTTCAAAACTACAAAAATATCTTTTCTTTTATTATATAATCTTTAAAAACCCTTTAATCATGATTTTAAATTACAAATAAATCCTTTTGATACATGTACATTTTTTCGTCCTACCTTCTAATTTAATTTAAACAAAAAGAGAGAAACACTTTCCTTAGTCACTTAGTAAGATTTCAAATCTTACTAAAGGTCATTGAGCTCAAATGGATTAACAATTTGGCAATCCAATACCATAGCCCTCTAGATTTCTTGTAAAAGTCATATCTGATAAATAAATAAATAAATCATTTTTTTGGGAATTGATCCAAGGTTTTGAAAATGAACGACAACTGACCTCCCAAATTTAAAATTAAAATTTAACAGTGAAAAATAATTTTTTTTTTAAACTTTTATTATTATTTTAAAGTTCATATTTTTTTGAAGGTAAGTTCATAGAATTTGGTCCTCTACATCCCTGTGGCATTGGTTCATGCATGTTTTTTGATGCACAAGATGTGCTCAATGACCCTTGTAAGATTTGAAATCTGACAAGATTAGTAAAGTTAGACCTACAAAAAAAATCTAAAAAAAAAAACCTTATACGATCCAATGTAGATGAAAAAGTACAAAGAGATTTTCTATTTGATTTTCCATGATGTGCTCAAACAGAGGAAAAGGATTTGCAATGACATCATTTGCTTGACAAATGATTTGCAAGGTAAGAATTTTCACGGCAATCAAACATCCCCTTAAAAGTAAGAGAGCTTCAATAGTTCTATTAACATACCAATTTATATGTGCATTCAATTTTCTAAGGATTGGTGTGTTGTAAGTAAAAGTTGGTGTGTCAATAGAATCTCTCTAATAGAGAGATTTTGATCCATAAAATTCATCAGAATCTACACGTTGCTCGAGGCTAGGCTATTCCTAGTTTCAAACAATTTTAAAAATCCAAAAGAGGGTTAGAAGGAGACAAAATAAAAGAAAATCATTAAAAAAATTAAATGAAAAAAAATAAAAATTCAACATGTAATGTAAATATCTAATTCTAATATACTTTCACTTATGCTTCAATGAACACCCATAAGTGGTAAGCTTTATAAATCATTGTGGGTTCCAAACTACCAATTTGCTAAGTTTGATTTACTCTATAAAATTCCCAATCTACTGTACATTTCTTGCAACGAATGCATGAAGGAAGAATTTTTTATTTCTTCCTCGGAGAGTAGAGTGGAGTTGAGTTGAGAGAGAGTAGTGTAAAGTAGTAGCTGAACTATGTGTTAGTAATGCCCATAATAGATCAATTGAGATAGGAGGGAACAAATAGCTTCCCTTAAGGTTCCATTTTTCCTTGGAATAATCCCCGGACATATATGGAATGATTGGCCGCAATGTTTAAAGTTGGGCTTAATCTTGGCTCATTCTTATTTCAATCAGAGATTGCTCATCCATCTTATCCTAATAGGTTCAAAACCTAATCTTGGTCCAAAGTAAATGGGCTTTAGTACCTAATGGGTCTGTCCAGTGCAATTAAATTCATATTTTACATCTAATACTAGAGTTTGCTTGTGTTGTAAGGGGTCAGAGGAAAAACAATGTAGAAAGTCCTAAGAGTGTTTTTTGGAATGGGGTAGAAGAGAAAAGGCAATGCTAATGGGGATATTCTTGGAAAGAGGAAGGACAGAAGGCAAAGGAAGATGGTCACCCATCCTCGAGATACATTATGTATGGTGTGTACATTGTTTAACCAAAAAGTGAGTTCAAACTTCCAAGTAAGGGGGAAAAGGGGAAAATTACTTAAAGGACCCTATCAAATGGATTTTTTTTTTTTTTTTTTTTTTTCTTTTCTAGATAGTGCCTAAGTTTTGGGCGATCTCTTAATAGTCAATGGAGTAATTTTTTTTTTTTTCTTAATAGTTCATGGACCTTTTCTCACTTGTATAATGTCTTTAAAATATCCAAACTATCATTTTCTCATCTTCTTCACTTACTTCAATTTTCCAATGACGAGTGCGATAATTTCCAACGATCTTTGATCATAAATGACGAATGGGGAATGATATTCTCTTAAATTTTGAACATTTAGATGTATTTTTTATATTTCAATGATTTACAAAAAAAAATGAAGAGCAAAATTGAGATTCTAAATTTTTGATGATTACGTTGTAATTTTTTATTTGCAACTATGATTTATGCATTTTGGATATTTCTATTACATTTACTTAGTATTGAATTCAAAAAAAAAAAAAAAAAAAATGAAAATCTCTTATCATATTTCCAGTACTTGTAGACATCCAAATTTGAACGGGCCCCTATTCGAAAGGGCCCAAAAATACCGATTTTCCAAATAAATAGGTCAACAGGCCTTAAGGGCCCAAGTCATTGAAAATTGACATTTTGATCGAACCAAGGCCCCTAAGACCCCCTGATGGTCAAGTAAGCCGACCAAAAAATATTTGGTGTACCCCCCCACCTTCACCGTACCGCTCTTGAAATAAAAATACTTGAATTCTTGATAAAATCCACCAATGGGTATAAAAGGCTCGACTTGCCAACACGTGGCATTTTGATCAATTTAATAATTTCAAAAACCCTCAAAAAAATGAATAAAATTAAAAAATGAGACTTAGGACACCTTCACTTCCTCCTCACCGTTTCATCTTTGAAACCAAAAATACCCTAAGCCCATCTACGACCCACCAACCTTCAACTCTCTAAAATCAATTTCACCTTATCCCCTAACCTAAACCTAATTCCACATAACCTAAACCCCAAAATACCTCCAACATACCCAACCCTACCCTAAAACAAACCCTACCTAATCTCACAATACTTACAACCTTCCTAAAATCCAAGCCTAATATCCTTAAGCTCAAATCCATATCCAATTTATATCCAACCCACAACCCTAACCCATAAACCACTACCCATATCAACCAATCACCATCTTCTCATCAAAAGATGACACATGTCATCATCCCCTCCCACCTCCCTCATTTAATCATCTACCCTAATCACTTTTCTTTAAACAATTCATCTATCATTTAACCTCTCTCCAAAAATCACCTCAACCTATACCCTATCCTAACATAATCTATCATTCTTCTCTAACACAATCAACCACCCACATCAAAACCCATATCCTCTACACCCCAACTTATCACATTTCCCTAAAACACTCCACCAACTCACATCACCACCCACACCTCCCCTTATCATTTCTTACAAAATCATTCTCACAAACCTAACTAACACTCATTCTCTCTAATCAAACAACCACCATCACCAATCAACCAATCTCATCACCTCACTCTCTCATTTCCATTTGCCACATGTCATTATCCCCTAAATTCTTCCAAAATCCAACCAACTAACCTCTTACACAACCCATACCCTTCCCTAACCTACCCACCTCACCTTCTCTAATACAATCAACTACCCACATCATAACCTATATTCTCCACACCCTAACCCATCACCTTTTCCTAAAACACTCTACTAACTCACATCACAACCCACACTTCCCTCATTATTTCTTACAAAACCTTTCCCACAAAACCAATCCACACTCCTTTTATCTAATCAAACAACCACCATCACCAATCAACCAATCTCATCACCTCACTCTCACATATTCATTTGCTACATGTTATCATCCCCTCAATTCTCTCAAAATCCAATCAACCCACCTTTTACACAACCCATTACCCTAATCTAACTACCCTACCTCCTCAAGTAACCTAATACTCAATCAAACACTTAACCCCTTACACCATATTTCTCCATCACTCATCTCATCTCATCAAACACTCTACCCAAATGGTTTGGGTAAGTCCAAACCATTTGGATCAAAATACCACTCATTTCTTTCATTACATAATTACCCTCCTATCTACTAAAAATTACATACCCCTCACCTTTAAAATCATGACATTATTTACTCTCCCAATACTTTACTCTATTATACCATCAAAATATCCTCCCAACACTTATAAATACCCCCCATCCTCTTTCAACAAAGGTTACCAAGTCTTACCAATTCTCCCCCCAAGTCTCATAAAAAAAAAAAACTCAACTCAACTCTACTCTTCTCTTTACTACTCTCTCATATAATCTTCTAGAAAAGGAATTTCATTATCACATTTTATTAAGGACCTTAGAAGACATTGAAGAAGAATAATAAAAGAAAGAAAAGCAAGATTGAAGCTTCAAGGTGGATCAAAGCAAATTTTCCTCATCTTTTTCTCTACCCTCTCCATCTCCCTCTTCTACTATCTCTCTCTTCTATTTATTTTATTTTAGAAGACCTCTAAGATGTAATATTCCCCTCCCTTATCTCCAGTAGATTGGATTTCAGTCCGATTGAAAGTATAAGGGTTGTAATCCCTTTCAAAACAAAATCGATTTTAATCCTTAAATCGTTTTAAGACAATTGGAATTCGAATCCTTCTCTATCCATGAGAATGGACACCTATCCATTAGTCAATACTTTTCAAACGTATGTCATGTAAATGCTAAACTTCTATATGGGTCATCTCGGTCGATGAGATGTTCCCTATAGTCTAAGCCGACATTAAATTCCTATTTAGGGTACAAATCACCAACACGTGGCACTTTATTTCGTTTGTAATTTTATTAAAAAAATGACTGAGTTCTTTGAGGTTACCGTCACTTGACGTGGAGAAAATGGTGCCTAACACCTTCATTTTTCTCCAATTGAGCCGCTTACCCCGATCTCAAGGTAGGATTGGTATCTTATCCATCTAGTCACTAAACCCCAAAAATGACATTATTTCAAAAAATGTACATTTCGGGTGACTATTCACACCCACTTACAACATGAATGGTGGCGACTCTGAAACCTTAGTAGGTGTAACTATCGTAATCGAGAACCACATATCTACAGTACCAAGTTTGCCACTTTTTATTGTCTATTTCAGCATTTTTATTGTCGAACTCACCACTTAGTGTCAAGTTCATAATTATTGTCAAGTTCGATGTTTTTTTTTTAAAATTTATTTATGCAAATATTTGTTGAATTTAACAATAATTAAATATTGACCTAAACAATAAAAAGTGATGAACTTGACATTATAAGTAAATTAGATTTTTTCATTTTTTTTTTACTTCCATACTTGGTAAATTTTCTCGAAATATCCAATGTTGTGAATTTGGAGATCTTTGTTCAATACAATTATGAAGAAAGTAACAAAGAAAATTAAAAAGCAAACCAAAGAACACTAAGATTTACGTGATTCGACAACGATGCCTATGTCCATGGACAAATCCAATCTTTTTCACTAAGAAATTGAAGGAGAACAATACAATAAATAATCACTCAAGGTTTTAATCCCAAACACAAGCTCTGAAATCCTTGTACACCCCTTTCCCTTTCTCTGTCAAACCTCAGACGATTTGACTTAGTATACTTTACAACCCAATACCCAAATATATACAAGGGAGAAGATTAAAGATCAACTAGGATTCAAATTAATGATGAAGTGGAGTTCTAAACCCAATGAGATAGTGGTAGATGACCAATATCTTGATATAACTAGAAAATCATTTTCACAAAAAAATTCAATGCAAATCTATAATAAAAGCCACATAAATATAATACAAAAAAAATGCATATATCATAGTTACAAATCAGAAGTTACGATGTACTCATAATTTTTTTTAGAATATGAACTTTGTTCTTCATTATTTTAATGATACATCGAAAAAAATATATCTAAATATTCAAAATTGAAAGAATATCATTCATGAAAAAAAAATTGTCGAAAATGATTGAAATTGCCTTCGAAAAATCTAAGTAAGTGAAGAAGATGAGAAAATGATAGTTTGAGTATTTCAAAGACATTATAACCGTGAGATGAGATTGAGAGACTATCAAGAAAAAGAAAAATTTACTAAATGAACTATTATGAGACCGTCCAAAACTTAGGGACTATTTAGAAAAAAAATCACTCCACCAAGGCCCTTTTAAGTATTTCTTTTCATAAAAAAAAAAATAAAATAATAATAATAATAATAAAAAATAAAATCTAAAAAGTAAAAAGCTTTTAACATGTGTCAGTAATTTTTTTTTAAAATTCTAATTACTTTTACTTTTGCCACTTACCATTTAATGAACATGCATAAGTTGTAAGTTCTACGCACCACAACATTGTGGGTACCAACTAGCTAGATATGTTGATTCTCCATGACTTACACATTCTAGTGTACATCATTAAGAAAGAATGCATGAAGGATTGATTTCTTCCTTAGTGGAGTACAGCAGAGTAGAGGAGCAATTAATGACTTGTTTTCCATTCTTTTTATCCTAAACAGTAATAGAAAGTCGGATGGTTGAAGCAAGAAAGATCTCAAATATATATATATACATATATATATATATATATATATATATAGGGTAGCGTTCAAGGGCAAACTTTTTGGCAAAACATTTTTCAAAACATGGGTTAGAGGTCTTGGAATGGACTGATTTTTGGTGAGGATGATCTCAACGGTGAGTAGATCATCCTCACCAAAAATCAGCCCATTCCAAAAATTCTAACCCATGTTTACCAGCTGAAAAATCGTGGACCGTCCATCTTTTGTAAACTGTTTTTGATAGGGTTAGAAGTTTTGGAATGGGCTGATTTTTGGTGATGATGATCTCCTCACCGTAGAGATCATCCTCACCAAAAATCAGCCCATTCCAAAACCTCTAACTCATGTTTTGAAAAATATTTTGCCAAAAAGTTTGCTAAAAAGTTGGCCATTGAACGCCCCCCATATATATATATATATATATATATATATATATATATATATAGGGTCCCGTTCGGCACCCTAGGTTTTACCACACACTTTAACAAACGCGTTTTGTCCTACATGGGTTAGAAGTTTCGGAATGGGCTGATTTTTGGTGAGGATGATCTCTATGGTGAGGAGATCATCCTCACCAAAAATCAGCTCATTCCAAAACTTCTAACCCCATCAAAAATAATTTACAAAAAATGGACGGTCCACGATTTTTCAACGTGTAAACATGGGGCTAAACATTTTGGAATGGGCTGATTTTTGGGGAGGATGATCTTTTAATCATAGAGATCATCCTCACCAAAAATCAGCCCATTCCAAAACTTCTAACCCATGTAGGACAAAAAACGTTTGTTAAAGTGTGTGGTAAAACTTATGGTGCTGAACATTTCCCATATATATATATATATATAGGGTAGCGTTCAAGGGCAAACTTTTTAGCAAACTTTTTGGCAAAACATTTTTCAAAACATGGGTTAGAGGTTTTGGAATGGGCTGATTTTTTGTGAGGATGATCTCTATGGTGAGTAGATCATCCTCACCAAAAATCAGCCCATTCCAAAACTTCTAACCCTTGTTTACCAGTTGAAAAAATCGTGGACCGTCCATTTTTTGTAAACTGTTTTTGATGGGGTTAGAAGTTTTGGAATGGGCTGATTTTTGGTGATGATGATCTCCTCACCATAGAGATCATCCTCACCAAAAATCAGCCCATTCCAAAACCTCTAACTCATGTTTTGAAAAATGTTTTGCCAAAAAGTTTGCTAAAAAGTTTGCTAAGAAAAATGAGTAATATTTATTATTCTGTTCCCATAAAAATATTTAAATATACCAGCAAAATCAGTTGATAGGCCCCTTCGATAAATTGATTTGACCGAGTCACCTCAAAATACAAGTTAGTCAAGTTGATTTGGACGAGTTTGGAGTGGATTCAAATTTTGAAACTATGATGAACTCTTCTCATGCCATGACGATATTTAGAGTAATGATTAAATGACTCCCTCACGGGCATGCTCAATGGACTTCTCTATCCTGATGTGACATATGTCAGAACCGTAGATCCATACTTCTTGGGATACAAAACTGAAAATCGCCGTGAATATATGCAGTAATGTATCTCTAAGAGTACAGATCCATGGTTCTGACACATGCCACGTCGGGAGTCGATTGGGTATGCCACTTGGGGAATCATTTTATCAGGACTCAGATATTTATCATGCTTGCTATGTCACACCTGCGTGACTTGTGTGACTCGATTTCTTAGGTTAAACAGAGAAGTTTGGCCTTTAAATGGACTAGCCAATGCTACAGTGAACTTCACAACATATGCAACACCGTTGAAATTTGAAATGGATTTTCATCTTCTCTTCCAATCTCCTTTCAAACACTTGCATCCTACCACACACATCCCTGCCATAACTGAACCCAATAAATGTTGGATTAGCCATGTTCGATTCTTGGTTAGCGCTCGAATCAGTAATCCAACGATACAAAGGAGATTGGCAAACTATAAGCCAAGCGTTTGGGATCAAGATTTTATACAATCTATAAAGAGTGATTATAAGGTAATCATGATACGATACATGTCATATATTATAGTTGCAAGGATCTCACTAATAATGTATAAAATTTGTACTGTCTAGGGGGAGATCTACACTAAAAGAGCTGAGGATCTCATGAAAGATGTGAGGCGCATGTCTGATGAAGCTGTGGGACCATCGTCTCGACTCAAGCTGATTGATACCGTCCAAAGACTGGGAGTGGGGTACCATTTTGAAAATGAGATCAGCAAGGCCCTTGATACTATGCTGTGCATCAAGGATGATGATGTTTTCATAGACGATCTATGTGCCACAGCCTTACACTTTAGGCTCCTTGGACAACATGGGTATAAAGTATCTCAAGGTGTAATACCATTACAACTATTCCTACTATTGCTATTAAATTTGTAGCGACTGGATTCTCAGAATGTGTGTTTTATCATGGGTAAAATACCATTTCGTGAACTGAATATGACAATTTCACTGTGCATTTTAATTCCCAAAATTAACATAAAAAGTGCGATCGCACCCTGGTATAAAGTAGTGAGAGTGCTATGAACTTGCGAGATCGTTACACTTTTATAACTATAGAGATTGTCACTTTGAAAAAAAAAGAAAGTCCACGATCTTCCTTCTTTAAACCAGCAAGAAGCAAGATCATCACTTTGAAAAACTTATGACCTCACCCTTCATGTTTTGAGAATTAAAATGAATAATTAGCCAAAATGGGAATTTCGTCAAAAGTTGATCGTGTTTTGAGAAATTTGTCTCTCATCATTATATCAAGATAAAATACGTATCTCAAAGATATGTCACATATCTCCAACATATATCTTGACATATGGATTTTATATTTTAATGACTGAGATTTTGTGTTTTTTCATGAGTCAATGGATCACAATCCATTGCATGACATATGATTGGTATTCATCCTAGGGATGCATATATGGCATATCCTGAAGATGTGTTTATCTTTTTTTTTTTATTTATAATAATTACGGGGTGTCTGAACCCGTATGTAGACCTGACTAGTAGGGAGAGGCAACTGGCCTCTTAGAACATAATATCTCACCCAAATCTCTCGGGTACGTGAAATACCCTAACAATCCACACATACCAGATAAGCCGAGATAAATTCCTTTGGGTGGATAATGAGGGGGCTTGAACTTCAAGCACAACACTTTTGATATTTATCCTAGAGTAGCTTAAAAGTTTCATCATGACCATAAAAACAAAAATCCAGCTCTTATCTATCTATTAACTATGGAATGTTTTTTTGTGAAAACTAGATGTATTTAATAGCTTCAAAGAAAAAAATGGGAGGTAATTTTAAGACAAGCATTGGCAAAGATGTTGAAGGAATGTTGAGTTTGTATGAAGCTTCATTCTATGCTTTCAAAGGAGAATATATATTGGAGGAGGCCCAAGAATTCACAAGACAACTCCAAGTGGTCGAAGGGAACAGTGATACATATCTTTCCAAACAAGTGAGCCATGCCTTGGAGCTCCCCTTCCATTGGAGGACGCCAAGACTGGAATCTAGGTGGTTCATAGATGCCTATGATACAAGGGATGACATGGACCCATTGTTACTTAAGTTTGCCAAGTTGGACTTCAACATGGTTCAAAATACACACCAAGATGACATAACATCTCTCTCAAGGTAAAAAAAACATGATGTACATTTTTTTTATAAATATTTATTGATAGTTTAAAGTTCCATATCATTTCGAAACATTTCATTTGATACATTCCAATTCTAGACATGACTTGAAAGTAATATTGAACATTTCGGATTGTATTGGAATATTTTGATTGAGATTGTCTTGATATTCCTTCCAATTAAAATATATATTACCTAGATATGAGATTTTTAGACTTGATATATGACAACATGAAAAAAAACTTATATTTGACGGCTCAAGGCCGATGAATTTCATAAAATTTGACACACCAAGGCATCAAAATTTTCATTGTCAAAATTTTTTTTTCGACGGACCAAAACCGTTATATTAATGAAGGATAGGAGAAATTTGATGTCTCTAAGCCATTGAATTGGGGATTATAAAAAATTTCAACAGCCATAGGCCACCAAAATTCACTTTTTGAAATTTGTGGGGTTTGACCCGTCTAATTTTCTTGTCAAAATTTTCAGTTTTCACATAGTGTATATTTTTGTAAGTATGTATATATGTCACAAAAGGTTGGGCCATGTAACAGTCTTTTGTGTTTTTGTTCTTTGGAGTTTAGGTGGAGGAGGAACTTGGGCCTTGGAGAAAGATTGAGCTTTGCTAGGGATAGGTTGATGGAGTTTCTTCTGGTCTGTCTGTCGGTGCAATGTTTGAGCCTCAGTACGGATACAACCGGAGAGAAATTACAAAACTCGCTGCTTTTATTACTATAATTGATGATATTTATGATGTCTATGGTTGTTCGGATGAACTTCAACTATTTACTGATGCAGTTGAGAGGTGGGTTGTTTCCAACTTAAGGTACCACAAATATGGCTAGTTCGAACTACACTCAGCTTGTAATCAAGTCTTACCAGATGATGACACGTATAGGGTTAGGATTAATTCCACTTTTCACCTTATACAATTGTCAATTGGTATTATAAAATATGTTTGTTCTTAAATATAAGCTCTCATAGTTATATGTAAAATATTTTGGAACTTATCCTAAATTTAAGAATTAGGTTGGAATAAAATAACTTACCCGACCCAATTTTCTATATTTAATAATAGTGAAATAATTGGAATTTGATGAAACATTTTGCAGATGGGACATTAATGCAGTGGAAGAGCTTCCAGATTACATGAAAATATGTTTTCTAGCTATCTATAATACTGGGAATGAAGAGGCTTATGAAGTTCTTAAAGATCAATCTTGCAACATCATACCATACATAAGGAAAACGGTATTACATGTTTCTCCTGTTAAATTTCATTGCTGTTATTTTGTTCTATCCATTTTCTTTTGTTAAATTTTATTTTTGTTTTCTGTAATTAATAATTGGGCCAAGGTATATATCATCATCATCGTCATATATATGATTATGAATATGATCAAATATATGTACACATCTATTTACATTCATATGGTCCAAACTAACTCCCTATTTGAACCCACGCTTGTGAGGTCCAATATGAATATATTTCGGCCAAATGAGTCGAATCTAAAAATTTACACAAGTTGACTTAAAATAACATTTTAAATCACTATGTTGGACTATAATAAGGTATGCTATGATGTGCACCAAATCAGATATGTAGAAGTTGGAGATTGGGATATTGATTATGATTAGGATTAGAATAGATTTATATTACTTTGTTTGTCTGTTTGCTCAATTCGAATTCATGTGTTTGCCATCCTAGAAAGAACTCAATTTGAAGGGGTAGGTAGAGATAATTCTTTTCCTGGTTCGCTTTGGTTCCCTAGATCAATTTGCTAGCTTAGTTCGTTTCTGCAAACACGCACGCGAGCGCGCAACACACACACACACACACACACACACACACACACACACATATAATGAGTGCTGATAATAAAACGCCTTTTGACATACACCCATTATGCCCCTTTTCTTTCTCTTGCCATAGTGAAAAAAAAGAAATTTTTTAACTTAAGCATCTTGTGACATTCAAAAACATAAACCGATTAAATGGAGTTGTAGATGATTAAATTATATGAACTTTAAAAATAGTTATTGTTCATGGTTTTAATCTTAAATTTGGGTGTTCGGGGACTGTCTGTTTTCAATACCTTAGATCAAGCTTGAAAAACAGTTTTTTGTAATATTTATATTTGAATATGAATATATTCATAAAATTTAGAAGACTGTGTTTTTGGATTGTCAATATGATAATTAATGTGGGCCCAATGACCTATTTTAAGATTTTAAAATGACAGTTAGTAATCTTAAATTTATAAAATTTAATTTACCCTATTTATAACATCATCGAGAAAATGACAAAATACCTTTATGAATAAGTTTTGGAATCTCTGATGATGCCTCGACTTCCCAATTTTTCATGAGTTTAATAAAGTCAAAATGGATTAAAATTTTGTGAGCTTGGTCTTCAAGGTTCAAACATTCACTCAAAGGATGGATCATATATTATGATATTTATACTAAGCCCGGCATGTAAAATAAGTAAGAACAAGAATTATAAACTAAATCATGTTAATATATACAATGTATTCCTCTCATTCTCCGATATTTATATTTATATTTTATTTTATAAAATCAAAGAAACCTGATTTAATAGTGGTGTTTTTGTTATTTATCATTTTAGTGGGCAGATTTATGCAAAGCATATATGCAAGAGGCAAAATGGTATTACAGTGGAGATGGTCATGGTGTTCCAGATCGAGAAACCAAGGATTGAGTCAGGCTGTTGTTTATTGAACCCATTCCACTTACGGAGGGATGAACCATTTAGGCCAATGAGTCATGTTTAATGTTATAATCTATTTATAAATCATGTTTAGATGTTTATGGACGGATATGGTAGACTTAGTTTGGTTTCTTATATATATTGATCAATTAAAGTCTTATTTTAGTGTGTGATGATTTACTTATCCTGCATTTGATTTAACCATTGACTCAAAGCAAAGCAAAATCGAGTTGAGTTGACTCAACTTGACATGTTTTAGAACATAAAGGTATTGAAAAACTTGTAATACACGGGTGTTTTTGGAATGGCAGCAATAGACAAGGTCAGATGGCCACTCTAGAAAGAGAAAAGAAAGAAAGAAAAAAAACTATCTGATAATCGAAAATATTTGAGGCTAACCGAAAATCATTGGTATACCCTCATTTTTTTTTTTTTTGGAAGATTAACTGGAACAAAACTCTTTGCTTTCTTCTTCAAACAAGTCATCTTCTTCAACCTCACGATTATTAATTTTTCTCCAAATAAATGAATTTTTTCACCAAAATAATAGAGAAAATCAAATAAGTAATTAAATTTTATTGTGACCAAGTGGCCTTCTTATTGGCAAAATCCTAGGTTGAAGAAATTTTTCTAGAAAAATAATATAAAATAAAAACTCAAGGGTTTATGGACAGAGGATCAAGATAATGTTATTTCAGTTATTTTCAATAGTCTCGCACAGAAGACAATGGTCAAGGGTGTAAAATTTGAGGTCCAACGCAAAATCAATTGATAATGTATGGAGAGAGACGAGGCAATTTATGCTCCATATGGGAATAAACTCAACAAAAAGGTGTGCGATTAAATAAAAAAAATTACATGGAGTGTCTCAAATATTAACCAAAACGTGGACTTTATCCTCAAGACTTGCATGTCTTCTTGTGAATAAAATAATTTCTGGAGGAAGATTTCAAATTAGATATTGATTTAGACAAGACTTAAAAATAGATTAAAGAATTCTTCATTTGATGCGATGTTTTTGGCATTGCTTTAAAGCTCCACCGACTGAGTCACTTCAATGACTCACAAGTTTACTCGGGCATTTTAAATAAATAAATAATTTATAAAATAATGTAAAGTTCACAATCTACATTCTACTAAACATTTCTTGGAAGGAAAAAAAAAAATTTAATACATGGAGCTTCATTCTATAAAATAAATAATTGTAATGTTTTCCTTTTATTACTATAGTGTTAGTAATTTTATCGTATTCCCCATTTGATTGAAAAAATACGTGTAATGATTTTGTAACTCAATTTCACATGGCAATTCAAAAACTCCAATGATGTGTACTCTATAAGAGTCATAGATTTCCTTGTAGTTCTCATCAGGCATAAGGGTTTTATAGAGAGATTTCCTTCAACAGATCTCACCATATGATAGGTCCATGTCAAATGTAAGATGGCTGTCAAATTGGTGGGGGAACTACTAGATCTATTTTTTAGGATTGTGCCAACGCCTCATAAATAGTATCATTTGAGTTGGATTAACAATATCTTTATATGTTTAATGGTGGTTCTGAAATATCATTATTCGGGGGTAAGTTTGTTAGATAATATTTTTTTTGAGGTCTTGATATTTAGTTAAGTATTTCAAGATATCACATAAAATTGATGTATTTGATTGAGAGAAGGGCTCAGATCTCTTTAAATTTCTTGTCTTATTATGCCAGAAATGCTTATACTGAGATGGATGTAGACTCGAGCTGATGCACACCTGGATTGCCCTAAAGCCTCACTTTGATCGAACTAGATTAAGATCCGAGCCTTAATCATTTTTTTTCTTATTTATTTATTTTGAAATCTGGTTTAGCCCATGAAACTCTGCAGAGCTGAGGAATTATTTGGCTAACATTGCAGTTCATGTGGGCCCCATGACCCTTACTAAGATTTGAAATCTTACTAAGATAGTAACGGTAGCCTCACTCAATCAATAAAGATGGAGGTCTGCTGTCTGCCCGGTAAAAGACTTCTGGACGTCATATTCCACAAGACTTGGAATTGCAAGTTTGCAACTTGCAAGACTTCGAAGTCATCATTTATTTTCCACCACAAGATTGCAAGACTTCGAAGTCATCATTATTTTCCACCCTAAGACTTGAAGAAAGTTTTAAAAGTCGTCCAACAAGACAAGTCGATTTGATGAATCCCGAGTCAACTCGGGCATGTCAAAAAAACATATCGTAACTCAGATGAGTTAAATAGTTGTTTTAGAGAACTACATAGAAAATGAATCGAGTTGACTCAACGAATTTTAATTGTGGTCACAATACAAAGCATCATTGAGTTTTCAACACGTAAAGCTTCTTGGACGGTGGTGCGGGAAAAAAAACAGTCCTTTTGTGACTTATACACAATAAAAAATGCTATATAGATTGTGGTTCTTTTTTGTTCTCAAATATCTTCCAATCCAAGTTCTCTTCAGGCATTTAAGTTAAGAGAAAAGTAGAAACTATAGAGAGTAAAAAATTTATCTATATTTCTTATTCTATGGCTCCTATTATCTCTATAGTTGTTATTGTCCTTCATACATTTTCTATTGTAACAGCTCAACCAAGAAACTCCAACATAAGCTTAGACTCTTCCCTCTCCCCCATCACCAACCCCACCTCATGGTTTTCACCTTCTGGTCGATTCGCCTTCGGATTCTATCCGTTAGATCATCAAGAACTCTTCACCATAGCAATCTGGTTTCCCAAAATTCCCGAAAAGACTGTTATATGGACGGCAAACCGAGATGATGAGCCTCGAGTTCCTAGCAATGTTACATTGCAATTGAGTAGTAATGGTGGGCTCATTCTAAGATCATCAGAAGGCGAAAAATCAATCACTAATACTTCTGAATTTGCTTTCTCAGCTTCCATGCTAGATTCTGGGAATTTTGTTATCTATAATTCGGATTCGAAGATCATATGGCAGAGTTTTGATTATCCAACCAACACGATCGTGCAAGGCCAGCGACTCGTCGCTGCAAGGGGAGAATTATTCTCTAACGCCTCACAAACTGACCCTCGAAGGGGAAGGTTTAAGCTCAATATGCAGAGAGATGGTAATCTAGTGCAGTATCCAGCAGAACCACCTCAGGCAGCCACAAATGCATATTGGAATACAGGTAATTAATTATGTGTGATCTTAACCACCCTAAGATTAGGATTTATCTTTGGAGAAACTTAAAAAAAAAAAAAAAACAGATCATATGTATGCAACTGATGTTTATTCTTCTAGGACACGGTCTTCTGAATTTTTTGATTCTATAGAAAATTTCCCTCTTTGTCGTTTGTATGACTTTGGTTTTTGTGGCAGACCAAATGGTCTCCCAAATCCTAGACGGTTGTAATTGTTCCTCTCTCTTAATACCATTTCTTTTATATATATAGGGAAATGTTCAGCAACAAACATTTTGGCAAAACATTTTTCAAAACATGGGTTAGAGGTTTTGGAATGGGCTGATTTTTGGTGAGGATGATCTCCTCACCACCCCATCAAAAATGATTTACAAAAAATCGACGGTCCACGATTTTTCAACTTGTAAACATGGGCTAGAAATTTTGGAATGGTCTGATTTTTGGTGATGATGATCTCCTCACCGTAGAGATCATACTCACCAAAAATCAGCTCATTCCAAAACCTCTAACCCATGTTTTGAAAAATGTTTTGCTAAAATGTTTGTTGCTGAACGGGACTCATATATATATATATATATGGGTCGGGTTCCTGCGACAGACATTGCGACACACATATAGACAATGTGTTTGTCTTATATGGGCAAAAATGTTTGAAATGGGATGATTTTTTGTGAGGATGATCTCTGTGATGAGGGGATCATCCTGGCAAAAAATCATCCCATTCCAAAACTTGTAACCCCATCAAAATTGATTTACAAAAATTGGACGATCTATAATTTTTCAACAAAAATTGGACGGTCTAGAAGTTTCATAATGAGCTGATTTTTGGCAAGGATGATCTCCTCACCACAGGGATCATCCTCACAAAAAATCAGCCCATTCCAAACATTTTTGCCCATATAAGACAAAACACGTTATCTATATGTGTGTTGAAATGGTTGTCGTTTGAACCTGACCCTATATATATATAGGGGAGCGTTCGGAGGCCTTAAAGAGAGAGCTGTAGATTTTTTCCCTTGGGATACACAACGCACATCTCCATGAACATGTGCTAGGGTTCTTTGCACATGCCAGGTCGTTGGGTTTTTTAGTTATTCTGTTAGGTTGAGTTACAAAATCAGTAGTCTGCATGAGTAAATTCCATTTTTGGAACAAGCTATTCATTTGTAGGGTTGTCAATGGGCCTGTTCGAGCTGGGCTTGAATGAGTCCTAAATTAACCCCAAAGAGGTGGGCTCTACCTAGACCAAACATATAGTCTTATTGGGCTTAAGTCAACTAAGTCCTAGCCCGGCCCTAACGGGCATGGGTCAAGTTCCAGTCAAATAAAATAATTAAATTCAATATTTTTTAATGAAAAAGATATCTTTTCCAACAAATTTTCTATGTAAGATTATTTCTAATCGTTCTTCATGAGTCAATCGGATCTAAACTTTAAAACATATGTCTATAGTTTGGGCTGGATGGGTTGGGTTAAACTTTAAATATATGTATATATGTATTGGATCTAGAGCTGTCAATGGCCTGGATGGGTTGGGCCAGACTCAGTCCGGACTTTAAATGGGCCATTCCTTTTAAGGCTTAAAACTTGGCGCTAACCCAACCAATATAAATATTGGACCGGGCTTAAGAAATAAAAACTTTAGTCCAAACCTGGTCCACCTATATTAGGGCCATTTGCTGGCCCGGCCGAATTCATTTTTAACTATTTTTTATTTATCAAAAGCATACTAATTGATCTAAATAATATTTTATTATTAGATTTGACAAAATTAATTGCATTCTATACTATAATATTGGAAAATGCTGAAGTAACGTTAAAATTGACATCATTTGGGACATTGCTGATGTGGAGGTGTCAATAGAACCATAGATGCTTTTCATCGAGATACGAGTGAGAAGCATCTATGGTTCTGTGCACAACAATGTCCCAAACGATGTCAATTTCAATGTTAATCAAGCACGACTCAATAATATTTTATGGGCATTCTTATTAATTTATAATAAGAAATAAAAAATAAACTATTATGTAATACATTTTGATAATGTATAGCTGGTCGGGCCGCCCAACGGGTCTACATTCAAAGCTCAAACCCAGCCCTATAATAAAGCGGGTGCCGGCCCTATAATTAAATGGACTAAATTCTAAAATCTATCCGGTCCATGTCGGGCCGGGCCGAATTGGGTGAAAACCTGGCTCATTGATAGCCTAGTCCAGGTTGGGCAATATTGAGCCCTAGCCCAATTTAAATTTAACGGGTTGCAAATTGTTGATTCTGGCATATCTTTACAGGCTCAATAAGAAGGCCGTAACCCTACCCCTATTCATTTGTATGATTTTTTATTTTTTATTTTTTAATTTACAAAGTAGAATTCAGTTAAATGTCCTGGAGAGGATACCCCTTTTGATAAATATTTCCAAAACGTGGCTGGGCCATTACAATTGACCATTTTCATCAAGATTTACTGTAACTATTGTCATTTTACTTTCAAAGCCTTCTTTGGGAACCTCAAATAAAAGACCATATCTTTCTATTTTTCTACAAAACAATGAAAAAAACAGAACCATATTTAGGTTTATTTTAGGTTGAAAGTAAGGTACAAAGGAAAATACAGCTAAATATGTACCATTTTGATTTAAAAACATTCATTTGTATGAAGTTAAACATAAAAAAATGGTACAAGTTTAAATTTAGTTTACTTTCATGCAGAGGATGCCTGTTTTGGTAATAATAAGTAAGAGAGCTGCTATTGCAATCTAACTTTTACTTATTACACCCCAATTAACAGAAAAAAATGAATGACTGATTGAGAATAAGTAAAAGTCGGGGTGCCAATAGAAGTTCTCTCGTTTTTTTTCGATTTCTATTTTTCAGTTTTAGGATTTTATGTAAGAATAATCCTAATTGTAAACAATTACTGAATTGAACAATTGTAATTATGTTTTGTGATGTTGAGATAATATCTTGAACCAAACCTTTGTAATATTTGAATAGTGTGTTTTAATCTTTAATTGAGGTGTTATAAACAATTTAAAAAAATAGGGTGTAATAAGTAAAAGTTGGGGTGCCAATAGCAGCTCTCATAAATACATAAAATAACACAGCCTCCGATGGCCTAATTGATTTAGTAAGATTTCAACTCTTACTAAGGGTTGTTGACCTTACCTCGTGGCATAAAATAAAAAAAAATGATCCCATGCCATAAGTTGTAGAGGACAAAATTCTATGAAATTTCAAAAAACAAATTAATATATATATATATTTATATAAATATTTTTCACTGTTGAATTTTAATCTTAAATTTGGGACTTCCGTGGAAGTTTGATAGCCATCCTTTTTCTAAACCTAGGATGACACCCAATTTTTTTTTTTTTTTTTTTCTTTTAATTTTATATGAGTTTTTCCATGAAATCTAGAGGCAGTATTGGATTGCCTGTGATAATCCAGTTGAGCAAATTGACCCTTAATTAAAGTTAAAATCTTACTAAGTTGGTAAGGAAAGTATTTTCAATAAAATAAAGTAGGTTATATTACCATTTTCATAAATATTTCAAAAATGCGGTTGGGCTAATAAATCAATAACATACAACCTTGTTTTGTAAAACATTCTTTATCTTTTAATATCTTAATAGTAAATTTTTTTTTATAACTACTGTTAGGGCTCATGTAATTGCATCCAATAATCAAATAGAATTCTATTATTTTACAGGGACGTGGGATGCAGGAGATAATGTAACAGTAAATCTTGATGAAAATGGTCACTTGTACTTGCTCAATACCAATGGTTCAAATGTAAAGAATCTGAGTGATGGTGTGTTTCCTTCCAAGGGTACAATGTTTTATCGCATGACGATCGACATAGATGGGATCTTAAGGTTATATTCACACAGTTTGGATCAGAATGATAATTGGTCAGTCAAATGGAATGTGCCAAAGAATAAGTGCGATCCGAGAGGCCTTTGTGGCCTAAATGGGTATTGTATTCTAATGGATCAAGATCCGGTATGCTATTGTCTACCTAATTTCGAGTACATTGATGATGCTGAAAAGACTTTGGGTTGTAAGAGCAACACCAGTGCAGAAGGTTGCAACAGCAAGCATGAAAATATCAAATACACCATTAAAAGTTTACCGCAGATAAGCTGGGAAGATGATTCATACTCTGTCTTGTCATCCAAAACCGAAGAACAATGCACGGAAGCCTGTATAAATGACTGTAACTGTGATGTTGCTATATACATAAAGTCAGATTGCAAAAAACAAAGACTCCCATTGAGATATGGGAGAAGAAATATGGATGAATCAAGCAAAGTTCTTATCAAGCTGATGACAACAACTACAGTTGCGAAAGAAAGCAATAAAGAGCGACAAATTAATATTCTAATTGTTAGTATTGTGGTTTTTACTATTGCTTTAATAATCATAGGAACTACTGGTGTTCTTATTTGCAGACAACGTGTTTGGGCGTACAAAAGGATCACAGAAAAAACGATCGGATTAAGTGAAGGGATCTCTTTGCGATCATTTACTTATGATGAGATCGTGAAATCAACGGATGGTTTCAAGGAAGAGTTGGGTAGGGGATCTTTCGGAACAGTTTTTAAAGGGAGTTTATTCAACAATCAGACAGAAGAGACCATTGCTGTCAAGAGACTAGATAGAGTGTCTAAAGAAGGAGAAAGTGAGTTTAAAACTGAGATGAGAGTGATTGGGAGAACCCATCACAAAAACCTTGTCCAATTGTTAGGTTACTGCCATGAAGGCCTTAATAGGCTTCTAGTATACCAGTACATGAGCAATGGGTCCCTCGCGAACTTGCTCTTCAGTCCCGAAAAGTGCCCAAATTGGGATGAAAGAGTGCGAATTGCTTTGAACATAGCTAGAGGCATCTTATACCTGCATGAAGAGTGCGAGACCCAGATCATCCATTGCGACATAAAGCCTCAGAACATACTCATGGATGAGTACCATTGCCCGAAAATAGCTGATTTTGGGTTGGCTAAGCTATTGAAGTCAGACCAAACGAGGACCTATACTAATATCAGAGGGACTAGAGGATATGTCGCACCTGAGTGGCATCGAAACATGCCCATAACCGTCAAGGTAGACGTGTACAGCTTCGGAATTGTGCTGTTGGAGATTTTATGTTGTCGAAAGAATTTAAATATGGAGCTGGTTGAGGACGAAGTTGTTCTCCTGGATTGGGTGTATGACTGTTTTGAGAATGGAGAGGTGGGTAAGTTGGTGGGAGATGAAGAGGTGGACAAGAATGTGTTGGAAAGAATGGTGAGGGTGGCTCTGTGGTGCATCCTAGACGAGCCTTCGCTTCGTCCTTCCATGAAGAAGGTAGTCCTAATGCTGGAAGGGACTATAGATATTCCAATTCCTCCTAGTCCTACTTCTTTTCTTAGTGCCATCTAAATGGAATCTTCCAACCAGCATATCAGTACTCTCAGTACAGATTTCGCTTTTAATCATAAAATAATTCAATTTCTATTTTTCATTGTGCTCCCAAAATTGACGTGTTTGATGAATAAGGTGAGAATGATCTTTGTTGATTATGGCCCAAAGTTTTTCTCCTGTTCTTATTTGCTAGAGATCTCTAGGTTGTAACTTTCAAGAATATAGTAATTAGATTTGGATCTGGTTCTTTGATGTAGCCACACTGCCGAATCAGGTAAATAGTTGTGTTTTGTGCGTGATTCCCTTGCTGCTTCGTTTATTTTTTTTAATTGATTCATGTTATATCAAGATTATTTTAGAAGACCATAATGCACGATTGGATGATATTTCCCTCCCCCCCCCTCTTTTCCTTCTGTTAAATTCATTGATTTTTTTTTTTCTATTAGTTTTTTAAGATAAGGCATAGATGAGAACGAAAAAAATGCATGGTGGTCTTCTAAAATAATCTTAAAATGGTGGGTTAGAAAGAAAGAAGCTATGAGTTCTCTTAGTATTCTAGAGAGAGAAACTAGACTGAAAGCTGCTTGTGGTGGCTTTTCCATCTTCTTCTTGATCTTACAATTGTCATGCCCTGTTTTCTCCTACTCCCTTTTCAGTTTTTGAAGATGACATTGCTTCTTGACTGGACCTTCTCTCATAGACTAATTGGAAAAGACGTGTAAGTATCATTTTCTTCACTTCCAACAAAAAAAAAAAAAATAAAACATTAAATTTCTCCCCAAAACCATTTATCTTCACTATAATAAAATCCTGACTTCGCCCTTGTTATGGGGTATCAATGGTAACCTGGAAAATGCACTCACAGGTGCTTAGTTACATTAATCAATTAATGTTTTATTTGTGTGTTATGATTTTCTTATCACTGGATTTGATTTAACTGTTGAGTTAAATCATAGCTAAATTGGATTGAGTCGATTAATGTTTTAAAGCATATAGCTATTGAATAATTGTATCTGCAGTGCAGAGGTTTTTATTTTTAATTTTTTTTTCTCCAGAGGGTATTTTTGGAATTGCAATAATAGTCAGATGGCCACTATAAGAAGAAACTTGTTTGATAATATTTGGTGGGTACTGTGTTGTGACTTCATTTTTCAGGTGATTTAAATATGTCCCTCCGTATATTAGTAAATATTTTTTATAAATGAAAATTACCGAAATAACCTCATCCTCAATCTCATAGCAAAAATCGTTGATTTTTTCTCCAAACAAATCATCTTCTTCAACCTTATTGATTTTTATTATAACAAGTTTTATTTATTTCAGTATTTTTAATTTATTTATTTTTCTCCAAAGAAATTATTTTTTTTTTCAAAAAAAAAAAAAAAAAACTTTCCTAAATCCTTGATTTATTTGTGGAAATCATCTAAGATTTCTTTGTTTACTTCCAATGTATTTAGAAGATGAAACAATAGGAAGAAATAAATAACTTATCAAATTGTATGGTGAAAAGTGGTCTTCTTGTTGCCAAAATCCAATTTTGAAGAAGTATTTTTCAGGAAAAAAATAAAAAATGAAGGGTATTTGGTCAGTGGTTGAAGATAAGGTTATTTCAGTCATTTTCGAATATTCACTTACGGAAGACAGTGTTCAAACTTCAAGGGGTTTGTCATATGATAAGAAATACAGGGAGTATCTCAAATATTAACCAAAACGTGGATTTTGCAAAGTCTTCTTTTGGGTAAAATAATTTTCCAAAGAACATATCAAATAACATCTTGATTTAGACTTACCAATTACAAATGGATTTAAGATTTTTTTTTCTTCGTTTGGTGAGATATTTGGACTTTTAGCATAGTTTTATAACTTGACTTGGACTGGATGGATATCAAACCAACAAGTCAAGACAATTCAATGACTCACGAAAACTTTGACTTGTCAAATAAACAAATAACCTATGGAATATGGTAAGAAAAAAAATATTTTTAGCAATATAAAATAAGGTGTGGGAGCGCCCTTGGTAATTATTGGGGTGCCTTTAACCCTACCCTTACATTTTAAACATGCAAGATTCCTGGAGGGTTGAACAGTTATTTTGACTTCTCTTCATAGATATAGAGAGTCATATTCTCATCGACTACTTAAAACGTCAAAAATACTGTACATTGGTTCTTGTTCTTCTGAACTCTCTTCTAAGCTCTCTCCTCTTAATTAAGAAGAAATTTTCCAAATTAAGAACCATCTTCCATGCCTCCTATCTATATATTTCTTATTCTCCTCTTTACATTTTCTACTGTGACAGCTCAACAAAGATACTCCAACATAAGCTTAGGCTCTTCCCTCTCCCCCACTAACCTTACCTCATGGCTTTCACCTTCAGGTCGATTCACCTTCGGATTCTACCTGATAGGTAAAGGCAGTTTCACCATAGCAATCTGGTTTGCCTGAAGTCCCGAAAAGACTGCTATATGGATTGCGAACCGAGATGATCCTCAAGTTCCTAATAATGTTATATTGCAATTGACTAATAATGGTGGGCTCATTCTAAGATCCTCACAAGACGGCGACAAATCCATCACCATTACTTCTGAATCTGTTTCCTCAGCTTCCATGCTAGATTCTGGGAATTTTGTTATCTATAATTTAGATTCGAAGATCATATGGTAGAGTTTTGATTATCCAACCAATATGATTGTACAAGGCCAACATCTCGTGGCTGCAAGGGGAGAATTGTTCTCTAACGTCTCACAAACCAACCCTCAAAAGGGAAGGTTTAAGCTCAATATGCAGAGAGATGGTAATCTAGTGCAGTACCCAGCAGAACCACCTCAGGCAACCTCAACCTCATATTGGAATTCAGGTAATATGATAGAATAATATGCACGTTGATATGTTAAAATTGGATTTTCTTAGCAAATAAAAAATGAAGATTTGGGTTATCTTTGATATTTGATGGTCATTATATGAAATTATGGAAAAAGATTTTGTTGAGAAAAAGATATTTGCACATGAACATTTTCATGTAAAAATTATTTTCTTGAGAAATTTGATCGTCCAGGTTGAGATCAAGAGCAACCTTTGTTGACAACTATTGTGCTATGGGGGTTATAGGTTTCGGAATGGACTGAATTTTTATGATGATTTTGGTTTGTCGAAAAAAATAAATATTCGACAATGAAAAATTTTAATGCCTTGGTTGGTAGAATTTTATGAAATTTGACGGCCTTCGGCCATCGAATATGGCATTTTTCCATGTTGTGTAGCCATTGAAAAACACTTGTAAACTGAAAGGGATGGGAAATGATACTTTGGGTACTTTAAATTTTGTTTTAAAGTGATTCGCATTTATGATTATTTTTTAGAGTCATGCTGGAGCGACCTTAAGATTGACCTCAATTCACACTTTACTGATGTGAAGGTGCATAAACATCATAAATGTTTTTCACTCATATCACGATGAAAGCCTTTATGATTATATAAACACCTCCACATCAACAAAGTGTGTATTAAGGTCAATCTTGAGGTCACTGCAACATTATTTCATTTTTATTTTAAGTCAATTAACTGAATTACTGTTCAAAAACTAGGTGGTGTTTGGGAAGAGTCGTTCCAAACTGACTTCCTTCGCCATAGTGCTCAACATTGTGTTGACATGGCAATGTTCAAAGAATCATATATTGTTTCCTCAAGATACAAAGCAAGAAAGAGTCATGCTGGAGAGAGTTTAGATTCACTCCATTTCACACTTTGATGATGTGGAGGTGCACATAAAATTATAGATTATATTCACTCTTACCTGAATTAAAAGCATCTAATGGTTCTATACACATCCACATCGGTAAAGTGTGAAATGGAGTGAATTTTAAAGTCACTCTAGCATTTTCTGACAAGAAATATATGGTTCTCTAAACACGGCCACATTACTGCAGCGTTGAGTGCAGTTACAAAGGAAGTCAGTTCAGCATTTTCCATTTGAAAACAATACCCTCTGATTAGGGCCCATTAAGTAACTTTCCCACACTAAAATCCAACTCTATTTTCGACAATGTGTTAGCCAAACATTCTCTGAACTACTTTTATAGGAAATTTATTTTCTTTGGAAAATTATTTTATGATATTTTACACACCCTAACAGAGGGTTTTATTAGATTATCTAAATTATATCCGACCATGATTTAAAATATTTATGAAAGGAGCCATATCCCGTTTCGGTATTTATTAATTTTTACCAAAATGAGTACTTCGTTATATGCTCCCACTTGTGATTTTTACCTTTTTAGCTTTCTAGTCAACCTCAGATAAAACACCATATCTTTTGAGAGCTACTATTGGCACCCCAACTTTTACTTAATATATATACCCCAGTCAAAATTAAAAAACAAGAATAATGCTGAAGTGACCTCAAGATTGCATCTCACATCTCACTTTCCTAACGTGGAAGTTTGTTGGAACCATAGATGTTTTTTATTGAGATACAAGTGAAAAAGCTTCTAGGGTACCACCTACACTACACTCCCACATTTGAAAAGTGTGATGTGAGGTACAATCTTGAGGTCACTCCAGCATGATTCAAAAAACAAATCAATTTATCTTTTTTACAGACTTAGTGAAAACCCCGATCTATATATTTAGGTTGAAAATAAGGGTATTACATACAGCTAAATTGGTACCCTTTCTTGGGAAAAAACTATTCATTTGTATGATCTTTGTTATTATTGAAAAACATACAAAATTCAGCATAGTGTCCTACAGAGTAGGGGTGCACATTGGATTGGATAAATCCAAGAACCGAACCAATCCGAAGCTTTTGGATTGGATTGGTTCGGATTAAACACACCCACGGTTCGGGTACGGTTCGTAAAAAAAAAAATCCGGTTAATTTGGTTCGGTTCCAGATTAAGAATATAACAAACCGAACCAATCCGAAATCCGAACCAATATATATATATATATATAGGGTCGGGTTCCTGCAACACACATTGCGACACACATATAGACAACGTGTTTGTCTTATACGGGCAAAAATGTTTGGAATGGGCTGATTTTTTGTGAGGATGATCTCTGTGATGAGGGGATCATCCTGACAAAAAATCATCCCATTCCAAAACTTGTAACCCCATCAAAATTGATTTACAAAAATTGGACGGTCTAGAAGTTTCATAATGAGCTGATTTTTGGCAAGGATGATCTCCTCACCACAGAGATCATCCTCACAAAAAATCAGCCCATTCCAAACATTTTTGCCCATATAAGACAAAACACGTTGTCTATATGTGTGTTGAAATGGTTGTCGTTTGAACCTGACCCATATATATATATATATAATTATATATATAATGATTTTAAAAAAAATATATTTTCTTTATTTCTCTCTTCTCCTTCGAATCGAAGTTGGGGGAAGTCTGCAAATTGCAAAACCTAGCTGTTGTCTTCTCGGTCGTCTCCCTCGCCCACCTCGTCGGAAAACACAGAGGTCTCTCTCTCTCTCTCTTGAAACTTCGCCGCCGTCTGTTCCATTCTCGGTCGTCTCCTTTGCTCACCTCGTCGGAAAACACAGAGGTCTCTCTCTCTCTCTCTTGAAACCTCGCCGTCGTCTGTTTAATTCTCGGTCGTCTACCTCGCTTACCTCACCTTATCGGAAAACACAGAGGTAACTCTCTCTCTCTCTCTCTTGTTGCCGTCGTTCTCGTTCGTTTCGAAAATGAAGAGTTTCGCTCAGATAGAATATAATTGTTGTGAGATTCTCTGTAACTTGGATGGAATAGAATATAGATTTCTGATGTTCCCTTCTATTCGAACAGAAATTTTAGAATACCAGAAATTTCAGAACATAAAATTTATTTTTAATTTTATTCGAACATAAATTTCTAATTGAAATTTCTAATGTTTCTGTTTATTCGAACATAAATTATAGATTAGAAATTTCAAAACAAAAATTTCATAACAGAAATTTCAGAACAGAAATAGAAATTTCAAAATAGAAATTTTATATACCTGATTTTTAATCTAAAGATTGTTCGAACAAAGTTAAAAATTAATTTAAAGATACATTTCTTTCACTCTAAAGTTCAGGAGCAATTCAATTTACTCAACTAATTATAAATTAAAGTGTAAAAGATGTTTTACGAAAAATGATCGAGCATTTGTAAAAAAATACCAGATCAGTCATACTTTTTTAATAATTACAAAACAGGTTATATATTTGATTTTTTATTTTTACTAAAATGGTTGTCTTATGTATCCTTCCTATGAGTTACATTCATGTCACAGGTATAAAGGTAAATTCATCAAATTGTTCAAATTATAAAATTTTAAAAAAAAATACGAAAACGAGTATACGTGTGAATTAAGGGACCTCATAACCACTTTATAGTCTACAATTGGAGTGGTTTTAACTTTTTTTCTCTATTCTTAATATTTGGTTGCTTCTTAGTTATATTTTTTAACTATTTTTTTTATTTTTTTTATTTTTTCTTTTTCATAAACAGAAATAAATGCACAAAAATCATGAGATATTAACATTAAAGTACTAACTCTTTGAATGTAATGCTTTATATAATTGCTTTAATGTTATGTTTTTGCTATATATGATATTGAGGCTATTAATCTTATTGTTAAATAGTATTTTCTTTTTCTTTTTCTTTTCATTTTTTAAAATAAATTTTAGTAATTTTGTATGTATTGATAGATCGATGTAAGATTAGATTAAGGATTTATTATTTTTGTTAGATGTCAAGTATCGGAGAAGCGAACGTTCCAACTTCTAGTATTGAACCAATTGTTGCTCATAATTCTACAATTGGTAGTGGCACTGCAACCTCAAAAGTAGATGTAAGTCCTATTCGAAAGAAACCTCGTAGGCCACAATCTGATGTTTGGGAACATTTTGTCAAAATAAAAATTGATAAAGGAGGCAAGGCAGAAAGGGCTAAATGCAATTATTGTGGTATAAATTATAGGTATTCAAGTGCTAACGGGACTACCACATTAAGAAAACATTTGAGTAAATGTTCCAAGTATCTATACAATAATGACAAAAGACAAAAACTTTTATCATTCCAAAAAGTAGGACAAGAAGGAGATAGTAATCTTACCGTTTGGAAATTTGATCAAGAATTGTGTAGAGATGCCTTGACTAAGATGATTATTGTTGATGAATTGCCTTTTAAAATTGTTGAGCGTGAAGGATTTCGATTCTTTTTAAGTGTGTTGCAGCCTAAATTTCAATTAGTATCTCGTACCATGGTGGCAAGAGATTGTTTACAATTGTATGCAGCTGAGAAGAAGAAATTGAAGAACTTGTTGAATAGTTCTGTGCATAGAGTTTCTCTCACAACAGATTTGTGGACTTCCTTACAAAATATCTCTTATATGTGTCTTACTACGCATTTTATAGATAAAGATTGGAAATTACATAAAAGAAAAATTAACTTTTGTGTAGTTACGAATTATAAAAGAGAGGAAATTGGTAAAATGATCGAGTTATGTTTGCTTCAATGGGGTATAGAAAATGTGTACACTATTACGATTAATAATGGACGTTCCAACGATGTTGCCGTTGGATACATGAAGAGAAAGCTAAATAAAAGACATGGTTACATTTTAGATGGTGAGTTCTTGCATATGAGGTGTTGTGCCTATATATTGAATTTGATTGTGAAGGATGGGATGAATGATGTGCATGATTCAATTGTTAAAATTCGTGGTGTTGTAAAATACGTTAGAAGTTCCCCTGCAAGAGCTCAACAATTCAAGAAGTGTGTTGACCAAGAAAGAATCACGTGTAAGAGTTCTTTGGTTCTTGATGTTTCAACTAGGTGGAATTCAACATACCTTATGTTGGAAACTGCAGTAAAGTTTCAAAAAGCATTTGAATGATTGGAAGAACAAGAACCACAGTTTAGTAATGAACTCAAAGATGGGCTTCCCACCGAAGAAGATTGGAATTATGCTCGGGTATTAGCTAAGTTTTTGCAAACTTTTTACGAGGCTTCTAAACGCATGTCAGACTCATTGTATGTAACTGCTGATACGTATTTTCATGAAGTTTGTACTATTGAAAGCATTATTTCTGATTGGTCTAGAAGCCTTGATCCTTGCTTGAGTTCTATGTCAATAAAGATGAAGGAAAAATTTGATAAATACTGGGAGATCATTGATAAAGTAAACTTGATGCTGTTGGTTGCAATGGTGTTAGATCCTTGTTACAAGTTGAGGTATGTCAAATTTTGTTACTCAAATCTTTATATACCCACGAAGGTTGATGGCTTGGTTAAGAAGGTAAGAAAAACAATGAATCAAATTTTTGAACAATATCAACTTCTTGATTCAACTTCAGTTGCTTCTTCATCTGATTTTACTCAGAATTCAAAAGAGATGGATCTTGATCGATCAATTAGTGAAGTTAGTGTGCAAATGAAGTATTTCCAATCTGAGTTTCTAAGACAAATGGAAGAAGAAGAAAGTGTGGAATGCAAATCGGAAGTGGATAAATATTTGGAAGAAAGAGTGGAAAAGCAAGACTTGAATTTTGAAATTTTGAATTGGTGGAAAATGAATTCTTTCAAATATCCCATACTTTCTAAGGTGGCACGAGATTTATTATCCATTCATGTTTCCACTGTTGCTTCTGAGAGTGCTTTTAGTACTGGAGGTCGTATACTAGATCAATTTCGAAGCTCTCTAACTCTAAAATTAGTGGAATGCTTAATTTGTGAACAAGATTGGTTACGTGCTTCACCTCTTCCAATTGATGTTAAAGAGATGCTAGAGGAACTTGAAGAAGTTGAGTCAGGTAACCTTTTATTTTTGTTATTTTGTCATTTTACTCATTTATAAAATTATAATACTTCTATTTAATGAAAATTCATTTCATTTTTTTTACAGTCATTATAGATGATGAAATCTTTCCATCTGTTTAGTGATTAGTTGATTTTCAAATGCCTCTTCACTTGCGATTATAGGTAAATTACTTTTCTAAAATTATAGTAATGAAATAAATAACTTTTTAAATACATATTTAATAATGAATTAATGATGATGTTTATTTTTCTATTTTTAGGTCTTATGGATTGGAGCATGAAAGAAGACATGGAATGGACTCACATGATTTTAGTTATAATTTCTATTTTGTATTGACTTATATTAAATAAGACATATGTTCATGAGTGTATTTATTTTTGTGAGTGAGACATTTGTTTTGTTTGATGAATGATTCTTATTTGAATTTATTTTTGGAATTCAAGTTGGATTGACATAAACATGAATTGTGGTTAAGTATTTATTCACTTATTCATTTTCTATTGTTTATTTGCTTGATTTCTATATTATTTTCATATTATATTTATTTTTGTTATACCTTTTGATTAAAATCATTGATGATTGTGAATTTATTTATTTATTTAATGTTTTTACTTTATGATATTTAATATTAATTAACATAAATGCATAATTGTGTTATTTATGTTGTTATAGATTGATATATTTTCTTGATTGATGATGGATTCGACTTTAAATAAGCAATAAATAACAAGCAACAAGCAACAAGCAACATTTGATTTTAAGCATGCCTTTGATCTTCGATCATCCCTTACAAGGTAAGTGTTAAATGATTTTTATTTTCTAATTGTTTTCATGATTTTTATTTTTAATGTGTTAAAAATAATAAGTATTTTGGATTGGATCATGATTTTTATTACTATTGGATTAATTCATTATTTTTTAATGATTTTTATTACTATTGAAAATATTAAGTATGAGAACTGAGAACCGATCCGAACCAAGATTGGATTGGATTGGTTCGGTTCTATAGGGTAATTGGATTGGTTCGGTTCCAAAGTTGTAGAACCGATCATGTTTAGTTCGGTTCCAATTTTGCCAAAATCCGAACCATGTGCACCCCTACTACAGAGGATGCCAAGGCACCTTTCGATAAATATTTGAGCAAAATACAACTGTTTTGGTAACACATTCTTTATCTTATTAAATCTTAGTAATAATTTTTTACATAAATACTATTAATTGAGTTCATGTAACTGCATCCAATAATCAAATAGAATTGTATTATTTTACAGGAACCGTGAATGCAGGAGATAATGTAACAGTAAATCTTGATGAAAATGGTCATTTGTACTTGCTCAATGGCACTGGTTTCAATATAAGGAATCTGAGTGACGGTGGTTTTCCTTCCAATGAAACAATGTTTTATCGCCTGACGATTGACATAGATGGGATCGTTAGGTTATATTCGCATAATTTCAATCAGGATGATAATTGGTCAATCAAATGGAATTCCTCGAACAATCACTACAAAATTTTAGGTTTTTAGCAGGGGTCAAAATCCGTTGCAAATACCAAAAAACCGCCGCTATTAGTAATAGTGATGGCCACGTGTAACGCCACTATAAATGGTGTCGCTAAAAGGTCATATGAGCCCTATAGTGGCGGTCAAAAACCGCCGCTAATATATTATATTACCGTCGCTATAGATATAAGTGAGTCCTATAGTGACGGTCAGAAACCGCCACTAATAGTGTATTACTGTCGCTATAGATATGAGTGAGATCTATGGTAATGGTTAAAAACCGTCGCTAATTAGTTTTTTACCATAGCTATAAATACAATTTTGAATGCTTATAGTGGCGGTAATGGCCACCACTAATAAGATTTATTTATTATTATTATTTTTTAATTTCTTTTATTTAAAAATTATTTGTAATTAAATACCTATTTTTATACAAGCTATCAATTAAACTCAATTACTTAGTAAATCAAATTAGTTAAGAGACAAGTACAACAAAATAATAAGTCGATTGAATTAAGGTTCAGCATTCTCACATGAGTCATAAATTAGAAAACAAAAGCATTCATGATATGAAAGATTTCTTAACTGCACAAGTGATTTACCTGTCTTGTAGAAAAGTGTCTTTGGCAATCCTCTTATCTACTACCACAACCTTTGCATGACAGGCAGATTTCACAAATTGAAGTGTTTTGTATTCTGCCAATGTCCATTGATCCAGCTCTGTGAAGATTTCAACCCATTGGATTGTAGCTCCTAATTTCCTGCATATTTGCATGCTTTAAAATCTCATTTACATATTCATTTCTAGAAAATGAAGCATGATGAACAAGTTGAGAAGCATCTGCTATGAAGGTGTGTAAAAGGTACAAACATACCAAGAATATAGCAACAAATTCTAAGCAAATGAATGCAGGTGAGAAGGAATGTATATTCTAATGGTTGTTTAATTACAGACCATTGAGAAATTTATGGAGGTGTGTTTAAGGAGTGCTAAGTGACCTACTCGCCTAAAGCAAGTTAAAAAGGATAAATTTTTTAAGATGGCAGCAAGACCATTTATACTTTAAGAAACTTAAGTATACAAGATCACTGACTTTTGCTGTGGCTAATGTCCCAATCAGAAATCAAAAATCCTGTAAACGTTACTTAAAATTAATTTTCCATACTTTTCTGACTAAAACCACATTTTTCCTAGGACCTAGGATGTCAGTTAGTTCCAAATTAGATTATACTTGCCCATTGTTCCAATAGAATGTTATAGGTTGCTCTGATACAAATCAGATTGAAAGTTGACCTATACATGAACTACTGGTTGGAAGCAATTAGTTGGTCGTTGTGATTACTACACAACTTAGGGCGGAATGAGGCCAGATATGCTCGGCAGTTAACATAGATTCAGGTACCCATCTTGGATCATGATCTAGTAGGGCACATGAACATGAGAATGCAGCATATTAGCACCCCCTTTAACTTGAGAGAAGAACATATGAGGTTTGTGTATATAAACCAACTAAGAGGATCATTTCTAAATTCCAATCCAATTGTGATGGTAATAAATCTTGTTGATGTAACGGGAGTCATGGCTTTGGACATAATTGAATCAAGGAACAATTTTGTTTAACCGAGATCCCAAATGTTTCAATGCTTATCATGATGAACATGTAAAACTTGTTGATACTTAAAAATTTCAAACATTGTGCTCACACTTAACACTGTTAAATCACCAAAACTGCCAGTGAGTTCAGCATGTTCTAGCATAGAATGTTTGAAATTCCTCCTACTGATTTATTCACTAATTAATCCATGATTGCCTAACCTATCAGGGAACTGCGTTAAATTGAACAACAACAACAACAACAGATGCCCTAGATGTAGCCAACCTTCCTCATATGTTAGATTTAGACCAAGCAGAAACAAAAATCATGAGAAACTTGACCCTCAATGAGGATGATATGATATCAGTATATCAATTATTTCCCCAAAATCAGCAGTACAAACTGTTTGAACTTAGTTTTGGCATCAGAGGAAGGAAATTGAAATCTCATGACAAAAATTAACTTTTTTTCCTTCGCACAGAAAAGGCATAGCTAATCTATAACAATGTCTGAATGTATCTTTGAAAGTTATCTGAATGTACACTACCTTACATATAAGAGGATAAGACTACATACAACCATCTTTGCAAAATGAGATCATCAATCAAAATCAGATCTAGTCAATTTAAGTTTTGCTACTAGTCATGAAACCTCGTGTATTAAATGAGCATGAGTGATTGGTCAATATAGAGAAAATTTCCAAGTAGTTAAAATATGCTTTAATCTATCCAAGATACGTGAGGAATTTATTTCAATCCCACTCTTGAGGATACATGATTACAACAACTAGTTGGTACATTGGCTAGCATGCCTCATGACACATAAAGAAGACAACATATGTTGGCATGTAATTGATGGATGATCCTTGTTGCGAACATTAGCAAATAAAAAATTAATTAGAAGTAGCTCATACCTCTATCAGCTTCTTCAAACAGATTGTAGCCCTCTCCAAGGCTTCGACATCTTCATCTATCCCCAAATATTCGAATTGGAATCTGCAAGATGGAGAAATAAGTTATTCTGAATTTTGATATACAACCCTCTGTGGTTGTAAAGGGAATAAAAGGGAAGTATTTCAAAGTATTACAGATACGATACATAAAGTTTAATGATTTTAGTAAATCCACCCTTGGAAGATGGAAAAAATAAGTTTTCGTGTTGTTTGGATCTATGTGTATCCATAGATCCAAACAACACTAAAACTGATGTAAGGAAGAAAGGAAGTCTGGTTCATACGAGTAAAGATTATTCTAGAAGCTTTCATGTTAAGTTTCACTCTTCCCTAACCCCTAAATTGAGTATAAGTGTGTAATAATAGTTTTCTAGTGTGCAATAATCCCTCATAATCAATCACTAATTAAATTTAAAACATTGATCATTAGAAAATAAGGTGTGTGTCTTGATGGACCCGCGAAATCGCCGTTGATGTACAGTCCATTCTGCCTATAGAACACCACCAACAGAATACAAGGCACAACAAACATTTCTTGATTCTCCTTGTGTACCTCTTTTAGACCTCTAGCTTTCATGTTTAATTTCACTCTTCCCTAACCCCCAAATTGAATATAAGTGTGTAATAATTGTTTTCTAGTGTGCAATACATCCCTCATAATCAATCACTTTGTGTGGTGGAGAGAACTTAAAAATCTGCAAAGTTAATTCTGTTTTTTAGTGAAGATGCTTTGAGACAAATGGAAAGAAAGCAGCTTTGGATTAAATAATAAGGAATGGTTCCAGCAATGATATCTAGCGTAGAGACGATGCTAGAGAGGTGGAGAGAACGGGAAACGAAGGAGATTGAAGTATTCAAAGAATTTCAAATTACAACAGCTGATATAATTTCCAGGGTTGCTTTTGGAAGCACTTACTTAGAAGGACATAAAATCTTTGAGATGCTCACCAAGCTGGTTGCAATTGCTGCTGCAAATGTATATAAAATAAGACTCCCTATTATTGGGTAAGCTTTCATTTTGTTTTTTTAGAAAATTGATACCACCATTATATATATGACCTATGGTCATCATACTTCATTATGAGAGGAACTTTAAATCTCTTTCTAATAAATCCAATTCAATATAAATGTTTTATGACAACACAATTAAACCCTGAAAATTGCAAGGATATTGTGAATATTTACTATCTGTTCAATCTTCTGTTTGTCTGTCTTAACCTCATTTGATCAAAATTCTCATTTTTCATAGAAAGCTTTTGAAAACAAGTGACGACATCAAATCAGAGAAACTTGAGCATGGAATACGAGAATCTGTCATAGAAATAATACGCAGAAGGGAGGAGAAGATAAAGATGGGAGAATTAGATGACTATGGTTGCGATTATCTTGGATTACTTGTAAAGGCAAATCAGGACGGCGATGAAAGCAAGAGAATTTCAATAGATGACATGATTGATGAATGCAAGACATTTTACTTTGCTGAGCATGAAACAACTTCTACTTTACTCACATGGACTGTTCTTCTTCTAGCCCTCAACACAGATTGGCAAGAGAAAGCTAGGATGGAAGTAATGGAGTTATTTGGTTCGGAAAATTTGACAATAGATGTTAATGGTATCGCAAAGTTGAAAATGGTACGCTGTTGAGTCTGTCAAAAGCTAACCTTGCCACCATTGCCAAGCACCCAATTGCCTACTATTCCAACATTGCCCAAGCTAACCTTGCCACCATTGCCAAGCACCCAATTGCCTTCTTTGCCCAACTCTGCATTACCTCCACTCCCTACAATGCCCACAATTCCAAAGGTCACTTTGTTTGTGGTCTATTTGAATGATTATCTAATTCCCTTTGATTTGTTGTCTATCTTTTGAAATAATAATGGACTGCTATATTCCTTTTTAAAATTTTCTTCTAAATAAGAATGTTTATGATTGTCAAGAAAATGTCATTCACTACAAAACGATCTTTGGGAAAAAAAATGTTTGCTGGACAAAGGCCTGCAGTTTGCCTTTCAAGACAACTGATTACATAGGTGAACCATCTCATTTATTTCTATAGGAACAACAATGGTAAGCTGCACCTTTCTTTATAGATAACTTGGCCTAGGCACACCAAGCTTATTATCAATGATAAGAACACATAGACTCTGATGAGTAGAGGGTCTCTATAAACTAATTGAAAATTTTCATCATTGAACCATTATAAAATCTTTAGAATTGAGTATAAGCACATTGACTTATAAACTAGAGAAAAACAGTGTTGGCAAATTAACTTCATTTGTAGATGCTAACAATTGTAAGTGTTGTAATAAAACACTTAGCTACATTATGTGCTGGTGAAGAATGGAATGAAACTAGAAATGGTAGTAGGCGAGTGGAATGACATCCAAAGCTATTAAGTACAGTGAAAAAAGGTGTTTGTCGGGCTCTCTAAATAGAGAAACACGTGAGAGATGTGGGGATAGAAAAAATAATGTAGATAGATTTATGTACCTTTGTGTAATTTGATTGAATAATGTGTATATTAGCAGTAAAAAAATATTTCAACCAAAGTAAATGGGAAAGTTATGAACTAAACTACATTATGTGCTGAAGCCTCTGCATCATTTTGAATTGAGATAAGTAGTTGTTTTTGTTCTTCAGTTTTTGCGTAAACATAGATACATAATCATGAATGTTTAGTTACTTTCACTTTTCATAAGAACACCTAAAGTCCTAAAGTAAGAACCGCGGACAGTAAGCACACTACAAAGCCCCTACACTACCCCCTGCCACTATCTGCAAATTTCTTGAGAACAAATCCTCTTCTTGAGCAGTACTTATCGTTTCCATGTCTTATCAGACTTTCATACTATTTCAAGGAATGTGCTTTGGTATTTGGTTGGGTGGAAGGGAGTATGTGGTTCGTGTTTTTTCTCTTATTAAGGCTAAAGATACCTTTTGTGTGCACCAAGAAAATCAGAAAAATCTGTTTTGGTGAACAAAGAAATGGGGAAAACATGGACCATATGGATATATTCCAGTGGATACATAGAAGCTGTGAAGAGGACATGAATAAATGGATGGAGAAATATAGAAGTAATTCCCCAATCGATCATCTCATCCAACTTCTTTCCCTAAGCATGGTTTTAAAACTCCTTTTGGTAGAGCATACCAAGATAACATGAACAAGAAGTCCTAATCTCGGACGAGATTTAAAACCATGATTTTAAGATGGTAAGACAAATGTCAATTGAAGAAAGCAGAGAATAATAAGAGGAGGTTCAAGAATCCAACCAAAACCAACACATTCCAACTAGATGCTTCTATTTATATGAAAGCCTATCATCCCTTGATTGGTCCACCTTGAACTTATACTTCAAACAAGCGCCGCTGACAAAACAAGTAATCAAATCCAAAGACAGAGAATGGATCTCTAATAGTGTGGAACACCTTCCTCAAAGGCATCAGGAATAAGTGCACTCTAAGCCATGGGGAACTAAGCCCTCTCTACTCAAAAGCCCTCATAATAAACACAATGCTATGACATAATTTGATGCTCTTTAAATTAGAAATTTTTCCCAAAACTACTCAAATTGAAAGGGCTGATCTAAGATATACACTCAAACATCAAGGAAATAAATATGAAGGACAAGGCAAGTGTAGAATACATTCGAAAAAGTCGAGATGGTTGAACGAATAAACTATGGAACTTGTTCTACATGTTTTAAATGGTTGAACTATCAAAAAGAATAGAGTATCCACTCTGTTATAGTGTAGAAAATTAGCATCATATATTCCTCATCCCAAATATTTGGAGAAAATATACAGAAAATATAAGAATTCAATCAAAGAAAATCAAACTGAGCTCTTTCATCTTTAATCAAAATCTGAAAAATGATTTGGAGGTTTTAATCTTTAAAGGAAAAGCAAATCTAAAATTGATTTGAGCATTTTGATATTTAAATCAATCTATAAACTGGAACAATTGAGATCGGTTTGATCTCCAATCAAACCAAAGTGGAAATCGCCATTTGATCTCAAATCAATCTGATTAAATCGCTATAATCGAATGAGAAGATACAGAGAGAGAAAGAGAGATGAAGAAGACGATACCTATTAGAAAGAGTAGATCGATTTCCGCCATTAATACCGAAAACCTTAGAACCCTAGCTGGAGAGGAGAGGAGAAGATACATGGAGTAGAGAGAGTGAGATGATTTCCGCCATACATACATACAGAGAGAGAGAGATAGAGAGAGAGAGAGAGAGAGAGAGAGAGAGAGAGAGAGAGACGATACCTCTTCTACCAAATTTTCGCCATTAGATTCGAAAACCCTACATAGAGAGCAAAGACAGACGTTCAAAGCAAATTTTCGTGTGATGTAGAGAGAGCAGAGAGCGACGTTCAAATCGACGCGCGAAGGATTTTGAGAAATTTTCCACGGAGGAAAAAAAAAACGTGAGTTTTAGCGACGGGAATTTTGGCCGTCGCTAAAACGTTGTCGCTAAAACCCCGCGATTTTGTAGTGAATAAGTGTGATCCTACAGGCCTTTGTGGCCTAAATGGGTACTGCACTCTAATGGATCAGGAATCTCAATGCCTTTGTCCACCTGGTTTTGATTACATTGATGAAGCTGAAAAGACTCTGGGCTGTAAGAGCAACACCAGTGCAGAAGGTTGTAAAAGCAAGGATGGACATATCAAATACACCATTAATAGTTTAGTGCATACAAGATGGGAAGACGATTTGTACTCCGTCTTATCAACCACGACTGAAGAAAATAGCAGGGAAGCCTGCATGAAGGACTGTAACTGTGAGGTTGTGGTATATACGAACCCAGAGTGTAGAAAACAGAAACTCCCATTGAGATATGGGAAAAGAAATATGGGTGAATCAAGTAAAGTTCTTATCAAGTTGACGAGTATCGATGGCTTTATGAATGATGGTGATCTCTCCATAGGAAGCAAAGAAAACAAAAAAGAGTTGCGAATTGATATTCTAATTGTCAGTATTGTGGTTACTACTTTTGCTTTTATTATCATAGGGACTACTGGTGTTCTTATTTACAGACAACGTGTTTGGGTGTACAAAAGGATCTCAGATCAAGCGAACATCGGATTAAGTGAAGGGGTCTCTCTACGATCATTTACTTATGGCGAGCTCGAGAAAGCAACGGATGGCTTCAAGGAAGAGTTGGGTAGGGGATCCTTTGGAACCGTTTTCAAAGGGAATTTATCGAACAGTCAGTTGGAAGAGGCCATTGCTGGCAAGAGACTAGATAGAGTGTCAGATGAAGGAGAAAGGGAGTTTAAAACTGAGATGAGAGTGATCGGGAGAACTCATCACAGAAACCTAGTCCAATTGCTAGGTTACTGTCATGAAGGCCTTAATAGGCTTCTAGTATACAAGTACATGAGTAATGGGTCACTGGCAAACTTCATCTTTAGTCGTGAAAAATGTCCGAATTGGGATGAAAGAGTGGGAATTTCTTTGAACATAGCTAGAGGCCTCTTATATCTACATGAAGAGTGTGAGACCCAGATCATCCATTGCGACATAAAGCCTCAGAACATACTCATGGATGAGTACAACGGCGCGAAAATAGCTGATTTTGGGTTAGCAAAGTTATTGAAGTCGGACCAATCAAGGACTTACACTTGCGCCAGAGGAACTAGAGGATATGTTGCGCCTGAGTGGCATCGAAACATGCCCATAACTGTTAAGGCAGATGTGTACAGCTTTGGGATTGTGTTATTGGAGATCATATGTTGTCGAAAGAATTTGGACATGAAGCTGGTTGAGGAAGAAGTTGTTCTTGTGGATTGGCTGTATGATTGTTTTGAGAGTGGCCAAGTGGGTAAGTTGGTGAGGGACAAAGAGGTGGACAAGAATAGGTTGGTAAGAATGGTGAGGGTGGCTCTGTGGTGCATCCAAGACGAGCCTTCGCTCCGTCCTTCCATGAAGAAGGTGGTCCTAATGTTGGAAGGGACTATCGATATTCCAATTCCTCCTGGTCCTACTTCTTTTCTGAGCACCATCTAAATGTATTCTTCCATCCAGTGTATCATAACTCTCACTACATGTCTCGCTTCTAATCATAGAATAATTAAATTTGTATTTTTTATACGGTGCTCCCTAAATTGATACGTTTGATAACTAAGGTGAGAATGATCTTTGCTGGTTATGGTCCAAAGTTTTTCTCTTGTTCTTATTTGCTAGAGATCTCTAGGGTAGTAACTTTCAAAATAAGTTTGCCAAACCCACCTTGTTAATTTCCATCCCTCAAGCTTTGAATGCCAAGACCTCCTGATTCCAAATGATTACAGCCAACTTTTCATTGGACTAGATGACTAGATTTTTCCAAAACAAGGCCATTCCAAAGAAATAGATTCAGCAAAGACTCAATTTTTTAGCACACTCACTGGAATAATGAACAAGCAGACCACTAGATATTAAAACTTGACAAAACTGATTTTATGAGTTGCAACTGAATTCTTATAAATATGATTTATTAAAGGTTGACACAGAGTGGGTTAGGCTAGAAGAAAACAAAGGAAGGCCCAAGTTCCTTACAACCAATCTACCTTTACAAAACCCAAGAATTGCAAGTGCATTTTCTTGGTCAGAACAAGATTGGCTAAAGAAAACTTTGACTCTTTTTCTCATTAATAATAGAGGTCCGAAATCTGAGAAAATTAATTCAACACACCCCGAATGGCTATTAAGGAAGAACAAGAATTTTGTCAGAAAAGTAATATATCATCCACAAAAATTAGACACCAAATTTTTTTGGGGATTAGAATATATCCATTTTCTTGTAAAATAAATGAAAATGCTTCCATAGCCAAGGTGAATAAATATGGTGATAATGGGTCACCTTGTCTCAAGCCTCTTCCACTTGGAAAAAAAATCCACTGAAGAACCATTGGACTGCATCTTCCTCATGTATGTTTTCTTTTAAATCGGCATGTGAGATAAACTTGGACCAATCTAGCGCATAGTATATTGCCTCTCTTTCTCCTCAAAACGTCCTTTGCTTTTTTCTGCTGCTTCTACATTGTGGCTGACCAAGTTTGTTGTAGGCTTGTCACTTTCGAGTGCATGGTTAACAGGTATCATGACTGTTGAATCTTGGAAGTTAACCACCAGATCAGCTTTCTGCACTGAGAAAATTATCTTAAAAGAGCATGAATTTGATTTTAAGAATAATGGCTTCTCTGTGTGTTAGTCACATCTAAACAAATAAGTTGATTCAAATCCATCTTTTCTTTTGTCGATTATTTAAATCTGTAATTACTTTGTTTTTTTTTTTGCTTGGTGGGGTTAGTGGTTAGGAGTTAGCATATTAGTATAAGAAGGGGTTTGAAGCTAAGACCTTGGAACAACCTCCACAAGGTCTTACCACTTAGCTAAGTGGTCATTCTTAAATCTAAGTTACTTCATGATCATTCATTATTTTTTTTCAACTTTTTGTTAGGGTCAATTCGATCATTTTGCCATTTTTTATTTAGCTCAGGTGTAAGTAGAACGTTCCCAAATAAGTACCACACCATTATATTATTAATATATCACAATAGGAATATTTTGATTTTACTATTTTATCTATCTTTCATTAATGATAGAAGCGGTAACATCATTAATGATACTTGCTTCACCCACTGGGGGTTAGGGGTTAGTTGAGATGGGTGAGGAGGAACCAGGTCTTGACTTCAAGTCTTTATATGTGTAGACACCCCATTTTTGCATATGCCAAATTCGACAATTCGTCACCCGGTTACCGTAAATTCCTAATGATGATCGCAAAGAACTCGAAGGCTTGTGAGTACTGTCCTTGATTCCCTTCGTTTCCACTCTTTTCATCTCCCCTACTCGTTGCGACTCGACACAGAAATTTACGCACGCTTAGGATCGCCACACGTTATACCCGATTTAGCAAGCACGCACGCTTAGGCTTGCTACACAATTCGATAACCTAGAGACCTTGCCACGCTAGGAAAATACGACTTTGAAACATAGAAATAATCACGTTGGGACTAAAAGAAACCTCACGCCAGAATTCGTAAAAATCCACAAAAATCGACAAAATGACGAAAATACCCCTCATAAATTTCGGACCTCTGAAAGACTTCGAAAATACCTCCATTGCACTCAGAACAGGATTTTGAGTCTAACGGGACCCAAACCGGTGAAAACAGAGAAATTTAAGAAAAATCATAAAAATGACCGAAATACCCCTCGACCTCTAAACTCAACTTAGAGATCTCGATCCTTAGGAAACTCTAATAAAAATTAAAATCAAATATAAAATTAAACAATTAAAACTTAAAATTTAAAATTAAAATCAAATAAAAAATTAAACAATTAAAACTTAAGATTAAAATCAAATAAAAAAATTAAACAATTAAAACTTAAGATTAAAATCAAATAAAAAATTAAACAATTAAAACTTAAAAGTAAAACAATTAACATCTAATTCAAAATTAAAAAATTAAAAATTAAAATTAAACAAATAAAATTTAATTCAAAATAAAAAATTTAAAATTTAATTCACAATTAAACAATTAAAATCCAATTCAAAGCTAAACAATTAAAATTTAATATCTAATTCAAAATTAAAATTAAACAATTAACATCTAATTTGAAATTGAACAATTAAAACTTAAAATTAAAAAAATTTTAAATCCAATTCAAAATTAAACAATTAAAATCAAATCAAAAGTTAAACAATTAAACCAACAAAATTAAAATTAAATTCAAATCAATAAATTTTTTAATCAAAGCTAGAATAAACCAATCACAATTCGAGGTTATGTGCTACGAGTAGGGGGGATCACCCCACTACCATTCTCACAAAGGAAAGGACGTGTAAAAGAGGGAAAAAGAAAGAGAAAAAAAATTAGAAAGAAAAAAATTTAGAAACTTACTTGCTATAAAGAAGAGAGAACGTCTTCTCTCTTAGGGGGGCTGAAACGTATCTTCTTCTCCATGGGACGTCTGTGATCTTCTTCTTCTCTTCATTTTGGCTGAGCTCTCTCTCATTTACGGCTTCTTCTTCCTTCACGTCTTCCTCTCTCAACGTCCTTGGGCTGAACCAGCCAGCACTCACGCACATCTTCTTCTGCTCCTCCATTGACTTCTCATTCTACAGCATCAGTCCCATTGCAGCGCAGCCGTCTCTTCAAGTGTGGCTGCTGCAGCCATCTGCCCACAGACACCAACTCCATTACACCATCAAACCTGCAACTTCGCTGCCCGGTCTCTGTTCAACTCGTTGCTGCAATACCCAACGTCCCAGCCCTCCTCTGTCTTTATTCCTTGCTGCCCAGCACCCAACAACCTCTCCTTCATCTCCCTCTTATCTCCCTGACGTCCTCTTGGACAGCAATAAAGAGAAGAAGAAGAAAGAAAGAATTCCTCCTTCGTCTCTCTCTGCTCTCTGCCCTCTCTCTCCTCACGTCCCTCATCTCCCAGCAACATCCCAACAGCCCCTTGCAATTCATCTCTCCCTCCAACCTTGCTGCAGCCATCCCACATTATTCTCAGCACACGTCCCTGCTCAACTCACACATCTTCCTCTTTTGGCTGCCCCAACACCCCAAATCCTTCTAACGTTGCTGCAACACTCCCTTGCAGTCCCTTCAATACAGCCCCCTCCTTCTCACGTTCTATACAGCCAGCCTTCCCACTCTATCTCTGCCCTCTCTCTACTACGTTCCCCAGCCCCCTTTTCTTCGACTTGTTGCCGTAAAAACCAACACCTCAACCTTTCTTTGCTTCTGTTTCTTGCTGCCCAATGCCCAGCAATTTCTTTCAATTCCTCTCTGCAAAAGGACATCTCCATCTTTGCTTGCAACGCCTCTCGCTATCCGTTTATATCTTCACGGCCACAGTGCACACAAACTTTGGGGGTCATACCTGAAGGAATCGACGCCCGATAATTCATTTTATAGGTATGTTCATTGTTGGATTTTTATTATTTTTTATTATTTTTATTTTTATAGTAGGAGGACTAGGAAGGTATTTTTATTTTATGTAGTTTTTGGTGTTTTTATGTCGATAAGATTAGGATAATTTTTATGTATTCTTTTTTATGCTTTATTTGTTATTTTGCATATTGGTAAGATTAGGGAACGTTTTCAAGCATCTCTCTTGTTTGTTTTTTTTTTATTTTCTTGTTTATTTTTGCATATTGATAGGATTAGGAAAATGTTGTTTTGCTTTTGTCTTTTTTTTATTTTTTTTATGCATTTTTATGAACTTTTGGTGACATGAGCCTTGTATTGATGGTCCTATACGTTAACAATGAGGTTGTAATTATATTTTTTTAGCATGATGAGTATGCATGTCATTGAATGATAAATGTTGCTGAAAAATTGAGATATGTCATTGCATGATGGTTACTTTGGAAAAATTGATGATCCTAGATGCTTGCCCGTTTGAGTCGATTTGAGAATGATTTGAGTTCCAATATTTTGTATGCATTGGCATTTGTTGATCTACAATTTGGTAAGCATGGTATTGTGAATTGTTTTTTTGTTATTTCATAAATTTTCAAATTGGTGATCCTTGTTAAATCCACATTCTTTTAATTCGGAAATTCCCATTCATAATTTCGTTTTGAAAATTGATATTTGGAATTTTTTGATATGAAAATTATATAATTTTCTACTTAAGGAAAGAATATATTTATAAATTTCTATTTTAGGAATTTCACATTTTAACAATTTCTAATTTAGATGATTTTGTAATTTCCTGTTTAGAAAGTTCATGGATTTAGAAGTTTCTAATTCAAAACTGTGATATCTTTGGAAAACTTCTATTTTGGGAAAGTTCCATTTTTAAAAATTCTAATTTGGGAATTCAACATATATTTTTTGGATATTAATTTGGGGAACTTCGGATTCCCAATTTGGAAATTCTTTGAGTTCCAATTTGGCAATTTCTATTTTGAACAGTTTGGGATATACTTGCAGGTGGAATTTCTTAACTGATTTTAGATCATGGAGCTAATCAGGGTTTTTTCAAACCCTTCCATATTTTATGGAATTCAAAGAATGATCATGTAATAATTGGGACAATTTTAGCCATAGGATTTGTTTGGCAAACCCAACATAAATTGATGATGATGATGATTGGACTATGACCTTGACTGTAGTCTTTGTATGTTGACCATAGGATGATTTTGGATTGTAATAAAGACCGATCATCTTGATCGGGCGGGTTCGGTGCCTAACACCTTTCGAAACCCGTAATCTGACCCCTTACCCATATCTTTGATCCGTGGATCGATCCATATCCATTTGGAGTTATTTATGATTCCTAGACCTAAACTAGGTGGCGACTCCCATATTTCAAAATCCCCCCATTTATAAATCGGATCCTTATCCACTATTTAGTGAAAAAAGGGTCGAGGCGATTTCAATATGCCCCTTCACAACAATGTGGCTATTTAAATGGTATCACTTGACAGGGTGTTGAACGGGGTGTGACACTTGGGGATTAGTTCTAATAGATAAGATTGTCCCATGGATTGGGCAAAACCCAATAGACCTTGCTCAACCCAATAGAATTAGAGATAACATGTTCTAAAAAAAATAAAAAAATAGAACTTGCTTCAAGACCATTCATTATTTTTTGGAAAAATTGCTTAAAAGATCCTTGTGGAGGGATTTTTTTCTAAATAGCTCCTAATGTTTAAACTCTAGCCTACTAGGACATGTAGTAACCTTTGTTTTTTTTATAAATAATATTTTATTCAATAAACAAAACCAAATCGGTTGAGATGACCAACCTGGGCAGGCCTTACAAAACAACACTACTCGCGATTAGAGTAACAAATGCTATCCCATTTGTATAAGAAATCCTCAAAAAATAGACCCCTAAGCTCCTTATACACTTTTTACCAACAAAATATAAGACCAGAAATAGACATGATTGCGTCTGGATAGTCCTTCTGTTTTCTTTCCAAAATGCATCTACTCCTTTCGAACCACACCCCCCAACAAATTGTGAAAGGCGTAATAGTCCACATCATCCTTTTTGTGCCGCCGACCATCCCATGAAGATGTCCTTAATTGACTTTGGTAGCAAGTTGAAACCCCATAAAACTTAAAGAAGTGAGCCCAAATGCCATGCAAGAATTTGCAATCAAATAGAAGGTGATCCGATGATTCTCCGTTTTCCATACATAACATACAACAACTCACCCCATACCATCCACGCCTCATTAACAGGTCCATCGTTTGAATCCTTCCTAAAACCGCTGTCCATGTAAAGAAGGCGACTTTGCTCGGCACTTTTGGTCCTTAAATTGATGCATGAGGAAATGATGAGTCCCGATTATTGACAGTGATTGATAGAAAGAGCGAACCGTAAATCTACCATCCTTGCTTGCTGACCATATCCTCTCATCTTCCCTTCCCGTGCGTAGTTCGATACTAGAAGTGTCTACTATCAGCCTACCAACTTCTTGAAGATCCAACTCATTAATGTCCATTCGAAAGCCAAGATCCCATGCACATTCTCCTCCCCTAACTCATCGAACAGATGTGATTGGTTGCTCTTTCTTCGAGGATATGGAATACAAGGTTGGGTAAACCTCCATTAGAGGTCGATTGCCACACCATGTGTCCTTCCAAAACCTTACTCGGTTGCCTTGACCCACTCTGAATTTTGTTCTCATATTGAACAGTGGGATAATCCTCATGATGCCCTTCCATAATTTGCACCTGTATGGTTGTCTTATTAATCCGTTTTCCCACCCCATCTGGCTCAACTTGTATTTGTTTTCTATGACTTGTCTCCATAAGTTGTTCCCATCATTCCCAAACTTCCACAACCACTTGCCTCTCAAGGCCACATTCATCTCCCCGAGTCTCTTAACACCGATGCCCCCCTGCTTCTTATTTGAGCAAATCTATTTTCAATTCACAAGATGGTGTTTTCTATTCCCAAGTCTTTCATGCCAAAGAAAGTTACGAAACAGCTTGTCTAACCTTAGTTTTACACTTCAAGGTATTGAGAGAAGAGAGAGAAAGTAAATTGGAATGTTAGAAAGGACATTTTTTATCAAAGTCAATTTACCTCCCTTCGAAAGATAATTAGCTTGCCACATAGCTAGTTTCCTTTCTATTATTTCCACAATCGGGTCCCAAATCGCCACCTTCCTATAGGGGGCCCCCAGAGGCATCCCCAAGTAAGACGAAGGAAGTTTGCCCACCTGCCTACCCAGCGAAGCTGCTAGAAGGCTCACACATCTAACCATACCGACCGGAAGCACTTTACTTTTCCTCGTGTTGACTAGAATACCTGACATCATTCGAAGAAACAAAGCAGTCCACCTAAGCTCCTTGTCTGATCTATGGAGTCATCCACGAAGACTAAGGTATCATCTGCGAATTGGAGGTGTGAGATAGTAACCAGGCTTGCCCCTGCTGAAAACCCTGAGAAAGAACCATTTGCAACCCCTCTTTCCATCATCTTACCAAATGCTTCTGCCACTATGTTGAATAAGAAGGGTGATATAGGATCCCCTTGTTTGAGGCCTCTCGAACTCCTAAAAAAATCTTGAGGCGTTCCATTCACTAAGACCGAGTAAGAGGGGGAAGTCACACACGCCATAACCTATTTGATCCATTTCCTACCAAAGCCCATCCTCCCCAGCATATATTCCAAGAATTGCCAATTGACGTGGTCGTAGGCCTTCTCGAAGTCCACTTTGCACACCACCCCTGCTTTCCCAGATTTCAATCTAGAATCAATGCACTCATTTGCTATTAGAATTCCATCCAGAATCTGTCTTCCTTTGATAAAAGCACTCTGATTGTACCCTATTAGCCCTTGGATGACTCCTTTCAATCTTTTGGCAAAGAAGTTCGTGATGATTTTGTAACTAGTATTCACCAAACTAATGGGCCTCAGATCCTTAATATCCTCTGTACCCGCCACCTTTGGGATTAAAGCGATAAAAGTACAATTAGAATCACGATCCAATACACTTTCTCTAAAGAATTCATCAATCAAGGCAATGAAGTCACACTTGATGACCTCCCAGTTGGTTTTGTAGAACTCCACAAGAAACCCATCTGGTCCTGGAGACTTATCACCCCTCATGCTTGAAATTACTTTCCAAATCTCATCTTCCTCAACGGGTCTTTCCAACCATTCGCTTTGTAACTCAGAGATTCTATCAAACTGCAGCAAATCAGGTTTCAGTCTCTCGCCCCCTCCATCGGTATATAGCTTCGAGTAGAAGTTTACGATCCCCTTAGCAACCACCTCTTCCCCTACCAAACACTCCCCATTCACACTCAATCTCGTAATGTGATTGCTTCTGTCTCGGGCATTGGCCATACAATGGAAAATTTTTTTGTTACCATCCCCTTCTTTAAGCCATCTGATTCTGGATTTCTGCTTCTAATTGATCTCTTCCAAAAGTGTCAACCACTGATACTTCTCACGGAAGTTTAGTCTCGTTATCCTGTCGTTTATCAAAATCAGGTTCATCTCTTCTTTACGATCCAAGTCTTCAATTCTCAAAAGGATATCCTTACTCTGCGCATCCACCCTACCGAAGGAATCCTTGTTCCATTCTTTCAATGCCTTCTTTAAGGCCTTCAAATTTTTTCTAAATACCTCCCCTGTTGTTCCTGCAAAAGAAAAACTCCTCCACCATTCAATTATCAGCTCCTTGAAATTGTGATGCTTCAACCACATCAATTCAAAACGGAATGGGATGGGGTCCCTGCTGAATGGCCTTGCTGCCAATTGAATAGGGCAATGGTCAGATACCAAATTCGGAATAGCCATCTGGGAGACTTGACAAAAAAGCGAGGTCCAATCATCAGAGACCAAGAACTTGTCCAATCTATTAAGAATGGGTATAGCTTGTTGGTTGGACCAAGTGAAGCTTCTACCTTGGAGTGGAATGTCCACTAAGTTGTTTCGGTTCACGAAGTCTCCAAATTTCCTCATCCTAGTTGTAACCCTTGATCCTCCTTGTTTCTCGCAAGCAAACCTAATGACATTGAAGTTACCTCCCAAACACCATGGACGGTTCCAATAACTGCTCACATCGTCCAGCTCTTCCCAAAATTATTTTCTCTCCCAATCTTTAGTAGGTCCGTACACTCCCGAAAATTAGAACTCATCTCACCAGTATAAGGTATTTGAAATATCTAAACTACCATTTTCTCATGTTCTTCATATGGTTAGGTTTTCCAACGACGATTGTGATTATTTTCGAAGAACTTTGATCATGAATGACGAATGGAGAATGATATTTTCTTAATTTTGAACATCTAGATATATATATTTTTTTTATTTCGATCATTTATAAAAAGATAATTAAATAACAAAGTTGAGATTCGATTTTCTTTTTACATCATAACTTTTGATTTGCAGCCATAATTGATGCATTTTTGGGTATTTCGAGGAGATTAACCAAGTATCGAAATTGGAAAAAAAAATGATTTGCATTACAACGCCGAGTTTATCATTTTTTATTTAATTACCGTCGGTAGTTAAATTAAAAAGTGGTGAACTCAACACTAAGTTACAAACTGGTGAACTCAACACTAAGTGTCGAGTTCACCACTTTTTAACATAGTGTCGAGTTCACCGATTTTTAACTTAGTGTCCAATTCACCAATTTTTAACTTAATTATTGTCGAGTTCGGCAATAATTAAATAAAAAGTGGGAAACTCAACGTTGTAATGCAAATCAATTTTTTCAAAATTTTTTTTTTCCATTTTTTCAATTTCGATACTTGGTTTATCTCCTCGAAATACCCAAAAATGTATCAATTATGGTGCAAATCAAAAGTTGGAATGAAATAATAATAAAAATTTGAATATCAAATTTGTTCTTCAATTTTCTTTTTATAAATTATCGAAAAAAAAAAATACATCTATATGTTCAAAATTAAGAAAATATCATTCTCCATTTGTCATTCATGATCAAATATCATCGGAAATGTTAGCAATCGCCATTGGAAAATCTAACTATATGAAGAAGATGAGAAAAATGTAATTTGGATATTTCAAATACCTTATACATGGGAGATGAGGTCAGGGACTATTTAGAAAGGAAAAGTTTACTAAATGTCTTGATAAGCAAGAGTCGAAAAGTTAGAGACTATTTAGAAAGAAATCCCTCTGTGAGGGTCCTTTAAGTAATTTTCCTTTACTTTTTTCAACATTTTGTTAGGGTTAATTTGGTCATTTCATCATTTTTTTAAATAATTAGCTTAGGTGCAAGTAGGTCCCATATAAGTACCATACCATTATATTATTAATATATCACGATAGAGATATTTTGATTTTATTATTTTATGATACCAGTTGGGGTAGGCTCATCCTCATTCATAGTCCACTAAACTTGCAAGTCTTCAAAGTCGATCATTCATTGCCATCCAGGCCTTCACAAGGCTGGAAGGTTCTAAAACTTGAACTCGACGCGTTGTCCACCAAGTTAAGTCAATTTGGTGAAAAATGAGTCAACTCAGGAATCTCAAATAAACATGTATTACTATTAAATATGTATAAAATTAGTTTTTGCAATAAATAAATAAAAATAAGGAATGATATTTATTTTTTTCATTTCCCACTAAAAAATGATTACTCGGTTGACTTAAATAATCGCCTCAATTCAAAGAGCCACCACAAAAGTGGATCGAGTCGACTCATCGAGTTTGAAAACTATGATTTTGGGAATTAATTATTCTTTAATTGCGGTTACCTACAATAAAAATCATTGACTTTTCAACGTGTAATCTTCTTGGAAGGTCGACAAAAAAGAAAACACGTTTTTTTTTTTTAACTTTTCTTCGTAGACTTGGATAGTTGGATTTGCTCTTTTTATTTCTCAATTGTCTTCTAAGCTCTCTCAAAGAGCCATCTTTGTTGATGGCTCCTATTATCTCCATAGTTCTTCTTCTCCTCTCTATATTTTCTATTGCAACAGCTCAACAAAGAAACTCCAACATAAGCTTAGGCTCTTCCCTCTCCCCCATCACCAACTCCACTTCATGGTTTTCACCTTCTGGTCGATTCGCCTTCGGATTCTACCCGTTAGATCAAGGCCGCTTCACCATAGCAATCTGGTTTCCCAAAATTCCCGAAAAGACTGTTATATGGACTGCGAACCGAGATGATCCTATAGTTCCTAGCAGAGTTACACTGCAATTGTCTAGTAATGGTGGGCTCATTCTAAAATCATCACAAGGCCATTTCACTCTCTCCATGTGGGCTGAACTTTCCATCGAAATCTCGATAGAGCTGACTTTATACTATGTATCACAGAATTTGTTCTCCACGGGAAAGATTCTCCTTTCAATCTGTTCCCCACAAGCATTGAATTAAGTTCAATGATGACAATTTCTTGGTGTAAATTCTAAACTTGAAGAACTCACAGCAACACTGTCAAAAAAACTATATTAACATATTTGTAATGGTCATTAGTAAATTCTTTTATTGTATTTTAAACCTGAATGATTGAGGTATCATTTGGGCCATTGTGACAATATACACAGGATCCAAATTTTTGAGTTTAGTGGCAATCCGTTTTCTAAGTCTCTAATTTGGCATAATTTTTTTTAATAATGTTTTTAACTAATCTAAAACGTGAATCATACAAAACTGAGATCTGAAATAAGAAAATCCTACAAAACCTAAATTTCAACTATTTTTCTACTAAAATTCAATGAAACTCAATCCGATTTATACGATACAAACCCCAGAAGACATGAATCAAATAGGAAAAAAGAGATTTCCAACATACCTTGAGGATTAGATGTGAAATTCAATTTTTCCAGACAAATCGTCATGAATCTACCACACCTGATCTCAAATGATGTGAAATTCAAGCTTTTCGATCCTCGATTAGTAGAGAATCCAAGAACATAGAGATTTCTATAAAGAAATTCAAAGGGAAGTTAGTGATGGAGGAGTGTCTGGATCAACTATAAAGAAATTCGACTTCGTTTGAAATGGAGATAGAGATTTCTTGGCACGGCTGCAATTGAAATATGTTCGATTTCGAGATGTGTAATCGAAAGAGATGCAACTTCATCAACAATGGAGACAAAGAGTTCTTCGCAAAGTTTCCATCGGGAAGAATCGTGCTTCACTTTCGATGGAGAGGTCGATCGATTGATTGAGAGAGAGAGAGAGAGATAAACAGTGATAGAAAGAGAGAGGCAGAGAGTGAGGTCGATCGATCGACTGTGAGAGAGAGGTAGAAAGAAAGAGAAACAGTGTGTGAGAGAGAGAGAGAGAGAGAGAGAGAGAGAGAGAGAGAGAGAGGCGGAGAGTGAGAGTAATCGACCGAAAAACGTGATCCACGGGCCGCGGAGTTTTGAGTTTAAAATTCGACGGGCCAGGCCCAACAAATTTTTTTAGATAAATTTGGGATTTTCACGTAGTGTTATTTTGCTCTATCCATTTTCTTTTGTTAAATTTTATTTTTGTTTTCTGTAATTAATAATTGGGCCAAGGTATATATCATCATCATCGTCATATATATGATTATGAATATGATCAAATATATGTACACAGCTATTTACATTCATATGGTCCAAACTTACTCCCTATTTCAACCCACGTTTGTGAGGTCCAATATGAATATATTTCGGCCAAATGAGTCGAATCTAAAAATTTACACAAAATTGACTTAACATAACATTTTAAATCACTATGTTGGACTATAATAAGGTATGCTATGATGTACACCAAATTAGATATGTAGAAGTTGGAGATTGGGATATTGATTATGATTAGGATTAGAATAGATTTATATTACTTTGTTTGTCTGTTTGCTCAATTCGAATTCTGGTTTGCCATCTTAGAAAGAATCCAATTCGAAGGGGTGGGTAGAGATAATTCTTTTCTTGGTTCGCTTTGGTTCCCTAGATCAATTTGCTAGCTTAGTTCGTTTCTGCACACACACACACACATATATAATGAGTGTTGATAATATAACGCTCTTTTGACATACGCCCATGATGCCCTTTTTCTTTCTCTTGCCCTAGTGAAAAAAAGAAATTTTTTGACTTAATCATTTCAAAATCATAAACTGATGAAATGGGGTTGTAGATGATAAAATTATATGAACTTAAAAAATAGTTATTGTTCACCGATGAAATTTAATCTTAAATTTGGGTGCTCGGTGGCTGTCTGTTTTCAACACCTTGGATCAAGCTCGAAAAATAGTTTTTTTACCGTGTTTTTGGATTGTCAATGTGATAATTAATGTGGGCCCAATGACCCATTTTAAGATTTTAAAATGACGGTTAGCCATAATCTTAAATTTGTAAAATTTGGCTCACAAAATTGTAATTTACCCTATTTATAACATCATCGAGAAAATGACAAAATACCTATATGAATGAAGTTTTGGTATCTCTGATGATGCCTCCACTCCCCAACTTTTCATGAGGTTAATAAAGTCAAAATGGATTATAATTTTGTGAGCTTGGTCTTCAAGGTTCAAACATTCACTCAAAGGATGGATCATATACTATGATATTTATACTAGCCCCGGCATGTAAAATAAGTAAGAACAAGAATTATAAACTAAATCATGTTAATATAAACAATGTATTCCTCTCATTCTCCGATGTTTATATTTATATTTTATTTTATAAAATCAAAGAAACCTGATTTAATAGTGTTTTTTTTGTTATTTATCATTTTAGTGGGCAGATTTATGCAAAGCACATATGCAAGAGGCAAAATGGTATTACAGTGGACATAGACTGAAGCTTGCGGAGTATCTTAACAATGCATTGATTTCAATATCAAAGCCCGTCCTTCTAGCTCCTGCTTATTTTTCGGTTGGGCAAAAGATAACAAAGGAGGCTATGGATTTCTTGGAGGACTTTAGAGGTCTCATATATTCATCATCCATAAATTTTTGATTAGTTGATGATATGGGAACTTCAACGGTATGTGCTCTATTTTACATTGATGGTTTTTTCCAACCTAAGTTTTTAGCAAACATCCAATGTACGGCTCCAATTGATGGGAGGAAAAAGATAAGTTTCTCAGATATCTATTTTTCTTTGAACTCCTGTGGAGTACTATATTCTAATTTTAGCAGTACGTTGGAGGTTGTGCCTCATGTGTTTTTTTGAGACAATAATTTCACTTATATTAAGACATGGCTCATCCTTATGGTAGTATAACAAGGGATATGCTAACAAAAAAGAGTATTTTCATGAATGTCTTTAAAAGATAATTATATTATTTTTTAGTGCAAAAAAGTAAGGATTTTATCGATATCATGTAATATCATTTCTAGAAATAACATTTTAAGATATTTTAATATTTATACAAAAATTCCATTGTTTAATACTTCAACCATAGGCTGAGCTTGCAAGCGGTGATGTTCCAAAATCAATCCAGTGTTATATACATTATGCAAGCGTTTCTGAGGAAGTTGCTAGTGAACACATACGAAGCATAATGGGTGAAACATGGAAAGAGATGAACAAAGATGTTGTTCCTTCTTCACCCTTTCATCAGCCATTTATAAATGCTGTACTCAATATTGTGAGGACATCACAATGCATGTCCCAGTATGGCGATGATCATGGTGTTCCAGGACGAGAAACCAAGGATCGAGTCACGTTGTTGTTGATTGAACCCATTCCACTTATAGAGGGATGAACCATTTAGGCCAATGAGTCATGTTTAATGTTATAATCTATTTATAAATCATGTTTAGATGTTTATGGACGGATATCGTAGACTTAATTTGGTTTCTTATATATATATATTGATCAATTAAAGTCTTATTTTAGTGTGTGATGATTTACTTACCCTGCATTTGATTTAACCATTGACTCAAAGCATAGCGAAATCGAGTTGAGTTGATTCAACTTGACATGTTTTAAAACATAAGGTCAGATGGCCACTCTAGAAAGAGAAAAGAAAGAAAGAAAGAAAAACTTGTGCGATAGAGTGATGTAGAAATGACCCTCCGTGTTTTAGTGAATAGTTGAGGCTAACCGAAAATCATTGATATACCCTCATTCTCAATCTTGAAGCAAAACTCTTTGTTTTTTTCTTCAAACAAGTCATCTTCTTTAACTGACAATTATTAATTTTTCTTCAAATAAATGAATTTTTTCACCAAAATAATTGAAAAAATCAAATAACTAATTAAATTTTACTGTGAACAAGTGACCTTCTTATTGTCAAAATCCAAGGTTGAAGAATTTTTTCTAAAAAAATAAAATAAAATAAAAATTCTAGGGTTTATTAATAGAGGATCAAGATAATGTTATTTCAATTATTTTTGATAGTCTCTCACAGAAGACAATGGTCAAGAGTGCTAAATTGGGGTCCAACTCAAAATCAATTGGTAATGTGTGGAGAGACCCAAGATCTTATATGGAGAGAGAGACAAGGCAATTTATGCTCCATATGGGAATAAACTCAACAAAGGGGCGTGCGATTAAATAAAAAAAATACATGGAGTGTCTCAAATATTAACCAAGGACTTTATCCCCTAGACTTGCATGTCTTCTTGTGAATAAAATAATTTCTGGAGGAAGATTTCAAATTAGATATTGATTTAGACAAGACTAATAAATAGATTAAAGAATTCTTCATTTGATGCGATATTTTTGGCATAGCTTCAAAACTCCACCGATTGAGTCACTTCAATGATTCACAAGTTTACTCGGGCATTTTAAATAAATAAATAATTTATAAAATAATGTAAAGTTCACAATCTACATTCTACCATACATTTCTTGGAAGAAAAAAAGATTAATACATGGAGTTTCATTCTATAAAATAAATAATTATAATGTTTTTCTTTTATTACCATAGTGTTAGTAATTTTACCATATTTCCCATTTGATTGAAAAAATATGTGTAATAATTTTATAACTCAATTTGACAAGATGACTCAAAAACTCCAATGACGTGTACTTTATAAGAGCCATGGATTTCCTGGCAGTTCTCATCAGGCATAAGGGTTTTATAGAGAGATTTCTTTCGATAGATCTCACCATATGATAGGTCTATGTCAAATGCAAGATGGTTATTAAACTGGTCGAGGGCTAGTAACTCTATCTTTGAGGATTGTGCCAATGTCTCATTAATATTATTATTTGAGTTGGATTAACAATGTCATTATTTGGGGTAAGTTAGATAATAATTTTTAGGAGACCTTTTATTTTTTATTTTTTTTTTAAGTAGTTCAAGATATCACTTAAAATTAATGAATTTGATTGAGAGAAGAGCTTAGATCTCTTTAAATTTCTTGTCTTATTATGCCAGAAATACTTATACTGAGATGGATGTAGACTCGAGCTGATGCTGGGCTAATGCACACCTGGATTGCCCTAGAGCCTCACTTTGATCGAATTGGATTAACATCTGAGCCTAAATCATTTTATTCATTTTTTTCTTATTTATTTATTCTGAAATCTGGTTTACCCCATGAAACTCTGCAGAGCTGAGGAATTATTTGGCCAACATTACAGTTCATGTGGGCCCCATGACCCTTAGTAAGATTTGAAATCTTACTATGATAGTAACGGTACCCTCACTCATATCAAATAAAGATGGAGGTCTGCTGTCTACTCCGGACGTTGATACTCCACCACAAGACTTGGAATTGCAAGTTTGCAACTTGCAAGACTTGGAAGTCATTATTTATTTTCCACCGTCGACCAAGTCAAGTCGATTTGATGAATCACGAATCAACTCGGGCATGTCAAAAAAACATATCGTAACTCAGATGAATTAAATAATTGCTTTAGAGAACTGCATAGAAACTGAATCGAGTTGACTCAACGAGTTTTAAAACTACGACTATGGGTATTTCTTGTTTAATTGTGGTCACAATAAATAAGCATCATTGAGTTTTCAACACGTAAAGCTTCTTGGACTGTGTTGCAGAAAGAAAACAGTCCTTTTGACTTACACAATAAAAAATGCTATAGATTGTGGTTCTGTTTTGTTCTCAACTATCTTCCAATCCAAATTCTCTTCAGGCAATTAAGTTAAGAGAAAAGAAGAAACTATAGAGAGTAAAAATTTTCTCTATATTTCTTATTCAATGGCTCCTATTATCTCTATAGTTCTTCTTCTCCTTTCCACATTTTCTATTGTAACAGCTCAACCAAGAAACTCCAACATAAGCTTAGGCTCTTCCCTCTCCCCCATCACCAGCCCCACCTCATGGTTTTCACCTTCTGGTCGATTCGCCTTCGGATTCTATCCGTTAGATCATCAAGGACTCTTCACCATAGCAATCTGGTTTCCCAAAATTCCCGAAAAGACTGTTATATGGACGGCAAACCGAGATGATGAGCCTCGAGTTCCTAGCAATGTTACATTGCAATTGAGTAGTAATGGTGGGCTCATTCTAAGATCATCAGAAGGGGTCGAAAAATCGATCACTGATACTCCTGAATTTGCTTTCTCAGCTTCCATGCTAGATTCTGGGAATTTTGTTATCTATAATTCGGATTCGAAGATCATATGGCAGAGTTTTGATCATCCAACCAACACGATCGTGCAAGGCCAGCGACTCGTGGCTGCAAGGGGAGAATTATTCTCTAACGCCTCACAAACTGATCCTCGAAGGGGAAGGTTTAAGCTCAATATGCAGGGTGATGGTAATCTAGTGCAGTACCCAGCAGAACCACCTCAGGCAACCCCAAATGCATATTGGAGTTCAGGTAATTAATTATTTGTGATCTTAAACACCCTAAGATTAGGATTTATCTTTGGAGAAACTAAAAAACAGATCATGTATGCAACTGCTGATGCATTAGTTGTTTATTCTATAGAAGATTTCCCTCTTTGTCGTCTGTATGGCTTTTGTTTTTGTGGTCAATCGACACCCCTATTCATTTGTATGATTTTTTTTTTATTTTTTATTTTTTGAAATTTACATAGTATAATTCAGTTAAATGTCCTGGAGAGGATACCCCTTTTGATAAATATTTCCAAAACGTGGCTGGGCCATTACAATTGACCATTTACATCAAGATTTACTGTAACTATTGTCATTTTACTTTCTAAGCCTTCTTTGTGAACCTCAAACAAAAGACCATATCTTTCTATTTTTCTACAAAACAATGAAAAAAACAGAACCATATTTAGGTTAAAAGTAAGGGTACAAAGGAAAATACAGCTAAATATGTACCATTTTGATATAAAAACATTCATTTGTATGAAGTTAAACATAAAAAATGGTACAAATTTAAATTTAGTTTACTTTCCTGCAGAGGATGCCTATTTTGGTAAGAATAAGTAAGAGAGCTGCTATTGACACTCTAACTTTTACTTATTACACCCCAATTAACATAAAAAAAAAAATGAATATGACTGATTGAGAATAAGTAAAAGTTGGGGTGTGAATAGAAGTTCTTTCCTTTTTTTTTCGATTTCTATTTTTCAGATTTAGTATTTTATGTAAGTATAATCCTAATTGTAAACAATTACTGAATTGAACAATTGTAATTATGTTTTGTGATGTTGAGATAATTTCTTGAACCAAACCTTTGTAATATTTGAATAGTGTGTTTTAATCTTTAATTGGGGTGTTATAAATAATTTAAAAAACTAAGGTGTAGTAAGTAAAAGTTGGGGGTGCCAATAGCAGCTCTCATAAATAAATAAAATAACAAAACGTCCGATGGCCTTATTAATTTAGTAAGATTTCAACTCTTACTAAGGGTTGTTGACCTTACCTCATGGCATAAAATAAAAACATGATCCCATGCCATAGGTTGTAGAGGACAAAATTCTATGAAATTTCAAAAACAAATTATATATTATATATATATATATATATATATATATATATATATATATATATATATATATATATATATGGGAAATGTTCAGCACCCTAAGCTTTACCACACACTTTAACAAACGTTTTTTGTCCTACATGGGTTAGAAGTTTTGGAATGGGCTGATTTTTGGTGAGGATGATCTCTATGATTAGAAGATCATCTTCCCCAAAAATCAGCCCATTCCGAAATGTTTAGCCCCATGTTTACAAGTTGAAAAATCGTGGACCGTCCATTTTTTGTAAACCATTTTTGATGGGGTTAGAAGTTTTGGAATGAGCTGATTTTTGGTGAGGATGATCTCCTCACCATAGAGATCATCCTCATAAAAAATCAGCCCATTCCAAAACTTCTAACCCATGTAGGACAAAACACGTTTGTTAAAGTGTGTGGTAAAGCTTAGGGTGCTGAACGAAACCCTATATATATATATATATATATATATATATATGGGAAATGTTCAGCACCCTAAGTTTTACCACACACTTTAACAAACGTTTTTTGTCCTACATGGGTTAGAAGTTTTGGAATGAGTTGATTTTTGGTGAGGATGATCTCTATGATTAGAAGATCATCCTCCCCAAAAATCAGCCCATTCCGAAATGTTTACACGTTGAAAAATCGTGGACAGTCCATTTTTTGTAAATCAATTTTGATGGGGTTAGAAGTTTTGGAATGAGCTGATTTTTGGTGAGGATGATCTCCTCACCATAGAGATCATCCTCACCAAAAATCAGCTCATTCCGAAACTTCTAACCCATGTAAGACAAAACGCGTTTGTTAAAGTGTGTGGTAAAACTAAGGGTGGCGAACGGGACCCTATATATATATATATATATATATATATATATATATGGTCTCGTTCAGCAACAAACATTTTGGCAAAACATTTTGAAAACATGGGTTAGAGGTTTTGGAATGGGCTGATTTTGGTGAGGATGATCTCTACGGTGAGGAGATCATCCTCACCAAAAATCAGCACATTCCAAAACTTCTAGCCCCAATTTACAAGTTGAAAAATTGTGGACCGTCCATTTTTTGTAAATCATTTTTGATGGGGTTAGAAGTTTTGGAATGGGCTGATTTTTGGTGATGATGATCTCCTCACCGTAGAGATCATCCTCACCAAAAATTAGTCCATTCCAAAACCTCTAACCCATGTTTTGAAAAATGTTTTGCCAAAATGTTTGTTGCTGAACATTTCCCATATATATATATATATAGGGAAATGTTCAGCACCCTAAGCTTTACCACACACTTTAACAAACGTTTTTTGTCCTACATGGGTTAGAAGTTTTGGAATGGACTGATTTTTGGTGAGGATGATCTCTATGATTAGAAGATCATCCTCCCCAAAAATCAGCCCATTTCGAAATGTTTAGCCCCATGTTTACAAGTTGAAAAATCGTGGACCGTCCATTTTTTGTAAACCATTTTTGAGGGGGTTAGAAGTTTGGAATGAGTTGATTTTTGGTGAGGATGATCTCCTCACCATAGAGATCATCCTCACCAAAAATCAGCCCATTCCAAAACTTCTAACCCATGTAGGACAAAACACGTTTGTTAAAGTGTGTGGTAAAGCTTAGCGTGCTGAACGGGACCATATATATATATATATTGGGACTTCTGTGGAAGTTTGGTAGCCATTCTTTTTCCAAACCTAGGAATGACACCCATTTTTATTTTTTTCTTTTAATTTTATCTTAAGCTTTTCCATGAAATCTAGAGGCAGTATTGGATTTGCCAATGTGATAATCCATTTGAGCAAATCGACCCTTAATAAAACTTAAAATCTTACTAAGTTGGTAAGGAAAGTATTTTCAATAAAATAAAGTAGAACTTAAAATCTTACTAAGTTGGTAAGGAAAGTATTTTCAATAAAATAAAGTAGGTTATATTACCATTTTCATAAATATTTCAAAAATGCAGTTGGGCTAATAAATCAATAAAATATAACTGGTTTTGTAAAACATTCTTTATCTTTTAATATCTTAATAGTAATTTTTTAAAATTATTTATAACTAGGAAAATGCTGGAATGAAACAGGGTATTTACTGCGATTCTCACAACTCTGATGTGGGGTGTGCACGTAACCATAGATGTGTTTCCTCGCGATACAACTAAAAATCATCTATGGTTATGTATGCATCTCCACGTCAGAATTGTGATAATCACAGTAAATCCTGTGTCACCCCAGCACGACTCAACTACTGTTAGGGCTCATGTAATTGCATCCAATAATCAAATAGAATTCTATTATTTTACAGGAACGTGGAATGCAGGAGATAATGTAACAGTAAATCTTGATGAAAATGGTCACTTGTACTTGCTCAATACCAATGGTTCAAATGTAGGGAATCTGAGTGATGGTGTGTTTCCTTCCAAGGATACAATGTTTTATCGCATGACGATCGACATAGATGGGATCTTAAGGTTATATTCACACAGTTTGGATCAGAATGGTAATTGGTCAATCAAATGGAATGTGCCGAACAATAAGTGCGATCCTAGAGGCCTTTGTGGCCTAAATGGGTATTGTACTCTAATGGATCAAGATCCGGTATGCTATTGTCTACCTGGTTTTGATTACATTGATGATGCTGAAAAGACTTTGGGTTGTAAGAGCAACACCAGTGCAGAAGGTTGCAACAGCAAGCATGAAAATATCAAATACACCATTAAAAGTTTAGCGCAGGTAAGCTGGGAAGATGATTCATACTCCGTCTTGTCATCCAAAACCGAAGAAGATTGCACGGAAGCCTGTATGAATGACTGTAACTGTGATGTTGCTATATACATAAACTCAGAATGCAAAAAACAAAGACTCCCATTGAGATATGGGAGAAGAAATATGGATGAATCAAGCAAAGTTCTTATCAAGCTGATGACAACAACCACAGTTGCGAAAGAAAGCAATAAAGAGAAAGAAAGCAATAAAGAGCGACGAATTAATATTCTAATTGTTAGTATTGTGGTTTTTACTTTTGCTTTAATAATCATAGGGACTACTGGTGTTCTTATTTGCAGACAACGTGTTTGGGCGTACAAAAGGATCACAGAAAAAACGAACATCGGATTAAGTGAAGGGATCTCTTTGCGATCATTTACTTATGATGAGATCGAGAAATCAACGGATGGTTTCAAGGAAGAGTTGGGTAGGGGATCTTTCGGAACAGTTTTTAAAGGGAGTTTATTCAACAATCAGACAGAAGAGGCCATTGCTGTCAAGAGACTAGATAGAGTGTCTGAAGAAGGAGAAAGTGAGTTTAAAACTGAGATGAGAGTGATTGGGAGAACCCATCACAAAAACCTAGTCCAATTGTTAGGTTACTGCCATGAAGGCCTTAATAGGCTTCTAGTATACCAGTACATGAGCAATGGGTCCCTCGCGAACTTGCTCTTCAGTCCCGAAAAGTGCCCAAATTGGGATGAAAGAGTGCGAATTGCTTTGAACATAGCTAGAGGCATCTTATACCTGCATGAAGAGTGCGAGACCCAGATCATCCATTGCGACATAAAGCCTCAGAACATACTCATGGATGAGTACTATTGCCCGAAAATAGCTGATTTTGGGTTGGCTAAGCTATTGAAGTCAGACCAAACGAGGACCTATACTAATATCAGAGGGACTAGAGGATATGTCGCACCTGAGTGGCATCGAAACATGCCCATAACTGTCAAGGTAGACGTGTACAGCTTCGGAATTGTGCTGTTGGAGATTTTATGTTGTCGAAAGAATTTAAATATGGAGCTGGTTGAGGACGAAGTTGTTCTCCTGGATTGGGTGTATGACTGTTTTGAGAACGGAGAGGTGGGTAAGTTGGTGGGAGATGAAGAGGTGGACAAGAATGTGTTGGAAAGAATGGTGAGGGTGGCTCTGTGGTGCATCCTAGACGAGCCTTCGCTTCGTCCTTCCATGAAGAAGGTAGTCCTAATGCTGGAAGGGACTATAGATATTCCAATTCCTCCTAGTCCTACTTCTTTTCTTAGTGCCATCTAAATGGAATCTTCCAACCAGCATATCAGTACTCTCACTACAGATTTCGCATTTAATCATAAAATAATTCAATTTCTATTTTTCATTGTGCTCCCAAAATTGACGTGTTTGATGAATAAGGTGAGAATGATCTTTGTTGGTTATGGCCCAAAGTTTTTCTCCTGTTCTTATTTGCTAGAGATCTCTAGGTTGTAACTTTCAAGAATATAGTAATTAGATTTGGATCTGGTTCTTTGATGTAGCCACACTGCCGAATCAGGTAAATAGTTGTGTTTTGTGTGTGATTCCCTTGCTGCTTCGTTTAATTTTTTTTAATTGATTCATGTTTTATCAAGATTATTTTAGAAGACCATCATGCACGATTGGATGATATTTCCCTTCCCCCCCCCCCCCCTCTTTTCCTTCTGTTAAATTTCATTGATTTTTATTTCCATTAGTTTTTTAAGGTAAGGCATAGACGAGAACGAAAAAAATGCATGATGGTCTTCTAAAATAATCTTAAAATGGTGGGTTAGAAAGAAAGAAGCTATGAGTTCTCTTAGTATTCTAGAGAGAGAAACTAGACTGAAGGCTGCTTGTGATGGCTTTTCCATCTTCTTCGTGATCTTACAATTGTCATGCCCTGTTTTCTCCTACTCCCTTTTCAGTTTTTGAAGATGACATTGCTTCTTGACTGGACCTTCTCTCATAGACTAATTGGAAAAGACGTGTAAGTATCATTTTCTTCACTTCCAACAAAAAAAAATAAAATAAAACATTAAATTTCTCCCCAAAACCATTTATCTTCACTACAATAAAATCCTGACTACGCCCTTGTTATGGGGTATCAATGGTAACCTGGAAAATGCACTCACAGGTGCTTAGTTACATTAATCAATTAATGTTTTATTTGTGTGTTATGATTTTCTTATCACTGGATTTGATTTAACTGTTGAGTTAAATCATAGCTAAATTGGATTGAGTCGATTAATGTTTTAAAGCATATAGCTATTGAATAATTGTATCTGAACTGCAGAGGTTTTTATTTATTTATTTTTTTTTCTCCAGAGGGTATTTTTGGAATTAAAATAATAGTCAAAGTCAGATGGCCACCATAAGAAGAAACTTGTTTGATAATATTTGGTGGGCACTGTGCTGTGACTTCATTTTTCGGGTGATTTAAATATGTCCCTCCGTATATTAGTAAATATTTTTTATAAATGAAAATTACCGAAATAACCTCATCCTCAATCTCATAGTAAAAATCCTTGAATTTTTCTCCAAACAAATCATCTTCTTCAACCTTATTGATTTTTATTATAACAAGTTTTATTTATTTCAGTATTTTTAATTAATTTATTTTTCTCCAAAGAAATGATTTAAAAAAAAAAAAAATACTTTCCTCAATCCTTGATTTATTTGTGGAAATCATCTAAGATTTCTTTGTTTACTTCCAATGTATTTAGAAGATGAAACAATGGGAAAAAATAAATAACTTATCAAATTGTATGGTGAAAAGTGGCCTTCTTGTTGCCAAAATCCAATTTTGAAGAAGTTTTTTCCAGGAAAAAAATAAAAAATGAAGGGTATTTGGTCAGTGGTTGAAGATAAGGTTATTTCAGTCATTTTCGAATATTTACTTACAGAAGACAGTGTTCGAACTTCAAGGGGTTTGTCATAAGATAGGAAATACAGGGAGTATCTCAAATATTAACCAAAACGTGGACTTTGCAAAGTCTTCTTTTGGGTAAAATAATTTTCCAAAGAACATATCAAATAACATCTTGATTTAGACATACCAATTACAAATGGATTTAAGATTTTTTTTTCTTCGTTTGGTGAGATATTTGGACTTTTAGCATAGTTTTGTAATTTGACTTGAACTGGATGGATATCAAACAAACAAGTCGAGACAATTCAATGACTCACGAAAATTTTGACTTGTCAAATAAACAAATAACCTATGGAATATGGTAAGAAAAAAATATATTTTTAGCAATATAAAATAAGGTGTGGGAGCACCCTTGGTAATTATTGGGGTGTCTTTAACCCTACCCTTACATTTTAAACATGCAAGCTTCCTGGAGGGTTGAACAATTCTTTTGACTTCTCTTCATAGAGATACAGACAGTCATATTCTCATCGACTGCTTAAAACGTCAAAAACACTGTAGATTGATTCTTGTTCTTCTGAACTCTCTTCTAAGCTCTCTCCTCTTAATTAAGAAGATATTTCTCATATCAAGAACCATCTTCCATGACTCCTATCTATATATTTCTTCTTCTCCTCTTTACATTTTTTACTGTAACAGGTCAAGAAAGATACTCCAACATAAGCTTAGGCTCTTCCCTCTCCCCACCAATCTTACCTCATGGCTTTCAACTTCAGGTTGATTTGCCTTCGGATTCTACCCGATAGGTCAAGGTAGCTTCATCATAGCAATCTGGTTTGCCCGAAGTCCCGAAAAGACTGTTATATGGATTGCGAACCGAGATGATCCTCAAGTTCCTAATAATGTTTCATTGCAATTGACTAATAATGGTGGGCTCATTCTAAGATCCTCACAAGACGGCGACATGCAAATCCATCACCGTTACTTCTGAATCTGTTTCCTCGGTTTTCATGCTAGATTCTGGGAATTTTGTTATCTATAATTCGGATTCGAAGATCATATGGTAGAGTTTTGATTATCCAACCAACACAATCGTACAAGGCCAGCATCTCGTGGCTGCAAGGGGAGAATTGTTCTCTAACGTCTCGCAAACCAACCCTCAAAAGGGAAGGTTTAAGCTCAATATGCAGAGAGATGGTAATCTAGTGCTGTACCCAGCAGAACCACCTCAGGCAGTCTCAACCTCATATTGGAGTTCAGGTAATATGATAGAATAATATGCACGTTGATATGTTAAGATTGGGTTTGCTTAGCAAATAAAAAATGAAGATTTGGGTTATCTTTGATATTTGATGGTCATTATATGAAATTATGGAAAAAGATTTTGTTGAGAAAAAGATATTTGCACATGAACATTATCATGTAAAAATTATTTTCTTGAGAAAATGATCTTCCCATCTTCTAGAAAGTATTTTTCAATCTGACCCTACTAGCTAGGACTTTGATCGTCCAGGTTGAGATCAAGAGCAACCTTTGTTGACAACTATTGTGCTATAGGGGTTATAGGTTTCGGAATGGATTGAATTTTTATGATGATTTTGGTTTGTCGAAAAAAATAAATATTCGACAATGAAAATTTTTAATGCCTTGGATGGTTGAATTTTATGTAATTTGATGGCTTTTGGCCATCGAATATGGCATTTTTCCATGTTGTGTAGCCATTGAAAAACACTTGTAAATTGAAAAGGATGGGAAATGATACTTTGGGTACTTTGAAATTTGTTTTAAAGTGATTCGCATTTATGATTATTTTTTAGAGTCATGTTGGAACGACCTTAAGATTGACCTCAATTCACACTTTACTGATGTGAAGGTGCATAAACATCATAAATGTTTTTCACTCATATCACGATGAAAGCCTTTATGATTACATAAACACCTCCACATCAACAAAGTGTGTATTAAGGTCAATCTGGAGGTCACTGCAACATTATTTCATTTTTATTTTAAGTCAAGTAACTGAATTACTGTTCAAAAACTAGGTGGTACTGTTTGGGAAGAGTTGTTCCAAACTGACTTCCTTCGCCATAGTGCTCAACATTGTGTTGACATGGCAATGTTCAAAGAATCATATATTATTTTCTCGAGATACAAATCAAGAAAGATTTATGCAGGAGAGAGTTTAGATTCACTCCATTTTTTTTTTTTTTTTTGATAAATAGCATTTCATTCATTAAGCAGAACCAAGTCAGTCAAGGTGACCAACCTAGCAAGTCCTTACAGCAAGAAATTACTCACGAGTAATACAACAAATCCCATCCCAATTGAAAATAAAATCCTCGAAAAAGACTCCCCTAAATTCTTTAAAGACTTTGGACCAACAGAAAATAAGTCCCATAATGGATAAAATCGTATTGCTACAATATTCCATTTTCCCTTCAAAGATGTGCTTGTTTCTCTCCAACCACACTCCTCAGCATATTGCGAACGGTGTAATACTCCACAATAGCCTCTTAGCCCCGCCAAACGAGTAGCCAATCGACAACCAACAAGTAAAAAGCTCCTTTATTGTTTGTGGTAAGCATGTTATAACTCCATATAATTTCAAAAAATGAGCCCAAATGCCATAAGCGAACTTACAATGTATAAGAAGGTGGTCCGATGATTCTCCATTATCCATGCATAGCATGCAACAACTCGCCCCGCACAAACCCCGTCGTATCAAGAAATCCACTGTTTGAAGCCTTCCTAAAGACGTCGTCCATGTGAAGAATGCAACTTTATTCGGAACTCTTGGCCCCCAAATCGAGACATGAGGACATGACCTATCTCCATTACTGCACAAGGAATGGTAAAATGAGTGCACCGAAAACCTCCCATCCTTACTCGCCATCCACACTCTCTCATCTTCCCTTCCTGGACGTAGTTAGATACGCGAAGCGCTATCAAGTAATCTGCCAACTTCTTGAAGTTCCAAGTTGTCAAGGCCTCTCCGAAAGCCAAAGTCCCATGCCCATTCTCCGCCTATGGAATGGCAGAAAGATGCGATTGGTTACCCTTTTTTGCGGATATGCAATATAGATTATGAAATTCCTCCATAAGTGGCCGCTCTCCGCACCAAGTATCTTCCTAAAAACCAACCCGGTTGCCTTGGCCCACTTTAAACTTGATTCTCGCCTTAAATATTGGAATGCTATTCATGATACCTTTCCACATCCCACATCTATGGGGCTGTTTCACCGGCCCGCTTTCCCATCCCATCCGATTGGAATCGTACTTGCTTTCTATAACCTATTTCCACAAACTATTCTCACCAGTCCCAAACTTCCAAAGCCACTTTCCCCTCAAAGCTAAGTTTATTGCCTCAAGTCTCCTAACTCCGAGGCCCTCATACTTCTTGTTTGAGCAGACTTGTTTCCAGCTCACTAGATGATGTTTCCTACTCCCATTTCTGCCATGCCAAAGAAAGTTACGGAATAACTTATCTAATCTTATCTCTACACTTCGAGGCATAGAAAGTAAAGATAGAAAGTATACTGGAATGCTAAATAATACACTTTTTATCACAGTCAATTTACCCCCTTGGAAAGATAGTTAGCTTTCCACACCGCTAGTTTCCTTCCTATTTTTTCTACTACCGGATCCCAAATCACCACCCTCCTATATGGGGCTCCTAGAGGCATCCCCAGATAAGAAGAAGGTAAACTATCCGCTTTCCACCCCATCGAGGTCGCTAAAAGAGTGATGCATCTAACCATGCCTACCAGAAATATCTTGCTTTTTCTCATGTTTACTGGGATGCCCGACACCGCTTCGAAGCAACAAAGCACACCACTTAATCTCCTCGTCTGATCTATAGAATCATTCAAAAATACTAGTGTATCATCTGCAAATTGTAAGTGTGTAACAGTAATATTACCTGCTCCTACTGGGAACCCCGAGAAGAAACCATTTACAACCCCTCTTTCCATCATCTTTCCGAGTGCTTCTGCCACAATAATAAACAAGAAAGGGGATAGAGGGTCCCTTTGTCTGAGGCCTCTAGTTCTCCTAAAGAAACCGTTGGGCGATCCATTTACCAAGATCGAGAATGAAGGAAGAAATGCATGTCATAACCCAAGAGATCCATCTGAAATGGAGTGAAGTTTGTAGGAACCATAGATGTTTTCATTGAGATACAAGTGAAAAAGCTTCTAGGGTACCACCTACACTACACTTCCACATCTGAAAAGTGTGATGTGAGGTACAATCTTGAGGTCACTCCAGCATGACTCAAAAAACAAATCAATTTATCTTTTTTACGGACTTAGTGAAAACCCCGATCTATATATTTAGGTTGAAAATAAGGGTATTACATACAGTTAAATTGGTACCCTTTTTTGGGAAAAAACTATTCATTTGTATGATCTTTGTTATTATTGAAAAACATACAAAATTCAGCATAGTGTCTTACAGAGCACCCCAATGCACCTTTCGATAAATATTTGAGCAAAATACAACTGTTTTGGTAACACATTCTTTATCTTTTTAAATCTTAGTAATAATTTTTTACATAAATACTATTAATTGAGTTTATGTAATTGCATCCAATAATCAAATAGAATTGTATTATTTTACAGGAACCGTGAATGCAGGAGATAATGTAACAGTAAATCTTGATAAAATGGTCATTTGTACTTGCTCAATGGCACTGGTTTCAATATAAGGAATCTGAGTGACGGTGTTTTTCCTTCCAATGAAACAATGTTTTATCGCCTGACAATTGACATAGATGGGATCTTTAGGTTATATTCGCATAATTTCAATCAGGATGATAATTGGTCAATCAAATGGAATTCGTCAAACAATAAGTGTGATCCTACAGGCCTTTGTGGCCTAAATGGGTACTGCACTCTAATGGATCAGGAATCTCAATGCCTTTGTCCACCTGGTTTTGATTACATTGATGAAGCTGAAAAGACTCTGGGCTGTAAGAGCAACACCAGTACAGAAGGTTGTAAAAGCAAGGATGGACATATCAAATACACCATTAATAGTTTAGTGCAGACAAGATGGGAAGACGATTCGTACTCTGTCTTATCAACCACGACTGAAGAAAATTGCAGGGAAGCCTGTATGAAGGACTGTAACTGTGAGGTTGCGATATATACGAACCCAGAGTGTAGAAAACAGAAACTCCCATTGAGATATGGGAAAAGAAATATGGGTGAATCAAGTAAAGTTCTTATCAAGTTGACGAGTATCGATGGCTTTATGAATGATGGTGATCTCTCCATAGGAAGCAAAGAAAACAAAAAAGAGTTGCGAATTGATATTCTAATTGTCAGTATTGTGGTTACTACTTTTGCTTTTACTATCATAGGGACTACTGGTGTTCTTATTTACAGACAACGTGTTTGGGTGTACAAAAGGATCTCAGATCAAGTGAACATCGGATTAAGTGAAGGGGTCTCTCTACGATCATTTACTTATGACGAGCTCGAGAAAGCAACGGATGGTTTCAAGGAAGAGTTGGGTAGGGGATCTTTTGGAACCATTTTCAAAGGGAATTTATCGAACAGTCAGTCAGAAGAGGCCATTGCTGTCAAGAGACTAGATAGAGTGTCAGATGAAGGAGAAAGGGAGTTTAAAACTGAGATGAGAGTGATCGGGAGAACTCATCACAGAAATCTAGTCCAATTGCTAGGTTACTGTCATGAAGGCCTTAATAGGCTTCTAGTATACAAGTACATGAGTAATGGGTCGCTGGCAAACTTCATCTTTAGTCGTATAAAAATGTCCGAATTGGGATGAAAGAGTGGGAATTTCTTTGAACATAGCTAGAGGCCTCTTATATCTACAAGAAGAGTGTGAGACCCAGATCATCCATTGCGACATAAAGCCTCAGAACATACTCATGGATGAGTACAACGGCGCGAAAATAGCTGATTTTGGGTTAGCTAAGCTATTGAAATCGGACCAATCAAGGACTTACACTTGTGCCAGAGGAACGAGAGGATATGTTGCTTCTGAGTGGCATCGAAACATGCCCATAACTGTTAAGGCAGATGAATACTGCTTTGGGATTGTGTTATTGGAGATCATATGTTGTCAAAAGAATTTGGACATGAAGCTGGTTGAGGAAGAAGTTGTTCTTGTGGATTGGGTGTATGTTTGTTTTGAGAGTGGCGGTAAGTTGGTGAGGGATGAAGAGGTGGACAAGAATAGGTTGGTAAGAATGGTGAGGGTGGCTCTGTGGTGCATCCAAGACGAGCCTTCGCTCCGTCCTTCCATGAAGAAGGTGGTCTTAATGTTGGAAGGTACTATAAACATTCCAATTCCTCCTGGTCCTACTTCTTTTCTGAGCACCATCTAAATGTATTCTTCCATCCACTGTATCATAACTCTCACTACATGTCGCTTCTAATCATAAAATAATTCAATTTGTATTTTTTATACGGTGCTCCCTAAATTGACACATTTGATAACTAAGGTGAGAATGATCTTTGCTGGTTATGATCCAAAGTTTTTCTCTTGTTCTTATTTGCTAGAGATCTCTAGGGTTGTAACTTTCAAAATAATTTTGCCAAACTCACCTTGTTAATTTCCATCCCTCAAGCTCTGAATGCCAAGACCTCCTGATTCCAAATGATTACAGACAACTTTCTATTAGACTAGATGACTAGACTTTTCCAAAACAGGACCATTCCAGAGAAATAGATTCAGCAAAGACTCAATTTTTTAGCACACTCACTGCAATAATGAACAAGCAGACCACTAGATATTAAAACTTGACAACTGATTTTATGAGTTGCAACTGAATTCTTATAAATATGATTTATTAAAGGTTGACACAGAGTGGGTTAGTCTAGAAGAAAACAAAGGAAAGCCCAAGTTCCTTACAACCAATCTACCTTTACAAAACCCAAGAATTGCAAGTGCATTTTCTTGGTCAGAACAAGATTGGTTAAAGAAAACTTGACTCTTTTTCTCATTAACAAAAAAGGTCTGAAATCTGAGAAAAATAATTCAACACACCCTGAATAGCTATTATGGAAGAACAAGAATTTTGTCAGAAAAGTAATATATCATCCACAAAAATTAGACACCAAATTTTTTTGGGGATTAGAATATATCCATTTTCTTGAAAAATAAATGAAAATGCTTCCATAGCCAAGGTGAATAAATATGGTGATAATGGGTCACCTTGTCTCAAGCCTCTTCCACTTGGAAAAAAAATCCACTGAAGAACCATTGGACTGAATCTTCCTCATGTATGTTTTCTTTTAAATCGGCATGTGAGATAAACTTGGACCAATCTAGCGCATAGTATATTGCCTCTCTTTCTCCTCAAAACGTCCTTTGCTTTGCTTTTTTCTGCTGCTTCTACATTGTGGCTGACCAAGTTTGTTGTAGGCTTGTCACTTTCAAGTGCACGGTTAACAGGTATCGTGACTGTTGAATTTTGGAAGTTAACCACCAGATCAGCCTTCTGCATTAAGAAAATTATCCTAAAAGAGCAAGAATTTGATTTTAAGAATAATGGCTTCTTTGTGTGTCAGTCACATTTAAACAAATAAGTTGATTCAAATCCATCTTTTCTTTAGTCGATTATTTAAATCTATAATTACTTTTTTTTTTTTTTTTTTTGCTTGGTGGGGTTAGTGGCTAGGAGTTAGCATATTAGTATAAGAAGGGGTTTGAACCTAAGACCTTGGAAACAACCTCCACAAGGTCTTACCACTTAGCTAAGTGGTCATTCTTAAATCCAAATTACTTCATGATCATTCATTAATTTTTTTCAACTTTTTGTTAGGGTCAATTCGATCATTTTGCCATTTTTTATTTAGCTCAGGTGCAAGTAGAACGTTCCCAAATAAGTACCACTCCATTATATTATTAATATATCACAATAGGAATATTTTGGTTTACTATTTTGTCTATCTTTCATTTAGGATAGTAGCGATAACTTCATTAATGATACTTGCTTCACCCACTGGGGGTTAGGGGTTAGTTGAGATGGGTGAGAAGGAACCAGGTCTTGATTTCAAGTCTTTATATGCCCCTCCACAACAATGTGACTACTAAAATGGTGTCACTTGACAGGGTGTTGAACGGGACGTGACATTTGGGGATTAGTTCTGATAGATAAGGTTGTCCTATGGGTTGGACAAAGCCCAATAGACCTTGTTCAACCCAATAGAAATAGAGATAACATCTTCCAAAAAAAAAAATGAACTTGCTTCAAGACCATTCATTATTTTTTGGAAAATTGCTTAAAGGATCCTTGTGGAGGGACTTTTTCTAAATAGCTCCTAAGTTTTAAACTCTAGCTTACTGGAACATGTAGTAACCTTTTCGTTTCAAAATGGTCTTTAGAATTCATCTCACCAGTATAAGGTATATGAAATATCTAAACTACCATTTCTCATGGTCTTCACATAGCTAGGTTTTCCAACGACGATTGTGATTATTTTCAAAGAAATTTGATCATGAATGACGAATGGAGAATGATATTTTCTTAATTTTGAACATCTAGATAATTTTTTCTTTTTATTTCGATGATTTATAAAAAGATAATTAAAGAACAAAGTTGAGATTTGATTTTTTTTTTTTATGATTACATCATAACTTTTGATTTGCAGCCATAATTGATGCATTTTTGGGTATTTCAATGAGATTAACCAAATACCGAAATTGGAAAAAAAAAAAAAAAAAATTGATTTGCGTTACAGCATCGAGTTCACCATTTTGTATTTAATTACCGTCGAACTCAACAGTAGTTAAGTTAAAAAGTGGTGAACTCAACACTAAGTTAAAAACTGGTGAACTCAACACTAAGTGTCGAGTTCACCACTTTTTAGCATAGTGTCGAGTTCACCGATTTTTAACTTAGTGTCCAATTCACCAATTTTTAACTTAATTACTCGAGTTCGACAATAATTAAATAAAAAGTGGGAAACTCAACGTTGTAATGCAAATCAATTTTTTCAAAAAAAAAATTTCCATTTTTCCAATTTCGATACTAGGTTTAATGAAATAATAAAAAAAATTCGAATATCAAATTTGTTATTCAATTTTCTTTTTATAAATTATCGAGAAAAAAAAATACATGTATATGTTCAAAATTAAGAAAATATCATTCTCCATTTGTCATTCATGATCAAATATCATCAGAAATGTTGGCAATCACCATTGGAAAATCTAACTATATGAAGAAGATGAGAAAAATGTAATTTGGATATTTCAAATACCTTATACATGGGAGATGAGGTCAGGGACTATTTAGAAAGGAAAAGTTTACTAAATGTCTTGATAAGTTAGAGTCGAAAAGTTAGGGACTATTTAGAAAGAAATCCCTCTGTGAGGGTCTTTTAAGTAATTTTTCCTTACTTTTTTCAACATTTTGTTAGGGTCAATTTGATCATTTTTTTTAATAATTGGCTTGGGTGCAAGTAGGTCCCATATAAGTACCACACCATTATATTATTAATATATCACAATAGAGATATTTTGATTTTATTATTTTATCTTTCATTCATGATACCAGTTGGGGTAGGCTCATCCTCATTCATAGTCCACCAAACTTGCAAGTCTTCAAAGTCGATCATTCATTGCCGTCCAGGCCTTCAGAAGGCCGGAAGGTTCTAAAACTCGAACTCGACGTGTTGTCCACCAAGTTAAGTCAATTTGGTGAAAATGAGTCAACTCAGGAATCTCAAATAAACATGTATTACTATTAAATATGTATAAAATTAGTTTTTGCAATAAAAAAATAAGGAATGATATTTATTTTTTTCATTTCCCACTAAAAAATGATTACTCGGTTGAGTTAAATAATCTCCTCAATTCAAAGAGCCACCACAAAAGTGGATCGAGTCGACTCATCGAGTTTCAAAACTATGATTTTGGTAATTAATTATTCTTTAATTGCGGCTACCTACAATAAAAATCATTGACTTGTCAACATGTAATCTTCTTGGAAGGTTGACAAAAAAAAAAAAAAACACGTTCTTTTTTACTTCTCTTCGTAGACATGGACAGTTGGATTTGCAAATTTTTGTTCTCAATTGTCTTCTAAGCTCTCTCTCTCAAAGAACCATCTTTGTTAATGGCTTCTATTATCTCTATAGTTCTTCTCCTCTCTATATTTTCTACAGCAACAGCTCAACAAAGAAACTCCAACATAAGCTTAGGCTCTTCCCTCTCCCCCATCACCAACCCCACTTCATGGTTTTCACCTTCTGGTCGATTCGCCTTCGGATTCTACCCGTTAGATCAAGGCCGCTTCACCATTGCAATCTGGTTTCCCAAAATTCCCGAAAAGACTGTTATATGGACTGCGAACCGAGATGATCCTATAGTTCCTAGCAGAGTTACACTGCAATTGTCTAGTAATGGTGGGCTCATTCTAAAATCATCACAAGGCCACGACAAATCCATCACCGATATTTCCAAATCTAATTCCGCAGCTTCCTCTGCTTCCATGCTAGATTCTGGGAATTTTGTTATCTATAATTCTGATTCGAAGATCATATGGCAGAGTTTTGATTATCCAACCAACACGATCGTACAAGGCCAGCGCCTCGTGGCTGCAAGGGGAGAATTGTTCTCTAACGTCTCGCAAACTGACCCTCGAAAGGGAAGGTTTAAGCTCAATATGCAGAGAGATGGCAATCTAGTGCAGTACCCAGCAGAAGCACCTCAGGCAGTCTCAGCCGCATATTGGAGTACAGGTAATTAATATATTTGTCCAAAATAGAATTCAATTTCATGTCCTATATAAGATGCCCCTTTTGTTAAATAGTTCAAAAACATGACTGGGTCAGTACAATTGACTATTTTCAGCAAGATCTATTGTCACAATTGTCATTTCGCTTTCTTAGCCTTCTTATGAACCTCAAATAAAAGACCATGTCTTGCTACAAAACCATGAAAGAACCAGAACTATATTTGGGTTGAAAGTAAGGGTACAAAGGAAAATACAGCTAAATGCGGTGCCCTAAGAGGCTAGTTGCCTCGCCTGCCGTCATAAAAAATAAGAAAAAAAAACAGTACCGGTTTAAAATACATTCATTTGATGAAGTAAAAGGAAAAAAAGGTACAAATTTAGATTCAGTTTACTTTCATGTAGAGGATGCTTTTTATTTTATTTTATTATATATATAGTAAGAATAAATAGATAACAAGGAGTCCTACTAAACTTAGATGGTAAGATTTCAACTCTTGCTAAGGGTTGTTGACCTCATCTTGTGGCATCCAAAAAACATGATATGGTGCCACAAGGTTGTAGAGGACAAAATTCTACGAATCTTGTAGACACCCCAATTTTTTTGGACCGAGCTTGAAAGTTAGAGAAGTCTAATGCAAGTTTTCAATTCAATCAAGTGGGGGCCCAGTCCAATTCTGTAAATCAATTTCATAAGATAAATTAGGCAAGGCCATGGGTTACCCACGGCATAGAGGAATCATCGTTAAGGCCATGAGTCTCTCATAGCTCAGGCCATTTTTGCACAGAACCTTGAATAGGTCAACGAGTTAGGCAAAATTTGCATTCCAACACCCCCACCCAAAGTCCATTTGGTTGAGCTTGTTAGAACCCATTTGCTTACAAGAGTTGCTTAGGAGAAATGATCTCTTAAACCTCTTCTTAATGGCTTAATCTTCAAGAAAATTATTTTCTTTTTTTCTTTTCCTTCCATACCTTTGTATTAAACCTACACCGTTCTTAAAGCATATACACTATGTGAAAAAAGCCAAAATTTGACAGCCCTAGGACGTCAAATTTCATAAAATTCGATGGACCAAGGGGTTAAATTGGTGTCGAATTTTTCATTGTCAAAATTTTTTTTTTCGACAAGTTGAAACTGTTAAATTAATGAAGGATGAGAGAAATTCAATAGCTCTAAGTCATCAAATCTAGGAACATCAAGAATTTTGACAGTCCTAGACCATCAAAATTCAATTTCTAAAATTCGTGGGCCTTGGCCCATCAATTTTTTCTGTCAAATTTTCTAGTTTTCATGTAGTGATATATATTTTTTAGTTTTTCACATCTTTTTCTAATCTTGACTCCAAGTCAATTGTTGGTCCTCACATGAGTTGAACTATCTCCTTAAGTACGTCTTGTTAAGAGCCAATTAAGGTGATTTACCCTAGTAACCCATCCGTGCTCACCATTCAAGAAGGATTTTCTACAATTCTTTGTAAATTGATCATATTCAAGAGATTATGATCATTTTGTCTAATCAAGAGAATGCTTTAGAACTTGTATGTAAAGACCCCTCTATCCTTAGGTTGTTAGAAGCCTAGCTAGGTAGAATGTCTTAAAAGTCCAAAAATCAAGCACTAAATTATATGCCTCGCGGCCTAGTTCTCTAAAGATTGACCCAAAGTCAATCTTGGACAAAGTTAGCCCTCCCTCAGAATTCTCTAGAATCTTTTAGGCTTTTACAATCATATCCACTGATCATCATGATTACTAAGACCCATAGGTGTATAAAACACCATCAAGTACAAGATGATGAAGGACAATTGAAATCATTCTTTGAGGTTTATTTGAGAATATTGGGAACTTTAGGAATTTTAACAAATTTATCCCCAAGGGTCTCCAAAAACCCTATAAATAGGACTCCTATCCAAGGCATTGAAAAGAGCTAAATCCAAAACTTTGTCAATTTTGCTTCTTGAAACCTTCCAACAACCCAAAACTCTGTACAATTGATTATTTACCCTTCTTAGAAGCCAAAAACAAGAGAAAAGAGGAAGAGAGAAGAAGAAGAAGAAAGCACTAAGGTGGGGTGTGATATTATATTTCTATTTTGCAATAAAATTCCTTCTAGTTCCCATCTTCTATCACTTCACTTTTTTTTATTTATTTTATGTGTATTTAAATTCCAAGCAATGTAACCTTTAATGTCCTTAATTCAATGACTTGGGTGGTAGAAAGTAAACCCTCCATGTGAGGTAATATCCTCCTATAAATCCATAATAAACTTCATAGTGAGCATTAAAATTCCAAAGTATAGTAGTTCTTATTTCATTTCAATTTCAACCAAATTTGCAATTATTAGTTTAGCCACTTTCCTTGTTTTTCATTGCTTAATATTAAGCCAACACTTTTTAAAAAAATTTACATTCCTAAGGTATGATCTTGATGGGATCATCTCCTTCCATGAGATGATCTTCATGATCTAGACCGATAGTGAATCCCCTAAGGATAGGGGTACAAATTGTTGATCATTCGATCCTTCGATTTTTTTTTATTGTTTTTGTTCAAACAATCAAGTTTCTTTTGAGGTTACTGATCGATTGTAAAGCTTGCAATAAAGATGCAAAGATAGATATTTGAACTAAGACTTTGGGCAAGTCGAATTCGTTCCACAGGGACAGTTTGGATTCAAAGATTCATTCGGTTAGAAAAAAAAACAGAATTAGAAAACAGATTCATTTAAAAACAAAACAGATTTGTTGCAAATTAGAAAATGAAAATTAACAATAGAAAAGAGAAATTGAAACTAGTGAGAAAGGGCTTAGAGAGCTCAAGTCTACCATTGCAAGTCATCCAAAATGCTAATTAATTCTAAATATGACTCAATCCACGTAGCAAGTCATTGCTCGTGGATCGAAAGATGATTCGATGTATCCATTGATTGGAACCCTAAAATATCCATGAAGATCTCTGATTTAGGCAAGATTATCCGACTTATGCTTCCATTCATCACAGAGCATGAGTGTTCTTGAACTTATCTAAGTAATACTCATCAAAGCTTGAATTAGAAGCATGAGTTAGATGATCTTATCATGAAGAGATTCATAGATTTAACATTAAACACAGAAATATAGAATTGAAATAACATGAGTAGAATGAACTTGCTCCAGCATCCTTGATCTCTCTAAAGAGGATCTAGCCGATCATCGCAAGGATCATATTGCAACAATAATAAAAGCAAGAAGATGATAGATGGAGAAGAGAAGGTAGAATAGTGTTGCAACTTGATTCCTTCCTTGATGATCTCTCAAAAGAGTTACAATAAAGCTAATGGATTACTCTTGATGTTCTCACTCCTCTCAAAAGCTCACCCAAAGGAAAAATTACAGAGAATTAAAAGAAGAAACTAAAGAAAATTATAGAAGAGAAGAGCCTAAGAGGGACCCCTTCTTTGAAATCAACCCTCAAATTTATAATGTTTGTATTCGGGTAATCGGAGTAATTTGGCGGATAATTCGATTTGAATGACCCAATCAGTTACAACCACAACCACCGAAGCTTCTGTAAAAATCTCGAAGACAAATTCCTCGAAATGACCGCGGCGCGGTCTTGGCTAGCCGCGGCGCGGTGACGTGGCGCTCAAAATCCTCGAGATTTTGCCGGATGCTTCCTTTTTGCTCGCATGTTGTAACAGTAATTGTTATTTCTTTTGTTGGTTTTCGAATGTGCCTTTTTCACCTGAAATTAGTAACAAACTATTGTTAGCCACATTAATTTGGGATTTAATAAAATTTATTATTATTTTAAGGGAACTAGTATTTATACGATGGTAATCTCGGTGAAATTACGGTCCCAAAATGATATTATTGGGACCTTATCAGTTACCACCAATTGGTGAAGAGAAATGGGTGCTTAACACCTTCCTCTCTCTTTAATCGAACCGCTTACCTAGATCTTAGGTGGATCGAAATTTTATCCGTACGAGAGTCACTAAATGCCAAAATGACTCTTTTAAAAAAATGCAGTCCAGGTGACCATTCACACCCTTTTACAAAAAAGAATGGTGGTGACTCCAAACCCTCGTAGAGGTAATCTTTGAAAACTGAAAATCACTCCTCTACAACACTTTTATTGTCCCTCAAGAGAACTTCCTTACCTACTTCTTAGATAAACCGACTCCTTTATCCATTGATTGTGAGTCAGTATAAACAAAAAAATAGAATTTGAAAACTCTTTTTGTGGCATCCATACACACCCAAAGTCTTTGATTGGCGACAACTCTTAAACCCATTGTAGATGAAGTCAACCATCTTTGAACCTCACGTATCTACAAACTTTAAAAATAAAAATAAAAAATGTTATTTCTAACTGTTGAATTTTAATTTTAAATTTGGGAGTTTTATAGCCATGTATTTTTAAAACCTTGAATGAAGCCTTTTTTTTTCTACTTGAGTTTTTCCATGAAATCTAAAGGGTAGTGGTGTCGGATTGCCAATGTGGTAATCCATTAATTTAGCAAAACAACCCTTAGTAAGATTTAAAATCTTACTTAGTAAAGAAAATGTTATAAATGGACACGGTAAATAGTATGCGGTCAATACGCGGCTGACATGGCAAAGGCAGAGAATCATAGATCTTTTTCTTGGGGATACACAATGAAAATGATCTATGGTTTGCTGCCCTTGGCACGTCATCCGTGTACTATTATCATGCCGATTTATCACTAGTCCAATAAATTAGCAAAATACAACTTGTTTTGTAAAACCTTACTTATCCTTTTATATCTTAGTAGTACGTTTTTTTTTTCATGACTACAGTTAGGGTTCATGTAATTACATCCAATAATCAAAAAGAATTCTATTATTTTACAGGAACGTGGAATGCAGGAGATAATGTGACAGTAAATCTTGATGAGAATGGTCGCTTGTACTTACTCAATAGCATTGGTTTCAATATAAGGAATCTGAGTAATGGTGTGTTTCCTTCAAAAGAAAAAATGTTTTTCCGCATGACAATCGACATAGATGGGATATTCAGGGTATATTCACACAGTTTCAATCCGAATGACAATTGGTCAATCAAATGGTTTTCGTCGAAAAATAAGTGTGATCCTACAGGCCTTAATTTGTGGTCTAAATGGGTACTGTACTTTAATGGATCAAGAATCTCTATGCCTTTGTCCACCTAGTTTCAATTACATCGATGACGCTGAAAAGACTCTGGGCTGTAATAGCAACACGAATGCAGAAGGTTGTAGAAACAGGGATGAACATATCAAGCACACCTTTTATACTTTAGTGCACACAAGTTGGGAAGATGATTCATACTCTGTCTTATCATCCAAAACCGAAGAAGATTGCAAGGAAGCCTGCATGAAGGACTGTAACTGTGAGGTTGCGACATATACAAACTCAGAATGCCGAAAACAGAGACTCCCATTGAGATATGGGAAAAGAAACATGGATGAATCAAGCAAAGTTCTTATCAAGGTGATGAGTATCACCACAACAAGCAATGCAATAATTGGCGTGGGTATTGTGGTTATTACTTTGGCTTTTATTATCATAGGGACTACTGGTGTTCTTATTTACAGACAATTACTTGTATGGCCATACAAAAAGATCCCAGATAAAGCGAACATCGAATTAAGTAAAGGGATCTCTCTGCGAACGTTTACTTATGATGAGCTCAAGAAAGCAACAAATGGTTTCAAAGAAGTGTTGGGTAGGGGATCTTTTGGAACAGTTTTTAAAGGGAGTTTATCGAACAATCAGACAGACGAGGCCATTGCTGTCAAGAGACTAGATAGAGTGTCAGACGAAGGAGAAAGGGAGTTTGAAACTGAGGTGAGAGTGATTGGGAGAACACATCACAGAAACCTAGTCCAATTGCTTGGTTACTGCCATGAAGGTCCCAATAGGCTTTTAGTTTACGAGTTCATGAGCAATGGATCACTCGCAAACTTCCTCTTTAATCCTAAAACACGCCTAAAATGGGATGAAAGAGTGGGAATTGCTTTGAACATAGCTAGAGGCATCTTATATCTACACGAAGAGTGCAAGACCCAGATCATCCATTGTGACATAAAGCCTCAGAACATACTCATGGATGAATACCATCGCCCAAAAATATCTGATTTTGGGTTGGCTAAGCTATTGAAGTTGGACCAAACCAGAAGCTATACTGTTATGAGAGGGACTAGAGGATATGTTGCACCCGAGTGGAACAGAAACGTGCCCATAACCGTTAAGATAGACGTGTACAGCTTTGGGATTGTGTTGTTGGAGATCATATGTTGTCGAAGAAATTTGGACATGAAGCTGCCTGATGAAGAAATTGTTCTTGTAGATTGGGTGTATGAGTGTTTACAGAATGGCGAGGTTTGTAAGTTAGTGGGTGACGAAGAGGTGGACAAGAATGGGTTGGAAAGAATGGTGAGGGTGGCTCTTTGGTGCATCCAAGACGAGCCTTTGCTCCGTCCTTCCATGAAGAATGTGGCCCTAGTGCTGGAAGGAATTATAGATATCCCAGTTCCTTTTGGTCCTACTTCTTTTCTAAATACCATCTGAATGTAATCATAAAATAATTCAATTTCTATTTTTTTATGGTGCTCCATAAATTGACACCTTTGATAACGAAGGTAAAAATAATATTTCCTGGTTAGCATCCGAAGTTTTTCTCTTGTTCTTGTTTGCAAGACAGGGTTGGAGCCACGATTTTCTTATAGTGGGGGCAAACTATAGTTAATGGCACAGTTGAAGAGCTTGGAGATAAATGGCTTTGGAGGAAAATTCAGAGGACTTTAGTTGGAAGTTGAAGAAAAAGATATTTAGGCCATTTCCAATTAGTCTATGAGAAAAGGCCCAGTCAAGAGGCAATGCCATCTTAAAATAATTGAAGAGGGGGAGCAAAAATAGGAGGGAGGTAAGGGGGTGGGGGCAAATGGGGAGGGAGGTTATGGAGTGGCAAATGAGGCATGCAATCAGTTTAAAATACAGGGGTATCTCAAAGTTCTATGGGGGCAATTTCCCCCACTAGCTCTTTACTACCTCTGACCTTGTTGCTAGAGATCTCTAGCGTTGTAACCTTGAAGAATATAGTAATTAGATTTCGATCTTATCTGTAGATGTAGTCACATTGCTTGTGTGATTCCATTAGGGATGTACCTTTTACCCGCGATCCGAAAACTTGACTGCAATTGAGAATCAAAACTGGACTGAACCCATTTGAGTTTGGACCGAACCAAACCCACGAAAAATCAGTTAGAGTTCGATTTGACACCCCCAGACTAGACCGAACCTAACCCGGTTTGAGAACCGTTACCCTAGACCGAAGCCATACCATTACCCAAGACCAAACACCCAAAAATTTTCAAATTTTTACCATTACCCCCCCCCCCCCCCCCTCAACATCCAATCCGAAACTCAATTTTTTGAAAAAAATAAAAATAAAAATAAATAAAAATTTTCAAAATAAATTTGAATTTTTTTTACCCACCCCCCAAGGGAATTATTATTATTTTTAAATCGTTGGGAGGGGGTGAGTAAATATGAATGTTTTATTTTTATAAATACCTCAAAATGATCTTTATTTTTCACTACTCCAAATTCTCTCAAAATTTTCAAAATCTCTCAATCTCTTTAATTTATTTTCATAATTTTTTACTAAATTCTCTAAGTTCTTTATTAAATTGAGATTTATTCTTAATTAATTTGATCATCAAGTGATTACTATTCTTTTACGTGATAAGATCAAAGATCAAATCATCATCAAAGTAATCAAATCATTATCAAGTCATAAGACCAAGTCTTCATAATGTGATCAAAGTCAAAGTTATCATCAAGTGATCAAGAATTTCTTTCACGTGACAAGATCAATCGATCAAATTGACACGTGGCACGATCAACCAATCAAAATCATATTTTTCGACATAAGGTGTAGTGGTTTTAATTTTTTTCTTAATATTCTTAGATTAAGCTTCTCTTGCTCTTTTTTATTTTATTTTTTTTACTTCCAAGTGAAGTCTAATCAATCTCTATTAATTTTAATTTTACTATTAATTTTTATATAATAGATCGTCAAAATATTAATATCAATGATTTTCAAAATCTTAATGATCCTCAAAATTTTGATTTTAATTCATTTACTTACGGGGGGAGGGGGATGGTAATGATCTGGAACCCTCTAATCATAATCTTAATCTCTAAAAAAAATCGAAAAGATTTCAATCAAAGGCATGTCAATATTTTACCTTAATAGATGTTTTAAACCAAGGCAAAAGAAAAATATAATTATTGTGGAAAAATTCTAGTTTATTCTAGTACATCTACTGGAATGAGTACAATGAATAAATACATAAAAAATACGTGTCCAAGAAGAGAACAACCCAATATTACTCAAAATCTACTTAGTCGATCAACCACTGACAACATAAACACGTGGTCATATAATGCCGAAAGGGCGTGATGGGAAACCGTTAAATTTTTTATTATAGAATAAATGTCATTTATTGTAATTGAAAAAATACATTAAAAAGAATTTATTCAAAAAACGTATTTCTTAATTTTAAAAGTATTTCTAGAAATACATTAAAAAGAGATGTAATGAAAATATTTAAAAATAAAAAAGTAGAAATTAAAATTTTATTACAAAATACATATTGTAAAATATGTCTTAACTTCTGATTTATGGAATTCAATTCATAATATACCATATATGTGTGTTACGGTACATTTTATAAATGAAAATTGGAATTTACACAAAACATACATTTTTCTTTATTAAATGCAAAACATACCTATTTAATAATTTTTGAAGTTTTGCTAAATATTTTATTAGATTATGAAATTAGTAATTATCTAATTTCTTGTTCAAGTAAGAACTTGATTGGGGGAGGGGGGGTTGGTTTAAATCTCTTTCTATTTATTTTTTCTTTTTTATATATCACATTATACCTTATCTGGGGGCCCCAAAAAATTCTAACATATTTATTTTGGATTTTGTAAGAATTAGTTTTCAATGAATTTATAAGTCGCGTGGTTGGGGGTGGTTGGTTTAAATCTCTCTCTATTTCTTTTTTTCTTTTTTATATATCACATTATACCTCATTTGGGGGCCCAAAATAATTCTAACAGATATCATATTTATTTTGGATTTTGTAAGAATTAGTTTTCAATGAATTTATAAGTCAGGACTCGAATCATTCTTAAACAATGAATCTCTCTCACCTATCAATATACTACGCCTAACAATTGATCTTAGGCTCTGACCTTGTGACATTTTAATCGTGTCACGTCAAAATGAATATTTCATGAAGGTGATTTTCTCAAGGATGAAAAAACCTCCCTTAGTGCTAAATGGCCAGATTTAATTGAAATGTGAAAACCTTTTTCTGCCACTATGTTAATGAAGTTCCATGATTGTCCATTTCATCTAAAAATATATCGAATACAACACTATTGTAGATCACAAAATTTTAAAATATTACACAAAGGTGATGTTCGTTTATATATATATGGAGCGGTTCAGCAGCCCCATTATGGTGCCACACATGGTGCCACACATTTTTCAAAACATGGGTTACAAGCTTTGGAATGAGCTGATTTTTTGTGAGGATGATCTCTATGATGAGGAGATCATCCTCACCAAAAATCAACCAATTCCAAAACTTCTAACCCCATCGAAAGTGCTTTATAAAAATTGGACGGTCCATGATTCTTCAACTTGTAAACTTGGGTTAGAAGTTTCAAAATGAGCCGATTTTTGGTGAGGATGATCTCTTCATCGTAGAGATCATCCTCACAAAAAATCAGCCTATTCCAAAACTTGTAACCCCATCAAAAGTAATTTACAAAAAATGTGTGGCACCATAAGGGGTTGCTGAACCGCTCCTTATATATATATATATTGGGAATGTTAGCATCCAAGACCTCATGGGGATGTTAACATTCTCTAATACTTTTTCTTTTTCAATAATATCTTTTTTATTTTGTCCTTTAGTGAAAAAATAAGGATATATTTATCATTTACATAAAAAATGTTTGTTTGCATTGATTATTAAATTATTTGTAATAAAAAAAAGATATATATTATGAGAGTGACAAGGATTTATCATGTAAAAAGATTAATATATCTTTGTCTTTTTCACTAAAAGATAAAATAGATAGGAGTAATGATAGAAAAAAAATATTGGATAATACTAACGTCCTATGAGGTCTTAAATATTAGTATTCCCTTATATAGACCACAAAATTTTATGTTGTTGAGATTTAAATGTTGAATTTGGAAGTTTGACAAGATGAGAAACAATATTATTATTTTTTGTCTTATATTTCAAGTAAGCATATGATTCAGACTTGAACTCTAAATGACTGGTGTGCTATTAGTCCAAAGTGCCAATTCATATAAGCCCAAGAAGCCTTAATGAGGGTTGAATTAGCCTAACTCTTTGAAATATCAGCTTGAGCATTTTAGTCACGCTAGCCTAACTCGTTGAAATATCACCTTGACAATTTAGCTGGTTCCTGTAATTGCGACGTAGAAAGCTCAAAGGAAGGATCCACTGCCGCCTTGAACTTGTCTTCTAAAATATACTTTGTCAACATTTAGCAATTGAAAATGGTGTTTACTTTAGCTGGCATGGCTTTTCTAGTTCTGAAATGAGATCCAATAGATTTTATTAGTACACGTTTGAATTTTTCAAACATGCTCTCCTAGGTGGAGTTGGTTCAGTGAGTAATGAGTCAAATCATCATCGATTCAAATTGATAAGTAACAAAGTCATACTCCGACACATTTTTTTTGATATTGCGGGGTTTCTCTGCACCCTTTGCAACTGGGACTACTTCGATCCCTACCGTTACACACCCCGACCTCACAGAAGTTTCCCAATTTAAATAGAATAAGTTAGTTGTCCACCAAATTTTGGATACAGAATCAGAAGTTAGTCGTGATAATCTGACACTTTTTTTCATCAGGGTTGAAGATAGATAGTTTCCGCTGATTCATCCACTCCATACAAAAGAGCTTCTTGTCCAACACAACATGTGCAGTGACCATGACACATCCATTCTTCATCTCGAACCAGGAGTGGTCCGCGGGGTTGTATACATCCACAAACCTTGAGTTTTCGATTGTGAAGCTCGACCGTCCTCCCATGGCATAGAGTTTGCCCTCGAATCCGCAGGCAAAGCAGCCCCACCTAGGCCTCTGAAGAGGCTTTGATCCTTTTGGATGCATAGGTAGTTGTTTGTGGTTGGTAAGTAATAAATGGTTGCTTTGCTTACGCACAATGAATACAAAGGCTTAAGTTAGGCTTGTAATCGTGGGTCTCATGATAGCTAAATACCATTGCTTTCTCCTGAGCAACATTTCAGAAACAATCCAATGGTTTTTGATTCATTTTTTTGAACTTCATATGGAATCTCAACAGAATCTAAGCCTTAGAATTGTTTGGTGAAATGGAAGCAAATGCATAAGCACTCGGGCTCCAACCAACCTTGGCTGGTTGAAGTGAACCCACCCTTGGATCAACTCTCAACCCAAGCACAATTCAACTTGAGCTTGAGCTTCTAAATCAGGGATGAGTTTAGCTTTGAGTTGTAAGTAACTTTGGACTTCTTACTTACCAACTAGAATGTGAGGGATATTGTTTTAGTTCTCAATTCTTATTTGCTTATTTTCTGTTCATGTGGTCATCCTGTATCATTTGGGTGTGTGCAGGCCAAAGAAATGTTGAAGAAGTTGAGGGTTAAGGAGATTCACAACAATATGGAATTTAAGATCATAGGACTCAGCGAGCAGCTTTGCAATAAGCAATTGTATTGCTTATTTTTATTACTGTTTCTTTCGATGTCCTTAGCATTCTTAATCTATGATAAGTGATGATGGCAACTACTAGTTTTATTTATCGTCTAGACTGATTCGCATATGGTCTTTTTCCTAGGGCCCAGCTCACAATATCACTGATCTCATTCATTCCCCCCGCCATATATATATATATATATATATATATATATATATATTTGGGATGGGTAAGCTGGACTTGAACCCACGACCTCAAAGTTGCTTTGCAATGTGGCAAACCAACTGAGCTATGGGTCTAAGCCCTTCCCCACACCATATATACTTGTAAACTGTTGACTTTGCAGCTTCGTGTGCTTAAAATAATATAGTTCACATGTTCTTCCAATTGATTTATTGCTTGTATTGGTAACAACATGTAATAGAGCATGACAAGCCACACGAACGCTCTTCCATAACCAAGAAATTAACTGGGCAGATAGTTCAAATGAGCCAGCAGAAGTTTGCTTCTAATGTTGTGGAGAAGTGCTTAGCTTTTGGTGGTCCTGCAGAACGTCAGATCTTGGTGAATGAGATGCTTGGCTCCACTGATGAAAATGAGCCTCTACAGGTTTGCCAATTCTGCAAGATTTATATCAGTAGATGTGGTTGGAAAGCATATCCTAGAATGGATCATCGGAAGAATAAAACACACAAGCATTGCAACTCTCTCAGAATGGATCATCGGAGGAGACAGAGATGGCCGTGGACATAACTGCTTTGGCTGATACCAATGAGGACCCGAGTATGGAGATTGAGGATGGAAGAGATGATGAGGAGATGGAGGTGGAGGATGGTGATGCAGGAGGGGACAGGTCTGATTTCAAGTTTAAGATCTTGGGTGTGTTGAAGCAAGGAGACTTTGAGGATAAGAGATCTTCTAAGCACACTCAAGTGGATTAATGGAGAATTTGTACTATTTGGGAAGCTGCTTATGGCCTGATTCCTTTAAGTTCCTCAGCCGTTGATATTCCTGAAATCATAGTTGCAACCCCATTACGACCTCCTGTTTTATCATGGAACCTGTATTTACCACTCCTGGAATCACATGCGTCTATGGCTCTTGCTTCTCGCTTGCTGTTTGTGGTGTTAACCGTGTGTGTCAGTCACAAAGCTCGACCCAATGGAAGCAAGAGAACAAGAAGTGGTGATATATGTTCTACTAATGATGCTACCGAGGACTTGCAATCAAGAAATGGAATACAAAAGGATGCAAAAGCAATAAAAGTAAGAAAACAAGGGCCCGTGGTAGCATTTGATTCTTATATTCTGGCTTCTGTGTGTGCTTTGGCTTGTGAATTTCAGATGTTCCCATTGATTTCTAAAGATATACCTAGCATGGCCAAGCTTGCAAAACTTAATGGTTCTTCAAATGGGTTACAAATGGTTTGTGTGCTGCCATACAATATGCTCAAAGGATATTAGGAATCTTAGAAGCACTATTTTCACTAAAGCCATCTACCATTGGCACTTCATGGAGTTATAGTTCAAATGAGATAGTCGATGCAGCTATGGTTGCTGCTCATGTTTCCGAACTATTTGGACGATCGAAGGCGTGCACGCGTGCTATCTCTGTATTTATGCAGTGTAAGTGGGATAATGAAATTTATACAAGGGTGTCCTCATTGTATAACCTCATTGACATTCATGAAGGATACAAAGGTGTCCTCATTGGAAAAGGATGCATCAGATTTGGCTAATTTCCTTATAAGGGACAGACATATTGGATTCAATTGTAGTGCCCAAGTTCTTCTAAAGTCTATACTCGCCGATAAACAAGAGTTATGTCTCTTTGTTGTTTCCTTGCTGTGGCACAAGTTGGTTGCAGCCCCGGAAACAATCAGTCAGTCTTCGACAAGCCCTTCGATCTACTTTGGTAAGTTTTATCCATCATCTAAAATATTGCTTCCACATTTTTTGTCAAATCCCATCTGTATGGGCATATCTATTTTTTTCATTAAAAGTTTAGATATCGGTTTGTAACCGATGTCCAAAGTCTCAGACTTAGCACATCAGTCTTATAGACATCGGATTTCAATCGATGTCTAATGTATAATTTCCAAATGTTGACTTTGGAACGGTTATAAACAGTTCCTAATTTCCATTTTTCTTATTACGAACAAAAGCCGTCGTTTTGGTCGACGGTCATTTTTAACGGACTAAATCCGTCGTTTTATTCGACGGTCCAAAACCGTCGTTTTTTCCGACTTTCTTCAGCAGTCGCATTTTAATCGCGACTCCTTTTAAAACGACTGCGCAAACGACTGTTCAAGACAGTCGTTTATCCCGCAATATGACGTAGTGAAGTAAACCCTTGTTGTTAATTTTATCATTGAGTCAGGTAACTCAACTCCTAAAGGTAATGGTTTGATATACTTAGTGGAGGTCATTATATAAGATGCTTCTTTAACATGGTCAAGAATGGCAAAAATTAAGATTTTGATTGATTGAAATCATGGCTTAGAAACTCCTCTAATGAGACATAACTTGGGCAAAACCATAGTTCTTGACTCAGTAGAAATTATAGTTGACTTGGTGTAAACAATTAAAAAGTGGTTGATTACCAAGTCAACTCAAAAACTCATCGAGTCATATTGAAACTCGACTCAGTTATTCCATTATATTTAATGTAAATTTTCGGAAAATAGAAAATAAATATTTTTTTTTCATAAATTTTAGAAAAATTTACTAATTTCAAACAATGTTTGGGGCTATCCACAAAACTCCGGTAAGAATTGAGATGGGTGGAAAAACACTAGTTACAAGGGATTAAGTATATATATCTAACTTTTATTTTCAGTGATCATTGATAATTGATTTTGGATCTATTTTACAGAATGATCATAAATTAGTGACCAGTCTCTGATTTTTTTAAATAAAAGTATATAATCATTGACCATTGATTGTTGATCTATTTTACCAAAACTATCACTAATATGTAAGTTCTCGGCATTTTGTAATGATATTTTATTGGTGCATTGCCCAAAATGTAAACAAAAACAAAGACTTCATCTTTAAAGGATTAGAAAATATCAACTAATTCTTCATCTTCCACTAGAAGATGCCCTGTGTAACCTCACATGTACTTAAAGTACTTATTTGTAATTTAAAATACCAATTAAAGGATGGTTTTTAAGATTATATGATAAAAAGTGTTTTTTTTAATTTTTAAAAACTAATAAACGTAATTTTAAGGAGGTGCAATTGTAATTTTCTTGCTTTTGATTAAAATGACATAAGATTGTATTAAGATTAGATGTTGAGGTGGGGGCATTTTTGAAATCCAATCAGAAGAGTTAAGTTTCATGGCAAGAAGAAAGGCTGGTAAAAACTATCAAGAAAAGAGCAATTGAATTTCAAAGGATCCATATCAGGTTCTATTATAGGGAAACCCAGATAGCAGTAGATTTTTCAGTATCTCATAGGGCTTCTCTAGGTAATTCGGCCTTGGATCCTATGGAACTCCCCTAGTGAGTTAAGGAATTTATTTGTAAGGATGTCCCTGAGCATGCCAATAACTGAGTGTAGTTTCTACTCTTCTGGTTGAGGGTCTGCCTAACCCTCCTTTAACCTTTAAAAAGAAAAAAATATCCAAATTCTGGTATTTAAGTACTACAACTCTGCCTTCTCTCATTATAATGATAAAGATATAAAGGCATTCCAGCCATTTTGCACACTCAACTCAAGTACCAAGAGTTTTTTTACCAAATAAATACCCCTAACTTATGCAAACACCACTTTTTTAAAGTATGGTTATCAAACGCTAATCTAGCCTAAAATCAGTTATCAACTTCCTTTAATAAAATTCAGCTTCTGCTTCGAAAAATCAGAATTCATAAATTATACAAAGTATCTTTGTAATATAATTTAATATCCTAATTTGATAAGAGAGCTGCTATTAACACACCGAAATTTACTTGTTACACACCAAACTAGATGTAAACAGCTGTTTACTTTCGAATGGATAGGTGCCGATTACATTGAAAGAGATTGGTGTGTTGCAAGTAAAAGCTGATGTGCCAATAGAATCTCTCTTTGATAATAGAGGACTCAGTTGTCGAGTAGCCGCTTGGCAAATCACGCAAACAAATAAAGTTAGTAATTTTCTCTTTAAAATTTAAAATATAAAAAATTGTAATTTTGGAAACTCTATTATATTAAATATTTAAGCTATATAAAGGGTTTAGATGGGTTACTTAAGATCACAAGCAAAATCAACGTGGTTAGTGAAGATGGCAACAAACAGAGGCTCAATGGCCTCACTATTTACTATCCTTGTAGTGGTTATGGCTTCTTTAAGCCTTCCATTTGAGACCAAAGCTGACCACCATTACTCTTCTCCACCACCATCTCCAATTCCTAAGAAGTATCCTCCTCCCTATCACTACAAATCACCACCACCACCCTCACCATCACCACCACCTCCAACTCCTGTTTACAAGTATAAGTCTCCTCCTCCACCACCACCACCAAAGGAGCACTACAAGTCTCCACCACCACCATCTACTCCTGTTTACAAGTATAAGTCTCCTCCCCCACCACCAGGAGCACTACAAGTCACCACCACCACCTACACCTGTTTACAAGTATAAGTCTCCTCCCCCACCACCACCTAAGGAGCACTACAAATCTCCACCACCACCTAAGGAGCACTACAAGTCACCACCACCTCCCACTCTTGTTTACAAGTACAAATCTCCACCACCACCACCACCTAAGGAACACTACAAATCTCCACCACCTCCCACTCCTGTTTACAAATACAAGTCTCCTCCACCACCACCAAAGTCTCCCCCTCCTCCACCTAAGGAGCACTACAAGTCTCCTCCACCACCTACTCCTGTTTACAAGTACAAGTCACCTCCCCCACCACCACCTAAGGAGCACTACAAGTACAAGTCACCACCACCTAAGAAGCACTACAAGTACAAGTCACTACTTCTCTTCCTAGACATGGATAGTTGGATTTGCAAATTTTTGTTCTCAATTGTCTTCTAAGCTCTCTCTCAAAGAACCATCTTTGTTAATGGCTTCTATTATCTCTATAGTTCTTCTCCTCTCTATATTTTCTACAGCAACGGCTCAACAAAGAAACTCCAACATAAGCTTAGGCTCTTCCCTCTCCCCCATCACCAACCCCACTTCATGGTTTTCACCTTCTGGTCGATTTGCCTTCGGATTCTACCCGTTAGATCAAGGCCGCTTCACCATAGCAATCTGGTTTCCCAAAATTCCCGAAAAGACTGTTATATGGACTGCGAACCGAGATGATCCTATAGTTCCTAGCAGAGTTACACTGCAATTGTCTAGTAATGGTGGGCTCATTCTAAAATCATCACAAGGCCACGACAAATCCATCACCGATATTTCCAAATCTAATTCCGCAGCTTCCTCAGCTTCCATGCTAGATTCTGGGAATTTTGTTATCTATAATTCTGATTCGAAGATCATATGGCAGAGTTTTGATTATCCAACCAACACGATTGTACAAGGCCAGCACCTCGTGGCTGCAAGGGGAGAATTGTTCTCTAACGTCTTGCAAACTGACCCTCGAAAGGGAAGGTTTAAGCTCAATATGCAGAGAGACGGTAATCTAGTGCAATACCCAGCAGAAGCACATCAGGCAGTCTCAAGCTCATATTGGAGTACAGGTAATTAATATATTTGTCCAAAATAGAATTCAATTCCATGTCCTATATAAGATGCCCCTTTTGATAAATATTTCAAAAACATGACTGGGTCAGTACAATTGACTATTTTCAACAAGATCTATTGTCACAATTGTCATTTCGCTTTCTTAGCCTTCTTATGAACCTCAAATAAAAGACCATGTCTTGCAACAAAACTTTGAAAAAACCAGAACTATATTTGGGTTGAAAGTAAGGTACAAACGAAAATACAGCTAAATGCGGTGCTCTAAGATTCCAGTTACCTCGCCTGCCGTCATAAAAAATAAGAAAAAAAACTGTACCGGTTTAAAATACATTCATTTTATGAAGTTAAAGGAAAAAAGGTACAAATTTATATTCAGTTTACTTTCAGAGGATGCCTTTTTTATTTATTTTTTATTTTTTTATTTTTATAGTAAGAATAAATAAATAACAAGGACTGCTACAAAACTTAGATGGTAAGATTTCAACTCTTACTAAGGGTTGTTGGCATCATCTTGTGGCATCCAAAAAACATGATATGATGCCACAATGTTGTAGAGGACAAAATTCTATGAATCTTGTAGACACCCCAATTTTTTTGGACCGAACTTGAAAGTTAGAGAAGTCTAATGCAAGTTTTCAATTCAATCAAGTGGGGGCCCATTTCCGTAGAGTCCAATTCTTTAAATCAATTTCATAAGATAAATTAGGCAAGGCCATGGGTTACCCACGGCATAGAGGAATCATCGTTAAGGCCGTGAGTCTCTCATAGCTCAGGCCATTTTTGCACAAAACCTTGAGTAGGTCAACGAGTTAGGCAAAATTTGCATTCCAACACCCCACCAAAAGTCTATTCGTTGACATTGTTAGAATTCATGTGCTTATAAATATGATTTATTAAAGGTTGACACGGAGTGGGTTAGTCTAGAAAGTCTAAAAGAAAACAAAGGAAGGCCCAAGTTCCTTGCAACCAATCTACCTTTACAAAATCCAAGAATTGCAAGTGCATTTTCTTGGTCAGAACAAGATTGGCTAAAGAAAACTTGACTCTTTTTCTCATTAACAAAAAAGGTCCGAAATCTAAGAAAAATAATTCAACACACCCCAAATAGCTATTACGGAAGAACAAGAATTTTGTCAGAAAAGTAATATATCATCCACAAAAATTAGACACCAAATTTTTTTGGGGATTAGAATATATCCATTTTCTTGTAAAATAAATGAAAATGCTTCCATAGCCAAGGTGAATAAATATGGTGATAATGGGTCACCTTGTCTCAAGCCTCTTCAACTTGGAAAAAAAAATTCACTGAAGAACCATTGGACTGCATCTTCCTCATGTACGTTTTCTTTTAAATCGGCATGTGAGATAAACTTGGACCAATCTAGCGCATAGTATATTGCCTCTCTTTCTCCTCAAAATGTCCTTTGCTTTTTTTCTGGTGCTTCTACATTGTGGCTAACCAAGTTTGTTGTAGGCTTGTCACTTTTGAGTGCACGGTTAACAGGTATCATGACTGTTGAATCTTAGAAGTTAACCACTAGATCAGCTTTTTGCACTGAGAAAATTATCCTCAAAGAGCATGAATTTGATTTTAAGAATAATGGCTTCTCTATGTGTCAGTCACATCTAAACAAATAAGTTGATTCAAATCCATCTTTTCTTTTGTCGATTATTTAAATCTGTAATTACTTTTTTTTTTTTTTGCTTGGTGGGGTTAGTGGCTAGGAGTTAGGATATTAGTATAAGAAGGGGTTTGAAAAGACCTTGGGAACAACCCCCACAAGGTCCACTTAGCTAAGTGGTCATTCTTAAATCTAAGTTACTTCATAATCATTCATTATTTTTTTTCAACTTTTTGATAGGGTCAATTCAATCATTTTGCCATTTTTTATTTAGCTCGGGTGCAAGTAGAACGTTCCCAAATAAGTACCACACCATTATATTATTAATATATCACAATAGGAATATTTTGATTTTACTATTTTATCTATCTTTCATTTATGATAGAAGTGGTAACATCATTAATGATACTTGCTTCACCCACTGGGGGTTAGGGGTTAGTTGAGATGGGTGAGGAGGAACTTGGTCTTGACTTTAAGTCTTTATATGCCCCTCCACAACAATGTGGCTATTTAAATGGTAGACAGGGTGTTAAACGGGGTGTGACACTTGAGGATTAGTTTTGATAGATAAGATTGTCCCATGGGTTGGGCAAAGCCCAATAGACATTGCTCAACCCAATAGAATTAGAGATAACATGTTCCAAAAAAAAAAAAAAAAAAATAGAACTTGCTTCAAGACCATTCATTATTTTTTGGAAAAATTGCTTAAAGGATCCTTGTGGAGGGATTTTTTATAAATAGCTCATAAGGTTTAAACTCTAGCCTACTAGGACATGTAGTAACCTTTTTTATTTTTATTTTTATAAATAGTATTCTTTTCAATAAACAAAACCAAATCGGTTGAGATGACCAACCTGGGCAGGCCTTACAAAATAGTACTATTCGAGATTAGAGCAGCAAATGCTATCCCATTTGTATAAGAAATCTTCAAAAAATAGACCCCTAAGCTCCTTATACACTTTTGACCAACAAAATATAAAACCCAAGATAGACATGATCGCGTCTGGACAGTCCTTTTGTTTTCCTTTGAAAATGCATCTACTCCTTTCGAACCACACCCCCCAACAAATTGCGAAAGGTGTATTAGTCCACAACATCCTTTTTGTGCCGCCAAACAGGTGACCAATTGACGACCATCCCATGAAGATGTCCTTAACTGACTTTGGTAAGCAAGTTGAAACCCCATAAAGCTTAAAGAAGTGAGCCCAAATGCTATGCGAGAATTTGCAATGGAGTAGAAGGTGATCCGATGATTCCCTGTTTTCCATACATAACATACAACAACTCGCCCCATACCATCCACGCCTCATTAACAGGTCCGTCGTTTGAATCCTTCCTAAAACTGTCGTCCATGTAAAGAAGGCGACTTTGCTCTACACTTTTGGTCCCCAAATTGATGCAGGAGGAAATGACGAGTCCCCATTATTGCATAGTGATTGATAGAAAGACCGAACCGTAAATCTACCGTCCTTGCTTGCCGACCATATCCTCTCATCTTCCCTTCCCGTGCGTAGTTTGATACTAGAAGTGTCTCCTACCAGCCTGCCAACGTCTTGAAGATCCAACTCATTAATGTCCCTTCCAAAGTCAAGGTCCCATGCACATTCTCCTCCCCTAACTCGTCAAATAGATGTGATTGGTTGCCCTTTTTTCGAGGATATGGAATGCAAGGTTGGGTAAACCTCTATTAGAGGTCGATTGCCACACCATGTGTCCTCCCAAAACCTTACTCGGTTGCCTTGACCCACTATGAATTTTGTTCTAATATTGAACAGTGGGATAATCCTTATGATGCCCTTCCACAACCCGCACCCGTATGGTTGTCTTGTTGATTCGCTTTCCCACCCCATCCGGCTCAACTTGTATTTACTTTCTATGACTTGTCTCCATAAGTTGTTCCCATCATTCCCAAACTTCCACAACCACTTGCCCCTCAAGGCCACATTCAACTCCCCAAGTCTCCTAACACTGAAGTCCCCCTGCTTCTTATTTGAGCAAATATGTTTTCAATTCACAAGATGGTGTTTTCTATTCCCAAGTCTTTCATGCCAAAGAAAGTTACGAAACAACTTGTCTAACCTTAGTTTTACACTTCGAGGCATTGAGAGAAGAGAGAGAAAGTAAATTGGAATGTTAGAAATGACACTTTTTATCAAAGTCAATTTACCTCCCTTCGAAAGATAATTAACTTGCCACATAGCTAGTTTCCTTTCTATTCTTTCCACAATCGGGTCCCAAATCGCCACCCTCCTATAGGGGGCCCCCAGAGGCATCCCCAAGTAAGACGAAGGAAGTTTGCCCACTTGCCAACCCAACGAAGCTACTAGAAGGCTCACACATCTAACCATACCGACCGGGAACACCTTACTTTTCGTCATGTTGATTGGAATAACTGACATCGCTTCGAAGTAACAAAACAGTCCACCTAACCTCCCTGTCTGATTTATGGAGTCATCCACGAAGACTAAGGTATCATCTGCGAATTGGAGGTGTGAGATAGTAACCGGGCCTGCCCCTGTTGAGAACCCTGAGAAAAAACCATTTGCAATCCCTCTTTCCATCATCTTACCAAATGCTTTTGCCACTATGATGAATAAGAAGGGTGATATAGGATCCCCTTGCCTGAGGCCTCTCGAACTCTTAAAAAAATCTTGAGGCGTTCTATTCACCAAGACTGAGTAAGAGGGGGAAGTCACACACGCCATAACCTATTTGATTTATTTCCTACCAAAGCCCATCCTCTCCAGCATATATTCCAATAATTGCCAATTGACGTGGTCGTAGGCCTTCTCGAAGTCCACTTTGCACACCACCCCTATTTTCCCAGATTTCAATCTAGAATCAATGCACTCATTTGCTATTAGAACTCCATCCAGAATGTGTCTCCCTTTAATAAAAGCACTCTGATTGTACCCTATTAGCCCTTGGATGACCCATTTCAATCTTTTGGCAAGGATGCTCGTGATGATTTTGTAACTAGTATTTACCAAACTAATGGGCCTCAAATCCTTAATATCCTCTGTACCCACCACCTTTGGGATTAAAATGATAAAAGTACAATTAGAATCACGATCCAATACGCCTTCTCTAAAGAATTCATCAATCAAGGCAATGAAATCACACTTGATGACCTCCCAATAGGTTTTGTAGAACTCCATAGGAAACCCATATGGTCCCGGAGACATATCACCCCTCATGCTTGAAATGACTTCCCAAATCTCATCTTCCTCAACGGGGTCTTTCCAACCATTCGCCTTGTAACTCAGAGATTTTATCAAACTGCAGCAAATCAAGTTTCAACCTCTCGCCCCCTCCATCGGTATATAGCTTCGAGTAGAAGTTTACGATCCCCTTAGCAACCACCTCTTCCACTTCCAAGCACTCCCCATTCACACTCAATCTCGTAATGTGATTGCTTCTGTCTCGGGCATTGGCCATACAATGGAAAATTTTTGTGTTGCCATCCCCTTCTTTAAGTCATATAATTATGGATTTCTGCTTCCAATTGATCTCTTCCAAAAGTGTCAACCGCTGATACTTCTCACGGAGGTTTAGTCTCGTTATCCTGTCGTTTATTGAAATCGGGTTTGTCTCTTCCTTACGATCCAGGTCTTCAATTCTCAAAAGGATATCCTTACTCTGCGCATCCACCCTACCGAAATAATCCTTGTTCCATTCTTTCAATGCCTTCTTTAAGGCCTTCAACTTCTTTCTAAATACCTCCCCTGCTGTTCCTGCAAAAGAAAAACTCCTCCACCATTCAGTTATCAGTTCCTTGAAATTGTGATGCTTCAACCACATCAATTCAAAATGGAATGGGATGGGGCCCCTGCTGAATGGCCCTGCTGCCAATTGAATAGGGCAATGGTTAGATACCGAATTCAGAATAACTGTCTGGGAGACTTGACAAAAAAGCGAGGTCCAATCATCAGAGACAAAGAACCTGTCCAATATGTTAAGAGTGGGTATAGCTTGTTGGTTGGACCAAGTGAAGCTTCTACCTTGGAGTGGAATGTCCACTAAGTTGTTTTGGTTCACGAAGTCTCCAAATTTCTCCATCCTAGTTGTAACCCTTGATCCTCCTTGTTTCTCGCAAGCAAACCTAATGACGTTTAAGTCACCTCCCAAACACCATGGATGGTTCCAATAACTGCCCACGTCATCCAGGTCTTCCCAAAATTATTTTCTCTCCCAATCTTTAGTAGGTCCATACACTCGTGAAAATTGGAACTCATCTCACCAGTATAAGGTATTTGAAATATCTAAACTACCATTTTCTCATGTTTTTCATATAGTTAGGTTTTCCAACGACGATTGTGATTATTTTCGAAGAACTTTGATCATGAATGACGAATGGAGAATGATATTTTCTTAATTTTGAACATCTAGATAAATTTTTTTTTTATTCCGATGATTTATAAAAAGATAATTAAAGAACAAAGTTGAGATTTGATTTTTTTTTTTATGATTACATCATAACTTTTGATTTGCAGCCATAATTGATGCATTTTTGGGTATTTCGAGGAGATTAACCAAGTATCGAAATTGGAAAAAAAAAAATTTTGATTTGCATTACAACATTGAGTTCACCATTTTTTATTTAATTACCGTCGAACTCAACAGTAGTTAAGTTAAAAAGTGGTGAACTCAACACTAAGTTACAAACTGGTGAACTCAACACTAAGTGTCAAGTTCACCACTTTTTAACATAGTGTCGAGTTCATCGATTTTTACTTAGTGTCCAATTCACCAATTTTTAACTTAATTACTGTCGAGTTCGGGAATAATTAAATAAAAAATGGGAAACTCAACGTTGTAATGCAAATCAATTTTTTCAAATTTTTTTTTTCCATTTTTCCAATTTCGATACTTGGTTTATCTCCTCGACATACCTAAAAATGCATCAATTATGGTACAAATTAAAAGTTGCAATGAAATAATAATAAAAATTCGAATATCAAATTTGTTCTTCAATTTTCTTTTTATAAATTATCGAAAAAAAATACATCTATATGTTCAAAATTAAGAAAATATCATTCTCCATTTGTCATTCATGATTAAATATCATCGGAAATGTTGGCAATCGTCATTGGAAAATCTAACTATATGAAGAAGATGAGAAAAATGTAATTTGGATATTTCAAATACCTTATACATGGGAGATGAGGTTAGGGACTATTTAGAAAGGAAAAGTTTACTAAATGTCTTGATAAGCTAGAGTCGAAAAGTTAGGGACTATTTAGAAAGAAATCTCTTTGTGAGGGTCCTTTAAGTAATTTTACCTTACTTTTTTCTACATTTTGTTAGGGTCAATTTGATCATTTGATCATTTTTTTTAATAATTGGCTTGGGTGCAAGTAGGTCCATATAAGTACCACACCATTATATTATTAATATATCACAATAGAGATATTTTGATTTTATTATTTTATCTTTCATTCATGATACCAGTTGGGGTAGGCTCATCCTCGTTCAGAGTCCACCAAACTTGAAAGTCCAGGCCTTCACAAGGCTGGAAGGTTCTAAAACTTGAACTCGACGCGTTGTCCACCAAGTTAAGTCAATTTAGTGAAAAATGAGTCAATTCAGGAATCTCAAATAAACATGTATTACTATTAAATATGTATAAAATTAGTTTTTGCAATAAAAAAAAAAAAAAAAAAAAAAAGGAATGATATTTATTTTTTTCATTTCCCACTAAAAAATGATTACTCGGTTGACTTAAATAATCGCCTCAATTCAAAGAGCCACCACAAAAGTAGATCGAGTCGACTCGTCGAGTTTCAAAACTATGATTTTGGGAATTAATTATTCTTTAATTGCGGTTACCTAAAATAAAAATCATTGACTTTTCAACATGTAATCTTCTTGGAAGGTTGACAAAAAAGAAAACACGTTTTTTTTTTTTACTTTTCTTCTTCGTAGATTTGGATAGTTGGATTTGCTCTTTTTTATTTCTCAATTGTCTTCTAAGCTCTCTCAAAGAGCCATCTTTGTTGATGGCTCCTATTATCTCCATAGTTCTTCTTCTCCTCTCTATATTTTCTATTGCAACAGCTCAACAAAGAAACTCCGACATAAGCTTAGGCTCTTCCCTCTCCCCCATCACCAACCCCACTTCATGGTTTTCACCTTCTGGTCGATTTGCCTTCGGATTCTACCCGTTAGATCAAGGCCGCTTCACCATAGCAATCTGGTTTCCCAAAATTCCCGAAAAGACTGTTATATGGACTGCGAACCGAGATGATCCTATAGTTCCTAGCAGAGTTACACTGCAATTGTCTAGTAATGGTGGGCTCATTCTAAAATCATCACAAGGCCACGACAAATCCATCACCGATATTTCCAAATCTAATTCCGCAGCTTCCTCGGCTTCCATGCTAGATTCTGGGAATTTTGTTATCTATAATTCTGATTCGAAGATCATATGGCAGAGTTTTGATTATCCAACCAACACGATTGTACAAGGCCAGCGCCTCGTGGCTGGAAGGGGAGAATTGTTCTCTAACATCTCGCAAACTGACCCTCGAAAGGGAAGGTTTAGGCTCCATATGCAGAGAGATGGCAATCTAGTGCAGTACCCAGCAAAAGCATCTCATGCAGTCGCAGCCGCATATTGGAGTACAGGTAATTAATATATTTGTCCAAAATAGAATTCAATTACATGTCCTATATAAGATGCCCCTTTTGATAAATATTTCAAAAACATGACTGGGTCAGTGCAATTGACTATTTTCAACAAGATCTATTGTCACAATTGTCATTTCGCTTTCTTAGCCTTCTTATGAACCTCAAATAAAAGACCATGTCTTGCTACAAAACTTTGAAAAAACCAGAACTATATTTGGGTTGAAAGTAAGGGTACAAAGGAAAATACAGCTAAATGCGGTGCTCTAAGAGGCCAGTTGCCTAGCCTGCCGTCATTAAAAAATAAGAAAAAAAACTGTACCGGTTTAAAATACATTCATTTGATGAAGTTAAAGGAAAAAAAAGGTACAAATTTATATTCAGTTTACTTTTATGTAGAGGATGCCTTTTTTATTTTTTTATTTTTTTATTTTTATAGTAAGAATAAATAAATAACAAGGACTCCTACTAAACTTAGATGGTAAGATTTCAACTCTTACTAAGGGTTGTTGACATCATCTTGTGGCATCCAAAAAACATGATATGATGCCACAATGTTATAGAGGACAAAATTCTATGAATCTTGTAGACACCCCAATTTTTTTGGACCGAACTTGAAAGCTAGAGAAGTCTAATGCAAGTTTTCAATTCAATCAAGTGGGGGCGCATTTCAGTAGAGTCCAATTCTTTAAATCAATTTCATAAGATAAATTAGGCAAGGCCATGGGTTACCCACGGCATAGAGGAATCATCGTTAAGGCCGTGAGTCTCTCATAGCTCAGGCCATTTTTGCACAGAACCTTGAGTAGGTCAACGAGTTAGGCAAAATTTGCATTCCAACACCCCCACCTAAAGTCTATTCGGTTGAGCTTGTTAGAACCCATGTGCTTACAAGATTTGCTTAGGGGAAATGATCCCTTAAACCTCTTCTTAATGGCTTATTCTTCAACAAAATTATTTTCTTTTTTTCTTTTCCTTCCATACCTTTGTATTAAACCTACACCGTTCTTAAAGCATATGCACAATCTGGAAAAAAAAAAAAAAAACCCCAAATTTGACGGCCTTAGGCCGTCAAATTTCATAAAATTCGATAGACCAAGGGGATAAATTGGTGTCGAATTTTTCATTGTCAATTTTTTTTTGACAGGTCGAAACTGTTAAATTAATGAAGGATGAGAGAAATTCGATAGCTCTAAGCCGTCAAATCTAGGAACATCAAGAATTTCGACTATCCTAGACCATCAAAATTCAGTTTCTAAAATTCGTGGGCCTTGACCCGTCAATTTTTTCTGTCGAATTTTTCTGCTTTCAGGTAGTGATATATATTTTTTAGTTTTTCACATCTTTTTCTAATCTTGACTCCTAGTCAATTGTTGGTCCCCACATGAGTTGAACTATCTCCTTAACTACATCTTGTTAAGAGCAAATTAAAGTGATTTAGTCTAGTACCCCCATCCGTGCTCACCATTCAAGAAGGATTTCCTACAATTCTTTGTAAATTGATCATATTTAAAAGATTATGACCATTTTGTCTAATCAAGAGAATGCTTTAGAACTTGTATGTAAAGACCCCTCTATCCTTAGGTTGTTAGAAGCCTAGCTAGGTAGAATGTCTTAAAAGTCCAAAAATCAAGCACTAAATTTTACGCCTCGTGCCCTAATTCTCTAAAGATTGACCCCAAAGTCAAGGGTCTTGAACAAAGTTAGCCCTCCCTCAGAATTCTCTAGAATCTTTTAAGCTTTTACAATCCTATCCACTGATCATAATGATTACTAAGACTCATAGGTGTTTAAAACACCATCAAGTACAAGATGATAAAGAACAATTGAAATCATTCTTTGAGGTTTCTTTGAGAATATTGGGAATTTTAGGAATTTGAACAAATTTATCCCTAGGGGTCTCCAAAAACCCTATAAATAGGACTCTTATCCAAGGCATTGAAAAGAGCTCAATCTAAAACTTTGTCAATGTTGCTTCTTGAAACCTTTCAACAACCCAAAACTTTGTCCAATTGATTATTTACTTTTCTTAGAAGCCAAAAACAAGAGAAAAGATGAAAAAAGAAGAAGAAGAAGAAGAAGAAAATACCAAGGTGGGGTGTGATATTATATTTCTATTTTGCAATTAATTTCCTTCTAGTTCCATCTTCTATCATTTCACTTTTTTTATTTTATTTTATGTGTATTTAAATTCCAAGCAATGTAACCTTTAATGTCCTTAATTCAATGACTTGGGTGGTAGAAAGTAAACCCTCCATGTGAGGTAATATCCTCCTATGAGTCCATAATAAACTCCATAGTGAGCATTAAAATTTCAAATTATAGTAGTTTTTATTTTACTTCAATTTCAAGCAAATTTGCAATTATTAGTTTAGCCACTTTCCTTGTTTTTCATGGCTTAATATTAAGCCAACACTTTTTAATAAATTTACATTCCTAAGGTATGATCTTGATGGGATCATCTCCTTCAATGAGATGATCTTCATGATCTAGATTGATAGTGAATCCCCTAAGGATAGGGGTACAAATTGTCGATCATTCGATCCTTCATTTTTTTTATTGTTTTTGTTCAAACAATTGAGTTTATTTTGAGGTTACCACCAATTGGTGAAGAGAAAGGGGTGTTTAACACATTCCCCTCTCTCTAATCAAATCGTTTACCAAGATCCTAGGTGGATCGCTATTTTATCCGTACGAGAGTCACTAAACACCAAAATGACTCTCTTTTAAAAAAATGCATTTCGAGTGACCATTCACACCCTTTTACAAAAAGGAATAGTGGCGACTCCAAACCCTCGTAGAGATGATCTTTAAAAATCGAAAATCACGCTTCTACAACACCTTTATTGTCCCTCAACCGAACTTCCTTACCTAGTTCTTAGATAAATTGACTCCTTATCCATTGATTGTGAGTTACTATAAATCAAAAAATAGAATTTCAAAACTCTTTTTGTGACGTCCATTCACACCCAAAGTCTTTGATTGGTGGTGACTCTTAAAATCATTATAGATGAAGTCAACCATCTTTGAACCTCATGTATCTTCAAACTTAAAAATAAAAATAAAAAAGGTTATTTCTAATTGTTGAATTTTAATTTTAAATTTGGGAGTTTTATAACCATCCATTTTTAAAACCTTGAATGAAGCCTTGTTTTTCTTCCTGAGTTTTTCCATGAAATCTAAAGGGTAGTGGTGTCGGATTGCCAATGTAGTAATCCATTAATTTAGCAAAACGACCCTTAGTAAGATTTAAAATCTTACTAGGTAAAGAAAATGTGATAAATGGACGTGGTAAATAGTATGCGGTCAATACGCGGCTGATGTGGCAAGGGCACAGAACCATATATATTTTTCTTGGGGATACATAACGAAAATGATCTATGGTTCACTGCTCTTGGCACATCATCCGTGTACTATTACCATGTCGATTTATCACTAGTCCAATAAATTAGCAAAATACAACTTGTTTTGTAAAACCTTACTCATCCTTTTATATCTTAGTAGTACATTTTTTTTTCATGACTACAGTTGAGGTTCATGTAATTACATCCAATAATAAAAAATAATTCTATTATTTTACAGGAACGTCGAATGCAGGAGATAATGTGACAGTAAATCTTGATGAGAATGGTCGCTTGTACTTACTCAATAGCATTGGTTTCAATATAAGGAATCTGAGTAATGGTGTGTTTCCTTCAAAAGAAAAAATGTTTTTCCGCATGACAATCGACATAGATGGGATATTCAGGGTATATTCACACAGTTTCGATCCGAATGACAATTGGTCAATCAAATGGTTTTCGTCGAAAAATAAGTGTGATCCTACAGGCCTTTGTGGTCTAAATGGGTACTGTACTTTAATGGATCAAGAATCTCTATGCCTTTGTCCACCTAGTTTCAATTACATCAATGACGCTGAGAAGACTCTGGGCTGTAATAGCAACACTAATGCAGAAGGTTGTAGACACAGGGATGAACATATCAAATACACCTTTTATACTTTAGTGCACACAAGTTGGGAAGATGATTCATACTCTGTCTTATCATCCAAAACCGAAGAAGATTGCAAGGAAGCCTGCATGAAGGACTGTAACTGTGAGGTTGCGACATATACAAACTCAGAATGCCGAAAACAGAGACTCCCATTGAGATATGGGAAAAGAAACGTGGATGAATCAAGCAAAGTTCTTATCAAGGTGATGAGTATCACCACAACAAGCAATGTAATAATTGGCGTGAGTATTGTGGTTATTACTTTGGCTTTTATTATCATAGGGACTACTGGTGTTCTTATTTACAGACAATTACTTGTTTGGTCATACAAAAAGATCCCAGATAAAGCGAACATCGAATTAAGTAAAGGGATCTCCCTGCAAACATTTACTTATGATGAGCTCAAGAAAGCAACAAATGGTTTCAAAGAAGTGTTGGGTAGGGGATCTTTCGGAACAGTTTTTAAAGGTAGTTTATCGAACAATCAGACAGACGAGGCCATTGCTGTCAAGAGACTAGATAGAGTGTCAGATGAAGGAGAAAGGGAGTTTGAAACTGAGGTGAGAGTGATTGGGAGAACACATCACAGAAACCTAGTCCAATTGCTTGGTTACTGCCGTGAAGGTCAAAATAGGCTTTTAGTTTACGAGTTCATGAGCAATGGATCACTCGCGAACTTCCTCTTTAATCCTAAAACACGCCTAAAATGGGATGAAAGAGTGGGAATTGCTTTGAACATAGCTAGAGGCATCTTATATCTACATGAAGAGTGCAAGACCCAGATCATCCACTGTGACATAAAGCCTCAGAACATACTCATGGATGAATACCATTGCCCAAAAATATCTGATTTTGGGTTGGCTAAGCTATTGAAGTTGGACCAAACCAGAAGCTATACTGTTATAAGAGGGACTAGAGGATATGTTGCACCCGAGTGGAACCGAAACGTGCCCATAACCGTTAAGACAGACGTGTACAGCTTTGGGATTGTGTTGTTGGAGATCATATGTTGTCGAAGAAATTTGGACATGAAGCTCCGTGATGAAGAAATTGTTCTTGTGGATTGGGTGTATGAGTGTTTACAGAATGGCGAGGTTTGTAAGTTAGTGGGTGACGAAGAGGTGGACAAGAATGGGTTGGAAAGAATGGTGAGGGTGGCTCTGTGGTGCATCCAAGACGAGCCTTTGCTCCGTCCTTCCATGAAGAATGTGGCCCTAGTGCTGGAAGGAATTATAGATATCCCAGTTCCTGTTGGTCCTAGCTTTCTAAATACCATCTGAATGTAATCATAAAATAATTCAATTTCTATTTTTTTATGATGCTCCATAAATTGACACCCTTTGATAACGAAGGTAAAAATAATAATTCCTGGTTAGCATCCGAAGTTTTTCTCTTGTTCTTGTTTTCTAGACAGGGTTGGAGCCAGGATTTTCTTGTAGTGGGGGCAAACTATAGTTAATGGCACAGTTGAAGAGCTTGGAGATAAATGGCTTTGGAGGAAAATTCGGAGGACTTTAGTTGGAAGTTGAAGAAAAAGATATTTAGGCCATTTCCAATTAGTCTATGAGAAAAGGCCCAGTCAAGAGGCAATGCTATCTTAAAATAATTGAAGAGGGGGAGCAAAATAGGAGGGAGGTGAGGGGGTGGGGGCAAATGGGGAGGGAGGTTATGGAGTGGTAAATGAGGCATGCAATCAGTTTAAAATACAGGGGTATCTCAAAGTTCTATAGGGGCAATTTCCCCCACTAGCTCTTTACTATCTCTTGCTAGAGATCTCTAGCGTTGTAACCTTCAAGAATATAGTAATTAGATTTCGACCTTATCTGTGGATGTAGTCACATTGCTTGTGTGATTTTATTAGGGACGTGATCCGAAAACTTGATTGCAATTGAGAATCGAAACTGGACCAAACCAAACCCATGAAAAATCAGTTAGAGTTCGATTTGACACCCCCAAACTAGACCGAACCCAACCCGGTTTGAGAACCGTTACCCTAGACTGAAGCCATACCATTACCCAAGACCGAAAACTCGAAAATTTTCAAATTTTTACCATAACCCCCCCCCCCCCTCAACATCCATTCCAAAACTCGATTTTTTGAAGGAAAAAAAATAATAATAATAACAATTTTCAAAATAAATTTGAAATTTTTTTACCCACCCCCCCAACGGAATTATTACTATTTTTAAATCATTGGGAGGGGGTGAGAGTAAATGTGAATGTTTTATTTTTATAAATACCCCAAAATGATCTTTATTTTTCACTACTCTAAATTCTCTCAAAATTCTCAAAATCTCTCAATCTCTTTAATTTATTTTCATAATTTTGTACTAAATTCTCTAGGATCTTTATTAAATTGAGATTTATTCTCAATTAATTTGATCATAAAGTGATCAATATTCTTCCACGTAGTAAGATCAAAGATCAAATCATTATCAAGTCATAAGACCAAGTCTTCATAATGTGATCAAAGTCAAAGTTATTATCAAGTGATTATGAATTTCTTCTACGTGACAAGATCAATCGATCAAATTGACACGTGGCATGATCAATCAATCAAAATCATATTTTTCGACATAAGGTATAGTGGTTCTAATTTTTTTTCTTAATATTATTAGATTAAGCTTCTCTTGCTCTTTTTTATTTTTATTTTTCTACTTCCAAGTGAAGTCTAATCAATCTCTATTAATTTTAATTTTAGTGTTAATTTTGATATAATAGATCCTCAAAATATTAATATCAATGATTTTCAAAATCTTAATGATCTTCAAAATTTTGATTTTGATTCATTTACTTACGGGGGGAGGGGGATAGTAATAATCTGAAACCGTCTAATCATAATCTTAATCTCTCAAAAAATCGAAAAGATTTCAATCAAAGGCATGTCAATATTTTACCTTAATAGATGTTGTAAACCAAGACAAAAGTAGAATATAATTATTATGAAAAAATTCCAGTTTATTCTATTACATCTAGTAGAATGAGTACAATGAATAAACACATAAAAAATACGTGTCCAAGAATAGAACAACCCAATATTACTCAAAATCTACTTAGTCGATCAACCATCGACGACATAAGCACATGGTCATATAATGCCGAAAGGGCGTGATGGGAAACCGTTAAATTTTTTATTATAGAAGAAATGTCATTTATTGTAATTTAAAAAATACATTAAAAAGAATTTATTCAAAAAACGTATTTTCCTAAGTTTAAAAATATTTCTAGATATACATTAAAAAGAGATGTAGTGAAAATATTTAAAAATAAAAAAAGTAGAAATTAAAAATTTATTACAAAATACACATTGTAAAATATGTCTAACTTCTGATTTATGGAATTCAATTCATAGTATAACATATATGTGTGTTACGGTACATTTTATAAATGAAAATTGGAATTTACACAAAACATACATTTGTCTTTATTAAATGCAAAACATACCTATTTAGAAAATTTTGAAGTTTTGCAAAATATTTTATTAGATTATGAAATTAATAATAAAATATTTACAATTACATTAGATAATGCTAATAATAATAAAAATATCTTAACTTACCTTAAAAATGCATTATTCGACGAATCAATTTTAAAAGAATTATTATATGTTTGTTGTACGACACATATTTTAAATTTAATTTTACAAGATGGTATTCAATTTATAAATAATATTTTTTTGAAAATATTAGAAAAATTATTAGTACTATAAGAATATCATATATTAAAGAAAAATGATTTGATGAATATTGTATATGATTTGGTTTACCACCAATAAGATTAGAACACGCGGTTTGTTATAAAAATCCAAGAACAAAATTTTTAGAAAAAACACGTAGTGAAACACAATTAGAAGGAAGTGACTGAGAAAATGCATCTAATATTTGTGATTATTTTCAAATTTTTGTCGAAATTACAAAAGTTTTTTTGGGGTAAAAATATGTTACATCTACCGAATTTTGTGTGCAATTAACTCAAATTAAAGAACTTTTAAATTTGATTTTGAATAATAATAATAATATTACAAAAATGAATATTAAATTTACTAAATATTAAAAAATTATTCCACATAACTTAACATTTTCTTCAAGTATAGACCCTAGATTTAAAACTAAAGTCTTATATCTTGCTTTTAGTTTAAGTAGTGAAACTTAATGTTGAAATTAAAATGCAAAAAATTAAAAAAAAAAATTATTTAAACTTTTTAACATTTATGAATGTAATTTATCTGTAGACACATAAAGCTACTCATAAAGCTACAACGTTTTTGTCTTATATGGGCAAAAAGGTTCGGAATGGGTTGATTTTTTGTGAGAGTAATCTCTATGATGAGGGGATCACCCTTGCAAAAAATCAGCCCATTCCAAAACTTCTAACCCCATCAAAATTGGTTTACAAAAAATGGACAGTCCAAAATTCTTCAACTTGTAAACATGAGGCTAGAAGTTTCAGAATGGGCTGATTTTTGGCAAGGATGATCTCCTCACCATAGAGATCATCCTCACCAAAAATCAGCTCATTTTGAACTTTTTTTCCCATATAAGACAAAACACATTGTAGCTTTATGTGTTTACAGATCCTAATCCTATATGGAGCAGTTCGGCAACCCTAAAGTTTGTCAAGTTTGGTGCCAAACATTTTTTGTAAATCACTTTTGATGGGGTTAGAAGTTTTGGAATAGGCTGATTTTTTGTGAGTATGATCTCTACGATGAAGAAATCATCCTCACAAAAAATCAACTCATTTTGAAACTTCTAACCCTAGTTTACAAGTTGAAGAATCGTGGACCGTCCAATTTTTGTAAATCACTTTTGATGGGGTTAGAAGTTTTGGAATAGGCTGATTTTTGGTGAGAATGATTTCCTCATCGTAGAGATCATCCTCACAAAAAATCAGCTCATTCCAAAGCTTCTAACCCATATTTTGAAAAATGTTTGGCACCAAACTTGGCAAACTTTAGGGCTGCTGAACTGTTCCCATCCCTATATATAAGGAGATCATCATCACCAAAAATCAGCCCATTAACTTCTAACCCCATAAAAAATGGTTAACAAAAAATGGACGGTCCATGATTTTTCAACTTGTAAACATGGGCTGATTTTGGTGAGAATGATCTCCTCACTGTAGAGATCATTCTCACCAAAAATCAGCCCATTCCAAAACTTCTAACCCATGTAGGACAAAAATGGTTGGCCCAAATGTTTGGTGTTGAACAGGACCCATATATACATATGAGACAAGAATATGTTAAAAAAATGAAGCAACAAGTTAAGAGAATTGCACGGAATCTAGGGATGTATGTTCGGGTAAACCCGAGCCGGATTAAACCAAATTTTCATGTTCGTTCTAGGTAGGGTTGAAATAGAAACCAACTTGAAATATGTCGGTTCTGATTCTAATTCCAAATGTTGAAACCAAACTCATACCAAACCGATTCTTTTGGGTAAATTTCGGGTTGGGTAAATTTCGGATTCAGGTAGGTAAACACATTTTGTGATATATTTGTTTAAGTTTATAAAAAAATGGGTTTAAGAATAATTAAACAAAGGACCTCTTAATTAAGTAGGGACAAACCACAATTACGTACCAACAAAACAAGGGGCTTATTGTGTTAGATGTTTTAAATATTATATATATATATATATATATATATATATATATATATATATATATATATATATATATATATATATATATATGGGTTAGGATCAAGGGCCATATGAAAAAACATATGTAAAAACAATGTAACATCAATAAAAATTTTAAAATATTAGTTAGAAGTTTCGGATTGAGCTGATTTTTTGTGAGGATGATCTCTATGATGGGAAGATCATCCGAAAAAAAAAAATCAGTCCAATCTAAAACTTCTAACCCCATTAAAAGTGTTTTAGAGTGTGGACCGTCGATTTTTTGCCAATTTTTATCACTAATTTGTAAATCACTTTTGATGGATTTGGAAGCTTTTGATTGAGCTGATTTTTTGTGAGGATGATCTTCTCATCATAGTGACCATCCTTGCAAAAAATCAGCTCAATCCAAAACCTCTAACACATATTTTGAAAAACCATTGTTTTTTCATATGTTTTAACATATGGCCCTTGAACCGCCCCATATATATATATATATATATAAGGGTCCCGTTCCCCACCCTAAGCTTTACCCTACACTTTAACAAACGTGTTTTGTTTTACATGAGTTAGAAGTTTTGGAATAGGCTGATTTTTGGTGAGGATGATCTCTATGGTGAGGAGATCATCCTCACAAAAAATCAGCTCATTCCAAAACTTCTAACCCCATCAAAAATAATTTACAAAAAATGGACGGTCCACGATTTTTCAACTTATAAACATGGGGCTAAAAATTTCGGAATGGGCTGATTTTTGGTGATCATGATCTTCTAATCATAGAGATCATCCTCACCAAAGATCAACACATTCCAAAACTTCTAACCCATGTAAGACAAAACACGTTTGTTAAAATGTAGGGTAAAGCTTAGGGTGTTGAACATTTCCCTATATATATATATAGGGAACGGTTCAGCAGCCCTAAAGTGTGTCAAGTTTGGTGCCAAACATTTTTCAAAATATGGGTTAGAAGCTTTGGAATGAGCTAATTTTTTGTGAGGATGATTTCTTCACCATAGAGATCATCCTCACAAAAAATCAGCCTATTCCAAACTTCTAATCCCATCAAAAGTGATTTACAAAAAATGTTTGACACCAAACTTGGTTAGCTTTAGGGCTGTCAAACCGCTCCCATATATATAGAGAACAAAGCTATTGGATGACAATTCATCAAGTTGCTTGGACTGCAAGTGAGCCTTGGCTCATTTTGTTCGGTTTGATTTAGATTTATTGAAAATTAAAAAAAAAAATTATATATATATATATGGGTTGGGTTCCGTAGACGCCCATTACGACTCACCGTTTTGTCTTATATGGGCAAAAATGTTTGGAATGGGCTGATTTTTTGTGAGGATGATCTTTATGGTGAGGAGATCATCATTGCTAAAAATTAGCTCATTATGAAACTTCTAGCCCCATGTTTACAAGTTGAAAATTTTTAGACCGTCCAATTTTTGTAAATCAATTTTGATGGGGTTAGAAGTTTTGGAATGGGATGAGTTTTTGCCAGGATGATCCCCTCATCACAGAGATAATCCTCACAAAACATCAGCCCATTCCAAACATTTTTGCCCATATAAGACAAACGGTGAGTCGTAATGGGAGTCGTAGGAACGCCATCCTATATATATATATAGGGTCCCGTTCCCCACCCTAAGCTTTACCCTACACTTTAACAAATGTGTTTTGTGAGGAGATCATCCTCACCAAAAATCAGCCCCTTCCAAAACTTCTAACCCCATAAAAAATGTTTTACAAAAATGGACGGTCCACGATTTTTCAACTTGTAAACATGGGCTAAAAATTTTGGAATGGGCTGATTTTTGGTGAAGATGATCTTCTAATCATAGAGATCATCTTCACCAAAAATCAGCCCATTCCAAAACTTCTAACCCATGTAGGACAAAACACGTTTGTTAAAGTGTAGGGTAAAGCTTAGGGTGTTGAACATTTCCCATATATATATATATATATATATAGGTCAGGTTCAAAGGACAACCATTTCAACACACATATAGACAATGTGCTTTGTCTTATATGGGCAAAAATGTTTGGAATGGACTGATTTTTTGTGAGGATGATCTCTGTGATGAGGGGATCATCCTGGCAAAAAATCATCCCATTCCAAAACTTGTAACCCCATCAAAATTGATTTACAAAAATTGGACGGTCTATAATATTTCAACAAAAATTGGACGGTCTAGAAGTTTCATAATGAGCTGATTTTTGGCAAGGATGATCTCCTCATCATAGAGATCATCTTCACAAAAAATCAGTCCATTCCAAACATTTTTGCCCATATAAGACAAAACACGTTGTCTATATGTGTGTTGAAATGGTTGTCCTTTGAACCTGACCCATATCTATATATATATATATATATATGGGGGCCGTTCAATGGCCAACTTTTTGATAAAACATTTTTCAAAACCTGAGTTAGAGGTTTTGGAATGGGCTGATTTTTGGTGAGGAGATCATCATCACCAAAAATCAGCTCATTCCAAAACTTCTAACCCCATCAAAAACAGTTTACAAAAAATGGACGGTCTACGATTTTTCAGCTTGTAAACATGGGTTAGAAGTTTTGGAATGGGCTGATTTTTGGTGAGGATGATCTCCTCACAGTAGAGATCATCTTCACCAAAAATCAGCCTATTCCAAAACTTCTAACTCATGTTTTGAAAAATGTTTTGCCAAAAAGTTTGCCATTGAATGCCCCACCCCCCTATATATATATATAAACATATGAAAAAACAATGGTTTTTCAAAATATGGGTTAGAGGTTTTGGATTGAGCTGATTTTTTGCGAGGATGGTCATTATGATGAGAAGATCATCCTCACAAAAAATCAACTCAATCAGAAACTTCTAAATCCATCAAAAGTGATTTACAAATTATTTACAAAAATTAGAAAAAAATCGACGATCCACATTCTACGTCACTTTTAATGGAGTTAACAGTTTCAGATTGGACTGATTTTTTTTCGGATGATCTTCCCACCATAGAGATCATCCTCACAAAAAATCAGCTCAATTCGAAACTTTTAACCCATATTTTGAAATTTTATTAATGTTACATTGTTTTTATATATGTTTTCTTATATGTCCCTTGAACCTGACCCATATATATATATGGGGGCGGTTCAAGGACCATATGTAAAAACATATGAAAAAACAATGGTTTTTCAAAATAAGCGTTAGAGGTTTTGGATTGAGCTGATTTTTTGCAAGGATGGTCACTATAATGAAAAGATCATCCTCACAAAAACTCAGCTCAATCAGAAATTTCTAAATCCATCAAAAGTGATTTACAAATTAGTGACAAAAATTAGCAAAAAATTGACGGTTCACATTCTAAATAACTTTTAATGGGGTTAGAAGTTTTAGATTGGACTAATTTTTTTTTTCGAATGATCTTCCCATCATGGAGATCATCCTCACAAAAAATCAGCTCAATCCAAAATTTCTAACCCATATTTTAAAATTTTATTAATGTTACATTGTTTTTACATATGTTTTCTCACATGGTCCTTGAACCTGACCCTATATATATATATATATATATATATGGGTCACGTTCAATGGCCAACAGTTTGGCAAACACTTTTTCAAAACATGGGTTAGAGGTCTTGGAATGGGATGATTTTTGGTGAGGATGATCTCTACGGTGAGGAGATCATCCTCACCAAAAATCAGCTTATTCCAAAACTTCTAACCCCAGTTTACAAGTTGAAAAATCGTGGACCGTCCATTTTTTGTTAATCATTTTTGATGGGGTTAGAAGTTTTGGAATGGGCTGATTTTTGGTGATGATGATCTCCTCACCGTAGAGATCATCCTCACCAAAAATCAGCCCATTCTAAAACCTCGAACCTATGTTTTGCCAAAATGTTTGTCAAAATGTTTGTTGCTGAACATTTCCCATATATATATATATATATAGGATTGTTTTCTAAGCAAGCAAAAGAGAAGTATATTAGTCAAAGAATAGGAACTTCCAGATACAAATTTCTAATATAAGGGAGAACCATAAGAACTCACGTAAAAGATTTTTAGTTAGAAAAGGAATATTTTTTGGATCCAAGTGCATCTGCTTCAACATTTTCCTATCTGAAGACATGTCTAATCTTCCAACAGATTCGTTCTAGCAATTTTCCCATTAAATTACGATTGTATTACATTATAGATGGCAATATTATTTCTGGTTAAACTGCCAAACAAGAATCCAACGGAATGTCCTAGCTTCAATATTTTTCATCCTTTTGGACCATGAAGTAAGAAGAGATGTTTGACCAAAATGTTTTATTTTTGTTGGGCAGAATAAGAATTTTCCACTTCTCATGGGTTGGTCCTTTAGTTCTAATGGCATCCCATGTTGAAAAAGAAGAAATCTTGCCGTTAACTATAGGCAACCACACTTTTCTATTCTTGGTTCCTCTTTCAACAGTAATCGTTCTACAAAAAATCAACCAATTCATTATTGCCCCATGAGAATAAATCTATTATATTATTGCCCCATCACATCTCTAGTTATGATTCATAAGAGAGATGGATTTTTCATGACCAAGTATAAATTTGGAATTATTCAGCATCATATGCATCATCTTAGTCATCAATCTCCACATGAGAAAGCTAGTACCCTTTGAATGCTGAAGGTTGCACCAACTTTGATCATTAACATAATTTCCTCGCAGAAATTCCGACCATAAGTTTCCTTCAGAGACAAATTTTCAGCACAATTTTTTTACCGAGTCTTATGAACATCCATTAGTCTTCGAATATCTAGACCTTCCTCCAATTTTGGTTCCGGAACCTTATCCAGCTTAGCAAATGCATATTTTTTTTCATTCTCACCATTAAACCACCCCCCCATTGTAGGCACAGTAGATTTCGAGATTGGAAGAAGCAGGCATTAAATAGATTGGAAAGAATATTTAATTTCCACTTTGTTTTTTTTTTCAAAATTTTGTCCACTAGGCCACAAGAACTGTCCCTGGTCAACTTACCTGAAAACATGGGTACTCCTAGATAATTGGAAGGAAATTACCTTCCCCAAAATGAAAAGTACTCCTACTGTGATAAATTTGGGGTCCAACTCAAAATCAATTGGCAATGGTTGGAGAAGCCCGAGAGCTTATATGGATAAAGACAAGGCAATGAGTGTTCAGTGTGGGACTGAACTTAACACGCCCCCACACGTGTTAGCCGGACTGGGCCAAAGCATATGGAGATATGAACTGAGTGACGTGGAGGAGAGAAAGGCCCACTCTGATATTATGATAAATTTTGAGGTCAACTCATAACCAATTGGCAATCAGTTACAATCGTGATAAATTCGGGGATCCAACTCAAAATTAATTGGTAATGAGTGGAGGGGCCCGGGAGCTTATAAGGAGGGAGACAAGGTAATGAGTGTCCGATGTAGGACTGAACTCAACACTCCCACACGTGTTGGCCGGACTGGGCCAATGCACGTGGAGATATGAACTGAGTAACATGGATGATAAAAAGACCCACTCCGATACCATGATAATTTTAGGGGTCCAACTCAAAATCAATTGACAATGAGTGGAGAGGTCCAATAGCTTATAAGGAGAGAGATAAGGCAATGAGTGTCTGATGTGGGATTAAGTACAACAAACTGTTTGAATTCTAGAACAAGAAACATCTTTGGTAAAGAAATACCTGTTCTTTTTTCTTCCAAATTTATAGATTGACCTTACAAGTCTTCATAATCATTGAAAAGAGATTTTAGCTTTGACAAAGTGTTAGAACCTAATATCATGTGGTCCATTGACCTCACGGTTTTAGCAGTTTACTTGCACAAAGATTCTATAGTTAAAGATGTCAATATTGAAAGGGATTCCTAATATCATTAGAACTAGTAACTACTCTTTTATGTTTAGTAGGAAACCTTGATGGATAGGAATCTTACTAAAAAAATGAATTCTAGGCCCTCTATCTCCATTTATAAAACAGGATCGACATCCCATATTAGAATGATAGTGAGAGACGCACAAACATTGATAGAGTTTTGTGTATAATGATCTCCATCAATCACTAGAACCCTAACCGATCCAATTAGAGTGAAGAAAGAAGGTGAGTCTAAAATGAAAGGATTTACGATTTAGGGTTTGCGCATTTCGTTCATCAAACACGTGGATCGCGAAAGGTACACCTCCAACAAATCTTGGATCAACGATCATTGGTTATGGTAAAAAGTAAGTACCCTGACTTTGATTCTTAGCATTATAAATAGATTCGTGAGATATATGCATGATTCTATATTATATTGGGAATTATAGATTAATGGTAATGTTAAAGATTTTGTATACTTAAAATCTAACATAAAGAACTTCTAAAGGTTTATGAATTTGATTAGGAATGTACTTAATGAATACTAGTTTTATTAGGATTGGATTAGCACAACACGGAAAAAGGCCAAATTTGACAATCCAAGGCCTTCAAATTTCATAAAATTCGATGGACCAAGTCGTCAAATTTCTCATTGTCAACTATTTTTTTTCGACTGGCAGAAACCGTCAAATTAATGGAGGATGGGAGAAATTTGATGGTTCTAAGCTGTTGAAGCGGGAATCATAAAAAATTTCTATGGTCATGGACTGTCAAAATTCGATTACTTAAATCCGTAGGCTTTGGCCTGTCAAATTTTCCAATTTTCATGTAGTGTAGTACATGATAAGGATTATCTATCAATTGTTTTGGGCTAAGTAAGCAAGAAGTATTAAAAAATAAAAGAATTGTGGGGCGAACCTCTTACTTTACAAGCCTAATAGTAGGAAGAGACATGAAATCTCTCCTAAAGCATTTTTTCAGTAGTGAAACTCATCTGCCACGATTAATTTGCTTGCCATACAATGAAGAATGGCTCTTTGAACTTTTTTTAATTGATCTCTAGCTCTATCAGGCTGATCCAAAGCTTGCCATCCATCATTCCTAAGGTCTTTCCTAACAAGAAGATTGCATCTTAAGGTTATTGATCGTTTAGTGATAGAACCCAAAGCTTGCAAACTCAATGATTCAACTTGAGCATAAGGCTTCTTCAGAAGACCAATCTGATCCATTTCGATCAACCATTTGGGAATAGTAGCCATAACAATTGGTATGACTAAAATAATATAGATTAACAACCCCAGTTGCAAGGTGTGTAGGGGAGTAATAAAAATTGGGAGTTCAAGGTCGATCCAAGGGGATTGTATCAATGTTTTCTTTTTATTTAGATTTTTGTTAGATTTAGAATTTATATGAGCATAGTTCTAATTGTAAACAACTGCTGAAGTTTGAATGTGTTATAATTCTTTTGTAATGTTAAGATAATAACTTAAACCAAAACTTTTGTAATGCTTGAATGGTATGTTTTAATCTTTAATTAGGGTGTGATAAATAAATTAAGAAATTGGGATGTAATAAGTAAAATTTGGAGTGCCAGTAGCAACTTTCTTTATTTATAATAGCAATGGTAGCCTCATTCATAGTATTTAGGAGTTAGGAAAGACTAAGGTGCCTTTTGTTAACCTAAAAAAAAAAAGTGTTGAATAGCATTAACCGTTGAAACTTATAAGTATTTAAAAAATTATTTGTTTATATGCAAAATCATATTTGTTACACATTGCTGAAATTGGTAAATTGTCTTTTTTACCCTTATAATCATGTTATACATTGTTTGCATGTTTCAAATGCCTATTTCTTATTAAATATAATAAAATATATTATTTCATATAAAATTAAAATGCAATTCATTTTTAAATAATAAGTAATACTCAAATTTCAATTTATAAATAATAATTTTTATTTTTAAAAACTCACAAATTTCAAATTAAAAATAATAATGTCATACAAGTCACCAAAATTTGAAATCAATATTGAAAGAACTTAATTTGTGATGAATAATTTTTTATGAAAATGAAGGATGTGTAATTATAAAAGCACCCCATGAGTTAATAAGAGTAACTCACACTATAGCCAATTATTTTTGTCTTATATGAGTTAAATTTTTTGGAATGAACCAATTTTTGGTGAGGATGATCTATATGGTCTAGAAATCATACCCACAAAAAATCAGCCCATTCTAAAACTTCTAACCATGTTAAAACTAGTTTTAAAAAAAATGGACGATTTAGATTCTTGAACTTGTTTTGATGGGGTTAGAAGTTTCAGAATGGGCTGATTTTTTATGAAGATGATATATTCATTGTAAATATCATCCTCAATAAAAATCAACTCATTCCAAAACTTTTAACCCATATAAGACAAAACAATTTTGCCATGGTGTGGGTTTATTAATTTGTGGGGTGCTTATATACTAATCTATGGGATATAATATCCTTTTAAATATAAGGACATACTTGTTCATGCCAAAAAAAAGCGAAGTGCTTAACCCTTCAGCACTTTTTTTAAGCATCAAAAGAGTAATGACTTTTTTTCACTTATTTTCAACAATAAACGTTAAAAATATGGAGTAAACAAACACGCTATTTTGATAAAAGTGCTGAATGTTTTTTTTTGCTGCAATAAGCGCTGAAAAGTAGTGCAAATAAACACTGCCTGAGTTGATAGTCCTCAAGACTTGCATGTCTTCAAATTGATTATTCAATACAAGACTTGAAATCTTCAAGGTTAGAAAAAAAAAAAAAAAAAACTTCTCTCTGACACTTCTTTATAGGTCATCAAAACTGCTATAGATTTGCTCTATTTTCTTCTCAATTCTCTTACAAGCCAGTTCTATTCCCTTTAAAGACAGAAGAAGAAATTGCACAAAGAACCATCTTCCTTAATGGCTTCTATCTCAACGTTTCTTCTTCTCCTCTCTACATTTTCTATTGTAACAGCTCAACAAAGATACTCCAACATAAGCTTAGATTCTTCCCTCTTACCCAACACCAAACTCACCTCATGGCTTTCCCCTTCAGGCCAATTCGCCTTCGGATTCTACCCAATATATCAAGATAGCTTCATCATAGCAATCTGGTTTCCCCGAATTCCTGAAAAGACCATTATATGGATAGCAAATCAAGATAATCCTCAAGTTCCAAATAATGTTATATTGCATTTGACTAGTAATGGTCCTCCTTTTGAGATCCTCACAAGGCCATGAAAGATCCATTACTGATATTTCTGAATCTGCTTCCTCGGCTTCCATGCTAGATTCTGGCAATTTCGTTATCTATAATTCTGATTTGAAGATCATATGGCAGAGTTTTGATTATCCAACCAACACGATTGTACAAGGCCAGCGTCTCATGGCGGGGCAAGAATTGTTCTCTTATTTCTCACAAAATGACCCTCGGAAGGGAAGATTTAGGCTAAAGATGCAGCATGATGGTCATCTAGTGCAGTACCCTGTACAAACGCCTGACACTGCCCCATACTCATATTGGGCTTCAGGTACGTAATAATAATGGAATTTTTGGTGAGTCTACAATTTTTTTCTCATTTATCTTCATGAAGATTAGGATTATTTTTCAAATTTCATGGTCTGTTTTAATTTATAATTGTTTTTCTTAGGAAAATGAGATTTCAAGATGTGAATGTCTAATTGCACATTTACACAACAAAATCAATTTTACGAGAAATATTTTTTGATTGGACTCCCAAAGAAAATGTTTGGCTTGTGAGAGTGGATTCTAACACAATCATCCCTACCTACAAAACTAAAATCCAACTCTATTTTTGCTGTTGTCCTAGGTGCAATCAAAAGGAAAAAAAAAATTGCTCATAGGAAAATAAATCCGGCCACTACATGAACCTACATGTGTTGAGGGCATCTCCAAATTACAAAGCCACCCTCATTAGGTTTCGTGCAATTGATCATCTGGAATTTTATGAAATTCTGGATTGACTTTTTGTGGGCAAAAAGTCAATCCAATCATAGAGGGGAAACATTTTATCAAGAAATCCATTTTCTTGAAAATTTTATTTTCTTCTATCAAAAACCTACCCTGCAAATCATTTGCATATCATTACAAAATTATTTATATGATTAACTGCTTTTTTGCAATTTAGAAGAACTTTGCAGTGATGTCTTATTAAATAAAACTATAAGGTGGCATGTGCAAACACACATCTATCATAAGGGCTTATTTATAATTTAAAATATAGATTAAAAGGGTTTTTAAAAATTACACAGTGAAAGCTATGATTATAGGGTCTAGAGCTTGAAATTTTCTTGGCTTTTGACTAAATTGATCTTTAAGTATATTGAGTTTAAAATGTAAAGATGGGGTTGTTTGTGAGATCCAAATTTTGGTATGGAACCACTTGTTACTCTACCTTTCAGCCTTCTCTTATTATAATTAGGGTGCAACTTGGTTCGGTTTGAGGTCAAATTGAAACCGAACCGACATAGACCGGTTCTACTAAATAAGAATCATAACCTAACCAAATTCCATTGGAACCAAACCAACCCAAACCGAATTAAAGTCGGTTTGGTTCTTTTCAGTTTTGTGGGTTGTCAACATTCTATAAATTGTAAGTAACATTGTTTAATGAAAAAATAAATATAAAATTTCATACAATAAATCAGTAATCTATTTATAAAAAGTCATTAGTTTATCCATAAAGGATCATTAATCTATGTCCTAACTCCTAAAATAATTCATATATATATATGGGGCAGTTCAAGGGACATATGTAAAAACAATGGTTTTTCAAAATATGGGTTAGAGGTTTTGGATTGAGTTGATTTTTTGTGAAGATGGTCACTATGATGAGAATATCATCCTCACAAAAAATCAGTTCAATCTGAAACTTCTAAATCCATCAAAAGTGATTTACAAATTATTGACAAAAAATCGACGGTCCACATTCTAAGTCACTTTTAATGTGGTTAGAAGTTTCAGATTGGACTGATTTTTCTTCAAATGATCTTCCTATCATAGAGATCATCCTCACAAAAAATCAACTCAATCCGAAACTTCTAACCCATATTTTAAAATTTTATTAATGTTACATTGTTATTACATATGTTTTTTCATATGTCCCTTGATCATGACTCTATATATATAGGGGGGGGGGGGGGGTTTCAAGGGACATATGGAAAAACATATGTAAAAACAATGGTTTCTCAAAAAATTGGTTAGAGGTTTTGGATTGAGCTGATTTTTTGCGAGGATGGTCACTATGATGAGAAGATCATCCTCACAAAAAATCAGTTTAATCTGAAGCTTCTAAATCCATTAAAAGTGACTTACAAATTATTGATAAAAATTGGCAAAAAATTGACGGTCTACATTCTAAATCATTTTTAATGGGGTTAAAAGTTTTAGATTGGGCTGATTTTTTTTCCGGAGGATCTTCCCATCATAGAAATCATCCTCACAAAAAATCAACTCAATCTGAAACTTATAACCCATATTTTGAAAATTTATTAATGTTACATTGTTTTTACATATGTTTTTTCATATGTCCCTTGATCCTGACCTATATATATATGGGAAATGTTCAACACCCAACCATTTATCCAACAATTTGCCCAACATGTTTTGTCCTACATGGGTTAGAAGTTTTGGAATGGGCTGATTTTTGGTGAGGATGATCACTACGGTTAGAAGATCTTCCTCATCAAAAATCAGCTCATTCCGAAATTTCTAGCCCCATGTTTACAAGTTGAAAAATCATGGACCGTCCATTTTTTGTAAACCATTTTTGATGGGTTAGAAGTTTTGGAATGGGCTGATTTTTGGTGAGGATGATCTCCTCACCATAGAGATCATCCTCTCCAAAAATCAGCCTATTCCAAAACTTCTAACCCATGTAGGACAAAACACGTAGGATGAAGTGTAGGGTAACGCATAGGATGTCGAACGAGACCATATATATATTGTATAAGAGTTCAGTTCTTGGTTTGGTTTGGTTCTATATAATTTTGATTCAAGAACCGAACCAAATTGATCGATTCTCCATTTTTGTAACCCGGAATCAAATCGTAACTTGTTCCAAACCAAACCATTCCAAAGCTATTAGTTTGGTTTGGTTCTCAATTTGAACCGGACCAATTTGCACCCCTAGTTATAATAGTAAAGAAGAGAAAAACCTTTAATTAATTTATTCGACTACATCCAAAAAACTATTCAAATTACAAAAATATTTGTAGATACGTGGGCTTCGAAACCTTTGGGGGTTTGAATTCATCTACATAAGTTTAGGAATCGCCACCATTCAATTAAGGTATGAATGGGCACTATAAAAAGGGTTTTAAAATCTTTTTTTTTCTTTGGCTTGTAGTGATTCTCATATCCAAATGGACAGGAAAAATGTCTTTTTAGAGATTATTTGACAATGGGGTTTGATTGAGGGACAAGGAAGGTGTTAGGCACCATGTCTCTCCCATTCTAAGATGGTTACCAATGATTGATCAATGGTGAAATTAAAAACTTATTTTTTTGGGTTTTAAAAATAGAGGAAGTTATTGAAAAATTTAGGAAAATTGACTATAATTTTGTTTTGAAAAATGAGCAAATTATGATGATGAGCAAACTCCTACTAGAAGTAGTGCTTGCTTCTAGTAGGAGCTTACTGGATTTTTTTTTTTTTTTTTTTTGTGAGTTTGGGACTTTAATGAAAATCTACATAGATTTCATCATTTATGGTTCTAAAGCTTCAAAATAAGTTTATGTGGTCATTTGAGAGACTTGTTTATTGATTTGATCATTTGGTGAGGTTCATGATTTGAACCACACCATATAGGAATTAAGACTACATGCATGAGATTTTGTCAATTTCTTGAATTGTTTTTGTTAACTTTAAATGTTAGATATAAGCTTATGAAAACCTACATTTTAATTTGTAGCCATTTTAAAAGTGGGTGTGTGTAAAGTGTATACATGTGATGGACTTATCAAGAAAAGATTACCTCCAATGAGGTTTTACTCTCTAGTTCTATTACCTTCGAAAGAAGCAAGATAAAAGATAATTATTTTAAAATTGAAATTACAAGGAATTAAAAGCATTTATGCTACAAAAATTAAATTGGATAAGAGTAAATAAAAGTAAAACAACCTAATCTAATGCTCTCAATGAGCTTATTAAGGGAGATAATCTCTAGGAGAGATTACTCTCTCTCTCCCCAAGCATCTAGACTAAAGATCTAGGAAATTACATTGAAAGTATGAAATTAAACTTGCAAATAGAAAAAATGCTTAAAATAAAAAGGGGATGATAACAAGGGGAAGATTAGAGGGGGAGAATTGAGGTTTTAACCTACTTTAGTCTTCTTCTTTATTTTTTTTTTCTTTTATGAATTTTGGGAGAGATTAAGGAGGCTTAAGAGACTAGGGAAGGATTTAGGTAGAATTTTGGATCACCAAAATAAGTTCATTTCCTTTGTCTTGTAAGGGTCTTTTATTTATAGGATTTTAAGAAACCCTTGGGGATTAATTGGTCTTAATTCTTCAAGTTACAAATAATTTCACTAAAACATTCATTAAAAATCAAAATTATTCATCTCCTTAGCCTTGATGGTCTTTCACTTACCAATCATGATCATCAATGGGTAAGATGGTAAAAATCCGAAAGTTCTAGAAAATTCTTGATAGAGGTTAAAATGATCTTAAGACCTTGACCTTGAGTCAAATTGGAGAGAATTAACTCAAATGGTATGTAATTATGTGATTGACTTTTGGATTTTCTAAGTATTTTCTTTGAGAGAATCTTTAATAAAATAAGGATAGATTAGTCATTGGACACAAATTCTAGAGAATTCATTATTGTAAAAAAAGTACCATGGGCATTAAAAGATAGTCAATTTACATTAAATGACATGAAAGCTCTTTGAATTTTCAAAAAGGTTAAAAGGGTAGAAAAAGGATTTGTCTTTGATGATTCTCAATAAACCAAAATTAGCGGAGGTAATTAATCTTAAGTGGAGACTAAACAAGACCTTAGGTCAAGATTAGGAGAATGAGTGGTTTACTAAAAGATCCAAGGTAGAAGAAATTATGAGGACTTTAGCATGGGTAGAAGTGGAATTAAGTAGAGATTATGAAATTATTTTTCTTGTTAAAATTCGAGCATATATGGAATTTGGATATACATTAAGTATAACTAAGGCAAATTAAACATAAGCATCATCAAAATCAAGGTTAAAACAAAAAATGGGTCTAGCCATATGTACCAAACTGTTAGGTTATTTTTATGATTGGTCGTTTGGTAGGTAGGGCCAGGCAAAAACTATCTTTTTATTAATTAAATCTGAATTTCTTAATTGGTTTGATTTGGATTCACTTGATTGATCAAAATTCTCTTGATTTGACTTTCGAAACTGGATTTGAACGAGCTCTCAAGCTATTCAATCAAATTGGGGTATTTACAACACCCTTAATATTTGCTAATTAAAATGGAAATGAGTTGAATATACCCCATGGAAGATATAGTAACTTGCATCTATGTTTTTAGTGAGACCGATATCTCATTGATGGTGAGAATTTAACCCAGGCTTTGGTATCATCACCCATAAACTTGACCATTTAAGTTACTTGGCACCTTTTAGTAAGTTGCATATTGAACCAACAAATTAAACATACCAATCTAGAACTTTTAAAATTACAAAAACACCCTCAGTACTTTTTACAATAACATGCATATGCAATTACAAAAATACCTAAATCAAAGATAAGGTAACCTGCATATTGAAATTACAAAATTACCCCTCATCAAAAAATATTAAATTCAAAAATACCCATCAATACCTGTTACTGAAATATGCATATCATGAATTTATGAAAAATCCCATCAACGATACAGTAACTTGAATGCTGAAATTATAAAAAATACATCTCATCAAAGAAGCTATTGAAATTACAAAAATACCCCTCAATACATAAGACATATACTTAGGGTTATTTTCATAGTTGATTTGAGGGGTATTTTTTCTAAATTTAAAATTAATTAAGAAGTTCTTTGTAATTTTAGTATCTTTGAAGACGGATATTTTCATAAATTCATATGCATGTTACTGCAGCAAGTATTGACGGCTATTTTTCATAATTTGAATAATTTATTTGATAAGTGATACTTTTGAAATTTCAATATGCAAGTTAATGTAACCTTGATGAAAGATGTTTTCATAATTTCATATGCATTTACCGTATCAAGTGTTGAGTGCTATTTCTATACTTTGAATAACTTCTTTGATTGGGATCTTTTTGTATTTTGATATGCAAGTTAATGTAGATGAAGGGATTTCATAAATTCATATGCATGCTACTACTTACTAGGGCAAGTAATTCATTATCTTCTTATATTTTCTACATAGATATTGTTAGGATTCATGTAATTGCCTCCAATAACCAAATAGAATTCTATTATTTACAGGAACTATGAATGCAGGAGATAATGTGACACTAAATCTAGACAACAATGGTCACCTGTATATGCTTAATAGCATAGGTTCCAATATAAGGAATCTGAGTGATGGTGTGTTACCTTTTAATAATGAAAGAATGTTCTACCGCCTGACTATCGACGTAGATGGGATGTTCAGGTTGTATTCACAGAGTTTGGATCAAAATGGTGATTGGTTAATTAAGTGGAATTCTTCAAACCGTAAGTGTGATCCTAAAGGCCTTTGTGGCCTAAGTGGGTACTGTACTCTAATGGATCAAGAATCTCTATGCCTTTGTCCACCTGGATTCAATTACATTGATGATGCTGAAAAGACTCTGGGCTGTAAGAGCACCACTAATGCAGAAGGTTGTAGACACAGGGATGAACATATCAAATACACCATTTATACTTTAGTGCACGCTAGTTGGGAAGATGATTCATACTCCATCTTATCACCCACATCCGAAGAAGATTGCAACGAAGCCTGCACGAAGGACTGTAACTGTAAGATTGTGATATATACGAACTTTGAATTCAGAAAACAAAGACTCCCATTGAGATATGGGAAAAGAAATATAGATGAATCAAGCAAAGTTCTTATCAAGGTGATGAGTATCACCACAACAAGCAATGTAATAATTGGCATGAGTATTGTGGTTATTACTTTGGCTTTTATTATCATAGGGACTACTGGTGTTCTTATTTACAGACAATTACTTGTTTGGCCGTACAAAAAGATCCCAGATAAAGTGAACATCGAATTAAGTATAGGGATCTCTCTGCGAACATTTACTTATGATGAGCTCAAGAAAGCAACAAATGGCTTCAAAGAAGTGTTGGGTAGCGGATCTTTCGGAACAGTTTTTAAAGGTAGTTTATCGAACAATCAGACAGACAAGGCCATTGCTGTCAAGAGACTAGATAGAGTGTCAGATGAAAGAGAAAGGGAGTTTGAAACTGAGGTGAGAGTGATTGGGAGAACACATCACAGAAACCTAGTCCAATTGCTCGGTTACTGCCATGAAGGTCCCAATAGGCTTTTAGTTTACGAGTTCATGAGCAATGGATCACTCGCGAACTTCCTCTTTAATCCTAAAACACGCCTAAAATGGGATGAAAGAGTGGGAATTGCTTTGAACATAGCTAGAGGCATCTTATATCTACACGAAGAGTGCAAGACCCAGATCATCCATTGCGACATAAAGCCTCAGAACATACTCATGGATGAATACCATTGCCCAAAAATATCTGATTTTGGGTTGGCTAAGCTATTGAAGTTGGACCAAACGAGAAGCTATACTGTTATGAGAGGGACAAGAGGATATGTATCGCCCGAGTGGAACCAAAACGCGCCCATAACTGTTAAGACAGATGTGTACAGCTTCGGGATTGTGTTGCTGGAGATCATATGTTGTCGAAGAAATTTGGACATGAAGCTGCCTGAGAAAGAAATGGTTCTTGCCGATTGGGTGTTTGAGTGTTTACGGAATGGTGAGGTTTGTAAGTTAGTGAGTGATGAAGAGGTGGACAAGAATAGGTTGGAAAGAATGGTGAAGGTGGCTCTGTTGTGCATCCAAGACGACCCTTTGATCCGTCTTCCCATGAAGACTGTGGTCCTGATGCTGGAAGGGACTATAGATATCCCATCTCCTAGGATGTGAAGAGAATTTCCGTAATTTTTTCAGTAGTCTTCCTGTTAAGAATTCATTGCTCAGTAGGATTATAATTTACAATTATGATTTTTCTTCTAAGCAAGCATAAGAGAATGTATATTAATAAAAGAATGGGAAAAATCCCAAATACAAATTTCTAATATTACGGAGAACCATAAGATCTCCCAAAAAATAATTTTTGGCTAGAAAAGGAAGATTAGCACTTGAATCATAGAACGATGTAAGTAGAGGGATGGGATGCGAGTGCGTCTGCGACAAAAGTTTCTTCTCTAAAGATAAGTTTTATAACCAATGGATTCGTTCTAGCAATTTTCTGCATTTGTAGGCGATGAGATCCAATAACCAAGATAGCCCCTTCCTTTTAGCACTTCCACCACCAACTTAGAGTTAGAATCTATCCTTAAACTTGGACCTCGCAACGGGATTAAACTCAATCCTTGTAATAGACCTTTAAACTCAGCCATATTGTTAGTTGCCTAACCAATGTGAATGCGAAAATAGAAAATTTGTTAGCCATGTTGTGAATCTTTATTATAGATCACCAAGTTGACAAATATGTTGGACTATTCTAATTGTTAATCTAAATTAATAATGAAATGATTCTTGGACTGTCTAGTAAGGGATTATAACATCTGACTTATCATCAATGAGAAGCCATTAATTACAGCACTTTTGAGTTTGGTAATGGTGATGTGTAAGAAGATTACTTTTTTTCTGCACTAAATAATTTAAGCGGATTTTGAATCAGAGATATAAATTTCAGCAAAGGTAGTTCAGGTTTGGTAATAGAGGTTGAAGCGAAGAGGTTTGAGTTTATGCAGTGTTGGGGGTGACGAATCAAAGAGGGGTGGAGGTAAGAAAGCTCAGAAGAAACTGGGATTCAAGGCTAAACCTTCTGGAGAATGAAGGTCTTTGGTTGTGCAAGGCATTAGATTCCGAAAATCCATTCACGAGCAAATCAGTAAAGGATGTAAGATTAGTATTGGCTACAAAAGATACGAATACGGGGTATTTTCCTTAAAATCCAAAGCTTCTCAGATAAAGCAAAGATTAAATAGTGATTTTTCTAGAAGGACCAAAAAAAAAAAAAAATTGGAAATGGGTGGGGGGGCAGGAAACTTCTTCCAGGGGGTTGCTCGGAGGTTGAGAAAGGGTGGGCGATTAGAAAAATTCACAGGGAAACCCTCCTTCAGCAGAGAAAATCACTTTTTCTATTGAAACTTTACGAAAATGCAAATAATCACTTCTACTATTGATTGTACCAAAGATTATGCATTCCCAAACTGTACAAAAGGGACAATTCAATAATAAATTGTAGACAATTACTCCTAATCACAAATAAGACAAAAAATTTGTTAACCTGACCTTAGTCCCACATGAGAACTAAACATCATGGTATGCAACTAATATGTCTGAAATAGGTGATGAGGCACAGAAGTTCCTATATATAAATAAGTTCAGTTGACTTAGACGTAAGGGGTCATTATTTATTATGGATAAGAAAACACGATATAAGAAATGTGAGATAATAAAGGGAGTTCTATTGATAAGCATTTGAGCTACCAACAAATGAAAGATATCAATGTCCATGCATGGTTTAAAGTCTTAGTCAGTTGAAAGCCAATGAAATCAAAGCTTCACTTAAAGAAGTCATGTAGGAACATTGAGTAGATGAAACAAGACCAAGGTAAAACTTGTCTCCTTAATATCCCGAGAATCAAACCTAGTTTCTGATTGAGATCTCCAAATTCCTAAATCTTGTAGAACAGATTTCATCCTCTCCAAGCTTTGATATCCTCATTTTGATGTTCTATGACTAAGCTCTAGAACTTGGGATTTAACCAACCTCGACAAACATTAATACCATAAATATTGCTTGTTCGTGGAATGTATGTCCTCTAGTTGTCTAGTTCTTAATCAAGAAAATAGCTAACATTCAAAGAACTAGTCACAAATGAAATTCCTGACCATCAGAACTAAGAGCAATGACTAAATTAAGAATATCTATTTTACTATTGGAAGAAGCAAAATCTTCAATCAAAATCATGGATTCCTAATGGAAGTATGCATATTCTGTGGTGTTATCACATGGTAGGTTTACTGTTATCAAACTCATAAAATGGGAAAAAAATCAAAAATCAAAATAACATCTTAATCCACTCCAAATCAAAGAAAAAGCAGGAACAAACTCAACCACATTGGACTATTTGAATTAATTTGTGCTCAAGTACCTGCAGAAGAACGTTAAACTCTCCTCCATACACCATGAGTTGAACACAGCATACACAAACATTAAATTTAAGTGTTGGTTAAAATCTTCTGGACACAACTCAAATGAAAATATAAATTCACATTATGATTGTATGAATTAAAATTTTCATAGAATTTGTGGGAATATAACAGAGGAAGAGAAAGAACTATGGAGGTGCTGGATTTTGGGTTCAGGCTTCGAAGAATCTACCTTATTTTTTAAGGTCTTTTCTTTGTTAGCAGTTTAATTGATGTTCTGACATTGACAAATTTTGTGTCATCCACTGAAAATCATTTTTATTTATTTGCAAAATTGCACCTTGTACATGATCTTGATTTCGTGGGAGATGATCAATTTAACTGATATTTTACGATTTCTGATATCTTTTAGATAAATGAATAAGGCATTATCATGCCGAAAGGGTTAGATTCGAAGCTCACAAAAACTTCGCTGTTGTTGGCAACCCAAATCTTAAAACAAATTGGGTCACCGTGATAGCATTGACCAGTTCATAATATCAAACACACCTACACAGTTCTCTAAAAAATCCTGTTTTTTGTGTGAGTGGGGTCTGTTTCTAGTGATGCTGACTTCACAAACCAATCACTAATACACAATATTTCCTCCAAATTTGCCACCTTTTTATTTATTTCCTAGTTAATTGATGATGATAATGAAGTAGGAGAAGTAGATGAAATGGCTCCCAAAAGGGTAATTAAGGGCAACCCACTCATAGCTGAATTATTTTGTCTCATGTAGGTTAAAAGTTTTGGAATGAGCTGATTATTGGTGTGGATGATCTCTATGATGAGTAAATCATCCTCAAAAAATCAACCCATTCCGGAACTTCTAACTCCATCAAAACTGGCTTTAAAAAAAATATGATTTACGGTCCTTGAACTTGTTTTAATTGGGGTAGAAATTTCAGAATGGGCTGATTTTTTTATGAGAATGATCTTCACATCAGCGAAAATCAGCTCAATTTTTAATTCATGTAAGACAAAATAATTTGGCTATGGTGGGAGTTCCCCTTATTAATTCGTGGGTGCTTTTATAATCACCCCTCCCAAAATTTATTATTATTTATATTTCTAAATTTGCACACACTCTCTCTCTTAGGAATTTTTACAAACGGTTGGTGCACATTTGTCCTAAGGAAAGACAGATGAAGGAAAAACTTCGAAATCAGAAAAAAAAATAAATAAATAAATAGAATTGCAGATTTTTCAAACTAAACTCTTTCTAAAAACATAACCTTTTTAACCCAAACTAAAATCAACAAAAAAAATAATAAATAGAAATGCACACTGTCTGATGTTATCTGCAACACCATATTATGTTATTTATTTTGAAAATAACATTGAACAATTAAGATTTTCTCCGATTGATGTGAGAACATCCATTGAACTGAGAAAATAACCCCATGTATTGCTGATTTTATATTTATTTTGAAAAAAAAAAAAAAAAAATCAGTTCTCTATAAATGATTTAAAAAAAAAAAAACAGAGAGAGAGAGAGAGAGAGTAAACGTAGAGATTAAACCCAAGAACGAAACCTCTGCGTAGATTTCCTTAAAACCTCTTGGCAGAACTCCAATCCTCCTTCGAAAGCAACTGTGGTGTAAGTCTAGTGTAGCAAGAATCTGTTTAAAAATCACTTTTGTGGGTGTGCTTCAAATTGAAGAAATTGTTTGATAGATTAGGATTTTTAAGAAGCAATTGATATTTGATAAGAGGGTCGATGGTGAGTCTAGATTTCTACAATCGGGAAAGAAACAAATAGTAATGCATGTTTCAGCGACGGTCGACACAACCTTTATACGTCGCTATATCATCTTTCAACGACAGCCACTGGTAGAATCCTGAGATAAAAATAGAGTGGCGGTTTCTCAACTAGAAAGTGTTCACTCTTTCAATACTCTGTTGACGTGGTAGGGACTCGGAGCCATAGATCTTTTCCTCGAGATACACAACTGCTCATCAAAATAAGAGTCGTGGTAACGGACTCCCCCATGTGGTATACTCAAAATAATCTCCTAACCTGCTTGTGTATCCTGAGGCAAGAAATTCATGTTTCTATCACATACAAACGTCAGGAGAGTATTTTGAGAATGCCACGTGGGAGAGTAAAAAAATAATTACTCAAAATATAATACGAAGAACAATTCCAACGTAAATAGGCATATCTATTGGGAATATTTGCTAGGCATTTTACGGTGGAAAATGATTTTACCTATTCAAGGGGGGTCTTCACTCCAACCGTACTAGTCAAAATGACTTTTCACAAATTTCGTTATAATAAAATATTTCACAACTATTATCATTTTTTACCACCAACAAATAGAGAGAGAGAAACTTACCATCTTCTTATGGGTCTCTCAATTTCTCTCTCTAAAATATTCTAAATTAGAGAATCAGAACTCGAGTATGTTGAAGTACTTTCAAAGGACTCTGACTATGTAAAATAACAGTTGGGAGAGCTGTTCTAAATAATTATAGATAAATCTTTAAAATTTGTAAGACAATACCTCTTTAAATAAGCTACAAAATTGAACTACCTTCCTAATAGTAATGATAACTTTAAGGCTTAAAATGAGTTGGGTTCGTCATGTATGGATCCCACACAATCGAATTAATTGTTTTGGGTCAAACAATTTTAAACCCCCTCCCACACACACGTGTATCAATTTATTTTAAGCAAAATCTCCAAAGGTGGTCAAAAGGGGCCTTAACCCAACACTTGTTGGTTGAAGATATATATCTTTAAATAAATAAATATATATATATAAATATATGGGTCAGGTTCAAACGACACACATTGCAACACATATTGCAACAACGTGTTTTGTCTTATATGAACAAAAATGTTTGGAATGGACTGAATTTTTGTGAGGATGATCTCTATGGTGAGGAGATCATCCTTGCCAAAAATCAGCTCATTATGAAACTTCTAAACCATCCAATTTTTGTTGAAAAATTATAGACCATCCAATTTTGTAAATCAATTTTGATGGGGTTAGAAGTTTTGGAATGGGATATTTTTTGCCAGGATGATCCCCTCATCACAGAGATCATCCTCACAAAAAATCAGCCCATTCCAAACATTTTTGCCCATATAAGACAAACACATTGTCGCAATGTGTGTTGCAATGTGTGTCGTTTGAACCCGACCCTATATATATATATATATATGGGTCCCGTTCAGCAACAAACATTTTGGCAAAACATTTTTCAAAACATGGGTTAGAGGTTTTGGAATGGGCTGATTTTTGGTGAAGATGATCTATACGGTGAGGAGATCATCCTCACCAAAAATCAGCCCATTCCAAAATTTCTAGCCCCAGTTTACAAGTTGAAAAATCGTGGACCGTCCATTTTTTGTAAACCATTTTTGGTGGGGTTAGAAGTTTTGGAATGAGCTGATTTTTGGTGATGATGATCTCCTCACCGTAGAGATCATCCTCACCAAAAATCAGCCCATTCCAAAACCTCTAACCCATGTTTTGAAAAATGTTTTGCCAAAATGTTTGTTGCTGAACATTTCCCTATATATAATTTTCAAAGTAATATATCATTTGGATCTAAGTGGATATGGAGATGGATCTATATCCGACACGGTTCTAACTTGAGTTAAGGGACAATAACCCACATACAACCCATTTTTTTTATTTGGATATATTAGAAAGAACCAAACCCGCTAATTCAGACTTGGAACACTTGAATTTAAGATAAAAATCTGTCTCATTTTATGGCCTAGATAACCCATACTTCCTAACAATCTAGAAACAACTGCATTCCTAACAAGTGGAAGGATAAGACTAAATCCCCTTAATTGAAGCAACTGTAGAAAAAAAATTAGTTGAGGTTGACTGAAGAAAAAATCTTTTGATTGAAGATAAGATCTTCGTGGATAGGTACATATCATTGCCACTCCATTGAAGTCTGACTTGTCCTCAAGTTTCCAAGGCAGGAAAATGACCAATCAGGTCCTCATACTTTTCCCAAGTTGAATCTTCAATTGATCTGTCTTCCCATTGAACCAATACCTTAGTGATTGCTTTATTGTGGTATTTGAAGATTCCACGATCTAAATCTTAATAGGTACCCAGACCAATGTCATTAGATCTGTGATGGGTAGTTGAGTAGTCATGATTTGAGAGGTTTCTCCAATTTTCTTCTTCAGTAAGGATACATGGAAAACTTGGTGTATTTTTGAACCCATGGAAAAAAGACCAGTTTGTAAGCAACAGAGCCAATACATGCTTGAACCTGGAATGGCCCATAAAATTTTGGATTGAGCTTGTGTGAACTGCGATTGCAGCTTATGGATTGCTATTCGTATGGCTATGAACAGAAGTCGTGCAAATAACCTTAAGTAATGCTCAATAGAGCAATTGACCACTTCTGTTCGCCCTTCAGACTGTGGATGATAGGTTGTGCTTCGACAAAGCTTTGTTCCTCTGAGTTCAAAGTAGGCTTCCCAAAATTTACTTATTAGTTACAAAGATCGAATCTCAATCACATATTATGGAACGAGGCATTCCATGTAACTTCGCAACAATTTGAACAAAAAATTTCTACTACCATAGAAGTTGTATAGGAATGTGTTGTGATGAAAAAAGAGTCGCCTTGCTAAATTGATCGGCAACAACAAATTTTGAAGTTTTATGATTTGAAGAGGGAAGTCCATCAATGAAATCCAAGGACACGTCAGTCCAAACATCTACTGATTTGGGCAATGGTTGTAGCAAACCTGGAGGAGTAATCGTTTCAGCCTTTTTTCTTTGGCACACTTCACATTCTACTACAAATCTTTGAATATCTCTTTTTATGGCACACCAATAAAAATTTGCGGAGATGCTCATGTAAGTAGGTAAGAATCCCGAATGTCCAATGGGAGAAGAGTGAAATTTTTTGAATGTCTTGGAACGCCACGTGGAGGAGGATGGTACGATTTTACGACCCTTGAAACGTAAAGCATTATCTTGGAAGGAATAATGTGAATATCTCTTTTATGGCACACCAATAAAAATTTGGGAAGATGACATGTAAGTAGGTAAGAATCCTGAATGTCCACTAATGGGAGAAGAGTGAAATTCTTTGAGCATCTTGGAATGCCATGAAGAGGAGGATGGTATGATTTTATGACCCTTGTAACATAAAGCATTATCTTGGAAGGATACATGTGAAAATAAAGAAGGATTCTCTTGTAGCTTTTTGATGATTTATTGGAGGTCTTTATCCATGAAACATTCCTTATTAATCTCGTCTAAGGACGCAAATATAGGAGTAGATAGAGCATGTACCACAACTTCATCATGAACACTAGACAAGGTATCAACTGTAATATTTCCTTGCCTAGTCGATATACAATCTCATAGTTGTACCTGAGTAGTGTTGTGAGCTATTTTTTACTTCTCCAAGGTGGTGAGGCTTTGTTCTACAAAATGCGTGAGTGTTTGGTGGTCAATTAGAACTCATAAATATCGTCCCAACAAGCAAGGTCGTCATTTTGAGACAACTTTACTTATTACTCCACAATTAAAAAAAAAAAAATCAATAGTTGAGAAATAGTAAAAGTTAGGGTGCCAATAGAAACTCTCTATCGCTCTTTGAATTTTTATCTGTTAGATTTCGGATTTTATGTTAGCCTAATCCTACTTGTAAACAACTGCTGAAGTTGTTTGAGTATGTCATAAATCCTTTGTACTGTTAAGGTAATAACTTGAACCAAACTTTTGTAATGTTGAATGGTGTGTCTTAATCTTTAATTAGGGTATAATAAACAATTTGAGAATTGTGGTGTGATAAGTAAAAGTTGGGGTGCCAATAGTAGCTCTCTTGATTGCAACGATGGACCCATTCTCATTCATCGTACTTAAGTGTTAGGATTGAGGTCTACCCCGTAAAAGACTCAATATAATTTTAAATGGCGGGACTCGCCAGTCTTCCAAGTCATTCATTGCCCTCCAGGCTTCCACTAGACTTAAAGGCTAGGGTATGTTTGATTGCATGGAAAGTCACTTTCCATGAATTTGAAATCCATGGAAAATTAGTAGTGGAAAATAGGTAGGGTTGGAAAATCAAATTCCATTGTTTGATTTCACTTGGATAAAATCATGGAAAAAATATGAGAAAAAAGAAAAAAAGGAGAAGGAGGAAGAAGATGAGAGGAGGGGGAGAGGAAGAAGAAGATGACAAGGAAGAGGAAAGGGGAGGATGTGGCGACGGTGACGGCGAAGGCGAAAGTGGCGGCGGCGGCGACGGTAGCGGCGGCGGCGGCAACGGAGGTAAGTGAGGAAGATAGGGGAAAACGTGGTGATGGTGGTGGTGGCAGAAGAGGTGAGGGATGGAGAAGAAGGAGAGAGAGAGAGAGAGAGAGAGAGAGAGAGAGAGAGAGAGAGAAAAGGTGGTCGGAGACAGAGCCGACGACGACGATGACGATGACGACGACAGCGAGGTTAGTGTAATGGTGGTGGTGGTAGTGGTGGTGATAGTGGTGATGGTAGGGAAGAATTGAGGATGGAAAATATGGGTGGATTTCATTTTCCCACCCATATAGGTGGGAAAGTGAAATCCATGATTTAGTGGACTTTTTGAATGGGGTGGAAAATGATTTTCATTTCCATGTGCAATCAAACACTTGAAAAATGTCATTTTCCATGGAAATTGATTTTCCACCCTATTTTCCATGTGCAATCAAACATACCCTAAGATTCGGCTCGGTGTCCATCAGGTCAAGTCAATTTGATGAATAATGAGTCAACTCAAGTATCTCAAATAAACATGTTTTATATTAAATGTGTATATAAAAAAAGGTCGTTGTTGGGGACTTCTACAAGTAACAACTATTTCTACATCTCTCGGATGCTATTCATTTTATAAGACCCAACAGCATCTGTCGGTGTCGTAGAAAATATAGAAAATGTATCATATCCAAGTAAGAAATCGTTTTTGCAATGTAAGATGAGGAATGATGTTTATTTTATTATTTCCCACTAAAGGAATTAGAAGAAAAAAAAAAAAAGTTTTACTCGGTTGAGTTAAACAATCATCTCAAAGAGTAATTACGAAACTGAATCGAGTTGACTCATCCAGTTTCATGACTAAGATTTTGGGAACTCATTCTTGTTCAATGGTGGGCTGGCCAGAATAAAAATCATTGATTTTTCAACAATTAAGCTTTTTGGAAGGTGGAAAAAAAAACACTTCTCTTCGATTTTTCTTCCTGACTTGTCAAAAACGCTATAGATTTGGTCTTTTTTCTTCTCAATTCTCTTCCCTTTGAGACAGAAGAAGAAACTGCACAAAGAAGCATCTTCCTTAATGGCTTCTATCTCTATATTTCTTCTTCTCCTCTCTACATTTTCTACTGTAACAGCTCGACAAAGATACTCCAACATAAGCTTAGATTCTTCCCTCTCACCCAACACCAACCTCACCTCAAGGCTTTCCCCTCCAGGCCGATTCACCTTCGGATTCTACCCAATATATCAAGATAGCTTCATCATAGCAATCTGGTTTCCCTGAATTCCCGAAAAGACCATTATATGGATGGCAAATCGAGATGCTCCTCAAGTTTCAAATAATGTTACATTGCATTTAACTAGTAATGGTGGGTTCCTTCTTAGATCCTCACAAGGCGATGACAAATCCATTACCGATATTTCTGAATCTGCTTCATCGGCTTCAATGCTAGATTCTGGCAATTTCATTATCTATAATTCAGATTCGAAAATCATATGGAAAAGTTTTGATTATCCAACCAACTCAATTGTGCAAGGCCAGCATCTCGTGGCGGGGCAATAATTGTTCTCTAATTTCTCGCAAAATGACCCTCGGCTGAGAAGATTTAGGCTCAAAATGCAGCATGATGGTAATCTAATGCATGATGGCGGAGCCAGGATTTTCCTATAGTGGGGGCAAACTATGGTTAGTTGTATAATGAAGATGAATGGTTTTAAGGAGAGATTAAGAGGTTTCTACTTGGTAGTTGAAGAAAATAATATTTAGGTCATTTTCAATAAATATTTGAGAAGTCGCGGTCAAGAGTCAATGTCATCAATAAAAAATTAAAGAGGTGAGGGAGTGGAGACAAATAGGCATGTAATTAGTTGAAAATATAAGGGAGTCTCAAAGTTGTGTGAGGGCCAAAATTAGAGGGAGGTGAGGGAGTAGGGGCAAATGAGGAGATAGGTGAGGGAATGTGAACAAATGGGGCATATAATTAGTTGAAAATATAAGGATGTCTCAAACTTCTATAGGGGTAAAAATTGGAGGGAGGTGAGGGTGTGGGGGCAAATGGGGAGAGAGACGAGGGAGTGGGGACAAATGGGGCATGTATGTAGTTAATTGAAAATATAGGGATTTCTCAAAGTTTTGTGGGGGCAATTGCCCCCACCAGCTCGTTACTAGCTCCGCCCCTACTAATGCAGTACCCTATACAAACACCTGACACGTACCTATACACATATTGGTCTTCAGGTAATAATGGAATATTTAGTCTACAATTTATTATCTTCATGAAGATTAGGATTATTTTTTATATTTAAGGGTCAGTATATTAAATTATTGAAAAATATTTTTTCTGTGGAAAGCATTTTCCTGAGAAAATGATAATTGCATTTTACGAAAAATATTTCCAATGGGACTCCCAAAAAAATGATTGTTTTGCCTGTAAAACTAAAGTCCAATCTATTTTTGCCATTGTCCCTCCTAATTAAAGGGGAAAAAATTTATAACAAAAAAGTCAATCCAAGATTTTATGAAATTCTTGATCAAAATATCACATGAATCCACACATATTGAGAGTACCCCAGATTACAAAAGTCCCATTAGGTTTTATGTGCTTGGTCTTCCACGATTATGTGAAGTCCTAGATTGATTTTTATGCGAGCAAAATATTTCTTCAATCAAAGAGAGGAAAACATTTTGTTAAGAAATCTATTTTCTCAAAGTTATTTTGAGCAAAAATGGGTTTTCCTGGTAAAATTACTCTCTTCTATCAAACATGCTCTGGCTTGCAAATTATTTTCTTTTCACTGCAAATGTTTTGATGTTTTGTAGTGAAAAATTTACAACTTGTTAGCTACAAAGATATCTCCTGCAAAATTGGTTTTATGCTTGATGTTTTATCCAATTCAATATCATCTAGATGCAAGTGATCCCATTGAATATATTTGAGAAAGATTAATCATCTTTATTGGATTAAATCTCGAGTTATAGTGAAGTAAAAAAAAAAAAAAGAGTCGTGATAATATGACTCCCTAGGTGGTACATTCAAATGACTTCATGATGTGGACAAGTTCGAGAACTGTAGATCTGTATGCCTCGAGATACATGATTGCACATCCCCATAAAAAAGTATGCTCCGAGGGAACCGTATACCTCGAGGCGTACAGATCTATGATTCCTCGACTTGTCCATGCAATGGAGTCATTTGAGTATGCCACATAGGGAGTCATATTATAGGGATTCTAAAAAATTGATGAGATTATGGAACTAAATATTCTCGCATTTATTTCTACTACTTTGTTTATTCTAGTGTAAATGATTTTTTCAGTATTTTCTTATTAAATAAATGGTAGGAAAAAAAATTTTCAAGTTATTCTACCACATTAAAGAAACTATTCAAATTACAAAAATACTCTCCATATTTACTAAACTAACATGGATATGAATTGAATGAACCCCTTTAAATACTTAGTAGAGAAATTTATGGTAGACCTACCTATTGCGATTTAATTATAAAAATCCTTGGAGTTTTGACAACCCTAAGGGTACCTTACTCTATCAAGTTTGTAACCAAGCAAACCTTGGAGTGGTGATCCACGTCATTAAATTCAAATTCTTGCACTTGATTTGTTAGTCCACAAACCTTGGTCTCGATCGTAACTGCATAAATTTTTGGCAACCAAGAAATTGATCTAATGCCAAGGGTTATAGAGGAAAACTTTTAAAAACTTTATAATTTTTTTTTTGTTTTAAAAAATGGTTAGTTTCACCGTTTAATTCTTGTTTTAAATTTGGGAGTTCGTAGCCATCATTTTAAACAACTCGGAGAAAAATCAAGAAGGATTATATATATATATATATATATATATATATATATATATATATATATATATATATATATATATATATATATATATATATGAGTTTTCTTCATGAAGTCTAGAAGTCTGCGGTATTGGATTTGATCATTCATTTGTGCCCAATGACCTTTACTAAGATTTGAAATCTTACTAAATTAGTCATAGTAGCCTAATTCATAAAGTAAGGTTGGTTCAATAACAGACTCGACAAAGGGAGTTTTATCACCTGTAAACTTTACATGCAAGCTCTTGGCACCTTTTATTAACCTTCTTATCATTACGAGAAAATTGAAGAAAAAATTTGTTGGCTTGCCCCGACGAATTTTGAAAACACAAATTTGACGGCCATGAGCCCACAAAATTTACCCAAATTTTCTCCCCTCTCTCATCTGCGTTCCTCGCCCCCCCCCCCCTCTCTCTCTCTCTCTCTCTCTCTCTCGCGCTCTCGCTTTGGTTTCTTTGCGTTTTTCCCCTTCTCTCTCTCAGACTCTATCTCTAATCCGTGAGAAGCTCTCCGATTTGTGAGAAATTTCTCTGTAATTTTTTCCAACTCTCTCACTCTCTCTCAAACACTAACTTTATATGGAAGAAGATGATGAAGACGATGGGGAAGAGGAGCATTGTGTAAATCAGGGAACAACTTTTCGTTTGGATTAGAGCCTTAGACTAGAGAAACAGATCTAGATCTGAGAGTATAGAAATAGATCTAGATCTGGTCCCAAGTGCTCTAGATCTCCAATGTAAATCTTAGGTAATTTTCAACATATTATGTTGTGCTATGTGCATTTTCACTTCATTTCGATTAATTTCTGTTAATACGTCATTGATTTCAAGTTTTTTTTCTCTTTATTTCCATATCTAAGTCTGATTCCTTAGATTTGTGGATTTCTTCTTGAATTTCAGAACTCAGATTTGAGTTTTTGCCTGAATTTTTTTTAATAACAAAATGCAGCGATTTGAATGGCTTTTTCTTCTCTTTGTGTGTGTGCAATTTATATAGATACCCTCATTATTTTGAAGAATTAGCTGAGAAAAATCTCAATCTTTTTCTGTGAGCCCTCCAAAGATGATCTCTTCAGGTCATCATTTCTTCATCAATTTTTCTTCGTTTCTCTTTCTTTGTTCTTTGAAGAAATTCTGATTCCTAATTTGTTTTTAATGGAGGAAGAGGAGATTGATCGAAGCTTGGAACAAAACAAGCGTGAGCTACAGGTTTGTGCCTCTAAGAAGTATATAGATTTCAAATCTAGGGCATTTTTTTAATATTCCAATTGATTCTAAGTTTATTTTTGCTGTTATTTTCTTATGATTACCAGTTTTAATCCATCTCCTAAAAAACAAATTGAAAAAAGCAAGACCTATGTTTAGGTTTATATTGTATGAGATGATTTAGATGAAAATCTCTACCCATTGCATCAGGTATTAATTGATGTATTACTGTTATTGTTAGTTCTATTGGTTTACTGATAGTTCAGATTATAATTAGTTCTACTGTTAGTTGAAATTAAAGTTACTTCATGCTAGGTATATAAACTTGTTGTCATCTGAAAGATATATGGTAATTTATGAGTCTAGTCATGACTAAGAAGTTACATTGTATAGCTCTAGCAGGTGGAGCCATAATAACAATATCCTTTTCCCCCCATTTTTCTTACTTGAATAATATTTGTTTCAGAATTACCACAATTTAAAGGGATGGTCCGAACTTTATAACTTGTAAACTAGTTTTGTAAGATAGAATTTTTAGATTTAGCTGAGTTTTATTGTTGATGATCTTCATGATGAAGATATATAAATATAACTTCTGAAAATGGATTAAATTTGGCTCATCACTAACACACATACATATATGTGTTGGAAATTTCTTTGTTGGTCCCGCATCTCAAATGTGAGGATATGGTTGTCATGGTTCAAATTGGGTGGTCTTTTTCATCAAGGAAACCAAAAATTAACTAGTAAAGTATAGAGAGAAAGATGGGGTATTACTTCATGTTTTTGTAGCCTACACTACAATCTAGAAACTCGAGTATGTTCACAATGTTGTTCGATCTCCAGTTTCTCTTTGTTTCCTCAAATCCCACATATTATTGGTATCAGCCTTAACCTCTAGTTGCCTTGTAGCTTTCTTAAATATAGGGGCGATGTCTCTTCAATGGAATTCATAGCTATGATAGGACCTTGAACTTTAAAATTTCTGAGGACAACTTTAACCCTAATCAGACTGGGATTATGAGTCCTAAATCCATCAATTCAGTTCCTTTTCTTCTTCTATTTTTAACACTTGATTAGAGTTCCTCATCCCCCTTCAGGGTTCCACACTTTCAATTGTAATTTTCTATAAATTGTCCCAAGCACAAGTTTGTTTTCTAGTGGTAGATGACCACACTTTCATTATTGTGTATTCCTCTGATTAGTAAGTTTTTTCTTTCGTAGAAACCATTTTCTCAAGAGCTAGTAGTAGTGATGACTATATAATTCAGCTTTCTCTGGTTTTATTCAATTTCCTCATTTCTTTGTTTGAATTGCCATTGTTAAATCTTTGGTTTTGTGATGTGGGAATTGGACTATTAAGCTTGTGTTTTGTTTGCTTGGGTATTTTTCTTCATGCAATGTATGATTTCCTTATTTCCCCCCTGCTTTGTATGCTTTGTTTTGATGTAATGAGACACATTTTGTTTTGCTATGTTTTTTCGTCTCTCATAAGTTTATTCTGATTTCCACCAGAGTTAGTGATTGCTCCATAATCATTGCTAGATTGTGGAATGTTGAAATGTGTGTTTGGCAATAAAGCAAGATTCTGATTTGCACGCGTCTTAGTATTTTTATTGAACTGATTTGCGACAATGTTGTTGCAATGATTTGCACCTTTTTGATTGCGAGGTTGATTTGGATTGGAAGTATAAAGTGCAGTATGACCTTTAGTGTCGTTAAATGGTTGCATTGAAGATGGATGACTCCAATTGATGAGTTGTTCATGTGTGAGCAACCGAGCACATAACTCATTAAATGTAGGCGGTTTTGCTCGATTTTCAATGGTAATAACAAATTGTTCATAATCTGAACTTAATCCATTCAATGTGTAACCAACAAGATCAAAATCTGATACCTTTTCTCCTATTGCAGCTAGAGAATCTGATAGGGACTTAATTTGTTGAATGTATTCAATCACGAAAGAAGAGCCTTCGTTGATGTTTTGTAGTTGACCCTTGAGCAGAGTTCTACGAGCCGTAGATTGTTGTCTGAAGAGTTCTTAAAGTATGTCCCACACATCCTTGGATGATGTGAGACCAAGTATTTGAGTGGAGAATCCTTCAGTAAGAGTGTCATTGATACAACTTTTTATACAATGGTCATTTTTTCGCCATGCGACGTATAATTGATTTGGCTTCACTGACTGAGAAGGATCAGAGGGCTCTAGAGTTTTTGAAGGGGTTGTTATAGATCCATTAAAATAGCCCAATAGGTCAGTGCTGATGAGAATGTATTCCAACTGATCTCTCCATAACAGATAGTTGGAAGTGTCTAGTTTAACAGAGACAAAGCTTGCAATGTTGTTGATTGGAAGAGAGAAGTGAGTGGAGCATGAAGAAGAAGCCAAAAAATAAAATAAAAATGGAAGAATATCTGGCAGGCTCTGATACCATAAAATAAAATAAGTCTCTGAGACAGATTGTGAGACCCTTTACTCATTCTATAAATAGATGGTACTGCCTTGTATGGCAATAGAAAGTTGTTACAAGAGATAAGTTCAAATAAAATGGCTTTGTAGAGTCTAGAGAGTATATGTTATTGCTAAAATGGCTTCATACTTAAGGTAAACTACAGTTTTCCCGGTTCATGCCTGGTTGATATGTTTGTCAATGGCATGCACATCATTCTTCATGTGTTTCTGTAGATGTGTTATATGTATTATATTATGAATGTATTTGAGTGTTTGTTATATATATATATATATAGATGTAGATGCATTATTTGTTATGCATATGGGTATGTGCACGAATACATCTGATCATGGGCCTGTGCCTTTTTAAGTTCCCTTCATTTTATTGGTTGGTTAAGGGTGTGGGTACCTGAAGTTATTTGGTTCAGAACATTATTTATGACCTAAGATCATTAACTTACTTGTGTTTATTGATGATTTTGATATGCTCTTTTACTTCTTAAAACATACTGAAGAATAGGATTCTCCTATTTTGTAAAGATCTGAAGTTATTTGCTTTAGAACATTATTTATGACATGAGATCATTAACCTTCTAATTTTTATTGGTGATTTTGATATGCTTCTCTTTTACTTCTTAAAACAATTGAAGAATAGGATTATACTGCTTCAATGGTTAAGGAAACACGTTTCTCCTATTTTGTAAAGATTTTGCTATGTGCATGGTGTTATTTATTGAGATGCGCCTAAATCCTATTACAATTTTTTAACTAATTTATATGTCGTGCATGCTTTGGTAAATTTGACAATTTTTTATATCGTTATTTTCATCAGCTCTTGTTGACTTACAAGTATGGGCTTGATTGAGCAAGTAATGATCCATGGATAATGATTCATACTAAACTAGTGTGGTGACGGACCTTTGGTTGATAGGTATTGTCAATTCATTTTAAATTATAGTCATGAGAGTTGTGAGGCCTAATGCAGGGATAAAGTTCATATTAAGCTCCATATTCATGATGTCACTTTGAACTGAGAGCTAGTGAACAAACACATACAACCACCACCAAGAGGGGGGAGTAAGCCAGTGTGTGGATCACATTCCTCTTTGTGCATATTTCCGTTTGCAACCATTGTCAATCTTTGACATTAACACTGCAATGGTTCTTCGATTACCGAGTGTTATTGTCGTTGTTTGTGATTTTGGCTTTTATCCATCTCAGCAGACCGAATGCTTTATGTTCTTCTTTTTCATCATCTTCATCGACAACACTCCAACAACTGGGCTGTTCTTATCTGCACCTCTCGTTTCTGGTAACCATCTTTGTTCACTTTATCTCACTCAATCCAACTAACCATACCTGTGTTTTATTTTTCATGATTAACAAACAAAACCCATCCTTTTTTTTTGTTTTTTTTGATCGGTAGTTTTGAAATTCATGTTTAATTTTTCTTGTTTACTATCAATTACTTTTGAATTTGTGTATGAGAAGTGTAAGAGGAAAGATTTTCCAATATTTTGTTTGATGTAGAAAATATATTATTGTCTCATTAAAGGTTTACACATCTCCTGTAATCCCAATAGGATCTCCCAATAATTAAGGGTCCAAGTAGAGAACCAAAGTTATTTGGGATACCATCCTAGACAAATTAAGGCATAGTCTGGCTTCCTAGGAAGACCCATTACTTTTCCAAAGGTGGGAAGATTGTGTGTATAGACTAAATCGACTTTGGAATGTTTTTCTCACAAATCTCTTTGCTCAATTCATATGGCCAGGACCATGAAGAGTTTCTTTCAACTAAGCTTGATGGCCTACTTCAGCTGATGATTGAAGTGCTTCCTTCCTGTCATTTTTCTGCCAAACATCATAGACTTGACTGCTTATACTTCTTAATCACCCATGTTTTTTATTGGTCCGAGGTAAGTCACCACCCATCTTTCTTATAATTCTGTTATGTTTCATGCTTGCCAAGTATAGGGAAGTTGTTCCTATGGATATCAAATCTGCAAATTGGCTATGACATTTTAGTGAGTAGGCTGCACAGATACATATGCATACAACGAAGAAGATGAAACAAGGCTGATGTTTGAGCTTATAGTTCTTTGGTTACGTGGTTCTCTATGGAAAGGTGCTTTCTCTCTATAAATGTTAACTCCAATGTCATTTGCACTATGGAGTCTAGTTCTTGTTCAAATGTGGCTTAGTGTCATAGGTACGTTTTGAATATTGAATAAAAGATTTGAGGCATCGTATAAAACTGTCCCTTCTACTCTTTCTTTTAGTTAGGTAAACTGGACTTGAACCTATGACCAAAGGTTTCATTGAATATATCATGATGTCCAAAATTTTTAATTTGATAACTAAAAATGTCCTAAGAAGTTGTTATTTACTAAACGCTCTATGGTTTATGGAAGCGTTTTTGTACACAACCCAAGAATGTGAATTTGGTTTCTGTCTCACAGTTTTCTAACTTGTATGGAAGTTTTTGTACACAACCCAAGCATGTGAATTTGGTTTCTGTCTCATTGTTTTCTAACTTGTATGGAAATGTAGGATGTTGTTGGGCATTCTCAGCAGTGGCAGCTATGGAAGGGATTAACCAGCTCACAACGGGTAAGCTGATCTCTCTATCTAAATAAGAACTAGTAGACTGCGATACTAGTGGAGTGGACCAAGGATGTGGGGGTGGTCTTATGGACGACGCCTTCAAATTCATCCAACACAACAAGGGCCTCACTACCAAAACTAACTATCCTTACGAGGGAGTTGATGCTACTTGCAACACCAAGAAGACAGCCTCATCGGCAGCTAAAATCACTGGGTATGAAGATGTTCCAACCAATAGCGAGAAGGCCCTATTGAAGGCCGTGGCAAATCAGCCCGTGTCTGTGGCTATCAATGCTAGTGGATTTGGCTTTCAATTCTACTCGAGCGGTGTTTTCACTGGACAATGTGGCACTGATCTAGACCATGGTGTCATTGCTGTTGGTTATGGGACGAGTGATGATGGGACCAAATATTGGTTGGTGAAGAATTCGTGGGGCTCGAGATGGGAAGAGGAAGGACACATAAGAATGCAAAGAGATGTTGATGCCAAGGAAGGGTTGTGTGGTATTGCCATGAAATCTTCTTACCCTACGGCATGAAAGTAATCGATAAGTACGATGGAAAGAAGAGGATTTGGATTCTCAGCTTGTTAATCCCTCCCTCCTAAGTTTCTCCAATATATGTATGACTAATGTGTGTGTTAAGAGATTTACATGTATATTAATTTTGGGTTATTTAGTTTAATTTGGAGCTTGTTTTATTATTTTTCTTTTTTTAATTTTTTTAATTATTATTTCGTTCATTGTGATTGGTGAATTAGAGGACCGTGCTATTGTTTGTTAAACCTCCAAATTCGACGGTCATACTTTATGGATTTTTTTTGTTTTTTTTGAAGCCCATTGAAATCGCCTCGACCCTTTTCCACTAAATAATGGATAGGAGTCCGATTTGTAAATAGGGGACTTTTGAGAAATGGGAGTCGCCACCTAGTTTAGGTCTAGGAACAAAAATTAACTCCAAATGGATATGGGTCGATCCACGGATCAGAAAGATGGGTAAGGGGTCAGATTACGGGTTTCGGAAGGTGTTAGGCACCGAACCCGCCCGATCAACATGATCGGTTTCTATTACGATCCAAAATCATCCTATGGTCAACATACAAAGACTACATTCCAGGTCACAGTCCAATCATCATTATCAATTTATGTTGGGTTTGCCAAACAAATCCTATGGCTAAAATTGTCCCAACTGTTACATGATCATTCTTTAAATTCCATAAAATATGGAAGGGTTTGAAAAAGTCCTAATTAGCTCCATGATCTAACATCAATTAAGAGATCCCACCTGCAAGTATTTCTCAAACTGTCCAAAATAGAAATTGTTAAATTAGAGCTTAGGATCTCCAAATTGAAATCTGAAGTTTCCCAAATTAGAATTTAAAAAAATATTTGTTGAATTCCCAAATTAGAAATTTCAAAAGATACATTTTCTAAAATAGAAAGTTTCAAAAAATGTAAATTAGAAATTCCCAACTTTCCATGAATGTGAACCTTCTAAATATAAGGATACATAATCTTCTAAATTGAAAAATTTATAAAATATAAAATTCCTAAAATAAAAATTTACAAGTATGTGTCTTTCCCAAAATAGAAAATTATACAACCTCCTATTAGAAATATGAATTTTCCCATGATTTGCAAATAATTTACTAAAAAAAGAATTATATGAATATGAAGTCTCAAATTAGAAAATTATGGATTTACCAAAAATCACCAAATTGAAAATTTATCAAAACAAAGAATCCATGTTACCTTACTTACCAAATTGGAGATCCACAATTACCAACACATACACAATCTCAAAATTTGAGAAAAAATCAGACTCGGCCAACTCTCAAAATAATAGATGAGCTTGAATATCATCACAAATCATACGAATCTAACTCAAGCATAGTGATCATGATATTTAAAGAAAAAATCCCCTAATTCTACTAACATGCAAAATATATATAAAAAAAAATAAAAAAAATAAAACACCTAGAAACTTTTATAAAAAAAAAACTAAAGAATAAAAGATTCTCCTAATCCTATTGAGAAAAAAAAAAAAAAAACAAATAAAAACATAGAATAAAATGCATAAAAAAAAATTCTATTAATCCTATCAATATGAAAAAAGAAATAAATAGAAAAATAAAACCTACGCAAACAAATATTCTCCTCGACCTATCGATTTGAAAAACAGAAAAACATAGAAAAACTACATGAACTAAAAGTATCTCCTAATCCTATCAATGAGAAAAAATAAAAAAATAAAAAAAATAAAAAATAAAGAATATGCATAGAGAAAAAAAAATCTATTAATCTTATTGATATGAAAAATAAAAGTACAAATAGGAAAAAATAAATAAATACACTTACCTATGGAAGGATGAATGGATCGGATTCCTTCAGGTATGATCTCCAATGCTTGTAAGTATCCGTGTGTGGCGAAGGGGATAATGGCCGAAAGAGACGACTGTTGGGAGGGTCGTTGATCTGCGACCTGAGTGCAACAAGGAGAGGCTGTGTTGTATGGACGTGGAGTGATGGGGTGCAGCAGAGAGAGGCTATTGGTGCAGAGAGAGAGAGAGGGTTGCAGGATAGGTGCAGGGAGAGAGGGTCTTGTAGCTGGTGTCCAATGCTAGAGAGAGACTCTCAAGCGTGGGTGATCTCTCTAGAGACATGGTTCCTATCCAAAACAAAGAGAGACATGGGGAGAGGGCTGCTGCTGCTGGGGAAAACGTGAGAGAATGGTGAGAGAGATGATAGGGAGATGAAAGTTGCAGGTTCTGCAATAGAGATTATGAAGAGGGCAGCAAGGAGGGCGTTTTGGAGTGGGTTTTGCAAGTTTAATGGGGGAGCAAAAGGGGCAGCATGGAGTCGTTCTCAACTAGAGAACGTGAGGGAAAGGGAGAGAGTAGCAAGAGGACGTGGGGAAGGGGTGAAGGAGAGATGAGTTGGAGGTTTTAATAGGGGAGAAGACAATGGACAGCAGTAGGACGCCTCAAGGGAGAGCTTGGCTGAAAAAATAGAGAGAGAAGTGGGCTGTTGAATCGATGAGTCGAAGCTGTAGAGGAGCAGCCGAACGTCCGAGAGAGAGAAATAACATAGAATGCAAAGAGAAGAAGAGACATTGGTGAAGACGTTGAAGGAGAGAAGAACCCCCCTCAAGAGAGAAAACGTTCTCTCTTTTATATTCATTTCTTTCTAATTCTTTTCTTTCATTTTTTTTTTATTTGTTACACGTTTTCTACCCCTTTTATTTTATTCCCTTTTAGGAGAATGATGAGCAATATTCCCATGCTATTCATACCATTATACTCTCGAGTTGTCGAGTTACGGTTGATCGGTTTAATTTTTATTTTATCGATTTGATTAATTTTTATTTTGATTTTTTATTTGTTGATTAATTTTTTAATTTTAAGTTTTATTAATTGCTTAGTTTTTATTTTGAGTTTGGCTAAAATTTTAATTTGATTTTAATTTTTAATTTGAGTTTTAATTGTTAATTGGCCATTTGATTTTTTATTTCGTTCCGTTGCTCGATTGAGTTGGATTTGGAATTCGTTAATTTAGTTGGTTGGTTTTCAATTTTTACTTTGATTTTGATCAGTTAATTTTGACTTTGATTTTTAATTTAATTTCGATGAAATTTTAGTTGGTTGAGTCATTTTTAATATTTTATTTTCATTGAATTTTGGTTTTTAACTTGAGTTTAATTTTTTTAATCTTGGATTTGCTTTTTATTAAATTTTCAGTTTGATTCCCATTTAATTTTAATTTAAATTGTTTAATTTTTAATTTGAGTTTTATTTTTTTAATAGATCGAATTTTTAATTGGATTTTTATTTTTATTTTCCTAACGATGGGATCTCTATGTTGAATTTGAAAGTTGAGGGGCATTTTGGTCATTTTTATAATTCTTTTTAAATTTATCTGTTTTCGTCGGTTCGGGTCCTGTTAGACTCGAAATCATATTCTGAGTACAATGGAGGTACTTTTGAGGTCTTTCAGAGGTCTGAAATTTTTGAGGGGTATTTTCATCATTTTGTCAATTTTGCAAATTTTTACGAATTTTAACGTGAGGTTTCTTTCAGTTCCAACGTGATTATTTCTATGTTTCAAAGTTGTATTCTCTAGCGTAGAGAGGTTTCTAGGTTATCGAACTGTGTAGCAAACCTAAGCGTACGTGCTTGCTAAATTGGGTGTAACGTGTAACGATCCTAAGCGTACGTAAATTTCTATGTCGAGTCGTAACGAGTAGGAGATATGAAAATAGTGAAAACGGAAGGAATCAGTGATGATACTCACAAGCCTTCGAGTTTTTTTACGATCATTATTAGGAATTCACGGTAACCGGGTGACGAATTATCGAATTAGGCATATGCAAAAATGGGGTGTCTACACCCATTCTCTAATAATTTGATAGTCTAGGGTCGTCAAAAAAAAAAAATTCTACAAGAAAATATTTGATGGGCATATTTGACGGGATGGTCCGTCAAATTTTGAGAAATTTGATCGGCTAAGACCGTCAAATATGGGCCTTTTTCACATAGTGTATTGGAATTACAAACATACCCATCAAATGAACTTTTCAAATTAAAAAACACCACTTTTTACTATAACATACTTATGGATTTAAAAAAACCTAAATCAAATATATAGTAACTTGCATATTGAACTTATAAAAATTATATCTCATCGAAGAAACTATTGAAATTATAGAAACACTCCTCAATACATAAGACCTTTATTGATATATATTTTTTTGAATTATTGTTTATTCGATAAGGGGTATTTTTGTAAACTTAAAACTAATTAAGACGTTCTTTGTAATTTTTAATATCTTTGACAAGAGATATTTTCGTGAATTCTTATGGATGTTATTGTAACAAGTATTGAAGGCTATTTTTTGTAATTTGAATAATTAATTTGATAAGTGATACTTCTGAAATTTCAATAGGCAAGTTGATGTATCCTTTATGAAGGGTATTTTTTAAAATTCATATGCATTTACTGTAGGCGTATGTAATTTTTGTACTTTTTTTTCTTTAATTAAATTTTGCTGCTTGATTAGCCCGAAAAAAATGTGTTGGGGGCTATTTTATAATTTGAGTAACTTCTATTAGGGTGTTTTTGTATTGAGTAATGATAATCTGACATCCCTACTTGGCATACTCCCCCATACACCCTTAACGTGGCATGTGCCATAATCATAGATTTTTCATCAGGATACACAACAGTATATATTTATGAGGAAGTGCAATTGTGTATCCTGATGAAAAATCTGTGATTCTAGCACATGCCACGTTAGGGGCGTATGGGGGAGTATGCCACGTTAGGGTTGGCAATGATCCGAAACATAACCCATGTCTGAATTGATCCGATTTGGAAAAAAATGAAAAAATCGGATTTTTGGATCAAATTCGGATTGGAATCTTCTATCCGAAATAATTTCGGATTGGATTTGGATCTACCCCAATCCACTCTGAAAAAATTCGATCCGAACATATTTTAATAATTTTTTTTTCTTAATTTTATATAAATACATAAAGATAAAAAGTTAGTCTTTTTTATTTTCCTCTGTATTTGTAGTAGGAAAGTAGAATGTTTATAAAATTTTATTTTCTAATCTTTTTTAACATTGTTTGGATTGAATCGATTTCGGATGAAGGATGAAATGAACAGATCTGATTCGGTTCACATATTCATTAAATCCGTTCGAATCGGATCGGAGTGGTACCAAACTGATCTGTTGCCAGCCTTATGCCACATAGAGGTGTCAAATTATCACGACTCTTTTGTATATTTTTTTTTTATCCAAGATAATGTAGATGAAGGCTTTCTCATAAATTCATATGCATGTTATAATGGCAAGTAATTGATTATCTTTTTATATTTTCTACATAGATACTGTTAGATTCATGTAATTGCATCCAATAATCAAATAAAATTCTATTATATTACAGAAACCTCAAACGAAGGAGATAATGTGACACTAAATCTTGACAGCAATGGTCACCTATACATGCTCAATTACACTGGTTTCAGCATACATAATTTTAGTAATATTGGCGTGTTTCCTTCCAATAATGAAACAATATTCTACCGATTGACCATTGACGAAGATGGGATTTTCAGGTTGTATTCACACAATTTCGATCAAAATGGTAATTGGTCGATCAATGGAATTCGTCGAACAATAAGTGTCATCCTAAAGGCATTTGTGGCCTAAATGGGTACTGTACGCTAATGGATCGAGAATCTCTCTGTCTCTGTCCACATGGTTTCGATTACATCGATGATGCTGAAAAGACCTTGGGCTGTAAGACGAACACCAGTGTGGAAGGTTGCAGAAGCAAGGATGAACGTATCAAATACACCATTTATACTTCAGAGCTGATAAGTTGGGAACAGGATTCATACTTCGTTTCACCATCCACGACCAAAGAAGATTGCAAGGAGACCTGCCTGAAGGATTGCAACTGCGAGGCTGCAATATTTACAAACTCAGAATGCAGAAAACAAAGACTCCCACTGAGATATGAGTGAGTCAAGCAAAGTTCTTATCAACGCAATGAATGTCGTCGACTTTGGGAACAATGGCAATTTCTCCACTACAAGCAAAGTAGCCAAAGAAAGCAATAAAGTGCTGCGAATCAATATTCTAATTGTTAGTATTACGATTCTTACTATTGCTTTTATTGTCATTGGGACAAATGGTGTTCTTATTTATAGCAACGTGTTTGGGCGAACAAAAGGATCTCAGAGCGTCAGGTTAAGTGAAGGGATCTCTCTACGATCATTTACTTATGATGAGCTCGAGAAATCAACAGATGGATTCGAGGAAGAGTTGAGCAAGGGATCTTTCGGAACAGTTTTAAAGGGAGTCTATTAAACAGCCAAAGACAAGAGGGAGTCATTGCTGTCAAGAGACTAGAAAGATTGTTGGATGAAGGAGAAAGGGAGTTCAAAACTGAGATGAGAGTGATTGGGAGAACACATCACAGAAACCTAGTCAAATTGCTCGGTTACTGCCATGAAAGCTCTAATAGGTTTCTAGTTTACGAGTATATGAGCAATGGGTCACTCGCAAACTTCCTCTTTAATCCCGAAAAATGCCCAAATTGGGATGAAAGATTGAGAATTGCTTTAAACATAGCTAGAGGCATCTTATATCTCCATGAAGAGTGTGAGATCCAAATCATCCATTGCGACATCAAGCCTCAGAACATACTAATGGATGAGTACCATTGCACGAAAATAGCTGATTTTGGGTTGGCGAAGTTACTAAAGCCGGACCAAACAAGGACCTATACTGGTATCAGAGGGACTAGAGGGTATGTTGGCCTGAATGGCTTGGAAATATGCCCATAACCGTCAAGGCAGACGTGTACAGCTTCGGGATTGTGCTTTTGGAGATCATATGTTGTCGAAGGCATTTGGAGATGGAGCTGATTGAGGAAGAAGTTGTTCTTGTGAATTGGGTGTAAGAGTGTTTTGAAAATCGTGAGGTGGGTAAGTTGGTGAAGGATGAAGAGGTGGACAAGATGAGGTTCGAAAGAATGGTGAGGGTGGCTTTGTGGTGCATCCAAGACGAGCCGTCCCTTTGCCCTTCCATGAAGAAGATGGTCCTGATGCTGGAAGGGACTATAGAGATTCCAGTTCCTCCTGGTCCTACTTCTTTTCTTAGTTCAATCTAAAGGAATCTTCCATGCATCCTACATATCGTGCTCTTATTCTCGTTCCAGTTCTAGCTTCTAATCCTAAATTAATTCATTTTCTAATTTGTTTTTTATGTTGCACCATAAATTGGCCTTTGATAAATAAGATGAAAACAAAATTTGTTTGTTATGACCCAATTGCTGTAACTTTGAGAAAAATTGAACCTTGGCTCTTTTAGGTCGGATTAATTTGTATGTATCGAAGAATTTTAAAAATATATATGATTAGTTGCTTGTGAAACAATAAAAGCTTTTAGTATAACTATTTATTTGTTTTCTTCCATCAGTATACTTTTTTTAATAGTATTCCAACTAGGCCATCTAAGTAGATCACACATTAACCTTGAGGGGTTGGCGCAGTGGCAATTTTGAACCGATAAGTGGTGAAAGTCTCTAGATCGTGACTTCAATACTCAGTATGAGCATTAATTCCTCAGGGGCCACCCACGCGGACGCACCCTCACTTATTTGATGCTTGTGATGTGCATGTTGAATATTTTCAAAATAAAAAACAGATTTTTTTAGTTTATTTTTAGTTTTTCTTAAGTTAGAAATTTGGAGATTCTTGTGTATGTAAGATTTAGTCCCCCATTACTCACTAGTGAAAATGTGGGGTACCTTATAAGAATCAGTCAAAGTTGGTGCATCGAGGTGGTGTGCCCGCATCATGCAAAAGGGTGCACGTTGCACTTCACATCGTCTTTTTTGAGATTTGAAAGCATTTAACGGTTATGGTTGATTCGTCACATGTGATGGATTGAGTGCGATCTGCACTACACGATATCCGATCAGATACGATTGGTCAAGGGGTGCGTTGGATCAAGTTAGTACTTAATCAAGATCGATCAAGTGTGTTGATTCATGATTGATATCTGATCAGGGATGATCGGATCCTTTAGATCAAGTGGTAACCGATCGGGCGTGATTAGAACCATTAGATCACACAAATTCAACCAATAGGTGTTGATTAAAAATAATAATATACATAAATGACTCATAAATTAAGAGACATTGAATCATGACTCTTAGTTAACAAACACATAAATGACTATGAAAAACCAACTAGAAATTAGATTTCTTTACTAAAATTTTTTTTATTATCAAATTTTCAAGTTTAAGAGGTTGGCATCTTTAGTTTCTAAATATTTTTCAAGTATTCTAGATTAAATCGGATCACACATAATCTGATTTAATAATTTGAATGTAGACTTCTTTGTATCTTGAAAGCAATTGTTCTTAGATACTGTGTGTGTTGTGATTCTTACCAATAAGAGAGAAATTATCTAAAAGAGATCAAATCTTGATTTGAGTCTTTAAGTCTTAAATTCTCCTTCATTGAATTATTCTTTTTTTGTACACAGTTTCCAACAGTACAAGTGTAGCACGTGGCCCAAGACTAATCCTTGGACAATACCATGGCCCATGGACTGGTGAAGCCCATATATGGGCCTAGTCCAGGATACATGATTATAAAAAAAAAAAACCAAAAAAAAAAAAAAAAAAAAAAATCATACATTAAAACTAATGATTTCTCAAAATGATTATCTTTTGATTTTTCTTAAAGAAAAAAAAATTAAGTGATATTTAAGAAAGGGCAAGGATTAAATCTTTACAAATAAGTTTTGATTACTAAAGAACCTTTCCCTTATAAAAATCATATTACCGTTTTAAATGTTTTTTTTTTTTTCCCTGAGTGAGCAGGGGCTGTTAAGGGCCCCACCACCCTCTCCATTAATAGGAAGCTAAAGCCGAAGGAAACTACAAGACGAAACCTGTAAACACAATAGGGACAAATCAAAAGGAAAATTATCAACAAGCATAGTGAAGCCCTGGGAGGAAACTCCATGCTTTCATAGCTAATCCGCCACTTTGTTGGATTCATGCCAAGGGAACGCAAAAGTGATCTTCTGGAACGCTTTAGACACTTCTTTAATCGACCTCATAATAGATAAGTGACGCCATGAGCAGTCCCATTTACCATTCAAACAGTCTTCGAGCATATAGAGAATCTAACTCTCATAGATGATTGATCGGGACTAATTTTTGGTGCATAGGTAGACTAATGTAAGGTCTAAAATATTTAGAACCCTTTAAATATATATTAAATTTATTAGATATTTAAAAATAATTTTAAACATTTAAAACATTGTTTTAAAACTTGACTCAATTCTCCAATGAATTCAATTAACTTGGAAACTTGCGAGTTGATTAAAATTTTATTAATATTATGAATATTTAAAAATATTTATAATAAATAAAAATATATTTTTGTTCTCCACAAAAATTATTTTATAAAACCAAATAACTCAGTCAAGTTTTTAAACTTATTGGATACTGTTTTTAGTTGACTCAACTAAATTAACTCGGAATGCTGGTTCCACTGAGTTTGGATTCGAATCATTACAAAATCCAATCAACTTGATAGCGATGCATAAAACTTGGTTGTTCAAGTCAACTCGATAGAATTTGTAGTGACTTAGGCCAAACTCGGTAGAATCAACTTGCCGAGTCAACTTGAAAATGCAATTACTAAGGTTAAAATTTTGATCTAGTTATTTGGTTATCTATAATATTTGTGTTGGAGAAAAATAATATTTTTTATTTATTTTAAATGTTAAAATTATATTTTAATTAACATAAAATTAATATAATTTTATTTGATTCATTTTAGTGCACTTTCGATTTTTCAAATTGATATGATTGATGGGTCTAACTATTTTAGAACTTGCATCAGTCTACATGCACATTTCAAATCAGTTGGATGATGATCATTATCTGGTCATCATCATCATCATTGCATCATAAGATGAATAGTTTTGGAAAGAAAAAAAATGGGGAAATTATCAGAAAAAATCAAAATAAAAATTTATTTATAAAAAAAGTATTAATTTTCTTGAAAATAAAAACCTATTTTGCCACTTCAAGTGGAGGTTTTAATTTTTTTTTAGTTTTGTAAGATTTTTCACCAGTTGAAATGGCGTAACTAATTTTATTTTGTTTTTTTATTTTTTTTATTTTCCACTACTTAAAGTGGTGCACAAAATGTTTTTTTATTTTTTATTATTATTTTTTATTTTTATAACATACTTTAGGTTTTTAGAAAAGAGTATGACTAGCTTACTAAGTTAGTAAGTGTTTCACCCTTACTAAAGGTCCTTGGACTGACATTGTGGCATCAAAAACATGACCCGATGTTTCAAAATTGTAGGAGATAAATTCTAGGAGCATGAAAAAAATATTTCAAAAACCAAGTTATTTTCACCATTGAAGTTTAACTTTAAAACTTTAACTTAAGTGGAAATTCGTTAGCCGTCCATTTTCAAAACCTTGGATCAAGCAAAAAAAAAAAATTGTTTTCTCATTTTTTTGCATTTGAGTTTTTGATGAAATTAAAAAAAAAAAAAATGTTTTTCTTTTGATGCATTTTGCTTACACGGTTTTGAAGATTCAAAAGATAAACATTTGGATTACTAATTTAGTAACATTTTAAGCCCTACTTAGGATAATTTTGCTCGAATGAAGTATCACATTAGCAATCCAACACCACAATCCTCTAGATGTCATCTAAAACTCAGATCCAAAAGCATAAGAAAACATAATTTTTTTACTTGATCCTAGGTTTTGAAAATGGATAGCTAACGAACTTTTAATTAAGTCAAAATTTTAAAATTAAACTTCAATGGTGAAAATAACTAGAATTTTTTTTTTTCTTTCAAGTCCCTAGAATTCTGTCCTCTACAATCTTGAAGCACAAGATCATGTTTTTGATGTTACGAGGTGAGTCCAAGGACCCTTGATAAGGGAGAAACACTTGCTAACTAAGTAAGGTTAGTCATACTCTTTCCAAAAGAACTAAGTGCGACCACTTGAAGTAGCGGAATGTTAAAAAAAAAATAATAATAATAAATAACATTTTGTGCACCACTTTAAGTGGTGGAATTTAAAAAAAAATAATAATAAAAAATGTACGCCACATTAAATGGCTATAAAAAAAGAAAAAAAAAAATTCTTATGCCACTTCAACTGAAAAAAAATCTTAAAAAATTAAAACCACCACTTGAAGTGGCAAAGTACGTTCCTATTTGTAATTTCACGAAAATTGATATTCTTTTTTATAATTAATTTTTTTTTTCTAATTATTTAAAAAAAAAATCCTTAAGGATGTTTTTTGTCATTAGATCATTTTTCTTCGATCTGCAAGAGAAGGCTAAGGTCAAACGGTTTGTAATTAATTTTTAAAATATACGGACAACTCAAATAATCATTAAAACGTGGAAGAGCCAAATCGACACATGTGGTTGTAACCTTTTAAAGGTGCTGTCAAAAAGGATAGTTCAGGGATTATGTAAAATACTGCTTTAGTGGGTCCCCGGTAGTCAGTATTCTTTGTGAAAGGACCTTTTGGTACGATAAACTAACCTTTTCAATCATTTTCCCAAAAGAAAATTTATTTGTTTGTCAATGAAAAAAAAAACGTAACAAAGCCTGCCATACTTTAAGATTTTTGATACACATGACATACTCTTGACAGTGATAGATATGATTTTGTGTAAAAAATTGTGAGGCAACAACTATCCTTTAAATTTTATCTATAAAGAAATTGTACCCAACTCATTATAAAGGAGGGGTATCTTATCTTTCCTTTGATAAGGTGCCAGGCTACTTGCACTTTTTGTTTGGTCTCTTCACACCTACTTACTCTTGCACCTCCCTAAAATTTCTCTATTCTCAGCACACCCACATTTTTTCCAATTACTCTTTGCCCACAATCGAACAATCCTCAATGATGATGTTCTTCTTCTTCTTCTCCTAATTTACATCTACAAGGGTTTCATCTTGAGTTTCACAATACAAAAAGTAATACTCTTAGAATTTACAGAGTAGGTTATAAAAGACCATGTCTCAACTCCTAATCTAGGGATTAGGAAATCTTGACAACAACAAAAATAAATGAAGATTCGTTAGATATTTCAATATCGAAATTGGCAAAAGGATGTTTGGTAGGGTCTTATCGAATCTATGTGAAAGGATTCGGTAGGTTTCCTATTGAATCTTATTGGAACCAAAATGAAATTTTTTGATAACTTCCTATAAAAACGAAAGTTAATCTTTTTCTTACGTGAGTTCAAAGAGCTTATTGTTATGATCAATTTGGTCATTTCACCAATTTTAATTTTAATTTTTATGTGGGCGCATAGAGCACAAAAGGTGGGTGCAAGTAGAATGTCCCTAAATAGATACTACATCATTATATTATTAATATATCACAATAGGAATATTTTGATTTTATTATTTTATCTTGGAAAATGCTGGAATGACAAATGGAGACACAAAAGTGACAAAAACTTGTGGTGGCGTGCATATTACCATAGATGCTTTTCCACGAGATACGAGTAAAAAGCATCTACGGTAATGTGCACACCACCACTAATTTTTATCACTTTTGTGTCTCCGTTTGTGTCACCCCAGCACAATTCTTTTATCTTTCATTCAAAGAGTTATTATTGGGACCCCAACTTTACTTATTACTTTACAATTAAAAAATAATAATAATAAGTTAATGATTGAGAAACAATAAAAGTTGGACTGCCAATAGAAACTCTCTTCCTCTCTCTAGATTTCTGACTGTTTGATTTAGGATGTATATGAGACTAATCCCATTTGTAAACAATTGGTAATTCTGTAGTAATATCAAGGTGATAACTTGAACCAAACTTTTGTAATGTTTGAATGATGTGTCTTAATCTTTAATTAAGATGTGATAAATAATTTGAGAAGTTGGACTGTAATGTGTAGAAGTTGGGTGCCAATAATAGCTCTCTTCATTTATGATGGCAAAGGTAGACCCATTCATAGTGCTGCAGGAGTCAAGGATTGGAGTGAGGTCGGCCCAGTAAAAGACGCAATATATGTTGAAGTCGCGGACGTTGCTCGTCCACAAGACTTGCAAGAGTTGAAAGTCATTCCCTGCCCTCCAGGCCTCCTCTAGCCTTGAAAGTTCTAAGACTTGACTCAGTTTCCACCGAGTCAAATCAATTTGATGAATGAGAGTCAACTCGAGCATCTCAAATAAATATGTCTTATATTAAATATGTATAAAAAAGTGTCGCGGGGGACTTCTATCAGTGAGAATTAGTTTTATATCTCTTAGATGACGTTCATTTACAAGATCTAACAACATCTTACGGTGTTGTAGAAAATATTGAAAAATGAACGGTATTTAAGTACTTGTACAAATAATTGTCATTTTTGGATGCTTAGAACATGTCTGGTATAAGAAATTATTTTGTAGATGATGCATAATGTTTTTTTTTTTTTTCATTTCCCATTAAAAGAATTGCAAAAACAAACAAGGGTTACTTGGCTGAGTTAAATAATCACTTCAAAGAGTCACCACAACAGTGAATCGAGTTGACTCATCGAGTGTCAAAACTAAGATTTTGGGAACTTTTTTGTTTAATTGTGGCCACAATAAAAATCATTGATTTTTCAACATGTAAGCTTTTCGGAAGGTTCAAGGGTTGGAAAAAAAAAAAAAATACATTTTCTTTTTTTTACTTTTCTTCTAACTTACGCAGTCAAGAACGCTGTAGATTTGCTCTCTTTTCTTCTCAAGTCCGGTATGAGAAATCATTTTGTAGATAATGCATAATGTTTATTTTTTTCATTTCCCAATAAAAGAATTACAAAAACAAACAAGGGTTACTCGGTTGAGTTAAATAATCATTTCAAAGAACCACCACGAAATTGAATCGAGTTGACTCATCAAGTTTCAAAACTAAGATTTTGGGAACTGTTTTCTTGTTTAATTGTGGCCACAATAAAAATCATTGATTTTTCTTCTCAATTCTCACCCCTTTAAGATAGAAGAAGAAACTGCACAAAGAACCAACTTTCATAATGGCTCCTATCTCTATATTTCTTTTTCTCCTCTCTACATTTTCTGTTGTAACAGCTCAACAAAGATACTCCAACATCAGCTTAGATTCTTCCCTCTCACCCAACACCAACCTCAGCTCATGGCTTTCCCCTTCAGGCCGATTTGCCTTCGGATTCTACCCAATATATCAAGATAGCTTCATCATAGCAATCTGGTTTGCTCAAATTCCCGAAAAGACCATTATATGGACGGCGAATCGAGATGATCCTCAAGTTCCAAACAATCTTACATTGCGTTTGACTAGTAATCGAGGGCTTGTTCTGAGTTCCTCACAAGGCGATGAAAAATACATTACCGATACTCCTGAATCTGCTTCCTCAGCTTCCATGCTAGATTCTGGCAATTTCATTATCTATAATTCGGATTCAAAGGTCATATGGCAGAGTTTTGATAATCCAACCGACACGATTGTACAAGGCCAGCGTCTCGTGGCGGGGCAAGAATTGTTCTCTAATTTCGCAAAAAATGACCCTCGAAAGGGAAGATTTAGGCTCAAGATGCAGCATGATGGTCATCTAGTGCAGTACCCTGTACAAACGCCTGACACGGCCCCATACGCATATTGGGCTTCAGGTAATAATAGAATATTTAGTCTACAATTATGTGCACTTTTATCTTCATGGGATTATCATTGATATTTTATGGTCTGTATTAAATTATACAAAATGTTTTTCTTAGGAAAATGAGATTTCGAGAGCAGATGTCTAAGTGCACATTTACACAAGAAAATCATTTTCATGAAAAAACGGTCTTGGCAATTTTATGAAAAATATTTTCTGATCGGATTCCCAAGGAAAATGATCGTCTTGTGAGAGTGGAATCTAGGACAATCATCTCAACTTGCAAACTAAAATTCAACTCTATTTTTGCGGTTGTCCTAAGGGAAATTCGAAGGAAATGTTTATTTTGCTCATAGAAAAGTCAATTCAAGATTTCAAAAATCCCATATCGACCATTCACATGATCAGATGCCATGTAAGCCATAATTCAAGGAATTAAAGTCTAAAATATTTCTTTTTAAAATTTCCTTAAATTGTGACTTACATAGCAGGTGTTAAGGTGAGGGAGGAGGATTTCAATCCTACACCCTACCGTGCATAGGGTCTAGACTCTTAATCAATAAACATGTTTTTAGTGAGATCAATAATTCAGTTATGACCAAAATTCAATCTAGGTCTTTCGTATTATCACCCATAAACTTTACCCTCTATTCTAAGCTACTTGGCACTTTTAGTAGCCTGCGTATTGAAATTAAAAACATACTCATCACATGAACTTCACAATTTACAAAAAATACCCACAGTACTTTTTACAATTACATACATATGGAATCACAAAAGTACATAAATCAAAGATTTAGCAACCAGCATATTGAAATTACAAAATTACCCCTAAAAACTATTAAAATTCAAAAAATACCCTTTAGTATGTTACAAGAATATGCATGTCATGCATTTATGAAAAAAAACCCATCAAAGATATAGTAACTCGCATATTGAAATTATAAAAAATACTTCTTCACTATTATAATGAGAGAGGTTGGAGTAGAAGTGGTTAAACACCAAAAATGGATTCCAAAAATTTCCCTACCTTAACATTTAAACTTAAAATAATCAGGTTTATTTTGATCAAAAACAAAGAAAATGCAATCACATGTCCCTCAAATCACGATGGTTAATTTCTAAATCATAAAAGAAGAGAAATTTTCCAAAATGTGATCAACTTTTGATGAAATCGCGATTTCGGCTCAATATTCATTTTAATTCTAAAACGTGAACAACAAGATTAATGGTTTTTCAAGTGACTATCTTGCAGGTTTGATACTTTTAGCAAGATCGTCACTATATGACCCAACGAGATTGTCACTTTAAAAAGAAAATATCAACGAGATTGTGACTTTAAAATTGTGAAATCGTCACTTGAAAAACCCGCAATCTCGCTATTCGTGTTTTGGGCATTTAATTAACAGTTTCCTAGAATCGGAATTTCATCATGTTCAAGTCAAAAAAATGGTAATCTACCCATAAAAATATTCTTCTTATATGTAATCTTCAAAACAACCCTTTGATTAATGTTTTAAATTACAAATAAGCCCTTTCAGGGACATGTGAGTTTGCACATGCCACCTTCTAGTCTCATATGAGAAACTATTGAAATTACAAAACTACCTATCAATATGTAAGATATTTACTGGGGGTTATTTTTTTAGTTTGAATAGTATATTTGATGAGGGGTATTTTAGTAGATTTAAAACTAATTAAGAGATTCTTTGTCATTTTTTAAATCTTTGATGAGGCTTATTTTCATAAATTCATCATATGCATGTTATTGTAACTAGTATTGAAGGCTGTTTTTATAATTTTTTTTAACTTATTTGATGAGTGAAATTTTGGAATTTCAATATGCAAGTTGATTTATCTTTGCTCAAGGGTATTTCATAAATTCATATGAATTTACTATAGCAAGTGCTCAGGGTTACTTTTATAATTTAAATAATTTCTTTCATTAGGGTATTTTTGTATTTTGATATGCACAAGTTAATGTAGATGAGGGTGTTTTCATAAATTCATAAGCATGTTCATATGGCAAGTACTACCGGCTATTTTCATAATTTTTTTGATAAAAGGCTTTTTGTCATTTAAATAAGTAGAGTATTGATTCTTTGATGAATTTTTATAAATTCGTATAAATGTTACTATAACAAGTATTGCGGGCTATTTTAGTAATTTAAGTAATTTTTTTATGGGAGGTATTTTTATAGAGTCGTGATGATTTGGCTTAGGCAAGTGGCATACTCAATTGACTTACTTGACGTGATAGGCTTGAAAATCGCAGATCTGCTCACCACGAGATACAAAACCGCACCCTTTTATTGGGAACCGTAGTTCTGTATCCTGAGGAGAAAAATCTATGGCTCCCGAGCCTATCGCATCAAGTTAGTCGATTGAGTTGCCATGTGCCTAAGTTAGATTATCAGCACTCATTTTTATAGTAGACAAGTTCATGTATATTTTGTGAGCATATTCCACAATAGCTTCTTTTGTGTGCTCGATGATCTGTATATAAATAGTTGCTTTGTATTATTTGGTTGTTGAAAGGCTAGTTGGCATGCGATGCAATCCAGCACTTAACTTGGGCAAGTCAAATCTGAATCTACTGGGTTGAACCCAACCTTTGGTAAGGTCTAGGCATAATTAGTGTAGGAGATTGTTTGGGTCTCCCATTTCTTGATATTTGTGTAGCACTTGATTCCTTAGTCCTTGAAATTTGTATTACAATAAATATTTATTCTGATCATCTTCTCCAATGAACTTCATTTTCTAGTCATCTTCTTCACTAGTCTCATTTTAAATGTATAACTGCTCTAACTCAGTGTCTAATCAATTCATAAGTTGACTCAGTCAAGTTATGTATCTGCAACTCTTTTAAGTACAATATGTGTGTTTTATCATAACGATAGTGTTGTGTATGTGAACACCTTTATGAAACTCAATATAAACCCTTTGCAATGAGTTTTTCCACTTGAACATCATTCTCACTTGACTTGTTCATGGTCACATGAGAGATAAGTCTTGAACAACCTCCTCAAACTTTAGGGTCTCATTGCCAAACATGAGAGTAATCTGAAAGTATTTGAAGAAATTAGGAAGTGATCTTAACAAAAGCAATACTTTGTCTTCTTCTTCATACTTGACCTCTACATTCAACAAATCACTAAAAAATCGAGTGAATGTGTTTAGGTGCTCCATGATGTCTTGTCCTTCCTCCATCCTTATGCCATAAAATTGGTCCTTAAGGAATAATTTGTTGGACAAAATCTTTTCCATGTAAAGTTTCTCAAAGCTTGTCCCGTGTTCCCTTAGCGGCCTTTCCTTCTATGACGTTGTACATGACTTTATCTAAAATATGCAACTCAATGGAATTAATAACCTTCAAATTCAACTACTCCCATGTCTCATTAGACATACTCTCCAGTTTCACTTCAATGTCCTGAATACAATCATGAAGCTCTTGTTGGACAAGAATATTCATAATCTTCCTTTGTCACAATGTAAAGTTTGATTTTTTATCAAAATGCTTTACCTCACCGGAACTTCCGATCATCGTTGTAGTATCATTTCCACTATTACAAATTCCTTAGATAACCTAGGCTTTGATATCTTTTGTTGTGTATGTGACCATGTGAAACTCACGTAGTAATTTGATCAAACACCTATTGGGTAGTTTACCAAACACCATTTATGTCACACCTTTTCCAGACCTTATTTGATAATGGTAATGAAGGACAAACCTAACTAATAGTAGCAAATGCAAAGATGATAACTAATCACATAAATAAAGAGTAAGAACACAATAATCACAACATGAGATTTTACGTGGTTCACCTAAAGGCTATGTACATAAAGGTATGAGCGTTGGAGCTCGATTTCACTATGAAGAAAATGGGGCAAATCGATACAAGGAAACACCTCTATCACTTAACTTCACCTTTTTCTAGAGCTCAATCTTCCCAAACCTCTCAACCTCTTTTCTCTTGGGTTTTCTCTCTTTCTTTACTCTCTACTCTCTTCTCTAGAAAAGCCTTAGACTTGGAGTTAGACTTCTAACAAAACAAAACATAACAAAACCTCATCCTTTTAGTAGCACCACAAAGTAGGTCACATACATGAGTTACAAGCACAACCCAAATTACCTTGGATCGACCAAAAAACACGCATACTTGGACTTGGCCTAATTGATTTTGAGCCATACTTCAACATGTGGAGTATGCAAGTGTTTTGGTAAAACATTTATTATCTTTTATATTTTCTATAAAGATATTATTAGGATTCATGAAATTGCATCCAATAATCCAATAGAATTTTACTATTTTACAGGAACTATGGATGCAGGAGATAATACGACACTAAATCTAGACAACAATGGTCACCTGTACATGCTGAATACCAATGGTTCCAACATAAAGAATCTGAGTGACGGAGTGTTTCCTTCTCCTAATGAAAGAATGTTCTACCGCCTGACTATCGACATAGATGGGATCTTCAGGTTGTATTCACACAATTTCAATCAAAATGGTAATTGGTCATTTAAGTGGAATTCTACAAACAATAAGTGTGATCCTAAAGGCATTTGTGGCCTAAATGGGTACTGTACGCTAATGGATCAAGAATCTCTCTGTCTTTGTCCACGTGGTTTTGATTACATCGATGATGCTGATAAGCCCTTGGGCTGTAAGACAAACACCAGTGCCGAAGGTTGTGGAAACAAGGATGAACGTATCAAATACACCATTTATACTTCAGAGCTGATAAGTTGGGAAGACGATTCATACTACGTTTCACCATCCACGACCGAAGAAGATTGCAAGGACACCTGCCTGAAGGATTGCAACTGCGAGGCTGCAATATTTGCAAACTCAGAATGCAGAAAACAAAGACTCCCACTGAGATATGGGTCAGTCAAACAAAGTTCTTATCAAGGCAATGAATGTCGTCGACTTTGGGAACAATGGCTCCACTACAAGCAAAGTAGCCAAAGAAAGCAATAAAAAACTGCGAATCGACATTCTAATTATTAGTATTGTGGTTCTTACTATTGCTTTTATTGTCATTGGGTTAACTGCTGTTCTTATTTATAGACAACGTGTTGGGGTGTACAAAAGGATCTCAGAGCAAGGGAGTGTCGGGTTAAGTGAAGGGATCTCTCTACGGTCATTTACTTATGATGAGCTCAAGAAATCAACAGATGGATTCAAGGAAGAGTTGGGTAAGGGATCTTTCGGAACAGTTTTTAAAGGGAGTCTATCAAACAGCCAAAGACAAGAGGGAGTCATCGCCGTCAAGAGACTAGAAAGATTGTTGGATGAAGGAGAAAGGGAGTTCAAAACTGAGATGAGAGTGATTGGGAGAACACATCACAGAAACCTAGTCAAATTGCTCGGTTACTGCCATGAAGGCTCTAATAGACTTCTAGTTTACGAGTATATGAGCAATGGGTCTCTCGCGAACTTCCTCTTTAATCCCCAAAAATGCCCAAATTGGGATGAAAGAGTGGGAATTTCTTTGAACATAGCTAGAGGCATCTTATATCTCCACGAAGAGTGCGAGACCCAAATCATCCATTGTGACATAAAACCTCAGAACATACTAATGGATGAGTACCATTGCGCAAAAATAGCTGATTTTGGGTTGGCTAAGTTGCTAAAGCCGGACCAAACAAGGACATATACTGGTATCAGAGGGACTAGAGGGTATGTTGCGCCCGAATGGCATCGAAATATGCCCATAACCGTCAAGGCGGACGTGTACAGCTTTGGGATTGTGCTTTTGGAGATCATATGTTGTCGAAGGCATATGGAGATGGAGCTGATTGAGGAAGAAGTTGTTCTTGTGAATTGGGTGTGTGAATGTTTCGAAAATTGTGAGGTGGATAAGTTGGTGAACGATGAAGAGGTGGACAAGACAAGGTTGGAAAGAATGGTGAGGGTGGCTTTGTGGTGCATCCAAGACGAGCCATCCCTTCGCCCTTCCATGAAGAAGGTGGTCCTGATGCTGGAAGGGACTATAGAGATTCCGGTTCCTCCTGGTCCTACTTCTTTTCTTAGTTCAATCTAAATGGAATCTTCCATGCATCCAATATATATCACCATCTCTTTCCAGTTCTAGGTTCAAATCATAAAATAATTCAATTTCTAGTTTTTTATATTTTATTTTATTTTGTTGCTCCATAAATTGGCCTACGATAAATAAGATGAGAACAATCTTTGTTTGTTATTATCTAAAATGCTGCAACTTTTAGACTAGTTTTGATTCAGAGATATGTGATGTATTCTTTGGATATATGTAAAGGTCATGATAATCTAATTACTCCACGTGGCATACTCAATCAGCTACCTGACATGACAAGTTGGGAACCGTGGATCTGTGTTCCTTGGGATACACGGTTCCCTCTAGATACATTTTTTATGGGGAAGTGCAGTCATGTATCCCGAGAAGTGCAGATCTACGGTTCCTAAACTTGTGACATCAGTGTAACCGATTGGGTTTGCCAAGTGAGGCAGTCAGATTATCACGATTCTATGTTTTATTGGACTATTGTATTTTAGATTTATCCTGTTGAGATTGCGTGTTTCTTTATGAGTTCACGGATCTTGACCCCATTTAAGCTGATGGGCCGTGTGGCTAAGAATGTCTTATTAAAAACCGTTAAATATATAAATAAATAAACAACACAAAAATCGATCCAAAACTCACATTGGTACTGTCAGCAAAACTCAATCGATTTTTTGACAGATCATTTTCAAGCTGAGTATTAATGAATTGTGACCTTAATTGAACTCATTTTCAACCTGTAACCAAATTCCTTGATTAATTTTTTTCCCAAAACCAACATCTTAATTCAAGCTCTACATTCTCTATGGAAAATAATTCATTACATGAAAAAAAAGGTAAATTTGAAATCAAGGTCCCTCTCTCTAATTTATCCTCTTTTTTTTTCATGTAATATTTAAAAGAGTTTGCAAAGAATTTATCCCTTTTTTGACAGATCATTTTTGAGCTGCGGATTAATGAATTGTGACCTTAATTGCCGTCACTTTCAATCTGTAATCCAGATTCTTGATTTTTTTTCCCCCCAAAACCAACATCTTAATTCAAGCTCTACAACCTCTATGGCAAATTATTCATTACGTGAAAAAAAAGTTAAATTTGAAATCAAGGTGCGTCTAATTTAACCTTTTTTTTTTCACGTATCATCTTAATCCCTTCTAGAAATCCTTAACATTTCTATCCCACGATGCCCTAATCTTTTACTTTGAAAAATAAATTCCTATCTTGCTCTTTAAGTTTGAAGGTCGAAGTATATATAATAAGATAGATAATTACAAAAATGTGACCAACTTTTGACAAATTTACATTTCTGCTACTATTCATTTTAATTATCAAAACATGATCAAATTTAAAATTAAAATTTAATAATGAAAATAACTTTTTTCAAAGTTTTTTTTTAAAAAAACAAAAGATCATAGAATTTTTTCCTCTACATCCCTGTGGCATCGGATCATATTTTATGATGTAAAAAGGTGAATTCAACGACCCTTAATAAGATTTGAAATCTTACTAAATTAGTAAGGCTAGACGAGTCTTTTATATCGATAATCTTGGAATGAAAAACTCTTTCACAATTTCACCATCCTATCATAGACTTCAACAAATTGTAATTTTAAAACTCATCAAGTTGAGTCGACTTTACTCAGTAATTTTTGGGATTTTTCCAAAATAAATGTTATTTTGGTCAAAATGGCATGACATTAATTTTTAGGATTGGTCTTCTCCACTTCTTCACTTGGGAGTTTGAGTTGCAAGAAACCAATAAATCAATCTTTATCCTTTTATTTTAAAAACAAGATTTTTTTTTTTGTCTAGATCCAATTATTCTTTTTAGAAAATTGATTTTCTGAAATCCTTTTATTATTTATAATTTTCTAATTTCATCTTCACCTGACAATAGAGAAGATGAGTTAGAAAGAGGACCGACACTAGTAAGTCACGCCTAAACAAGGTCTCCAAGGACTTTGTCCTTCTTTAAATAAAAAATACCACTTGTTTATTTCTTCAAAAAAAAATATAATATCCCCTTCCAATGACCATGTGTGGTCCTTTTACAAATAACAGTAGACTCCTAACTCAAACAAGACACCCAGTTGACTGAGAAAACTAACATCCAGCTTACTTAAATAAAGAGTCCTAATGATAGGATTTGCCAGGTGGCATACTGAATCAACTCCCTAGCATGGACAAGTTCGGGAATCGTAGATTTGTATGCCTCGGGATACATTTTTTAAAGGGAAAGTGCAATAGTGTATTCCGAAGATTAGAGATCTATGATTCTCGAACTTGTCACGTCAGGGAGTCGATTGAGTATGCCACCTAGCAAGTCATATTATCACAATTCTTAAATAAAATGTTATGCCCTAAGTTTCAAGACCCCTGACCCGGATTGTTATCATCATTCGAATCATGATCCATAACCTATGGGTGATTTAAAAGTAATTCGCTTACACACATCGATAAAAAAAAAAACATTTTGGACCTAACTAAAATCGTTATCTTAATCTATTTCTTGAAAACATTCACATAGGATAGACCAACACACCTTTAGTCGAAAATTCATAACATGCTCAATTTTTATAGAAATTTAATGCAACACCCCAATTCGAAAAGATGATCGAAATATCTATAATATAAAAATACTAAACTAAAGAAAATATTTATTTTTTTGATATGAAAATACCAAACAAAGTTGTTTTAATATGGCACAATTAGGATTTAACAACCTATCATGTGACTTCTAAATTTTGCACACCATTCAATTCTTATTGGAAAGTAGAGATATTAGACTTTATAGTAGTTACTGCAATGTGGAAAATTAGAAAAATTAGAAAATTATTTTAAAATTACGGCTTGGCGTGTAAAATATTTTCACAAAAACAGAGGTACAGAATGGGTTTTTTGCATTCCTATTCAATAGGTTGGTCGGTGGAATCCAAAATAAATATTTACGGCTACAAAAGGTATGGGACCAAAGCTAGGTCGAAGTTAACTTCCATAAACTAATCCTAAAAAAAAAGTAGAATCGAAGGTGAAGCCTAAGTAGAGATTGCGATGCTATAAAGTAAGTTTTGTTTTCTTTTCATTCCCGCTGACTACTAACAGCAACAGCTAAGATGATTTGTTATAAAATATAATAAAATTTTGTAATAATCTAGAAAAATATAAGGATATTTCTTTACGAGTTACAGAATTTCTCCAAGTAGTTTCATGTCATTTCGACGATAAATGAAAATTTTACAAGCATTCTTGTAAAACATGTTCAATGAAATCAACAACATTCAAGATAAACTTTTATAAGTCAATTAATAACCAAAATCCTTAAATGAGATTCCAACACATTTATTTATCAAATTGATTATAACAAACTCTAGTAAGCATAAGATAATTTCAATAATTCACCCCAAAACCCTATACACCCTTAATTATGAAAGTAAATCAAACTTAAACAAGAGAACATATCAAATCTCCGAAGATGATCTCAACATCCATAATATGTCTTCACTGAATTTGAAAATTTTGACATAAAATGTCGATGAGCGACAAAGCCCAATAGGAATGACATGACACCCCTCCACATAGTCTAAAAATAATAGAAAGGAATATATCAAGTTGCACGTGGTATAATAACATGAAATAATACAAAATAATTAATTCAACACTTCATAAATAACAAAATCACATAACAATTTTCTTATCCCTGGTCATATTCAATTCGGCCATTTTATCTTCGGTATGGCTAAACTGCAACTACCCCAATCTAGAGCCTTCATCAAGGGATTACGAGTCTTAGGCACCCTACTTGCTTTACACTACCATTTTTCCTCATAAACAAACGATGTGTTATTCTTTAACTCAAAAATCATGTGGACCATTCATCTTTATCATGGTATCAACAAAATCATACTAACGTCTACGCATATAACATTATTGGATTTTATAATTATCATTATTCTTTTACAACAAATATTATGCTTTAACAACGAGATATATATATGCATGAGTTACTTTCTTTATATTATTATTAAACTAAGTTAAGGGAGTCAAATCTTATCTTTATCGAACTCTCAATCCTCTCCGATTGAATCACGCGTTCTTCATACCACATTGACATCTTGGTCTTCTCCTTCTTCTACGTAGCATAAAAAACAATTACACAAAAGTTAAGCTAATACTAAATCAACTAAACTACAATAAAAAAGATGAAGATGAAAAAGAAAAAGAAAAAGTAATGGAGATTACTCTATGAGAGAGTCTCCACACCACCTACATCCATTTTTCCACTCCCCACTTTTCTCTCTTTTTTACTAAATTGATGATTGGTCAAAATTTGAAAAATCAAGAATTTTCTCTTTCTCTAATTGATTTACCGTAAGAAACTTCCTAAAGTAGGCTAAAAAGACAAGTGAACATTTTTCAAAATTTCAAAAAAGGAAAGCAATGAGGTGAGGAGAATATATCCAAATAAGAGACATATTCTTCATTCCAAAATGGTTGGTACGTACCATACAAACACACACACACTCTCTCTGTCTCTGAATTTTTCTCTTAAATTTTTACCTCAAATGTCCCTTTCCAATCTTGCCCTCTAAAAGAGTGATATTTACACACATTTACCCCTCCCAAAAATGATTTACTAGGTTCTCTAGAATACCCCTTACTAGGTTCTTCATTCCAAAATGGTTGGTACATACTAGACACACACACACACACACACACACACATACTCTCTCTCTCTCTCTCTAAATTTTTACCTCAAATGTCCCTTTCCAATCTTGCCCTCTAAAAGAGTGATATTTACACACATTTGCCCCTCCCAAAAATGATTTACTAGGTTTTCTAGAATACCCCTTACTATAGGTTCAAAAGCATGGATTAGCCCAAGAACATAATAGAGACCAAGAAAATAAAGTCCTATTATTTAAGTAAAACAAAATATTTTGGATTTCTACGTAAAATAAAGAATTGTGATGTTAAAAGGATTCTACTAACAACAAAACTCTAATCCTTCACATAATAACTCAATAAAGAATTTTAACTTAACAATGAACCTTGAAGTTGACTCGGCTTAGGTGCACCAATAACAACATCATTCTCCCCCCGATTGAAGAGAATTTGACCCCTGACAAATTCATGCATAGATGTTTATCTCATCATCTTCCCCATGATAAGTATATAGATGTGAGACATTGAAAACATGTGAAATTTAAAACTCTTTAGGAAGTTCAGTATGATGAGCATTATCATTAATTTTTTGAAGAATTTTGCACAGACTAAGAATTTTGATGTTTTATTAAAAAAATATTTCAAAAGGTCATTGAGTATTTTAAAAAGAGTGGTACTTGAGAGTGACATTGAAATTGACATTGTTTCACACATAGGTGTGCATGGAGCCATAGATGCTTCTCACTCGTATCTTGATGAAAGCATGTGTGGTTCTATACATACATCAACATCAACATTATTTGAAATTATGTCAATTTCAATGTCACTTCAGCATTTCCTTTTTAAAAATCAGACCTTTAATGGTCCGCAGTCTCCTTCGACAAATTGATAATAAAGTTTTCAAAAATTAGGCCTATACGCAATCATTTTCTTTTGAATAATGTTGAAATGACCTCAGGCTGGAACCTCATTTCGTACTTGTTGATGTGAAAGTGTATGAGAACCATAGATGCTTTTCATCGAGATACAAGTGAAAAAGCATCTATAATTTTCATATCCACTCTCACGTTAAAAAGTGCATATGAGGTTCAAACTTGAGGTCACTCCAGCACGACTCTTTTCTTTTTCAAAACATGGAGTCCGACTTCACGAGACTTTTCAAGTCTTTAAAATCAATCATTCATGGCCGTGTATAAGACTGCAAAGTTTTAAAGCTCGACTCGCTATTTATCGAGTCAAGTCAATTTGACGATCATGAGCCAAATCTGCCATGCCAAATGAATATATATTGTATTAAATACATAAAATTTTAATTTAAGCAATATAGAGTAAGGAATGATGTCTATTTTAACGTTTTCCAGTAAAAGCAGGTAATTGAAATAATTGTGTAGGTTGAGTGAAATCGTCACCTCAAAGAGCAGTAACGAAACTGAGTTGAGTCCACTCAATAAAACGCAATGGTCTATGATCGTACAACTTGTTAGCTTAAAATAAAAGATAAAAAAAGACTTACTTTTTGACTCCTCTTTATTGAATTAGAGTCAAAAAGGCTAAATGTACATTAGCTCTTTATCTTATCAATTTTCTTTGAAGCGCTTTGATAACTTTCAGACAGAAGAAGAAGAAATTAAACTACACGAAGATGAAAGAACCATCTACCATGGCTTCTATCTCTCTGTTTCTTCTGTTCTTCTCTATATTTTCTACCAACCCCACTTCATTGCTTTCACCTTCGGGTCGATTTGCCTTCGGATTCTACCCAATAGATCAAGATCTCTTCATCATAGCAATCTGGTTTGCTAGAATTCCCGAAAAAACCATTATATGGACGGCAAACCAGGATGATGATCCTCAAGTTCCTGGCAATGTTACATTGCATTGGACTAGTAATGGTGGGCTTATTCTAAAATCCTCACAAAGCGACCAAAAATCCATCACCAATACCTTTGAATCTGTTTCCTCGGCTTCCATGCTAGATTCTGGCAATTTCATTATCTATAATTCCGATAACCAAATAGTATGGAAGACTTTTGATTATCCAACCAACACGATCGTGCAAGGCCAAAGTCTCTTGGTAGGGACAAATTTGTACTCTAACATGTAACTAACCGACCCTCGGAAGGGAAGGTTTCAGCTCTGTATGCAATTTGATGGTCATCTTATGCAATACCCAAATATTCAATCTAATGAAACGGTCAACATGGCATATTGGGCTTCAGGTAATGGAATATGCATATGCTAACGTTACAATATATATGCAGATTGATCTTCATGAAGATTATATATCTTTGATATTTAATAGTTTGCATGAAATTATGGAAATTAAATGATTTTCTTTAGAAAATGATATTTGCATTCACAGATGCGTATGTCGCCGCTTTTATTTGCATACACTGATGTTAGACTCAACATCTGTGTATGCAAATAAAAGCGATGACACACGCCTGAGTTTACTTCTTTTTTCAAAGCGATGTGCTTGCCATTTGAAAAACCAATGAACTTGTGTCGCTTATGAAACAGAGTGCCATTTTGGAGACCGCAAGAGATACCCTATCATATGTCGACACCTAAAACCATGTTCGGATACCACAGGGATGTAGATATCAAACACCTAAAACCATGTTCGGATACCACAGGGATGTAGATATCAAACACCTAAAACCATGTTCGGATACCACAGGGATGTAGATATCAAAATTCTAAGAAATTTCAGGAAAAAAAAAAAAAACATTAATTTTTCACCATTGAATTTTAATATTTTAATTTCAGATTTCGCTGATCATCCATTTTCAAAGCTTTGGGTGAAGCCGAAAAGTTTATTTTTTCTTTTGAAAATCCATGAAATCTAGAGAGATGTGATGTTGGATTGAGAATCACATCCCTGTAGCATTCAATCATTTTCTGACTCACTTTTTTCATACGCTCCCTGACCTGGCAGTGACAAAACCATAAATCCATGAAATCTTTTTCATATGGTTCTAAGATGGGAGTGTACAACTAGCGTATGAAAAAAGAGAGTCAGATCATCACTGATTCGTTCAGCAAACTATAACTGTTTTGGTAAAACATTCTTTATCTTTCTATATTTTGATAGTAATTTCTATTATTTTACAGGAACGGCAGGTCAAGGCAAGAATGTGAGTCTAAATCTTGACAACAATGGTCACTTATACTTGCTCAATGACTATGGTAACAATATTATAAAGAATCTGACTGATGCCATTTTTACTTCCTATAATGAAACAATGTTCTACCGCTTGACAATAGATATGGATGGGATCTTCAGGTTGTATTCACACAGTCTGGATCAGAATGATAATTGATCTCTCTGTCTTTGTCTACCTGGTTTCGATTACATCAATGAGGCTGAAAAGACTCTGGGCTGTAAGAGCAACACCAGTGCGGAAGGTTGTAGAAGCAAGGATGAACATGTCAAATACACCATTAATACTCTAACGCAAACAAGATGGGCAGATGATTCATACTCCGTCTTATCATCCAAGAGCGAAGAAGATTGCAAGGAAGCCTGTTTGAAGGATTGTATCTGCGAGGCTGCGATATATAAGAACTCGAAGTGCAAAAAACTAAGACTTCCATTAAGATATGGGAGTAGAGTTATGGATGAATCAGGCACAGTTCTTATCAAGGTGATGAGTATTGACAGCGTTATGAACAGTTTTGATCCCTCCACAACAAGAAAAGTATCCAAAGAAAGCAATGAAGATCTACAAATCAATATTCTAATTGCTAGTATTGTAGTTCTTACTTTTGCTTTTATTATTGTAGGGACTATTGGTGTTTTTATTTACAGACGACGTGTTTGGGCATACAAAAGGAGGTCAGATCAAGCAAATATCAGATTAAGTGATGGTATCTCTCTCCGATCATTTACTTACGGTGAACTAGTGAAAGCAACAAATGGTTTCAAGGAAGAGTTGGGTAGGGGATCTTTCGGAACAGTTTTTAAAGGGAGTTTATTGAGCAATCAGAGACAAGATTTCATCGCTGTCAAGAGACTAGACAGAGTGTCGGATGAAGGAGAAAGAGATTTTAAAACCGAGATGAGAGCTATTGGGAGAACCCATCATAGAAGCCTAGTACAATTGCTTGGGTATTGCCATGAAGGCCTTTATAGGCTTCTAGTGTACAAGTACATGAGCAATGGGTCACTGGCAGAATTTCTCTTTAGTCCCGAAAAATGCCCAAATTGGGTTGAAAGAGTGAGAATTACTCTTGACATAGCCAGAGGCATCTTATACCTGCATGAAGAGTGTGATACCCCAATCATCCATTGCGACATAAAGCCTCAGAATATACTCATGGATGAGTTCCATTGTGCAAAGATAGCTGATTTTGGGTTGGCTAAGCTATTAAAACCGGATCAAACGAGGACCAATACTGGTATCAGAGGGACTAGAGGATATGTCGCACCCGAGTGGCATCGAAACATCCCCATAACTGTGAAGGCCGACGTGTACAGCTTCGGGATCGTGCTGTTGGAGATGGTATGTTGTCGAAGGCATCTGGACATAAAGCTGGTTGAGGAAGAAGTTCTTCTTGAGGATTGGGTGTATAAGTGTTTCAATAATGGAGAGGTGGGTAAGTTGGTGAAGGATAAAGAGGTGGACTTTAAAATGTTGGAAAGAATCGTGAGGGTGGCTCTGTGGTGCATCCAAGACAATCCATCCCTCCGCCCTTCCATGAAGAAAGTGGTCCTGATGTTGGAAGGGACTATAGACATTCCAATTCCTCCTAGACCTACTTCTTTTCTTAATGCCAACTAAATGGAATCTTCAGTTTGGGTAATTATCTCTAATATGCAACAAAACTTGGAAGCTTATGTTTAATGTTATGATCTACTTATAAATCGTGTGGTTATGTTTTATGTCATAATTTATTTATAAATCATGTTTGATACTTTGGTACATTAATTAAAGTCTCATTAGTTTGTGCCTATTATTGCAATTGATTTAGAGGATATTGTTGAATTTTCCATTATGTGTGTGGTCTTATGTAGATCACATGTATAGATTAATCAACCATTAGATTTAATGATAAATAAATATTGCAAAGGGTAAACCCTTAATTTACAAGTCCAAAGGGAGGCAAAGCAAGGTGGTATCCCATAAAATCTTTCTTAGCTAGAAGAGGGAGTTCACTAAAATTCCCTCATCTTCTACATCAAAAAAGAAAAACCCTTAGTCTTGACATTTGAATGTTAAAATAGATAGAATCTTAAGATTTGGAGAGTAGAGTAAAAGAAAAATTATTAGATAGATTAAAGAAGTCTGATTTTGGAAGGGGAAATAATGGGGGTTTTTGTTACCAGTTGAAGATAAGAGCATTTAAGTCATGAATGTGAGTGCTAATTTTGTAAAATCAATCTGACAGCGTGGTCAAAAACTCACTGATGTGGCAGGTGCATGGTATACACGTCAGTTGAGTTTTTGAGTTACTCAATCAGATTGAGTTACAAAGTCATTACATCGTGAACATATTATTGAAGACCACGTTCAAAGGGGCATGTCGTCACTTTGAAAATACAGGGGTAACTCAAATTATTAGATATACATTACACTTGTAATGTATTTCTAATGTGTAATGATTTTCTAATGCAACTCTGACCGGATAACTCAAAAACTCATTGAGGTGGCATGAACAAGATCTGTAGATCCCCACAAAACATATGCAGTTGTGTATCCCGAGAAAAAAATCTACAGTTCTTGCACATGCCACGTCAATGAGTTTTAGAGTTACCTTGTCAAATTGAGTTAGAAATCAACACTCATATATATTCTATATTATATATAACAAACACAATCGAATTGGAATAATTGTGAGTGACACAAACATATAATCCTTTAATTTTGTAATATTTTTGATCTTTTGCCCTCTTTTAATCTCAATTTTTTTTAAATAATACCCATCCTTCATTCTTCAACGGCCTCCTCTAATTTTATTATATTTTTTCTTCTCTTCTACGCCTTTAATCCATTTTATTATTTTTCATCTTTTACCCTTTTAATCTCAATTTTTTTTAATAATACAACTTTATTTATTTTATTTTTTTTCACCTTTACCCCTTTAATCTTTTGATGTATAATTCTCATATCTTGAAAAAAGAGCATCTACATTTTTCTGCACATTCAATAAAACGCTCAATGCATACTTCAAGTGTTAATTCGAGTCAAATTAGCATTCAAGAGGCAAGATGGGATTTTTGGTTAATGGGTACTAAATGGTAACGATGGTCAACTAAAAATCTTATTTTGTTTTTATGCAAATATTGGGTTCATCATTACAAACGATGATTCACCAATAATCTCCATAATAATGATAGAATACGGGATATCATTAATATTGACCAAGTGTGTGATGTGTGGGTGTTGCACATGCCCAGGGGAGGGTCCCATATGCCTTGGCTTTCTGATCCCCTTAGTCAGACATATATTTATTAATTTATTGTCTAGACCTATCTTTAGTATTTTTATTTATTATAAAAACTCACTTGTAGTTATGAGAACTCTAAGGAAACCTTATTTTATCAAATTTGTTACACAATAAATCTTAGAGTGGGATCCATATCATTTTATAAGGTTAATTGCTTATAATACTCTTCATTATTTAAATCAAATACTTATTAAATCCAATCTCCTCTTAGCATCCATTCTCTCTCCCAAAAATGTCGTTTGGTCCATATGGCCACGTTGGCAGTCCAACACTATAACCATCTAAATTTCATGGTAAAATCCAAATAAAAAAAATCACTTTTGGGCTCGACATATGATTTTAGGGGATTCTTGAGACTTGACAAGAGAGAGGATTTAACATGTATTTGTTTAAAGAAATATGAGTACTATAAGAAGAGTGGTGTTATTGGCACCCCTACTTTTACCTATTACACCCCAATTAAAAACAAAATAAATAAGTAAATGGTTGAGAATAAGTACAAGTTAGGGTGCTGATAGAAGCTCTCCCATTTTTTTTTCTTTTTTGTTCGTGGGGAGGGTTGTAAGATTTTACATAGGGGTGGCAATGAGTTGGGTCGTGTCATGTCATGTTGAGGTAAGAGTGTAATGAAAATTTACTAAATCCAAACCTAGACCCGACCCTTTTAATAATCATGTCAAAAATTTAAACCCGAACCCAAACCGATTTATAAATAGGTATACCTCACCCAACCCATTTATAAGTTATTTAATAAAATTCTTATCTTTATTGAAAAAAATAAGTTACATTTGCACCACAAAAATAATAATATTATTAAATATAAAATCACATAATCATAAATTAAGTTCAATGGTAAAAAATAACTTTCTTTTGAATTTTTTTCTCAAAGTTCATATAATTTTGTCCTTTACAACCGTGTGACATCAGATCATGTTTTTGGATATCATATGGTGGTGGTATGATCTTCTATTTTCCTTTCTAACTAAACAAGGAAAGTATTTATTATTATTATTATTATTATTATTATTAGGGGTGCAACTTGGTCCGGTTCAAACTAATAACCGAACCAAAGCGATAGCTTTGGGGTGGTTTGGTTCCATTTGGAACAAGTTGCAGTTCGGTTCCGGGTTACAAAAATAGAGAAAAGATCAATTTGGTTTGGTTCTCAAATCAAGCTTGTATAAAACCGAATCAAATTCTTATGCAATAAATAAATATATAAGTATATAATAAGTATTATGAATTACTTTAAGAGTTGGGACATAGATTAATGATCTTTCATGGATAAATTAATGATTTTTAATGGATAGATTAGTGATTTATTGTATGAAATTTTATGTTTATTATACTTAGTTCATTAAAAAATGTTACTTACAATTTTATAGAATATTAGCAAGCCATAGAACTGAACCGAACCAAACCGACTTTAGTCCGATTTGGTTTGATTCAATTCTAATGGAATTTGATTCGGTTTTGGTTCTTATTTAATAGAACCGACCTATGTCGGCTCGGTTCTAATTTGAGGTCAGACCGAACCAAGTTGCACCCCTAATTATTATTATTATTGTCTGAGTAAAGTGTATTTCATTATCACATAGATATACTAGCCTTACTAAGTAAGATCTTACATCTTACTAAGGGTCGCTTTGCCCACATGGATCACATTTTAGGAATCAAATATTACATGCCTCAATATATATAAATATAAAAAATAAATAATTTAGAAAGATAATAGTTTTTTCTTTCCCAAACTAAAAACTTAATCATTAATTATTTGAAAAAATCTTAGAACACTCTCTATATTATATAGAATTTGAAAATAAAAAATGTATTATGAAAAAGTTCTAGGAAATTCTAGTAAAAATGAATAATTTAAAAAATTCTTAAATAATTGTAGATATATTTAAAACTACACGTTAATGACAGAATAACTAAACATGTCAAAATAGGTTCAGCTAGTGCATGACGCCCCTAACCCGAACCTGACCCATTTAATTATCAGGTTAGATGTGTTGACACTATTATGACCAAAACCCACTAATTTCATATTATTTTCGAGTCGTGTTAAGATTGCTAGCCCTAATTTTACATGAGCCTAATCATAATTGTAAACAACTATTGAATTGTCTTTATGAGAGTTGTATGTTTTGTAATAATTTGAGCTGAATCTTTGTAAGGTTTGAATAGTGTGTTTTAATTTATAATTGGAGTGTGATAAATAATTTAAGAAATTGGAGTGCAATAAGAAAAAGTTGGGGTGCAATTAGCAGTTCTCTTTGAGAATTTAAAATTTTTAAATGATGTGGGATCACTCAAAGGTTTGTTTAGTAACAAATTTGACTAAGTAAAGTTCCACTACTCCAAGGGAATTTTTTTTTCAAATAAAAATGCATGAAAAGCTTGGCTGGAAAATCTCTCCTTTTTCAAATTCCATGGGGGCTGCATGTGGATATTTTTTAAAAACAAGGGATTTATCTCTAATATCGATCAAAAATTCAAAGGGCTTATCATGATTATTTTCTTTTCAAAAGTTCGAAGGGGGCTATTCAGGGTGCAACTTGGTATAGTTCAAATTAAGCTAAGAGCTTTGGATTGGTTTGGTTCGATTTATCATGAACTTTGGTTCAATTTTGAGTTAACAAAATAGAGAACCTACCAATTTGGTTCGATTCTTGATTCATTCCTTGTAAGAATCAAGCAAAATCGAGAATTGAATCCTTATATTAATAAAATTATAAACAAATGTTATTAATGTATTAAATAAATTATACCCATGTTTTATAGATAAATTGATTTTTTTTATAGATAGATTAATGACAATTTTTTTTATGGATGGGATTAATGACTTTCTTTAATTGATGAAAAGCTATTGATTTTTTTTCTCTTTTTTGGATTGATACATTAATGATTTTTTTATTGATAGATAGATTAATGACTCATTATATGAGATTTTATATTTATATCTATTTATTTTTATTAAAAATATATTGATTCAATTAGGTTTTGAAGATATTGGCAATCTATAGAATCAAACTGACCTTAGCTCGGTTTGGTTCTATGGCAATTTGGTTCAGTTCCAGTTCTCATTGAATGGAACCCATCTAGGTTGGATTGGTTTTGATGGCCTCAAATCGAACCAAGTTGCACCCATAGGGGTTGTATACCCCACTGGTCCTCACTCACTTGGCTCCGCCAATGTTACTTGTTAGCATTCATATTTAATTATTGAGTCCAATCTTAGATAAATTAAGTTGAGTGATTATTTAGATATGACCCACCACATTTTTTATGAATATTTAATAAAGTCCCTGTGTTTTAAAAGTGATGACATATGCTTTGACCATGGTCTTCTATGAGAGCCTACCAAAAATGATCAACTTATCCTCACCTTCAATCCAATGGCAGCAAGACTTGATTATCCTCCATCTTCATTGTAAAAACTTTGATTTATTAGTCACTCACAGAAAACAATTGCTGAAGGATATGGCGTCAATTTAAAAACACAACCACAAAAGTTTAACCATGGGGAACAGATCAAATCATGCGATCAACGTGCAAAAATAAAAAAGAAGTACTATTTACTGGAAAAAACTTTTAAGTGGCCATCTTGCTTCAAAATTTGTGTAGACCCTTCTACTCTAGATTATGCATGGTGCTTGCAAGGAGATATCTTAAATATCAACGAAAAAGTGGGGGTAATTATTTATCTCGTTTTGTCTATTTATTTATTTTTTTTTTTTTTGGCAGTCAGACTCTAAATAAATACAAAAGAGATCCACTAGGTTATACCCTATTTAACTTTTTTTTTTATTTATAACAATTTTAAATTATCATGAACAGTATTTCCTCGGTGCCACCCATGAGGATGCACCCTCACTTTTTCAGTGCATGTGACATGCAACGTTGCATGAACTTGGGGAGGGACCTATATCCCTTTATGCCCTGACTCCAGCCTTGGCTCTTCCAAACCCCCTAGTCGAACGTAAGTTTGAACAACTCCGTTATAAATAAATAAAATATAGACATATTTTGAGTAAAATACTTTTGGATATTATAGATATATTTCATATACACAAAGAAATTGTACCTCACTACATTATAAATGAGGGCACTTTGGTCTTTAAAAAATAAATAGATTTTTACTAGTATTGAAACTGCCAAGCTTGCTAAATTGGTTAATCCAACCTTCATATACTAACCACTAATATTGCTTTCATAAAAAAGAATATTTTGAGGGCGCTAGATACTTTAAACCCAACATGTCGGATAATATAATTATCCTTTTATATAGTCTGTCCAGTAAAAGATTCATAAAAATGTTCGTATTGTCCTAATTTTTGGAAATTTTAACCAAATAATCCGCAAAGAGTGGGGATCCAGAACGGTGTCCCGTTTTTAAGCATACGTTACGTGTCTACATGTCGTTACACTATTGGCCTTCGTTTTTAAAAGTTATTGGGCTGCTACCCAAGCCATTAAGAACTCATTATAAAATTCGTTTTAATTTTTTAAGGAACCACATCTAAGTCATCCCACGTGTTATCCATTAACTTTTGAATTTGTAAATGTACCCCTCTATTTTCCCTTTTTTTTTTTTTTTTTTGTAACCGAGGGAGTATCCCATCAACACTCTCAAGTAAGCGTGACAGACTAATCTCCCTTGGGGGCCCCGCATGACCAACCCCATACGAGTTTTAAGGGGACGAACCCAAACCCATTAAGTGCCACACAAGGTGGTGGGAAGAGAATTCGAAGATAAGACCTGGGGAGTACACCCAATCTTACCATCAAGCCTAACCCCAATTGGTTAGTGAGGGTACAATCCTTCTCAATTTTGTAAAGACTTCTTTAATGTCAACGTACGGTGGAACTCCCCCCTTTTAAGGTCAATAGATGATGTATAAAACTATCTAATTGCTCATACTAATATTGTAACCAAAATACCCAAGATTTACAAATCGCTATTTTTCAAGGTAAAAAAATAAGTTCTAGGATAATAATTCAATACGAATTATCAAATTATGCCCCTTGCCATCCATAATTCATATTATCAAATTTATATATCATGATAAGAATTACCGATTAAGTATTAACTTATCTGTATCAATTTGATTTACAATGTAATTTATATAAAGTATTGAATTATTATAATAAATCTTTTTTATAATATTTTTTTTCCTTCGAATTTTTTTCATAGGGATTCTCTTATGTTAGGAAGGTTAAAATAGAAATTAGGGATGCCAACCCGACGGGGCAAAATTACCACTCCTAATAGAAATAATTTTATTTATTAAAAAATAGTGTAATTTATTATTATTATTATTATTATATATGGGTAATTAAGTAATTTTATACATCATCTATTAAAGACGAGTTCAAGAGAAGTTAATAAGGGGAGTATCACCGTCGACATCAAACAAGCCTTTACAAATCTCACCAAGAAAGTGGACGGGTATACATGGAAATTCAATATTTAGTGGATAACACGTGTCATGGCTTACTTTTATAATGAGTTCAAATGAATTTTATAATGAGTTCTTTACGGCTTGGGTAGCAGCCCAATAACTTTTAAAGGCCAATAGTATAATGCCATGTAGATATTTAACGTTTGCTAAAAACGGAACACCGTTCTAGATCCCCACTCATCCTCAAATGCTCAAATGGATGGTAACTTCCATAACTCTCAAAGTTCAAATTAAAATTAAACAATGAAAAATAACTTCTTATATTTTAGAATTTTATTTTCAAAATTTTATCCTCTACAAACTTGAAGCAATAGATCACTGTTTTGGGTGCCACAATTTCAGCTCAAAGACCCTTAGTAGTAGGGCTTAAAACGGGTTGGGTTCGGGTTAAATAAGTGTCTATCCATATTCATATATGAATTTTTAATTCGGGATCAAATTCAGATTTAGATCTGACAAAGATCTTACTAATTCAAATCATATCCAATTTTTTTTTACTTTCATTCAACCCATATTTAGAATCGATATGACCGAATTAATTGATTCGAATCGATCAGATCATATAATTTTAAACTATTACAAAGTAATTTATTAAAAAAATGTGACTTAAATGTAATTCATATCCGATTGTTTTACTTTCATTAAACCTTTTTTGAAAAGAAGCTTTGACCACTACACGTAATACTCATTTGTTGATGAATGATAGACTAAAAAATATAAAAATATAACATACATTATACAAAATAATACATCATTTGGATATAGGCAAATATAGGGATGGGTCCATATCCGACCCGTATCCGACTCGGGTCAAGAGACATCAACCCATATCCGACCCATATTTTTATTTGGATATGCTTGAAGAAATCAAATCTACAAAAAATCGGATTCGAATTTTTGATAAAATCCGACCTATTTAAACCCTACTTAGTGAGGGTACAATTCTTCTCAAATTAGTAAGGCTAATTGGACTTATTAAACAACATTCCACCACTTTTAAAGAAATTACCTCATCCTACTTCCACGTTTTGGTGAATATTTGAGATACCATTATATTTTGAAACAGATGACAAGCCCTTGACATTTGTTTTATTTATATATATATATGGCTTGGCTTGACGGGGTTAGTGGTTAGCATAGGAAGGGGTTTGAACCTAAGACCTTGGGAACAACCTCCACAGAGTCTTACCACTTAGGTAAGTGGTCCTTATTGAATCAAACAACTTAAATCTCTCAAACGATGGTGATGATGATGATGACAACAAATATGATGATGTTGTGATATGATGGTGGTGGTGGTGATACTGATGGTGATTGTGGGGATGATGATCACAATAATCATAATCAGTATCATCATAATTATGGTCATCATCCTCATCCTAGAGGTTGAAGACGACATAAAAATCATAGGCTTTTAGGTTGTTTTGATCATATATATAATATTAAGGGAGTTGAGTGTAGTTCATCCATTTAAAAAAAATAGAATTATCTCAAATAATTCACTGAAACTTAAGAGGGTTCCTTTGAACATTTTTTAACTTTGAAGGTTGTGTATAAAGGATATTTTTGGTTTTTCTTTAAATATATTTTTTAAAAATCAAGCAGTTTCTTAAAAAAAAAAAAAAAAAAAAAAAAAAAAAACAGAAAGTGGGACCATTAAATATTAAATAATAAGAAATGCAAGCAATTGGTAAGCGAATGATGTGTCAAGGGCATAGGAAAAAGATGCACGGTTCTATGCTCTTGCCACGTCAAATTGTGTGCATTCATCGTTATTCTTTTTAGCCACATCAGGCGTGTATTAAATAATGTACAAAGATTGCATATATTCATCATTATTCTTTTGAGTTGTGATAAATGCACGCAGTCATAGTACGTGGTTAATGTGACAAGGGCAAAAAATCATATATCATTTTTATTGGGATACATAGAAAACGATATGCGGTTTTATGTTTTTGCCATGTCAGCCATATATCCAATTGCATGCAGTCATCATTATTCTTTTGAGTCATGGTGAATACATATGGTCATGGTACGCAATTGATCATTTTCATCGGGACACCCAGGAAAAAGATGTGGTTCTTTGCCCTTGTCATTCACATTATTCTTTCTATTTCTTTTGTATCCGGAGAAAAACTTGCGATTCTTTATCTTTAAAGAGGTGTTTTTCAAAAAATTGGGTCTACACCTTCACGTCACCTTTGAAACACGGACTCCACGAGACTTTGCAAGTCATTTAGAAGTCTAACTCTCGTGTATCCCGAGAAAGACATGCAAATCTTTGTCTTGATAGAGGCTTTGGTAAAAGTTTTCCAAAATTAGGCCTACACGGTCACGTTAGCTCTTTGGAAGGTGGACTCCACGAGACTTTGCAAGTCTTTAAGTCAACTCTTGTGCATCCTGAGAAAGACTTGCAAATCTTTCTCTTTTAAAGAGACTTTGCTAAAAGTTTTTCAAAATTAGGCCTACACTGTCACGTTATGTCTTTTGAAACACGGTCTCCACGAGACTTTGCAAGTCTTTCGAAGTCAATTCTAAAACTGAAATATTTTAAAATCCGACTCGGTGTCCTCCGAGTCAAATCAATTTAATGAAAACACGAGTAACCTCTGGCATTTGAAAAAAAAAATGAAAAAATATACGTATTACATTAAGAACAATGCCAAGGTGACTCCAAGATTGTACCACACATACCACTTTTCTGATAAGAAAGTGTGCAGGAACATATAGATTCTTTACATTCAGAGATGAGTAAAAAATTATCCATGGCTCCCACGCACTTCCACATTAGGAAAGTGAGTTTTGAGGTAAAATCTTGCAATCACTCAGCACAACTCTTATATGTTAAACACGTACAAATAATTTTAGCAATAGATATTGAAAGTTTCTATTGCCATGGCGAGTCCGACTTTGAAGCGGGCAGCCCAGCTTCAAAATTTGAAAGAACACTCCTTATTTCAAGACACGTGGCATTTTGAATTTATTTCACACCACTATGTTTCTGCCAAAATTTGAAATACCACCTGAAAATGCCACTTGTAATCCAATGGTGGGGTTCCTTCAAAATTTTGAAGTGAACTACCCACTTCAAAGTTTTTTCCTGCTACACCAACTTTTACTTAAAACAATCCAATATATATTTTAAGGAAAATGCTGAAATGACAAAAAGAATTTATTGCGATTCACAAGTTTGATGTGGGATTTACACATAACCGTAAATGTGTTTCCTCACACTACAAGTAAAAACCATGTACAATTATGTATGCATGTCCACGTCAAAGTTGTGAGAATCATAGTAAATCCTGTGTCACTCCAGCACGACTCATATTTTAATTCTTGACAGATACCATACAAATATGGGCATTCTTTATAAAATTGGTGACACATCAAAATCTCTCTATAAAATCATAAATGCAAAATTTTCCTTATTTTTCTAAAAATTCATAAAATTTTCTAAATAAAGGACTAGTTAATTCAATCCATGAATTAATCTATTTATCACAGAATATGATAACATTTTTACCCTTCTACCCCAAAATTTTATTTTCTTTAACATTAAAATCTAAAGAACAAGATGAGGTTTTTAGAGAGGTTGAAGATGATAGCTTTTGATGAGAAACCCAAAAACATAACTTCAATATTCACTAATTTTTATTTTATTTTTTAAGAAACATTCCAAATTTACTTGAATTAACTTAATTGAATCCAACCCAATAATTATCAAACCCAAACTTTGTTACTATCTATAAATTAAGGAATATTTATCATTTCATTTTCAACTAAAAACAATTGAAATAATTGGATAACTCGGTTGAGTTAAATAGTTGCCTCAGTGAGTTGCTACAAAACTGAGTTCAGTCGACTCAATAAACATCAATGATTTTAGGCTTATTATAATGGACTTTCCGTTTGGAACTTTTTAAAAATTACTTACTTTTGACTCCTGTTTGTAGACTTACAGTCAAAAAGATTTAAAAATAAATAAATAAATAAATAATTGGCTCTTTTTCTTCTGAAGTCTCTTCCAAGCTCTCTTATTATTATTATTTTAAACTTCCACGTGAAACAGGTTGAGTCAAGAGTCAACAAGACTCTAGAGGCTGGCCCCAAACTCTCTTATAAGATAGAAGAAGAACTATACAAAGAACCATCTCCCACAAAGGCTAATCTCTCTCTATATCTCCTTGATTTCCAGTAAAATAGGGATATAGCGACGATCGACGACCATCTCTATAGGGGAAAAACTGTCGCAAATACATATAACAATAGTTATCCGAGTCGTCATTGGTTGTCGCTAAAACCTCAAACACTATATGTATTATTGACGGCAAAAAAGAAATTGGATCAGACCATTGTCCCTGACAGCAGAGCAAATTTGTTCGTTGTGTAAATTATCAATAAAAATAACATAACAAAATATATAAAACCTTGGCAAGAAAAAATCAATTCACAGAGACAACGTTGATCTACTAATTTCTTTTGACTTAAAACAGTTAATTAGGTTCAAAGTATTCAAGAAAATTAAATTAAAATTAGTCTAAAATAAACAAGAATGTGATTCACAATATAAAAATTAGATTAGTCAAATATACTAAAATAATTCACCTTATCAAGTTATTTATTTCTTATTATCTCGATCCAGTTAATAAAGCTAATGTTATTGGATTAGAAGATGAAATATGTTAATCCCAAAATTTTATGATAACATTTAATAAGACGGAATTAAAGATAAAATATTTAATTTCTAATCAAGCATAGTTTAACTTGATCTTATTTAAGTTTAAACTATCAAAATTATGTGATTAGTTATTCTATTCAATAATTATTACTTAAGAAATTAACATCGTAATAAAATATTCACATACAATCGAAATAAATAACTATCTAAGATGATCTTGTTTGGGCTTTATTAACCCCTTTAATAGAGATCTAGCTACAAATCATATAAAGAACAATAAAAACAAAATAGAAATAAAAGAATAGGAAATTAGGGGAGAGAAAAAAATATCTTTATTAATCTTGACTTGAATATGACAAAGTAATCCTTTTGCTTACAAAGCTTCCACAGAAACTAACCTAAAAATTATAAACTGAGAAAAGAGAGAGAGTTGAAAAATTACTTTTTTTTTCCCTCTTTGTGATCTCTTATCTGGTCTCTTATTTATAGGAGTCAGATTAGGGTTTATCTTCAATTTAGATTACTTATGTATTTTACAAAAACTCAAAACCTAATTCGTTTCCATATGAATAACGTCGCCTTATTAATATACGAATCTCGAGAAAATTTATCGATATGATCGCACTACCAAAGGGGTTCATGACACCGCAAGGGCTTGTCGGCCCAATTGACCTGAATCTTGGTCGGCATCTTTGTCTTGGGTCCTAGATTGCAATGCACCTCTTTATTCGTCTTGATTTATCTTTTTGACTCTCACAATTTTGACATATTACACATAATAATCATAATTAGTCCGAAAATTCATAATTCATTAAAAAACAACAATAATTATGGACTATCAACATATTATATCTATTTTGGGGATTTTATGTATATTTCATCTTTAAAGTCTCTGTAAATATGGCCTTAAAATCAACTTTTTAGGCTCTAATCATTGGGTTGATTGAACGATTCTGCAATGGGTCCTTGACCCAATATCACCATGATCAATCGAGATTTAAACCCATGATTGATTTGCAGCCGAGTTGTCGAGCTCTTACGAGTTGTTTCAGATCTCCATGCCTAATCAAAATCCCTAAGTATCACATGTCACCCCTTGGTACCTAACGAAAAATATTATCCACAGAAAGTTATAATGTTTTATCAAAAAAAAATTTCAAAAGGATATTGACTATTTTAAAAAGAGTGGTGCTAGAGAGTGACATTGTTTCACACATACGTGTGCACGAAACCATAAATACTTCTCACTCGTATCTTGATGAAAGCATCTATGATTCTATCCATACATCAACATTAACACCAACCATGTTTGAAATTATGTCAATTTCAATGTTACTTCAGCATTTCCTTTTAAAAAATTGGACCTTTAATGGTCGGTAGTCTCCTTCGACAAATTGATAAAAAGTTTTCAAAAATTAGGCCAACACGATTATTTTCTTTTCAATAATGTTGAAGTGACCTTAAGCTGGAACCTCATATCGCATTTCTTGACGTGAAAGTGTACAAGAATCATAGATGCTTTTCATTGAGATACGAGTGAAAAAGCATCTATAGTTTTCATATACACTCTCACGTCAAGAAGTATGATATGAGGTTCAAACTTGAGTCACTTCAGCAAGACTCTTTTCTTTTTCAAAAACTCGGAGTCGGACTTCACAAGTCCGCGTATAAGGCTGCAAAGTTTTAAAGCTCGACTCACTATTTACCGAGTCAATTCAATTTGACGATCATGAGTCAAATCTGCCATGCCAAATGAATATATATTCTATTAAATACATAAAAAATTAATTTAAGCAATATAGAGTAAGGAATGATGTCTATTTTAAAGTTTTCTAGTAAAAGCAGTTGAAATAATTGTGTAACTAGGTCGAGTGAAATCGTCACCTCAAAGAGCAGTAACGAAACTGAGTTGAATCCACTCAATAAAACGCAATGATCTATGATCGTACAACTTCTAAGCTTAAAATAAAGGAAAATAAAAAAGACTTACTTTGTGACTCATCTTTATTGACTTAGAGTCAAAAAGGCCAAATGTATATTAGCTCTCGACACAAGATTTACTGTGATTCTCACAATTCTGACGTGGACATGCATACATAATCGTAGATGATTTTTTTCGTATCCCGAGGAAACAATCTATGGTTATGTGAACATCCTACGTCAGACTTGTGAGAATCGCAGTAACTGTCCTGTGTCATTCCAGCATTTTCCTAGCTCTTTATCTTCTCAATTTTCTTCAAAGCTCTTTGATCACTTTAAGACAGAAGAAGAAATTAAACTACACGAAGATGAAAGAACCATCTACCATGGCTTCTATCTCTCTGTTTCTTCTTTTCTTCTCTATATTTTCTACTATAACAGCTCAACAAAGAAACTCCAAGATAGTCTTAGGCTCTTCTCTCTCCCCCATCGCCAACCCCACTTCATGGCTTTCACCTTCTGGTCGATTCGCCTTCGGATTCTACCCAATAGATCAAGACCTCTTCATCATAGCAATCTGGTTTGCTAGAATTCCCGAAAATACCATTATATGGACAGCAAACCAAGATGGTGGTCCTCAAGTTCCTGGCAATGTTACATTGCATTTGACTAGTAATGGTGGGCTCGTTCTAAAATCCTCACAAGGCGACCAAAAATCCATCACCAATACCTTTGAATCTGTTTCCTCGGCTTCCATGCTAGATTCTGGCAATTTCATTATCTATAATTCCGATAACCAAATAGTATGGAAGACTTTTGATTATCCAACCAACACGATCGTGCAAGGCCAAAGTCTCTTGGTAGGGACAAATTTGTACTCTAACATGTCACTAACCGACCCTCGGAAGGGAAGGTTTCAGCTCTGTATGCAATTTGATGGTCATCTTTGCCAATACCCAACTATTCAATCTAATCAAACGGCCAACACGGCATATTGGGCTTCAGGTAATGGAATATGCATATGCTAACGCTACAATATATATGCACGTTGATCTTCATGAAGATTATATATCTTTGGTATTTAATGGTTTGCATGAAATTATGGAAATTAAATGATTTTCTTTAGAAAATGAGATTTGCATACACAGATGTTAGACTGGACATCTGTGTATGCAAATAAAAGCGACGACACACCTGAGTTCACTTCTTTTTTCAAAGCGACGTGCTTGCCATTTGAAAAACCAATGAACTTGTGTCACTTATGAAATAGAGTGCCATTTTGGAGACCGCTAGAGATACCCTATCATATGTGGACATCTAAAACCATGATCGGATACCACAGGAAAAAAAAAAAAACATTAATTTTTCACCATTGAATTTAATATTTTAATTTCAGAGTTCGAAGATGATCCATTTTCAAAGCTTTGCGTGAAGCCGAAAAGTTTATTTTTTTCTTTTGAAAATCCATAAAAATCTACATAGATGTAATGTTGGATTGAGAATCAAATCCCTGTGGCATTCAATCATTTTTCTGACTCGCTTTTTTCATATGCTCCCTGACCTGGCAGTGACAAAACCATAAATCCATGAAATCTTTTTCATACGGTTCTAAGATGGGAGTGTACAAATAGCGTATGAAAAAAGAGAGTCAGATTATCCTGACTAGCTCAGCAAAATATAACTGTTTTGGTAAAACATTCTTTATCTTTCTATATTTTGATAGTAATTTCCACATAAATACTATTAGGTTCATGAAATTGCTTCCAATTATCAAATAGAATTCTATTATTTTACAGGAACGGCAGGTCTAGGCAAGAATGTGAGTCTAAATCTTGACAACAATGGTCACTTATACTTGCTCAATGACTATGGTAACGATATTATAAAGAATCTGACTGATGCCATTTTTCCTTCCAATAATGAAACAATGTTCTACCGCTTGACGATAGATATGGATGGGATCTTCAGGTTGTATTCACACAGTTGGGATCAGAATGATAATTGGTCTATCAAATGGAATTCGTCAATCAATAAGTGTGATCCTACAGGCCTTTGTGGCCTAAATGGGTATTGTACTCTAATGGATGAAGAATCTCTGTGTCTTTGTCCCCCTGGTTTCGATTACATCGATGAAGCTGAAAAGACTCTGGGCTGTAAGAGCAACACCAGTGCAGAAGGTTGTAGAAGCAAGGATGAACATATCAAATACACCATTCATACTCTAACGCAAACAAGATGGGAAGATGATTCATACTCCATCTTATCATCCAAGAACGAAGAAGATTGCACGGAAGCCTGTTTGAAGGATTGTAACTGCGAGGCTGCGATATATAAGAACTCGAAGTGCAAAAAACTAAGACTTCCATTAAGATATGGGAGTAGAGTTATGGATGAATCAGGCATAGTTCTTATCAAGGTGATGAGTGTTATGAACAGTTTTGATCTCTCCAAAACAAGAAAAGTAGCCAAACAAAGCAATGCAGATCTACGAATCGATATTCTAATTGCTAGTATTGTAGTTCTTACTTTTGCTTTTATTATCGTAGGGACTATTGGTGTTTTTATTTACAGACGACGTGTTTGGGCGTACAAAAGGAGGTCAGATCAAGGAAATATCAGATTAAGTGATGGTGTCTCTCTGCGGTCATTTACTTACGGTGAGCTCGTGAAAGCAACGAATGGTTTCAAGGAAGAGTTGGGTAGGGGATCTTTCGGAACAGTTTTTAAAGGGAGTTTATCGAACAATCAGAGACAAGATTTCATCGCTGTCAAGAGACTAGACAGAGTGTCGGATGAAGGAGAAAGAGATTTTAAAACGGAGATGAGAGCTATTGGGAGAACCCATCATAGAAACCTAGTACAATTGCTTGGGTATTGCCATGAAGGCCTTTATAGGCTTCTAGTATACAAGTACATGAGCAATGGGTCGCTCGCAGAATTTCTCTTTAGTCCCGAAAAATGCCCGAATTGGGTTGAAAGAGTAAGAATTACTCTGGACATAGCCAGAGGCATCTTATACCTGCATGAAGAGTGTGATACCCCAATCATCCATTGCGACATAAAGCCTCAGAATATACTCATGGATGAGTTCCATTGTGCAAAGATAGCTGATTTTGGGTTGGCTAAGCTATTAAAACCGGATCAAACGAGGACCAATACTGGTATCAGAGGGACTAGAGGATATGTCGCACCCGAGTGGCATCGAAACATCCCCATAACTGTGAAGGCCGACGTGTACAGCTTCGGGATCGTGCTGTTGGAGATGGTATGTTGTCGAAGGCATCTGGACATAAAGCTGGTTGAGGAAGAAGTTCTTCTTGAGGACTGGGTGTATAATTGTTTCAATAATGGACAGGTGGGTAAGTTGGTGAAGGATAAAGAGGTGGACTTTAAAATGTTGGAAAGAATCGTGAGGGTGGCTCTGTGGTGCATCCAAGACAATCCATCCCTCCGCCCTTCCATGAAGAAAGTGGTCCTGATGATAGAAGGGACTATAGACATTCCAATTCCTCCTAGACCTACTTCTTTTCTTAATGCCAACTAAATGGAATCTTCAGTTTGCGTATTTATCTCTAATATTCAACAAAACTTGGAAGCTTATGTTTAATGTTATGATCTACTTATAAATCGTGTGGTTATGTTTTATGTCATAATTTATTTATAAATTTTGTTTGATACTTTGGTACATCAATTAAAGTCTCATTAGTTTGTAGTTATCATTGCAATTGATTTAGAGGATATTGTTGAATTTTCCATTATGTGTGTGGTCCTATATAGATCACATGTATAGATTAATCAAATTAGATGAACCATTAGATTTAATGATGAGTGTACCACATGGTTTTCATTTTCTCTGCTAAATAAAGGGTTGTATTCCATAAATAAATATTGCAAAGGGGAAACCCTTAATTTACAAGTCCAAAGGAAAGCAAAGCAAGGTGGTATCCCAATAAAATCTTCCTTAGCTAGAAGAGGGAGTTCTCTAAAATTCCCTCATCTTCTACATAAAAAAAGAAAAATCCTTACTCTTGAGATTTGAATGTTAAAATAGATAGAATCTTATGATTGGAGAGTAGAGTAAAAGAAAAATTATTAGATAGATTAAAGAAGTCTGATTTTGGAAGGGGAAATAATGGGCCTTTTTGTTACCAGTTGAAGATAAGAGCATTTAAGTCATGAATATGAGTGCTTATTTTGTTACTGAAAAACTCCCTGATGTGGCAGGTGAAGGGTATACATGTCAGTTGAGTTTTTTGAGTTACTCAGCCAGGTTGAGTTATAAAGTCATTACACCATGAACATATTATTGAAGACCAGATCAAAGGGGCATGTCGTCACTTTGAAAACACGAGTAACTCAAATTACTAGACATACATTACACTTGTAATGTATTTCTAATGTATAATGATTTTCTAACGCAACTCTGACAACGTAACTCAAAAACTCACTAAGGTGGCATGAGCAAGAACAGTAGATCCCCACAAAACATATGCAGTTGTGTATCCCGAGGGAAAAAATCTACGATTCTTGCACATGCCACGTCAATGAGTTTTAGAGTTACCTTGTCAAGTTGAGTTAGAAATCAGCTCTCATATCTAATCTATATTATATATAATAAACACAATTGCGTTAGAATAATTGTGAGTGACATAAATATCTAATTCTCTAATTTTTCTATATTTCTTTTCTATCCCTTTAATCCACTTTATTATTTTTCATATTTACCATCCTTTCATCTCAAATTTTTTAAATAATACCTCTCCTTCATTCTTCTGCGGCGTCCTTTTATTTTATTATATTTTCTCTTTTACTCTTTTAATCTATTTTATTATTTTTCATCTTTTACCCTTTTAATCTCAATTTTTTAAAGAATACAACTCTATTTTTTTCACTTTTACCCCCTTAATCCTCTGATGTATGATTCTCATATCTTGAAAAAAGAGCATCTACATTTTTTTGTTTTGTTGATAAATAGCATTGTATTCAAGAAATAAACCAAATCGGTCGAGATGACCAACCTAGAAAAAGCTTACAAGACAAGACTAATCATGAATAAGACAGCAAATCCTATCCCACCTAAACACAAAATCTTCAAAAAACATGCCCCTAAGTTCCTTAAATACTTTCGACCAATAAAAGATAAGACCCAAGATAGACAAAATTGTTTGTGGACAATCTAACTGCTTCCCCTCGAAGATGTGCCTATTCCTCTCAATCCACACCCCCCAACAAATTGCGAATGGTCTAATGCTCCACAACATCCTCTTTGTGCCACCAAATGTGTATCCAATTGACGATCAACTAGTGAAAATATCCTTGACTGATCTCGGTAAGCATGTTGAAATCCCAAATAACTTAAAAAAATGAATCCAAATGGCATGTGAGAATTTACAATGGATTAGAAGGTGATCCGAATATTCTCCATCTTCCATACATAACACACAACAACTCGCCCCGCACCATCCACGCCACATCAACAAATTCGTCGTTTGAATCCTTCCTAGAACCGTCGTCCACATGAAGAAAGCAACTTTGCTTGGTACTTTTGGATCCCAAATTGAGGCATGAGGAAAGAGCGAAACCCCATTGTTGTTCAAAGATTGATAGAAAGACCGAACCGAAAATCTTCCATCTTTACTTACCGTCCAAATCTTCTCATCTTCCCTTCCCGTACGTAACTCGATCTTGGAAGCATCACTGACTAACCTGCCAACTTGTTGGAGTTCCAACTCATTAATGCTCCTTCGAAAACCAAGGTCCCATGCCCATTCTCCACCCATGGCTCAACGAATGGATGTGATTGGTTGCCCTTTCTTCGAGGATATGGAATACAACGTTGGGAATACCTCCATTAGAGGTCAATTCCCACACCATGTGTCTTCCCAGAATCTTACTCGACTGCCTTGACCCACTTTGAATTTGACTCTCACTTTGAACAAGGGGATAATCTTCATGATGCCCTTTCACATCCCGCACCCATATGGTTGTCTGGTTGGTCCACTTTCCCACCCTGTCTGGTTGGACCTGTACTTGCTTTCTATAACTCGTCTCCATAAGGTGTCCCCATCGTTTCCAAACCTCCACAACCATTTTCCCCTCAAAGCCACGTTCATTTTCCCAAGTCTTCTAATACCGAGACCACCTTGTTTCTTAGGAGAGTAAACCTGTTTCCAATTCATAAGGTGGTGTTTTCTATTCCCATTTCTGTCATGCCATAGAAAATTACGAAACAGCTTGTCTAGCCTTAGTTCTACACTACGAGGCATTGAGAGAAGCAAAAGGAAATATATTGGAATGCTAAAAAGAACACTTTTTATCAGAATCAGTTTACCTCCCTTGGATAAGTAATTGGCTTGCCACGTTGCTAATTTCCTTTCAATCCTTTCCACTATCGGGTCCCAGATCGCCACCCTCCTGTAGGGGCCCCCCAAAGGCATCCCCAAATAGGAAGAGGGGAGACTACCCACCTGCCAACCCAACGAAGCTGCTAGAAGAGTTGTGCACCTAGTCAAGCCGATTGGAAGTACCTTGCTTTTCCTCGTGTTAACTGGAATACCTAACACCGCTTCAAAACAACAAGGCAGTCTGCCTAGTCTCCTTGTCTGCTCTATAAAATCATCCAGGAATACTAGAGTATCATCTGCGAATTGTAGGTGCGAAATAATAACAGTGCTTGTGCCTACTGAGAACCCTGAGAAAAGTCCATTATCTACCCCTCTTTCCATCATCTTCCCTAAAGCGTCTGCTACTATGATAAACAAAAAAGGAGATAGAGGGTCCCCTTGTCTGAGACCTCTTGTGCTCCTAAAGAAGCCGTAGGGCATTCCATTCACCAAGACCGAGTAAGAAGGGGAAGTCACGCACGCCATAACCCAAGTGATCCACTTCCTACCAAAACCCATATTCTCCAACATATATTCCAAAATTTGCCAGTTGACGTGGTCATAAGCCTTCGCAAAATCCACCTTGCACACTACACCTGTTTTCCCAGATTTCATTCTAGAGTCAATACACTCGTTTGATATTAGAACCCCATCCAAAATTTATCTTCCTTTGACAAATGCGCTCTGGTTGCACCATATTATATCGTGGATGACTCATTTCAATCTCTTAGCAAGAATGCTCGTGATGATTTTGTAGCTAGTGTTCACCAAGCTGATAGGCCTCAAGTCCTTAATATTCTCAGTCCCCGCCACCTTTGGAATTAGAGCAATGAAAGTACAGTTGGAATCACGATCCAACACTCCCTCTCTAAAGAATTCATTGATTAGAGCAATAAAATCACTCTTAATGGTTTCCCAACAAGTCTTGTAGAATTCCACAGGAAAGCCATCTGGCCCCGGTGCTTTATCGCTCTTCATACTTGAGATAACCTCCCATATCTCCTCTTTTTCAACGGGTCTTTCCAACCATTCACTATGTAACTCAGAGACTCTATCAAACTGGAGAAGATCGGGTTTCGGTCTGTTATCAGTTCCTTCGTTGTACAACTCCGAGTAGAAATCTACGACCCCCTTGGCTACCGCCTCTTCGCCTTCCACCCACTCCCTGTTCACATACAACCTCGTGATGTGATTGTTCCTATCTCGGGCATTGGTCATGCAGTGAAAAAATTTTGTGTTGCCATCCCCTTCTTTAAGCCATCTGATTTTGGATTTCTGCTTCCAACCGATTTCTTCTAGAAGTGACAGCCGTTGATATTTCTCACGAAGATCTAATCTCAATGACCTCTCGTTCATCGACATTGGATTTTCCTCTTCCCTATGATCCAAATCTTCAATTCTTGAAAGGATCGCCTTACTCTGCGCATCCACCCTTTCGAAGGAATCCTTATTCCATTCTTTTAGAGTCATCTTTAGGGCCTTCAGCTTCTTGCTGAATATCTCCCCTACTGTTCCTGTAACTGGAAATCTCCTCCACCAATCGGTTACTAATTCCTTGAAGTTGTGGTATTTCAACCACATCAACTCGAAACGGAACGGAATGGGACCCCTATTGAGTGGTCCTTCTACCAACTGAATAGGACAATGATCAGATACCGGGTTTGGAATGGCGTTTGAGATAGCTAGCAAAATATCGAAGTCCAATCATCTGAAACCAAGAATCTGTCTAATCTGCTGAGAATGGGTAAAACATGTTGGTTGGACCAAGTGAAGCTTCTACCCTGGAGTGGGATGTCCATTAAGTTATTCCGATTCACGAATTCCCCAAATCTTCCCATCCTTATTGTTATCCTCGAACCTCCTTGTTTCTCACAAGCGAATCTAATAACATTGAAGTCACCTCCCAAACACCACGGCCGGTTCCAATAACTACCGACATCATCCAACTCCTCCCAGAATTGCTTTCATTCCCATTCTCTAGTTGGGCCGTAGACTCCCGAAAACACCCAACTGTCTTCCTTCCCTGTACACCGGCACAAAATAGATATAGAAAAAGCTCCCACTAATAAATCTTCCACCTTGATCAGCCTCTTATCCCATAGCACCCAAACACCTCCTGCTGTCCCATTGGCTGAAAGATACTTCCAACCCAAGTTCCGCCTACCCCAAATGTCACGAACCACTGCCTTATCCACTTGTTCCATTTTGGTTTCTTGAAGTGTTACAATGTGTGGTTTGTGAGCCTGAATTAAAGCCTTAACTGACGCCCTTTTGGATCTGTTGTTGAGTCCGCGCACATTCCAAGAAAAGATTCTAATCGACATTTGCAACCTTGAGTTTTCTCCCGCTTCTTAAGACTAGAGACGGTCCAGCCTTAACCATATCCCCAGACTTCTGCAACTCCTGAACTTCTTTAACCAGTCTGACCTTTATTTTTTTCACTTTACTCTTGTCTGCCATCTCAATTCCTTTCCCTTTACCCAAACATCTGTGCTGTCTTGACTCTTCTCGATCTACCTCTGTCCTTAGAAAGAGTTCCACCTTATCCCGGATATCATCTTGTTCCTCTTCTGAAGTGCCTTCCTCTCTGATCACTGAATCGAAGCATTCGCTAACCTCATTTCGTTTCTTGAGTGCCAGTTCAAATAGAATGCCAGTACCTTCTGTCTGTCCTTCTTTACTCAGCCCAGCAGCCCAACTAACCTCACTCAAATTATGAATAATCCAGTCAAATAAAACTTCCACTATCTGGTTCTTCGATTTATTCCTTCCCCAGCTCCTCGAGCTCTCCTCAAAATCTACCATGGCTAAGGGTATGGTATCCAATTCAGGTTCCATCTGTATCACATCCTCTGTGATATGGCTAGCAAAATCCCCTCCAATTATCACTTCTCCACTGCCACATCCATCTATCCAAGCATTTGAGTCTTCAACAGACTGTAATTGTTGTAAGAAACCTCCCTATGACAAGGCGACCCGTTCTTCCCTCCTCCGATCATCTGTCAGTTCGTGTTGTAGCTCTCCAAACACTCCTATCATCTGTCCCTGTGACTCCTCATGATTCAGCGTCAGAGACCCCTCAATGATTGGTAATGCCTCTGAATTGTCTTCCTGATAAATAGCCTTGTCCAGACCACCAGCTTCATCATGCTCCTATTTCAGCATATCCTGAATGAGCTCACCTTCTAGAAATACAAGGTCCGAGGATTTCTTTTCTGTCGACTCATTATTGTTACCATTAGCTAGCAACCTGATTGTTGAGTTTGTGAAACCCACTTCTGTACTCATAATTCCACTTGGGCCATCAACTTGGATTAAATCAAAATTGGGCTGAGGACATACCTTAGGAAAAGTTGATTCGTCCAAAATGGATGTTAGGTTCGTAGCACCCATGGGCTGGTGATTAGTAAGCCCATTCGATGGACTTGCTTGGACGGGCAATAAGTCTTCCACACTAACAAGCTGAATATTAACGGCTTCATGGCCTGGTCCGCCTGATCTAGAGGTCTGACCCACCTCGCGTTCGGGCTGTGCATAAACTCCAAATAAAACTGGGCTATTGGGCCCAATAGGACGATCCAACTCACGAAGAGGCTGCTTGTTTCTCAGGTTGGTTTGTACTGACATTGGGCCGCCCGGACCAGTTGTCTGTCCCGTCTCACGATCGGCCTGTGTGCTTGACTCAAACAACAATGGGCTGGCAAGCCCAATCTGACGGTCCGTTAAGCATACGGCCTGTTCTCTCCTCATGTGTGATCGATCTGTCTCTATCAAGTGGCTGTCCGGTTTGTGAAACCCACATCTACATTTTTTTGCACATTCAATAAAACGCTCAGTGCATACTTCAAGTGTTAATTCGAGTCAAATTAGTATTCAAGAAAGGAGACAATATTTTTTATTAGTGGGGACTAAATGGTAACGATGGTCAACCAAAAATCTTATTTTGTTTTTATGCAAATATTGGGTTCATCATTACAAACAATGATTCACCAATAATCTCCATAATAATGATAGAATACAGGGTATCATTAATATTGATCGAGTGTGTGATGTGCGGGCATTGCACGTCTCCAGGAGAGGGTCCCATATGCCTTGGCTCTTCTGATCCCCCTAGTTAGACGTAAGTCCGGACACCCTCATTATCAATATATATATCGAAATTTAGGGGGTGCTAAATCACCACTTTTTTAAGAGATTAATTTACTGTCCAGACCTATCTTTAGCATTTTTTTTTTATTTTTATATTATAGAAACTCACTTGTAGTTATGAGAACTCTAAGTTTGTTACAACTTACTTTTTTATAGAAACTCACTTATATTATAGAAACTCAATTAAGTATTTTTTTATACCTTACTTTATCAAATTTGTTACACAATAAACCTTAGAGTGGGATCTATATCATTTTATAATATTAATTGCCTATAATACACTCCATAATTTAAATCAAATACTTAATAAATCCAATCTCCTCTTAGCATCCATTCTCTCTCCCTAAAATGTTGTTTGGTACATAGGACCATGTTGGCAATCTAACACTGTAACCATCTAAATTTCATTGCAAAATTCAGATAAAAAAAATCACTTTTGGACCCGAAGCATTATTTTAGGGGATTCTTGAGACTTGACAAGAGAGAGGATCTAACATGTATTTGATTTAAAGAAATGAGAGTATTATAAGAAGAGTATTGTTATTGGCACCCCTACTTTTACCTATTACACCCCAATTAAAAACTAAACAAATAAGTAAATGGTTGAGAATATATAAGTAAAAGTTAGGGTGCCAATAGAAGCTCTCATTTTTTTTCTTTTTTGTTCATGGGGAGGGTTGTAAGATTTTACATAGGGGTGGCAATGGGTCCGGTCATGTTGTGTTGAAGTAAGGGTGTTATGAAAATTTACCAAACCCAAACCCAAACCATTTAATAATCATGTCAAAATCTTAAACCCAATCCCAACCCATATATAAGTTGTTAAGTAAAATTCTAATCTTTATTGGAAAAAATAAGTCACATTTGCACCACAAAAAAAATAATAACATTACTAAAAATAAAGTCACATAATCATAAACTAAGTTCAATGGTAAAAAATAACTTTCTTTCAAATTTTTTTTCAAAGTTCATATAATTTTGTCCTTTACAACTGTGTGGCATCAAATCATATATTTGGACATCATATGGTGGTGGTATGATCTTCTGCTTTCCTTACTAACTCAGCAAGGAAAGTATTTATTATGATTATTTGGAGTGCAACTTAGTCTGATTCAAATTGGGAACCGAACCTAACCGATAGCTTTGGGGTGGTTTGGTTCGGTTTGGAACAAGTTGCAGTTCGGTTTCGGGTTACAAAAATGGAGAACCGATCAATTTGGTTCGATTATCGAATTAAGCTTGTATAGAACCGAACCAAATCCTCATGCAATAAATAAATATATATGTATATAATAATTATTATGAATTATTTTAGGAGTTGGGACGTAGATTAATGATTTTTTATAGATAAATTAATGATTTTTTTATGGATAGATTAGTGATTTATTGTATGAAAAATTTTATGTTTATTATACGTTTGTTTGTTCATTAAAAAATGTTACTTACAATTTTATAGAATATTGGCAAGCCATAGAACCGAACCAAACTGACTTTAGTCCAGTTTGGGTTGGTTTGGTTTCAATGGAATTTGGTTAGGTTCTAGCTCTCATTTAACATAATCGACCTATGTCGGTTCAGTTCTAATTTGAGCTTAAACCGAACCAAGTTGCACCCCTGATTATTATTATTGTTGGCTAAGTAAAGTGTATTTCATTATTAGATAGACATACTAGCTTACTTAGTAAGATCTTACATCTTACTATGGGACGTTTTGCCCACATGGATCACATTTTAGGAATCAAATACTACATGCCTCTAGATTTCAATAAAAATATATATATAAAAAACTAAGTAATTTAGTAAAGATAGTTTTTTCTTTCCCAAATTAAAAGCTTAATCATTAATTATTTGAAAAATGTCTTGGAATACTCTCTATATTATATAGAATTAGAAAAAAAAAAAAAGTATTGTGAAAAAGTTCCAGGAAATTCTAGTAAAAAATGACTTATTTAAAAAAATTAAAAAATCGTAGATATATTTAAAACTAGACGTTAATGATAAAATAACTAAATGCGTCAAAATGGGTTAAACGGATTGATGCCCCTAATCCGAACCCAACCCATTGAATAATCGTGTTAGACAGGTTGACACTATTATGACTCAAACCCACTAATTTCATATCGTTTTTTAATCATGTTAAGATTGCCACCCCTAATTTTACATGAGGCTAATCATAATTGCAAATAACTACTGAATTGTCTCTATGAGTGTGGTATGTTTTGTAATAATTTGAGCCGAATCTTTGTAAGGTATGAATGGTGTGTTTTAATTTATAATTGGAGTGTGATAAATAATTTAAGAAATTGGAGTGAAATAAAGAAAAGCTGGGGTGCCAATAGTATTTCTCTTTAAGAATTTAAAATTTTAAAATGACGTCCGACCACTCAAAGATTTGTTTGGCAACAAATTTGACTTAGTAAGGTTCCACTACTCCAAGGGATTTTTTTTTTAAAAAAAAAAATAAAAATGCAAGAAAAGCTTGGCTGGTAAATCTCTCCTTTCTCATATTCGGTGGGGGCTGCATGTGGATATTTTTAAAAACAAGGGATTTATCTCTAATATCGACTAAAAATTCTGAGGGCTTATCATGATTATTTTCTTTTCAAAAGTTTCAGTGGGGCTGTTAGGGGTGCAACTTAGTCTGGTTCAAATCAAGAACCAAACCAAATCGAGAGCTTTGGATTGATTTGGTTTGGTTTATAATGAACTCCAATTCGGTTTTGGATTTACAAAGTAGAGAACCTACCAATTTGCTTCGGGTCTTGGTTCATTCCCTATAAGAACCGAACCAAATAAAGAATCGAATCCTTATATTAATAAAATTATAAATAAATGTTATTAATTTATTTAATAAATTATACCCATTTTTTATGGATAAATTGATTATTTTTTTTATAGATAGATTAATGATACTTTTTTTTTTTATGGATGGGGATTAATGCACTACATGAAAACTAAAAAATTCTATAGAAAAATTGATGGGCCAAGGCCCACGAATTTTAGAAAATGAATTTTGACGGTCTATGACCGTTGAAATTCTTGATGTTCCCAGATTTGACGGCTTAGAGTTGTTGAATTTCTCTCATCCTTCATTAATTTGACAGATTTGACCCATCGAAAAAAGAAATTGACAATGAAAAATTCGACACTAATTCGACCTCTTGGTCTATCGAATTTTAAAAAATTTGACGGTCCAAAACCGTCAAATTTGAGCTTTTTTCACATTGTGATGACTTTCTTTAATTGATGAAAAGCTATTGACGTTTTTTTTTTTTTTTTTTTTGAATGGATACATTAATGATTTATTTATATATTGATAGATAGATTAATGACTCATTATATGAGATTTCATATTCATATATAATTATTTTTATAAAAAATATATTGATTCAATTAGGTTTTGAAAATATTGGCTATCCATAGAATCAAACCGACCTTAGTCGGTTTGGGTTGGTTTAGTTCTATGGCCAGCGGAGGATTTAGAGTGGGGGCTGTGCCCCCAACAAAAAATTTCAAAGTCTATGAATTAGTGAGTTATTGTGATAAATTTTAACGGTGGATAAAAAAATCTATCACTATTACCCCTCCAAATATTTTTTCCAATCTTAGTTGCCTCCACAATTATTTTTTTTCACTCTTAGTTGTCCTCACACAAAAACTTTCTACTCTTGATTGCCCCCACATGGGCAAAATCCTAGTTCCATCCATGTCTATGGCAATTTGATTCGGTTCTGATTCTCATTTAATGGAACCCACCTAGGTCGGATTGGTTCGATGGCCTCAAGTTGCACCCCTAGGGGTTATATCCCCCACTCGCTTGGTTCCATCCATGTTACTTGTTAGCATTCGTATTTAGTTATTAAGTCCATTCTTAGCTAAATTAAGTTGAATCGAACTCGGTGAGTTTAAAAGAATATAAGCTTTTTGAAAGCTTATATCAGAGGGTGCCTTTGGAATGGCAATAATAGGACTGACTCACATGGACACTGCAATAGAAGCTTGTCTGGTTATATATTTAGTGGGTATGGGGTGGACCTTTTCTTTTAGTGTGATTATTTAGATATGACCCACCACATTTTTATGAATATTTAAGAAAGTCCCTGTGTTTTAAAAGTGATAGCATATACTTTGACCATGGTCTTCTATGAGAGCCTGATGAAAATGATCAAATTATCCTCACCTTCAATCCAATGGCAGCAAGACTTGATCATCCTCCATCTTCATTGTAAAAACTTTGATTTATTAGTCTCTCATAGAAGACAATGGCCGAAAGATATGGCGTCAATTTAAAACACAACCACAAAAGTTTAACCACTGGAAATAGATGAAGTCACACGATCATTGTGCAAAAACCAAAAACAAATACTATTAACAAGAAAAAACTTTGAAGTGGCCACCCCACTTCAAAAATTTTGTAGAACCCTCTACTTTGGATTATGCATGGTGTTTCCGAGGAGGTATCTTAAATATCAACGAAAAAGTAGAGGTTGTAATTATTTATATCCTATTTAGCTATTTTTTTTCTTTATAATAATTTTAAATTATCATGAACAATATTTCCTCGACACCACCCGTGAGGGCGCACCGTCACTTTCTCAGTGTTGTGAAATGCGATGTTGCACGAACTTGGGGAGGGACCTATACCTTTATGCCCTGCCTCCAGCCTTGGCTCTTCCAATCCCCCTAGTTGGATGTAAGTTCGGACAACCTTGCTATATAAAAAAAAAAATTTATATATATATGTGGAGGATATTTATTGCTAGGTACCAAGGGACGACACGTGACACGTAGGGATTTGAGTCAAGTACAGAGATACAAGGGTAAGCTCGGTGACTCGGTTACAAACCAACCATGGGTTTGGGTCTCAGTTGGAGAAAAGCAGGGAATAAATCAAAATGGATAAAATCGTCCCTCATTCGGATCATTAATTTGCAATATAAACACATATTCCGAGGTAGACACGTGGCATCATTTGAAGATGGTTCTTTTCCTTTTTAATGTAATAACTAATTTAGGTAAGGGTAATCTGGTCCATGGCATCTTAGTAAAGGTTAAAACTCTTTTAAGGTTTTTCTATAAATAAGCCTGTGAGGCCATGGAAGAAGGAGGGAAAAGTAGAGACAAAAAGATGGAAATAGGCCATGTAATCGCGAGTTTGATAGTGGAACGGCTCCTCGAGCCCGTGGACGTAGGCACGTTTGCCGAACCACGTAAAAAATCTATCTTCTATTTCTTTTTTTATGTTTTTATTACCATTTTACAAATAAAATGTAAATATCGTGATGGAGGTTGATTGATCCCAAAATTGGCCTCCACAATATATATATATATATATATATATAGACATATTTTGAGTAAAATACTTTTTGAATATTATAGATATATTTCATATTTTATCCACACAGAAATTGTACCTCACTACATAATAAATGAGGGGCACTTTGGTCTTTAAAAAATAAGTAGTTTTTTTTGCTAATATGGAAACTGCCAAGCTTGCTAAATTGGTTAATCCAACCTTCATATACTAACCACTAATATTATCCATTTGTATAGTCTGTCCGGTAAAAGATTCATAAAAATGATCGTATTGTCCTAATTTTTGGAAATTTTAACCAAATAATCCTCAAAGAGTGGGGATCCAGAACGGTATCCCGTTTTTAAGCATACGTTAGGTGTCTGCATGGCGTTACACTATTGGCCTTCAAAAGTTATTGGGCTGCTACCCAAGCCGTAAAGAACTCATTATAAAATTCGTTTGAGTTTTTTAAGGAACCGACATCTAAGCCATGCCACGTGTTAATGTCAATCGGGAAACTCCCCCTTTTAACCTTACTTGACTCTTTTCTTTAATAGATGATGTATAAAATTAGCTACTAATATTGTGACCAAAATACCCATGATTTACAAATTGATATTTTAAAAGGTAAAAAAATATTAAAAAAATAAGATTTAGTATAATAATTCAATACAAATTATCAAATTATCCCCTTTGCCATCCATAATTTGTATTATCAAATTTTTTATTTGATGATACGAATTATGGATTAAGTATTAATTTATCTCTATCCATTAGATTTACAAAGCAATTTATATAAAGTATTGAATTATTATATTAAGTCTTTTATTTTAATATATATACATATTTTTTTACTTCCATAGGGATTCTCTTCTGTTAGGGAGGTTAAAATAGAAATTAGGGATGCCAACCCGACGGGGCAAAATTACCACTCCTATTAGAAATAATTATAGTTATGGAAAAATAGTGTAAATTTTTATTTTATTTTATTATTAAAAGGTGACGAGTCATAAGTTTGTAAAATCGGATTGAAAAGTAAGCCATCAATCCAATTTGCAAAAATGTTGAAAATAACGATTTGTAAATCATGGGTATTTTGGTTACAATATTAATATGCATAATTAGGTAATTTTATACATCATCTATTAAAGGAAAGAGTCAAGTGAGGTTAAAAGGGGGAGTTTCACCGTTGAAATAAAATAAGTCTTTACAAATTTCACCAAGAAAGTAGACGGGGATGACAGAATAGCTAAACGTATTAGTGGATAACACGTGTCATGGCCTAGATGTGGGTTTTTTAAAAAGTTCAAACGAATTTTATAATGAGTTCTTTACGGCTTGGGTAGCAACCCAATAACTATTAAAGGCCAATAGTATAATGCCATGTAGGCACTTAACATATGCTAAAAACGGAACACCGCTCTAGATCCCCACTCATCCTCAAATTTTCATAACTCCCAAAGTTAAAATTAAAATTAAATAATGAAAATTAACTTCTTGATTTTTAGAATTTTGTTTTCAAAATTTTGTCCTTTACCAACTTGAAGCAATGGATCATTGTTTTGGATGCCACAATTTTAGCCCAAAGATCCTTAATGATAGGGTTTAAAACGGGTTGGGTTCGGGTTGAATATGTCTATCTATATTTATATCTGAATTTTTAATTCAGGTCCAAATTCAGATCTGGATCCGACACAGATTCTACTAATTTAAATCATATCCGATTTTTTTTTACTTTCATTCAACTCGTATCCAAAATCAATATAACCGAATTAATTGATTTAGATCGATCGGATCGGATAATTTTAGATCATTACAAAGTAATTTATTAAAGAAATGTGGCTTAAATGTAATTTATTAATTTCAAATCATATCCGGTTTTTTTTACTTTCATTAAACTCTTTTTAAAAAGAAATTTTGACCACTACACGTAATACTCATTTGTTGATGAATGATAAACTAAAAAATATAAATAAAAAAAAACATAACATACAACATACAAAAGAATACATCATTCAGATATAGGCGGATATAAGAATGGATTCATATCCGACCCGTATCCAACTCAAGTCAAGGGATATCAACCCATATCCGATCCATATTTTAATTCAGATATACTTGAAAAAACCAAATCCACAAAAAATCGGATTCGAATTTCGAATAAAATCCGACCCATTTAAGCCCTACTTAGTGAGGGTGAAATCCTTCCCAAATTAGTAAGGCTAGTTGGACTTATTAAACAACATTCTGCCACGTTTAAAGAAATTGCCTCATCTTATCTCCACGTTTTGGTGAATATTTGAGATACATTATATTTTGAAATATATATATATATATATGGTCAGGTTTCGTAGACACATAAAGCTACTCATAAAGCTACAACGTTTTTGTCTTATATGGTTAAAAATGTTCGAAATGAACTGATTTTTTGTGAGGATGATCTCTGTGGTGAGGAGCTCATTCTTGCAAAAAACCATTCCATTACAAAACTTCTAACCCCATCAAAAGTGATTTACAAAAATTGGACGGTCTAAAATTTTTCAACATGTAAACGTGGGGCTAGAAGTTTCATAATGGGCTGATTATATATATATATATATGGATTAAGATCCGTATACACATAAAGCTACAACATGTTTTATCTTATATGAGCAAAAATGTTTGGAATGGGCTGATTTTTTGTAAGGATGATCTCTATGGTGAGGAGATCATCCTTGCCAAAAATCAGCCCATTATGAAACTTCTAGCCCATTATGGGATGATTTTTTGCAAGGATGATCCTCTCACCACAGAGATCATCCTCACAAAAAAATCAGCCCATTTCAAACTTTTTTAACTATATAAGACAAAAACGTTGTAGTTTTATGTGTCTACGGAACTTGACCAAATATATATATATATATATATATATATATATATTTGGCTTGGCGTAGTTAATGGTTAGCGTAAGAAGGGGTTTAAGGCGTTTGAACCTAAGACCTTGGGAACAACCTCCATAAAGTCTTACCACTTAGCTAAGTAGTCCTTATATCGAATCAAATGACTTCAATCTCTCAAACGATGGTGATGATGATGACGACAACAAATATGATGATGTTGTGATATGATGGTGGTGGTGATAATGATGATGATTGTAGTGATGATAATCACAATAATCATAATCAGCATCATCATAATTATGGTTATCATCCTCATCGTAGAGGTTGAAGATGACATAAAAATCATAGGTTTTTAGGTTGTTCTGATCATATTTTTTTTATATTAATATTAAGGGAGTTTAGTGTAGTTCATCAATTTTAAAAAAATAGAATTGTCTCAAATAATTCATCGAAACTTAAGAGGGTTCCTTTGAACATTTTTGAAATTTGAACGTTGTGCATAAAGGATATTTTTGACTTTTCTTTAAATATATTAAAAAAAATTCAAACAATTACTTAAAAAAAAGTGGGACCATTAAATATTGAATAATGATAAATGCAAGTAGTTGGTAAGCAACCCACGTGTGAAGGGCATAGAAAAAAGATGCACGATTCTATGCCCTTGTCATATCAAATCGCATGCATTTATCATTATTCTTTTGACTAATGATGGATGCACATGATCATAATACACGATTGATGTGATAAAGACTCAAAATCATAGATCATTTTCATTGGGATAAACAAGAAAAAGATGTGTGATTCTGTGCTCTTGCTACATTAGTTGTGTATCAAATCATGTACTAAGTTCATGTATATTCATCATTATTCTTTTGAGCCATGATAAATGCGCGTGGTCATGGTACGTGGTTAATATAACTAGGGCAAAAAATCATACATCATTTTTATCGGACTACATAGAAAAAAAGATGCGCTCCCCCTACCCTGGTCATTCGTCATTATTCTATCTTTTTCTTGTGTATCATTTTTATCGGGATACCCGGTCACGTTAGCTCTTTAAAACACGAGACTTTGCAAGACTTTGAAGTCAACACTTGTGTATCCCGAGAAAGACTTTGCAAATCTTTCTCTTTAAAGATACTTTGGTAAAAGTTTTCCAAAATCAGGCCTACACGGTCACGTCACCTCTTTGAAACACGGATTCCACCAGACTTTGCAAGTCTTTAGAAGTCCATTCTACAACTGAAATGTTTTAAAACTCGACTCGGTGTCCTCCGAGTCAAATCAATTTAATGAAAACATGAGAAAACTCAGGCATTTGAAACAAAAAAAAAAAATTGTATTATATTAAGTATAATGCCGAAGTGACTCCAAGCTTGTACCACACAAGTCACTTTTCTGACATGAAAGTGTGTAGGAACAAAGATTCTTTACATCCATAGATGAATAAAAAAGCATCCATGGCTCCTACACACTTAACGTTAAGAAAGTAAGTTATAAAGTAAAATCTTGCGATCACTCAGCACGACTCTTATATGTTAAACACGTGCAAATAGTTTTAGCAATAGCTATTGAAAGCTTCTATTGGCACACCGAGTCTGACTTTGAAGTGGACAGCCCGGCTTCAAAATTTGAAGGAACCCACCTTGTTTCAAGACACGTGGTGTTTTAAATTTATTTCACAACCCTATGTTTCTATCAAAATTAATTGAAAATACTTCCTTAGAAATGCCACTTGTAATCCAATGTAGGGGGTTCCTTTAAACTTTTTAAGTAGGCTACCCACTTCAAAATTTGTTCCTGCTACACTAACTTTTACTTAAAACAATCCAAGGTATATTTTAATTCTTGACAGATACCATACACATATGGGCGCTCTATATAAAATTGGTGTCACATCAGGATCTCTTTATAAAATCATAAATGCAAAATTTTCCTAATTTTTCTAAAAATTCATAAAATTTCCTAAATAAAGGACTAGTTGATTCAATCCATGAATTATTCTATTTATCACAGAATACGATAACATTTTTACCCTTCAATCCCAAAATTTTATTTTCTTTAACATTAAAATCAAAAAAACAAGATGAAGATTAAAGAGAGGTTGAAGATGATAGATTTTGATGAGAAACCCAAAAACATAACTTTAATATTCACTAATTTTTATTTTATTTTTTAAGAAACATTCCAAATTTACTTGAATTAACTGAATTGAACCCAACTGAATAATTATCAAATCCAAACTTGATTACTATTTATAAATTAAGGAATATTTATGATTTCATTTTCAATTAAAAACAATTGAAATAATTGGGTAACTCGGTTGAGTTAAATAGTTGCCTCAGTGAGCTGCCTCAAAACTGAGTTCAGTCGACTCAATAAACATCAATGATTTTAGGCTCTTTTGGAACTTTTTAAAAAGTCACTTACTTTTGACTCCTGTTTACAGTCAAAAAGATTTAATAAAAAAAAAAAATTGGCTCTTTTTCTTCTCAAGCCTATTCCAAGTTCTCTTATTATTATTATTATTATTATTTTAAAGTTCCACCTGAAACAGGTTGAGTCAAGCGTCAACAGGACCCTGGAGGGTGGCCCCGAGCTCTCTTATAAGACAGAAGAAGAACTATACGAAGACCATCTGCCACAATGGCTACTCTCTCGCTATATCTTCTTCTTCTCATCTTTACATTTTCTACTATAACAGCTCAACAAAGATACACCAACATAAGCTTAAACTCTTCCCTCTCCTCCAACACCAATCACAGCTCATGGCCTTCACCGTCTGGTCGATTCGCCTTCGGATTCTACCCCATAGACCAAGGCCACTTCGCCATAGCAATCTGGTTTGCCCAAATTCCCGAAAAGACTGTTATATGGACGGCGAACCGAGATGATCCTCTAGTTCCCAGCAATGTTACATTACAGTTGACTTCTAATGGTGGGCTCATTCTAAAATCCTCACAAAGCGATGATAAATCCATCACTCATATTTCTGAATGCACTTCCCAGGCTTCCTCGGCTTCCATGCTAGATTCTGGCAATTTCGTTATCTACGATGCAGATTCCAATATCATATGGGAGAGTTTTGATTATCCAACCAACACGATTGTTGTGGGGGAAAATTCTTGAGCACGGACACGTGGCTCGATCAGGGGCCAAGATTAATGACTCGAGGTCGTGGCTCGGTTTATTAATCCCGACGAATGCATGTATTCGAAGCTCGGAACTGTGCCATCAGCTCGTAGGTCGGTATGACAGGTCTGACAGATAAGCCTGCAATACCAGTTCTAACCACCCACGTCATGTCAGACCAAACCTGACTTTCTCAGAAGCAATAGGGCAGTTGCAACAACCCCTGCAGCTGACATGTCAGAGAGTAGGCTAACTACCCCAGGTCACCTCAAGGGCTGGCCCGGAAAACGATCAAGTTAAACACCTATATAAGGGAGAAAACTACGAGTAAAAAAGGTTCGAATTCTTCTTCTCTAAGCACATTACGCTGATCAATTTGGCTAACTTGATCGTCGGAGTGGGCTGTTTTGCAGGTCCCCCCCGAGCTTAAAGAGAAGGAAAGTGTAGTGCCATTTCGTGCATCTACAATTTGGCGCCGTCCGTGGGAAACTTACAAGGAGAAAAACGACCAATATGGGAAGAGCTAGAGGCAAAAATCGTGGAGAGCCATCAAATCCACTACCAGCAGACTCGCCCCCAAACGCGCCGGATCCAATGCTAGCAATGTACAACTTACTCACAGAGATGAGGGAGGAAATGCGCAGGGGGTTGGAGAAACAAAATGATGAGATAGTGAAAATCAGAAAGGAAAACGAAGAGCTCAGGCAAAGGTTAGGCGAGCGTGCGGAGACCGAGGAAGGCCCAGGGGCAGAGCAGAGCAGTGACCATCCTGTTCGAACGGCAAGAACGGAGGTAGGTTGGACTGAAGATTCAGCAGCAGTAAAAACGCAGCAGGGAAGCTCCGAAGTTAAAGAAACCATGACGAGGAAGGAAGTGGAGGAGATGCTCAAAAGGAGGGATGAGGAATTCGCGCGAGGAAAGGATCCCGCGCAAAAGGTACGGAACGCAATTCGGGAGCTCAAAGGGACACCATTCTCGCAGGCGATAATGAAGTCAGAACCACCCAGGTCGTTCCACATGCCAAAGTTTGAAACTTACGACGGGACGCGAGATCCCATGGACCATATACTGCACTACAGAAGTCAAATGGTGTTGTACCAAAATGATGATCCGTTGCTCTGCAAGCTGTTTCCGTCAACCTTGAGGCTCGGGGCCATGACGTGGTTCCAGGCCTTACCAGCTGGGTCCATTACGAACTTTTCCGAGCTGGAAGAAGCGTTCGTTGGGCAGTTCGTGCACCTGCGAAGGAAGAAGGTCGGAGTTAACACTCTATTTAACCTTCGACAGGAGCCCGGGGAGAGTATTAGGTCGTTCGTAACCCGTTTTCGAACGAGAGCCCTGGACGTAGAGGGCATGGACGAAGCCACAGCATGCGCGGCGTGCATCGCTGCGGTGATCCCGGGAACACGGTTGCATGAGTCCTTGATCAAGTCTGATCCTACTCGTCTAGAAGATTTGTATGCGAAGGTGGAAAAGTACATCCTGGTGGAGGAATCTGTGAAGGGCAGAAGAAGAAGCACCCAGACAGTGGCTAACAGCGAAGGAGGAGTAGACGCTTCTAAGGTACCGACCTACCCCGGAGTGGAAGGAAGTAAGAAAAGGCGGAGAGATTCGAACGAGCAGTCGTGGTGGAAAAGAGGCCGGGTGTATACCCCGCTCAACGAAAAACTATCCGTGATACTGAGGCGCATAAGGGGGGAGCCCGATTTCGTTCAGCCGCCACGGGGATATAAGGGGAAACCCGGAAAACCATTCTGCGAGTATCATGAGGCTGAGGACCACCCTACTGAGGACTGCTACAGGCTGCGCCATATCATCCAGGATATGATCGATGCTGGGAAGCTCAAAGGTTATGTTTCCACGGGAGGAAGGAGAAGTGGGGAGACTACCGAGAGAGCTGAGCGAAAGCCCGAGCAAAGAAGGCCGGCTAAAGGAGGGCGTCGAGAGACGGAAGAGCGCAGGATAATTCATACCATCACAGGAATATTAGGGGCCGAAGTGCCGTCTAGGCGTGAGATTCGGGAGAAGGTAAAGAAGATCCGACATATGGTCGGGGTTAACAGTGTGGCGTCAGGAGTACGGGTAGTTGGAACGACAAACCACGGAGCAGATCCCCGGGCAATCGTATTCACAGAAAGTGACCTAAGGGGGACGGCGGGGCCCCACCAGGACGCGTTAGTAATCGCGCTTCCAGTGGGAAACGTCGAGCTCCGAAGAATACTCGTGGATTCGGGAAGCGCGGTGGATATTCTCTTCCTAAGCGCGGCTAAGAGAATGGGGGTTTCAGGAAGTTTGGAGCCTACGCCGACCCTCGTCTATGGGTTCAACGGCGCCGCTAGCAGCTCGGTAGGAGAAATCACACTCCCGATCTCAGCAGGGTCTAAAGTGGTAATGACGAGATTTGTGGTAATAGATGCGGACTCGGCTTATAACGCGATCTTGGGCCGGAGATGGATACACGAGATGAAAGCAGTTCCGTCAACCTATCATCAAGTTATTCGTTTCCCGGGTAAGGAAGGAGTAATGGAAATCAGGGGAGATCAGGAGATGGCGCAGAGGTGTTTTCACCTGGCTTTGAAGCAGGACCGAGGCTCTGAGGCCGTCCCACCGAAGAAGAGAAAGGTAACGCCAACAGTTAATGAATCTTCGTAGCAATTACAGAAGCAGCCGCTGCCCGAGCAGCGAGTAACAGTTGAGGAAGTCGAAACCGTGGATCTCGGGGGCGATGGAGGACAGATAGTTAGTATTGGTACCACGATGTTGCAGGAGGAGAGGGCAGCACTACTCCAACTTCTGAGGGCAAACAAGGATGTGTTCGCATGGTCATTGGAGGACATGCCTGGGATAGACCCGTCGGTGGCATGCCATCGATTAAATGTTGATGAAAGCTTCCGACCTATTAGGCAGAAGCCACGGAGGCTGTCGCCGCGCCTCAGGCAGGGGGTGAATGAGGAAATCGAAAAGCTTTTAAAGGCCGGGTTTATCAGGGAGGTAGAGTACCCAGAATGGATAGCGAACATAGTAGCGTGCCGAAGAAGGATGGAAGGGTGAGAGTGTGCATCGACTTCACGAACCTGAATAAGGCATGCCCAAAGGATAGCTTCCCGCTACCAAGGATTGATAGGTTGGTCGATGCCACGGCTGGACATGAGAGAATGTCGTTTATGGACGGATATTCGGGGTATAACCAGATCCCCTTAGCAGTGGAAGACCAAGAACGGACATCATTCATCACCGAGCAAGGGCTGTTCTGTTTTAAAGTTATGCCGTTCGGTCTGAGAAATGCCGGGGCAACCTACCAGAGACTCGTGACAAAAATGTTCGAAGGATTGATCGGGAAGACTGTGGAGGTATATATCGACGATTTGTTGGTAAAAAGCAAGAGAGCGGGAGACCATCTGGCAGACCTCAAGCAAACATTTGATCGGCTGAGGAGTTTCAAAATGAAGTTGAATCCGAAGAAGTGTGTCTTCGCCGTTTCCTCTGGGAAATTCCTCGGGCACATCATCACCAGGAGAGGTATCGAGGCAAACCCAGACCAGATCCGGGCGTTGGTAGAGATGCCGAGCCCCGCTAATCAAAAGCAGGTGCAGAAGTTGGCGGGGAGAATAGCTGCGCTAAACAGGTTTATCTCCCGGGTATCCGATCGATGCCGCCCGCTCTTCGCGTTGTTGCAAAAGGAGAAGAATTTTGCATGGAGTACGGAGTGCGAGGTAGCCTTTAGCGACCTAAAGAGATATTTGGGGCAGCCACCGATCCTTAGCTCTCCGGAAGAAGGAGAGGAGCTGGGGATTTATCTGGCGACCAGTCCATCATCGGTAAGCTCCGTTCTCTTTAAAGTTGAAATGGGACGGGAATATCCTATTTATTATGTCAGCAAGACATTGGGCATATCAGAGGTTAAGTACACCAGGACGGAGAAGGTGGGATTGTCGCTCGTTTACTCGGCACACAAGCTCAGGCCCTACTTCCTTTCCCACCGCATACGGGTTGTGACGGACACCCCGCTAAAAGAGATGATGCACAGATCCGAAAAGTCAAGGAGAATGGCGAGGTGGGCTGTAATCCTCGGAGAGTACGACTTACAGTTTGAATCCCGGACAGCGATAAAGGGGCAGGTGTTGGCAGATTTCCTTGCGGACTTCCCGGTGGAGGATCCGAACTGGGAAGAGTTGGAGAACGAGGACGAAGGGACGGAAGAAGTAGAACTGTGGGACAAGCAGGCAGGATGGAGAATTTTCGTCGATGGGTCATCGAACTACTCGGGCTCGGGGGTTGGAATAGTTATCGTAACACCGAGCAACGATAGACTGGAAAAGGTAATTAAACTTGGGTACGGGGCATCAAATAACGAAGCTGAGTACGAGGCAGTTATCCACGGGCTGAGAATGGCGAGCGAGTTGAAAATCGGCCGGGTAAAGCTATGCACCGACTCCCAACTTATAGCCAACCAATGCAACGGGAAATTTGAAGCAAAGGATGAACGCATGGCGAGATACCTGATCTCAGTTAAACGAGAAATTGAGAAGTTCGACCAAGTGGAAATATGCCAGATTCCCAGGGATGAGAACAGGCATGCAGATTCATTGGCATACATAGCCTCAATGCTTGGGGAGACGGAGGGACGGTCTTTACCTGTGGAATACCTGCCTAAAGCAAGTATCGAATATGTGGAAAGGGAGTGCTCACAGGTCGATAGAACGTCGGGATGGATAGAAGAATTTACTCAGTATCTGCGTTCAAAGGTACTGCCAGAAGACAGAGGGGAGGCCAGAAAGTTACTTCGGCAGGTCAGCAAGTACACTCTCGTTGGGGAGGAGTTGTATAGAATGTCCTTCGGGGGGCCACTTCTTAAGTGCCTTACTAAGGAAGAGTCCGAGCTCATAATGGCGGAAATCCACGAGGGAATCTGTGGCAATCATTCGGGAGGACGGTCGCTCGCCAATAAGGTTATCACCCAGGGCTACTTCTGGCCAAGGATGCAGGAAGACTGTAAGAGGTATGTGAGGACTTGTGGTCAATGCCAAAAACATGCCCCCATGCATCTGCAGCCAGCCAGTGAACTCCACCCTATGAAATCACCCTGGCCGTTCTCAATATGGGGAATGGACATCGTGGGACCTCTGCCTCGGGGAAAAGGGGGCAAGCTATTCATCCTGGTGGCCACGGACTATTTTACTAAATGGGTGGAAGCTATCCCCCTTACACGGATCCGGGAGGAAGAAGTTATCAAATTCACGTGGGAGCACATCATAACGCGGTTCGGGATCCCTTATGCACTGATCTCGGACAATGGAACTCAGTTCAAGGGCAACCGCGTGCAATCGTACTTCAAGGAATACGGAATCCGTTCTCTGCAATCATCGCCAAGATATCCACAGGGAAATGGCCAAGCTGAAGCATCAAACAAGACAATCCTCGCAAACTTGAAAAAGAAGCTGGAGGAACACAAGGGAAGGTGGGTAGACGAGCTACATAGTGTCTTATGGGCATACCGGACCACGGCAAGAAGGGCGACAGGTTTCGCTCCGTTCGCACTAGCCTATGGAACAGAAGCTGTCATTCCTACCGAGATACAGATTCCTACAACAAGGACGCTGGTGGCCGAGACAGAATTCAACGACGAAATGGTGGCTCGGAATTTGGACTGGTTGGATGAGACGCGTGAAAGGGTCATAGAGAGGTTGGCGCGGTACCAACAGGTGTTGAAGAGATCTTATGACCGGAAGGTACGTTGCAGGGAGTTCAAAGTCGGGGATATGGTGTTACGAAAGGTATTTCCTAATACCAAGGAAATTAATAGTGGGAAGCTCGGCTGCAACTGGGAAGGACCGTATATTGTGCGAAAAATCGGGGAAAATGGCGCTTACTACTTGGAGACTCCGACCGGTGATAAAATTCAATCACCATGGAATGTATTCAATTTAAAGAAATACTATCAATAAAGTCATCTTTGCTCAACAGCCCTGTGGTCTAAGGAAAAGCCTCGGCCCCTCCATAGGAGCCGAGCCCAACTGAGGAGTTGGTTCGGAGGAAAGCCTTGGTCCCACCACGGGGACCAAGCCCAACTGGGGAGTTGGTCTAAGGAAAAGCCTCGGCCCCTCCATAGGAGCCGAGCCCAACTGGGGAGTTGGTCTAAGGAAAAGCCTCGGCCCCTCCATAGGAGCCGAGCCCAACTGAGGAGTTGGTTCGGAGGAAAGCCTTGGTCCCACCACGGGGACCAAGCCCAACTGAGGAGTTGGACAAGGAAAAGCCTCGGCCCCTCCATAGGAGCCGAGCCCAACTGAGGAGTTGGTTCGGAGGAAAGCCTTGGTCCCACCACGGGGACCAAGCCCAACTGGGGAGTTGGTCTAAGGAAAAGCCTCGGCCCCTCCATAGGAGCCGAGCCCAACTGAGGAGTTGGTTCGGAGGAAAGCCTTGGTCCCACCACGGGGACCAAGCCCAACTGAGGAGTTGGACAAGGAAAAGCCTCGGCCCCTCCATAGGAGCCGAGCCCAACTGAGGAGTTGGTTCGGAGGAAAGCCTTGGTCCCACCACGGGGACCAAGCCCAACTGAGGAGTTGGACAAGGAAAAGCCTCGGCCCCTCCATAGGAGCCGAGCCCAACTGGGGAGTTGGTCTAAGGAAAAGCCTCGGCCCCTCCATAGGAGCCGAGCCCAACTGGGGAGTTGGTCTAAGGAAAAGCCTCGGCCCCTCCATAGGAGCCGAGCCCAACTGAGGAGTTGGTTCGGAGGAAAGCCTTGGTCCCACCACGGGGACCAAGCCCAACTGAGGAGTTGGACAAGGAAAAGCCTCGACCCCTCCATAGGAGCCGAGCCCAACTGGGGAGTTGGTCTAAGGAAAAGCCTCGGCCCCTCCATAGGAGCCGAGCCCAACTGAGGAGTTGGTTCGGAGGAAAGCCTTGGTCCCACCACGGGGACCAAGCCCAACTGAGGAGTTGGACAAGGAAAAGCCTCGGCCCCTCCATAGGAGCCGAGCCCAACTGAGGAGTTGGTTCGGAGGAAAGCCTTGGTCCCACCACGGGGACCAAGCCCAACTGGGGAGTTGGTCTAAGGAAAAGCCTCGGCCCCTCCATAGGAACCGAGCCCAACTGGGGAGTCGGTTTGATGGAAAAGCTTTAGCTCCAATACGGGAGCCAAGATAAGCTATGGAGTCTAGTTCGGAATCGGAGCTCCGGTTCTTTGCTAGCATCAAATCCACGGAAAAATCCTATGGTCGGACCTAAGGAGCTAGGTATAGGTAATTATTTCACTTATTTCTTAAGCAAAAGACCTCAATATGGTAAATAGAAGAAAGAATGCAGAACAGCAAAGGACACAAAAATTTCAGAAAAATATCTATTCATATATACTCTCGTTGATTACACACGGGATCAAAAATTGTGTTACAAAAAGAAAGAGTAAAAGAAAAAAAAATCGATCAAGCATCCGCGGCAGGAGTGGCTTCGGCTTCATCAGGGACTTGTTCCTCGGTCGGAATAGGCTGATCTTCGATAGGTGGCTCGGGGGCAGCGACAGTTTCAACTTCAGGAATCACCTCTGGCCTCTTCGCAGCAGCCTCGGCTTTCCTTAGTTTCGCTTTCAGCTTGTTGTATGCCGCCTCCCAGGCCTCCTCCGAGGAATCCAGTTGCGCTTGGAGGGAGTTGAGCTGGTCTTGAAGAGCTCTCTCTTGCTCCGCCTCCTTTGCCTTCACTAGCTCCTCCAGCGACGAAATCTTCCCCTCCGCCAGAGCCAGCTTGTCTTTATTCTGCTCCAGCTTGGATAGTGCGCTATCCAAGCTTTTTTGGAGTTTTTGGGAGCTGGCCGCAGCCATATCCCTCTCAGCTTGGAGCTGAGACATGCGACCCTCCGCGGATTTAAGGTCCTGCGCGGAGGTGTCGCCAGCCTCAACGAGTTTGGCCACGGCGTGTTGGACCTGGAAGAAAAGAAGAGCAAAGCGTTAGAAAGATACAAGCGCAGCGGGATAGCACCAAAACAGAAACAAAAAGTAGAAAACTTACCAAGGCCAAAGCTCGGAATGCCTCATTTTGCCGAGTCTCCGACAAAACTACGACGCACCTTCTCCACATCCCGCGGAAGCGCGGACGCGTCGAAGATCGCCCTGGCAACGGCCGGATCAGATAGGGCAGAATCCTTATCCGATACCGGCCTACCCCTAACTGATGGTCGTACCACCCAGGGGGTAGGAAGAGGCTGATTCTCCCTTCGGGCAGATCCAGCCGAGGACGCGTGCGATGGTTCGGCTGGATGAGCTGCTTCGTCAGCGGCGGGAGGCGGAGGTAGTTGCAGCACCGGCGCTGGTGCTGGGGACCTAGAAGGATGAGGCCCCCTCCTCAGCCTCTTGAGAAGAGGCCGGTGATCTTCTTCTTCTTCTTCTTCTTCAAAAGCAAAGCCACCCACCCTCGGGGTCTCGGTAGGTAGGGTGGGCGCGACTTCCGCAGCCTCGTCCTCGGAATCGGATCGCAGGACTGGTGGAGGACGCTTGGACTGGAGTGCCATGGATGAAGGGCGAAGCGCTGGTGGCAGGAGCTCGGTAACGTGAATGAAAAGGTCGGGGTTCGATAACAAGTGCGTTATCACCACCGATTCCTCAGAGAACTTGTCCTTGCTAGGACCTGCGAACATGACGGAGAAAAGTTAGCCTCAGGAGCCTAGCAAATACAGACTATAACGAAAACTGGATAATAAGAACAGAGTAAGACTCACCATGAGGGTTGAAGGAATGGTGCGTCAAGGGAGGGAGCTCGTCCCCGGGAGCGCTCTCCCACTGCCCGGACAACTGAATAGGGAATAAGAACCATTCCTTATCCGAGTCGGGAAGCTCGATCAAGGACGGCTTCCCTCTCCTCTTGGAAAGATAGAAGAAACCCGGTCTACTCGGGCACTTTTTAAGGGCAAACTGAGCCCTAATGTCCGCTAGGCCGAGTTGCAGGCCTTCTTCCAGCCTCTCATTCATTAGCTCGAAAGCATGAATGAGACGGAAGAAGTTCCCGCTCATCTGGCCCGGAGCCCTCCTGAAGAAGTTCAGGACCTCTCGAGTTAGCCTGCTAAGGGGAACTCGGAGGCCTGCCTTCAGCTGCCCCCAGTATACCACCGAGGTACCTGGGGGGCATTCACGCTGGACAAAGGTCTCGTCCACATAGGACAGACGCACGGCCCTAGGGACACCAAAAGTATCCCGAACGGCGTCCAGTGGAGGGCGAACAGGGGAATAGGTTTTCCCCTTGGCCATTTAGAAGAGAGAAGGTGAGGGGGAAGGGGCAGAGGAGAGAGGATGGGCCTTGACCGGATTACCTCTACAAGAAAAGTTGGTAACTCCTGGACTCCGAACAACGATCGGCAGAATGGCACGGCGATGGCGCAGCGGAGGCACGATCAGGAACGTCCGAAAAGACTGAAGGATTGCGAGAGAACAATTGGGCAGAATAACGGCAAAGTAGATGAGAGTGAAAATGAGAATGAGAAATGGATGGGATATTTATAGGCCTGAGAAGCCTCGAGATGCGTTATCAAAATCAACGGCTGGGGCCTTTTAAGCTCATAATGATGAGGTATTAAATGCTGAGAAACCCAATACGACCGTTCGCCCCACTGCACGCGAATCGAGCCATTCCCCGGGCGCCACGTGTACACCACGCAATAATTGCGCCGTTTAAACCAGCAGACAAGGCGCGAACTGCGATAAGAGCCCAACCGACCGCCGCCCTCGAGAAGTGAGAATGATCTCTTTATTCGCCGTAAAGATATCATTAATCTTAGCTGAGACCCAATGAGAGGCATCCACGTGTCAATTTTTGTTATTAATATTCCCGAGTACCCGATCATTCTGACCGAGCCCTCGGGAGGGGGTATTGTGGGGGAAAATTCTTGAGCACGGACACGTGGCTCGATCAGGGGCCAAGATTAATGACTCGAGGTCGTGGCTCGGTTTATTAATCCCGACGAATGCATGTATTCGAAGCTCGGAACTGTGCCATCAGCTCGTAGGTCGGTATGACAGGTCTGACAGATAAGCCTGCAATACCAGTTCTAACCACCCACGTCATGTCAGACCAAACCTGACTTTCTCAGAAGCAATAGGGCAGTTGCAACAACCCCTGCAGCTGACATGTCAGAGAGTAGGCTAACTACCCCAGGTCACCTCAAGGGCTGGCCGGAAAACGATCAAGTTAAACACCTATATAAGGGAGAAAACTACGAGTAAAAAAGGTTCGAATTCTTCTTCTCTAAGCACATTACGCTGATCAATTTGGCTAACTTGATCGTCGGAGTGGGCTGTTTTGCAGGTCCCCCCCGAGCTTAAAGAGAAGGAAAGTGTAGTGCCATTTCGTGCATCTACAATTGTACAAGGTCAAATTCTCCTGGCAGGGACAGATTTGGTCTCTAACATGTCACAAATCGACCCCCGAAAGGGAAGGTTTCAGCTCATTATGCAAAGTGACGGTCTTCTAGCGCAGTATCCAATGGATAATTCTACGATCGTGAATCCATATTGGGATTCAGGTAATAATATTAACATTGATCTTCATGAAGATTGGGATTAATTATCTTTGATATTTTATGGTTTGTAATATGGGTGCAACTTGGTCCGGTTCAAACCGAGGATCAAACCAAACCGATGGCTTTGGGTTGATTTGGACTTAGTTGCGGTTCGGTTATGGGTTAAGAAAATAGAGAACCAATCAATTTGGCTCGGTTCTCGGTTCAAGACTTGTATAGAATTGAATTAAACCGAACCAAATCAAACCAAACCAAGAACCGAACTCATGATGACTTACTATATTTTTAATTATTATTTAGCAAATAGATTAATGACTTTATGGATCAATTAATTACTTATTATATAAAATTTCATATCCATTATTTATGTAATTTTTATTTTTATTAAATATATATGTTGTTTTCAAGCAAAATTATATGATATTGGCAACCCATAGAACCAAACCTACCTTACATTGGTTTGGTTTGATTCTATGGGCATTTCCGTTCGATTCTGGTTCTTATTTAGTGGAATCGATCTATGTTGGTTCGGTTCCAATTTTTCCACACCCCGAACCAAGTTGCACCCCCTAGTTTGTATGTAGGGATGGCAACGAGTTGGGTGTGGATTGGGTAAGACTTCTACCTACTCCATACTCGAATTGAAACATAAACACCCATGCCCGAATTTTAGGACAATACCCAAATCCAAATTTTTACTCAAGTTTTAAGTGGATAACAATATCCGGTTTCTTAACCGATTCTTGGGTCACCCAAATTTTTATCCTATTATCTGAATTTTTTTCACATTAATAACAAAAATTATATAATAAAAAAACTAATTATTTACATATATTTATATATAGAATATGAAATTATATTTTTGTTGTCAGGTAAACAGATAATCAAGTAAGATATGACGTATATTCATACCCGATCCTACAAAACTTTTGGGTAATGAATATTGTGTAATATTACTTGAATTATTAATCGGGTAGAAAAACCTCTCCCATGTCTAATTTATTCGGGTTGGAAGAGTTGGGTAGATGGGTATTTTCCGACCCATTGCCAGCCCTATTTGTATGAAAAACAACGAGCTCAATTCTTTTTTAAAAGCAATGAGATTGTCCGTCCTTTTGAGAAACTCAATCGTTGCTTATGAAAAGTGACGAGCTCACCATTAAATATCTCTCAAAATACCCAAAATGCATATCTTATAAGAGTCATGATAATCTAATACCCCCACATGGCATACTCCCCCATACACCCCTAACGTTGCATGTGCCAGAATCATAAATTTTTTTCTCAGGATCCACAATTGCACATCCCCATAAATATGTACATTTGTGTATCCTAAGAAAAAAAATCTATGATTCTGGAACATGCCACGTTAAGGGTGTATGGGGGAGTATGCCATGTGAGGGTGTCAGATTATCATTATTCATCTTATAATAACAAGATAGTTTTGATTTTTTTTTATCTCAACTCACTGAAGTGGCATGTGCAAAAACCCATAGATTTTTCCCTCATGATATGCACATCCCCATAAACATGTGTAGTTGTATATCTCGAGGAATTAAACCTATGATTCTTGCACCTGCCATGTCAACGAGTTTGTCAGAGTTGAGATAGAAAATCATTAGTCATAACAAAAAGGATGTTTGAATGAAATGTTACGTCAAAAACTTCAAAATTAGTTGTATTTTATTGGATGTTATTATTCCCTCACAAATCATTGGAAGGAATCACAACTTTACTATTTTAACCTTGTGTGAATCTCAAATAAAAGACCATGTCTATATTATAAAATTGAGAGATTTACCAGGTTGACCTAATTGTTGCATTTTTATTACAAGTCCATGCATGTGGCTCTCTCTGGAAAGTGGTTATGGAGATTTGATTTCAACATCTACAATCAAGTTTAAAAAGGATTTTATTTTGAATTTTTTTTTCTTTTGGATCTTAGTTTTTCCATGAAATCTAGAAGGTTTCCATGTTGAATTGCCAATTTGATAAGTCATGTGGACCCAACAACCCTTAGTAAGATTTGAAATCTTACTAAATTAATCATGCTAGCCTGATTCATAAAGTAAGCATTAGTCGGTAACAAACTTGATAAAAGTAAGAGACTTTTTTGTAATAAAATTGCAACAGAGAAGTCTTCCTGGTCAACCTCTTTATAAAATTATGAAAAATTCAGAACTATATGTAGGTTGAAAGTAAGGGTACAACGTAAATACGGCTAAATGGATACCGTTTAGGATAAACAAACTTTCATTTTTATGAATTTATTTCTTTTAAAAGAAAAAGGTATAATGTTAAACTCAGTCCCTACATAGGAAGCCAGTTTTGGTAATTAAATACAAATAAAGAAAAGAGAGATATACCGGGCAGACCCAATTGTTGTATTTTTAATACAAAACTCCCTTAGAGTTCTGAAAATTGCAAAGGAATCTGACTTTATCAAGTTTGTTACCCAACAAACCTTTGAGTGAGGATGCACATCATAAAATTCAAAAAATTTATATTCCAAGAAATTTAATTTCCACTATTGAATTCTAGTTTTAAATTTAGGAGTTTGGTAGCCATCAAGATATTTCTACCAAGTTCAATAAGGACTTCTTTTGTTTTGTTTTTTTTAAATCTTTTGAATTTGAGTAGTTTCCATGAAATCTAGAAAGTTGTGGTGTTTGATAATCCATATAGGCCCAATGACTCTTGATAAGATTTCAAGTCTTACTAAGTTAGTCATGCTAATCTAATTCATGAAGTAAGGTTTGTCCAGTAACAGACTGATAAATTAAGGGAGTTCTTGTAATAAAATTGCAATAAATAGGTTCGCCCAAAAAATCTTCCTAAGAAAAGGGTAAAACACTTTCCTCACTAAAGTTTTCTGACCTTTCCTCATTGTGGCATCCAAAAACATGGTGGGATGCCACAGGGATGTAGAGCACAGAATTACATGAACTTTCAACAATAAAAAAGAGTTATTTTCCTATTGAATATTAATTTTAAATTGGTTGTTCATTTTCAAACTTTGGATCAAGTCCAACTTTTATTTTTATTATTATTATTTTGAATATAAAGTTTTTCATGGAATCTCTATGCTTGTAGTGTTGGATTACCAATGTGATGAACCATGTAGTCCAACGACCCTTGGTAAGATTTGAGATCTTACTAAGTTATTCGGTTAGTTTGATTGATAAATAAATAACAAATATTTATATAATAATCTTTTTAATAAATATTACAAAACTTGAAATAGCAAAGATAACACAATCGCACAAAACACAAAGATTTAGATGGTTTGACAGCGTGCTTATGTCCACAGAACAGAATAAGAACAATAATTATTTTCTCATAAGTTTTATAATCCTAGATATCTCTATTTATATAACCAAGAGTTTCTTTGATGAAGTGAAAACGAACATCTATATGTTTGATTCTTCTATGGTAAACTTGATTCTTCGCAAAGTATATTGCACTTTAGTCATAGGTTGTAACATAGATTTCCAACTAACCGGGTCCACTTGTCAATGTAAATAAATATCTAGTTGTAGATCTTCTCTTGTCTAAGTCACCAACAAAATCTGAATTAACATAACCAACAACTCTTCTTCCCTCCTAGACGTCCCTGTTGAACTCAATGCATATATTCAAGGTACCCTTCAAGTACCTAAGAATTCACTATATTGCTTGTCAGTGTTCTCTTCATGGGTTTGCCATGTACCGACTAACTAGACTGACTATCTATAATATGTTAAGTCTAGTGCAAACTATAATATACATAATACTTCCAATGACATTAGCATAGGGAATTTGGGATATTTGTTTATTTTCTTCATTTGTAGCTAGGCACAACTATGGAAATAACTTGAAATGTGAAGTTAACGGGATATTTACTAATTTGAAATTTGTATGTCAAACATTTCAACTACCTTTCTTCAAATATCTTCCCTGTGACAAGTGCAAATTTTCTAATTTCTTATTTTTTTTATCTCTATACCTAGAATCATCTTTGCACCCCTTAGGTTTTTTATATCAAACTCACAACTAAGCTTTCTCTTAAGATTATCACTATTAAATTTATCATTAACAACAATCAACATGCAATCCACATAAAGTACTAGAAAAATAAAAGAATTATTTTCAAGCAATAAAGACATAAATCAAACTCATGTCGTGTGTATCCGTTCTTTAACATGAAAGTGTCGAAGCGCTTGGGATTGTTTCAAACTATAAAAACATTTCAACTTGCAGACATATTCTTATTTTCGTTTTTCCTGAAATCTCTTTGTTTGATGCATGTAAATTTGCTCTTTTACGTATCCACGTAAGAAAGTTGTAGTGATACCCAATTGCTCTAACTAAAGGTTTTGCGTAGTTACTATAGACAACAAAACATGAATAGAAGTATGCTTGACCACTGGTGAAAAAATATCAATGAAATCAATACATTCATCCCTTTACTACTAATCCTGCCTTGTATTTGATTTCGTTATTTTCAAAAAATTGTTTATTTTTTCTGAAATCTCACTTGCAATTGATTGCCTTTTTTTTCTTAGGCAACTTCACTAAATTTCACGTCTTCTTTGTGTGTAAAGAGTTCATCTCATCTTCCATTGTCTTGTAACACTTTTCATATTATTCATCAATAAGAGCTTCTTAAAAATTTGATAGTTTACCATTTTCTGTCACAAGTGTAAAAGCAACTATATTTGTATCTTCAAACCTTTTTGGCACCCTCTATGTATGTTATGATTTTCGTAGTTGAGGCTATAAAACTTCTTCTTTTGGAGAACTACCATCCCCATCTATTTTGCCTAAAGAGTCACAAATGTCAATCTCCACCTGAATGGGATTAGTCTTCCTAGCTGTGGTTTTATCTTTCTACTTCTCTTGTTTTAACATACAGATTTAATCAAAGACCACATCTTTACTTATCACCATTTTCTAGTTATAGAATCCCATACTCCGTATCCCTTTATGTCTTTTGCATAGTCAAAAGAAATATCTTTCTTTGATTTACGATCAAGTTTGTTGCGCTCATCACTAGGAACATGCATGTAGGTAATGCATCTAAATATTCTCAAATAAGAATGATCAACTGATTTACCTGACCATACCTCTTTTGGTGTCTAAAGCTTTCTTGTAGTTGATGGTGATTTGTTAATCAGGTAAGTTGTTTTATTGACTGCTTCAACCCAAGAACTTTTAGATATCCCTGCATTGATCATCATGCATCTTGCTCTCTCAAGTAAAGTCATGTTCATACATTTTGTAACCCCATTCTATTATAATGTTTTCTTTACTATAAAGTTACGCACAATGCCCAGATCTTTGCAAAATTGTAGAAATTTGTCTTCCATGTATTCTCCTCCATTAGTTGTCCTGATGCACTTTACCTTTATATCAGTTTGCTTTTCAACTCTGGCTTTTCATTCTTTGAAGATTCCATAGACCTCTGAATATTTTTTCTTCATAAAGTATACACATACCTTTATGGAGAATGTCACAAAGTACATGATTTCTGAATTAAAGGTTATTGAAACGTACCCTGCATTGTTTAACAAACATACAATTTTCGCAAAAATTTAGCTTATAGGTTCTGACTCCCTTTAAGAGTTTTTATTGTGAAACTCCAACATACCCCGCTCACGCATATGATGGAATTGCACATTCCATAATTTGGTTTCATTATTTTTGGATGAACCAACAACAATTCTACCAATAACTATAGTCCTTATCAATCGGTACAAATTTCTTATTTTTAGAACAACCATGGCACCTTTCACAACCTTCAAAACTCCACTTGCAGCAGAATATCTATATCCGACAGAATCCAATGCATCGAAATAAATCAAATTCTTTTTTAGATTAGGCACATACCTTACATTTGTCAAGGTACGAACCATTCATCATACATCTTAATTTTAATGGTCCCTATACCAACTATTTTGCATATTGCATTGTTACCCATCAACATAATGCCACCATTATATGACTCATATATATCGAATCAACTCATATTCGGACACATATGATACAAGCATCCAGAGTTTAGTATCCAAAAATCGCGTAGGATGTCGGTATCTAAAGTAGAAGTGCATCCCCATTGTTACTATCTGAAGCGTTTACTGCTATGCTTGCTGGATTAGAAGATTTTTCTTTTTTCTTGTATTCAAAGGTTTTCTAAAGTTTTCCATAATTTCTTTAAAAGTGTCATTTCTGACGGCAATAGTAGCACTCTACTTCTTTCGCCATGATTTCAATCTAGACTTTTTCTTATCTGATCTAGATTTGTTCTTTGACCTCCCTCGTACCTAAGTCTCCTTTGTCATGAACCCTTCTACTTGGGATTTTTCACTAGTTGGTTTTCTCATATGATTTGTTAAAAGTGCTGAAGTAACCTCCTCTGTATTCAAAGTCTCCTTCCCGTAATGTAAGCTTGTGACAAGATGATCATACGAAGGAGGAAGAGGTACCAATAATAACAATGCTTGTCTTCTTCCTCGATTTTACCTCGAGTTTCAATAGTTCACTCACGATCTTGTTAAACATATTGATATGCTCTAACAAATCTGAACTTTTTGTCATTTGTAGCCCATATAGTCTTTTCTTTAGAAATAGTTTATTTGTTAAAGATTTCGCCATATATAAACTTTTCATGACTTTCTAATCGATCTTTTCCCAATCATCTTTGTCCATCGTCGCAGGTTTTTTACTAAACAACTCCTTGTACAATCCTTGTTGTACCAACAGATCTTTTACTTGCCTCTGCCATAAGTTGAAGTTGTTCCTCTCGTTGAATTTATCAACTTCAAACTTTGATTCAGTCATTTTCGCTGCAAACCTCAATAACTCGAGGCTTTTATACTAATTTGTGAAAAATCAAAATAGTAAAGATAACACAATCGCACAAAACACAAAGATTTACGTGATTCGATAATGTGCCTACATCCAGGGGCGGATTTACAGTGGGGGCAATTGCCCCCACAAGAATTTCTAAAATCAATAGGGAGGTACTAATAATTTAAAAAAAAAATTTAGCATTCTACTGCTTTGCTCCCACAGAAGTTTTGAAAATTTTTCTATTTGTAATTTGCCCCCACACAAATTTTTAACATTCTACTGCTTTGCCCCCATAGAAAATCAGAAAATTTTTCTATTTGTAATTTGCCCCCACGAAAACAAAATCCTGGTTCCGCCCCTACCTACATCCACGGAACAAAAAAAGAAGAAGAATTATTTTCTCTTAAGTTTTACAGCCCTAGAGATCTATTTATATAACCGAGAGGTACCAAATCATGTAAAACTCCCCAAAACAGAAACCCTCAAAAAATAGAAAATACTTAAGAAAATATTACACGATTGTCATTTTCGTACCCCTTAAAAAATTCGGGTCGAGGGCTCCGCCCCTTGCAACCCACAATTTTGCATAGTGCAACAAAATACAAGACATCTATGAAACAAAAATGTGACGAGGCCAATAAATTTGCAAAATAAAACTTGTTTTGTTAAAATATTATTTATCCTTTTATATTTTGATAGTAATTTCCTACATAAATACTACTAGAGGAGTTGTTGTGATATGTGTAGTAGTTTTTTCGGGCTTGGGCTTCAAGAGGCAGATAAGAAATAGAGAGTCCTTTTTCGAGCATAGGTGATGAGCCCAAAGTCAGGCTACCCTACAGGCTCGTGTGGAGTTTGGGGTAGTGCCCCCGAAGCAAAAATTCTCAGGTATATATATATGGGTCCCGTTCAGCACCAAATATTTTGGCCAACATTTTAGCCAACCATTTTTGTCCTACATGGGTTAGAAGTTATGGAATGGGCTGATTTTTGGTGAGGATCATCTCTACGGTGAGGAGATCATCCTCACCAAAAATCAGTCCATTCCAAAATTTCTAGCCCCATGTTTACAAGTTGAAAAATCGTGGACCGTCCATTTTTTGTAAATCATTTTTGATGGGGTTAGAAGTTTTGGAATGGGCTGATTTTTGGTGATGATAATCTCCTCACCGTAGAGATCATCATCACCAAAAATCAGCCCATTCCAAAACTTCTAACCCATGTTTTGAAAAATGTTTTGCCAAAGTGTTTGGTGCTGAACATTTCCCTATATATATATATATATTTTTTTTTTCGAGCTAGGGTTTTTTATGTTTTTTTTTCCCCTCTTTTATTGCTCTGTGAAGTTCTCTGTGGTTGAGAGAGTTGTAGAGGTTTAACAGCTTGTAATCTTTATTGTTGATAGTGGATAGATCTCCCTCTCCTCCACGGACATAGGTAATTAGTCTAACCACATAAATCAAGTGTTATTTGTGTGATTGTTTTAGGTTTTATTTTTGCTCTTGTTACGCTACCTCTCAACAAAGGTTCATGTAATTGCATCCAATAATCAAATGCAATTCTATTATTTTACAGGAATGGAAAATAAAGAAAATAATGTGTCACTAAATCTTGACGACAATGGTCAACTGTCATTGCTAAATGACAATGGTTTCACTATAATGGATCTGTATGATGGCATGGTTCCTTCCAATAGAACAATTTTCTACCGCATGACGATAGATATGGATGGGATCTTTAGGCTGTATTCACACAGTTTGGATCACAATGGTAATTGGTTGATCAAATGGAATTCGTCAAACAATAAGTGCAGCCCTTCAGGCATTTGTGGCCTAAATGGGTATTGTACTCTAATGGACCAAGAACCCCGATGCCTTTGTCCACCCGGTTTCGAATACATCGATGATGCTGAAAGGGCACTGGGCTGTAAGAGCAACACCAGTGCAGAAGGCTGCAAAAACAAGGATGAACATATCAAATACACCATGTATACTTTGGCACAGACAGTATGGGAAGATGATTCATACGATGTCTCATCATCCACGACCGAAGAAGATTGCAAGGAAGCCTGTTTGAGGGATTGTAACTGCGAGGCTGCGATATATATTAACTCAGAGTGCAGAAAACAAAAACTCCCATTGAAATATGGGAATAGAGTTATGGGTGAATCAAGAAAAACTCTTATCAAGGGGATGAGTATCAACCGCCTTGTGAACGATAGTGATCCCTCCACAACAAGAAAAGTGGCCAATAAAGAACTGCGAATCGAGATTCTGATTTTTGTTATTGTGGTTCTTACTTTTGCTTTTATTTTCGTAGGGACTATTGGTGTTCTTATTTACAGACGGCATATTTGCACTTACAAAAGGATATCAGATCAAGTGAACATCGGATTTAATGAAGGGATCTCTCTGCGGTCTTTTACTTATGATGAGCTTGTGACCGCAACAGATAATTTCAAGGAAGAGTTGGGTAAGGGATCTTTCGGAACAGTTTTTAAAGGGGGTTTATCGAACAATCAAAAACAGGAGGTTATCGCTGTCAAGAGACTAGAAAAAGTTTCGGATGAAGGAGAAAGAGAGTTTAAAACTGAGATGAGAGCTATTGGGAGAACTCATCATAGAAACCTAGTTCAATTGATCGGTTATTGCCATGAAGGCCTTAATAGGCTTCTAGTGTACAAGTACATGAGCAATGGGTCGCTTGCGAACTTCCTCTTTAGTCCTGAAAAATGCTCAAATTGGAACGAAAGAGTGGGAATTGCTCTGTATGTAGCTAAAGGAATCTTGTATCTACATGAAGAGTGCGAGACCCCGATTATTCATTGCGGCATAAAGCCTCAGAACATACTCATGGATGAGTACAATTGTCCAAAAATAGCTGATTTTGGGATGGCCAAGCTACTGAAGCCAGACCAAACGAAGACCTATAGTGGTATCAGAGGGACTAGAGGATATGTTGCACCCGAATTTCATCGAAACATGCCCATAACAGTTAAGGTAGACGTGTACAGTTTTGGGATTGTGCTTTTGGAGATCATATGTTGTCGAAAGAATTTGGAGGATGGTATGGTTGAGGAAGAAAAAGTACTTGAGAATTGGGCGTATGAGTGTTTCGAGAATCACGAGGTGGATAAGTTGGTGAAGGATGAAGAGGTAGACAAGAAAATGTTGGAAAGAATGGTGATGGTGGCTCTGTGGTGCATCCAAGACGATCCATCCCTCCGTCCTTCCATGAAGAAGGTGCTCCTGATGCTTGAAGGGACTATAGACATTCCAATTCCTCCTAGTCCTACTTTTTTTAGTGCCAACTAAATGGAATCTTCAGTTTGGGTATCTATCTCTAATATCAACAAAACTTGGAAGCTTATTATGTTTAATGTTATAATCTACTTATAAATCGTATGGTTTATGTTTAATGTCATAATTTATTTAGCCCTACTTCTTTTATTAGTGCAATCTAAATGGAGTCTTCTACAACATATCACTCTCCTGATCACTCCAGTTCTCATTTCTGATTGACTTTTGATAGATAATTAAGGATGAGAACAGTATGTGTTGATTGTGACTCAAATGCTGCAACGTGAGACAAGCTTTGACCCAGAGTTTGATTCTTTGTTCTAGGTTTTTTATTTTTCTAGAGAAATATTGTATTGTTATATATAGGGTGGTGTTCTAGAGCCAACGATAGGGAGCCAACAAGTTTGTCCTTTGTGGCTTAAAAATTCTGGATTGATCTGATTTTTGGTGGGGATTATCTTTATGGTGAAGAGACCTTACCAAAAATCAGCCGAATCTGAAACTTCTAAGTCCATCAAAAGTGGTTTAGAATTGTGAACCGTCTATTTTTTTTATCGAAAATTTGAAAATCACTTTTGATGGACTTAAAAATATCAGATTCGGCTGATTAGATTACACTTTAAAACTAATGATTTTTCTCTAAATTATTATTATTACTATTAGTTGTAACAAGGTGATCCCTGTGGTAGCGGGCCATCGTTTCGTCTATCGGGCTTTGCCCGACCCAAACATCCAACCTTATCCAACATAACTAATCTTTGGGCTGCACACACAATCCCACCCTATCATGTGAAGCCATTTAATTAATCCTTAGACATGTAGAGATTCGAAGTCATGATCTGGGGATCACACCGAGTCGCTTCTTACCATCTCAGCTAACCCCTGGTGGATCCTTAAATTATTATTGTTTGTGTTTTTTTTTTTATGACATTAATGTTAGTCAAGGGCTTAGGATGGACATGGGCGGCTTTGATGATTGCCATTAATCTATATATTTTTTGGTGCCTTAGTAGAATAATATCTCAGATGATTCACCTCAATTCAAGGATCAGCTTGACCGTCTATCTTTAGCCCTTGGTTCAAGTATCCGGAAAATACTCAAATCTAATGGCTGGGACTTAAAGTTGGAAGAGTTTGAATCTAAAGGTTAGAAATAGCCCATCACACTGTTCTGTGATGTCAAGTACATTGGGAGATGTCCAAATGTTCCCATTCAGGGGGTCCTTGTTCCGTGCTTATCATACATTTGAGAGAGAGAGATGTCCAAATGCCCACATTTGTGAAATCCTTTCCTTACAGACATTGTAAGATTTTGAGTCTTACTAAGGGTCGTTTTGCTCAAATGAATTATCACATCAAAAATCTAGCACTACAGCCTTCTGAGTTTCATTAAAAAACTAAGATAAAATAGAAAGAAGAAAAAAAAATCAAAAATAAAATTTCTTTAGAACTCGATCCAAGATTTTGAAAATGGATGGCTACCGAACTTCCACATAACTCCCAAACTTAAAGATGAAATTCAACCGTGAATAATAAACTCTTTTCTTTTTTTTTTTCAAAATTCATATAATTTATTCCTCGCCAACCTTGAAGCATCAAAACATGTTTTTAGATGCCAAGAGGTGAGCCCAAGGACCCTTAGAAAGGGTGAAGCCTTATTAACTTAGTAAAGCTAGCTAGGGGACTCTTCACATTTAGGGGGTACGTAACTATGTATTTTGTGCTTATTATCAAGGGGCGGAGCTAGGATTTTGCACTCATGGAGGCAACCAAGAGAAACATTTTCATTTTTTTTGTGTGTGTGGGGGGAGGGGGGCAATAGCAACGGCTTTTCTTATCTATCGCCATTATCTTTTCAAAATAACTCATGTATCTTCATAGGCTTCGAAAATTCTTGTGGGGGCACTTCCCCCAATGCAAATCTGCCCATGCTTATTATAAACCGCTTTGCTTACATTATGTGAAAATTGGAAAATTCGACATAAAAATTTGATGGGCCAAGACCCACGAATTTTAGAAACTAAATTTTGACAGTCTAGGATTGTCGAAATTCTTAATGTTCCCAGATTTAACAGCTTAGAGTTGTCGAATTTCTTTCATCCTTCATTAATTTGACAGTTTTAGCCCAACGAATAAAAAAAATTTGACAATGAAAAATTTGACGCCAATTCGACCTCTTGGTCCGTTGAATTTTATGAAATTTGACAATCCAAAACCATCAAATTTGGACTTTTTCACATTGTGTTAAATATGTTCTATATACTAGGATTACATCTAAAACAGTTATTGGGATCTTTTCACAGAAGTTTTTTCTATAATCGCCAATGAGGAGTCTGTTCCTCAAGAGTTAAAGCAGATTTTGCTTGACGATATCACTTGTAACTACACTAGATCCTAGTGTTTCTTAATAATATGGGTGGGGCCCCTTAAATACCCCAGTTTACCGATAATAAAAATATTAGTCCATGAAGAGCACTTTTTTTATATCAAAATCTTGTTTGTAAGCATTGGTTTCTGGATTCTTGCAAAAGCCAAAATTCAAGGCTGCCTAGATCAATTTTTGGCATGTGCTTTAGTGAGAAGGATAATAAAGTGATAATCAATAAGATATAAGACGTTTAGCATAAAAATTCCATAGGTTCATGACAACAGCAAAAAAGGGCCACTTTTTTTTTTAATTGGGCTATTTGCCACAGTACCTCATATTTTTGGACAAAAATAACTTCACCTACTATTTCTCAAATAAATCCTTAAAAATAATCTTCTAAATTGTAACTTCCTCCCTCACAACACTTTATACCATCAAAATAGAGAGAGATTTGTTCTCTTAACCAAAACCTACCAAAATGCCATTGGAGTTCACTCAAGAGACTATAGATTTGAGGAACAATAGTGAATCTTATAGCTCTCCTTTATTCTTTTATTTTTTTAAATCATTTATATATTCTTATAATCTTGATAAATTTCCCGTCCATAGTTATAAAAATAAAAAATGGTAGCAAAAATAAAAAATTGGTTTCACGAAATTTTTACAATTTGGTTCATAAAATTATCCAATGTCAAACCTCAATGCTAGAATGTATTATAGCAATGAGGCTCAATGATACCTATTGTCGAACTTCAACGAAATTGTTTAGCAAAAGTTTCTGCAAGTGAAAAATGTCCACAACATCGAACCTCGACAATAGGTGTTGTTGAGCCTCGACTCTATAATACACTCCAGCATCGAAGTTCGAAACTAGGTTAATATTATTAACAAAACTTCAAAATTTTCATGAAATAAAAAATAAAAAAATAAAAAAATAAAATTGCTACTATTTTCTATTTAGATAATTATGGACAAGAAATGTATCAAGATTATAAGAATACATAAATGATTTTAAAAAATGATAGAAATAGAGGAGAAATTGATTTTCTTTGGTAGAAATCTTCGATAGATAGGCAATTGAACACGAGAATACATAGATCTACAAGATTCACTATGATTCCTCAAATGTAGAGCCTATTTGATAGAATATATATATGGGGGCAGTTTATGAGACATACGTAAAAACAATGGTTTTTCAAAATATGGGTTAGAGGTTTTGGATTGAGCTGATTTTTGCAAGGATGGTCACTATGATGAGAAGATTATCCTCACAAAAAATCAGCTCAATCTAAAACTTTAAAATCCATTAAAAGTGATTTACAAATTATTGGCAAAAAATTGATGGTCCATATTCTAAATCACTTTTAATGGGGTTAGAAGTTTCAGATTGGACTGATTTTTTAACCCCATTAAAAGTCAGTCCAATCTGGAACTTTTAATCCCATTAAAAGTGATTTAGAATGTGGACCGTCGATTTTTTGTCAATTTTTACCAATAATTTGTAAATCACCTTTGATGGATTTAGAAGTTTCAGATTGAGCTGATTTTTTGTGAGGATGATCTTCTCATCATAGTGAACATCCTTGCAAAAAATCAGCTCAATCCAAAATCTCTAACTCATATTTTGAAAAACAGTTGTTTTTACATATGTTTTTATATATGGCCCTTGAACCGCCCCAATATATATATATGGGAAATGTTCAACACCCTAAGCTTTACCCAACACTTTAACAAACGTGTTTTGTCCTACATGGGTTAGAAGTTTTGGAATGAGCTGATTTTTGGTGAGGATGATCTCTATGATTAGAAGATCATCCTCACCAAAAATCAGCCCATTCCAAAATTTTTAGCCCCATGTTTACAAGTTGAAAAATCGTGGACCGTCCTTTTTTTGTAAACCATTTTTTATGGGGTTGGAAGTCTTGGAATGGGCTGATTTTTGGTGAGGATGATCTCCTCCTCACCATAGAGATCATCCTCACCAAAAATCAGCCTATTCCAAAACTTCTAACCCATGTAAGACAAAATACGTTTGTTAAAGTGTAGGGTAAAGCTTAGGGTGGCGAACAGGACCATATATATATATATATAAAGTTACAATAGCAAATAGCCCCTTTTTGAGTATTAAAAAAAAAAAAAAAAGTGACCCTTTTTTATCATTACCATAAACCTATGGGATTTTATGTTAAATCTCCTAAAATATAAGCTTTTTAGAAGAAAATAATTTCAGTTTTTTAAACGTCTAAAATATTTCTTAAACTACAATTTACTATCTAAATATTTACAGTGATTTAGACACATTCCTTAATATTTTGGGGAATATTTGTGATACACCTTCAATTTTTAGATTGATGACATACCTCTTGACCTTGATCTACTTTTAATGACAAACAAAGACCCTCATCATCAACCGCTAACCAAAAATATTTATCATATTCTTTCTAGCCTTCAACATCTTGCAAAAATCCCTTGATATTTCTAAACACCCCAAAAATTCATTTCTTGTACTTGAGGATTTAGGCTTGAGAAAGGTACGGATAAAATAAATAAATAAAAGAGAAAGGTAAAATCTTTAGGTTGAAAATGTGTCATAAAATATTATCCTACAGGTTGAAGACGATGAATCGTGTGGAGAAAAATTGAAGATGAGGATGTCTAGGTATTTTCTCTTGGTCAACTAGAAAAAGACAAAGGTCGAGAGTATGTCATCAATTTGAAAATCTTAAGGCATCTCAAATATTAAGAAACAAGTAGGGGCAAGTAATTCCCCACAAATTATGAAATTGCTATCAAACCCAAAAATCACTTCCTTGAAAATTTACAATTGTTATAGGTGTCGATAGAACCTGATTAGCATGTGTCTTGCAATCTAAGGAACCGTTCCGATAGAAGGCCTGTTTTTTATTTTATTTTATTTTACTCATCTCTCACCAATTTCCTCAACCTTACATATGAAGACTATAAACGATCTGTGTTTTAGGTTGAAGTTAGATCTACTTGCAGCCGATTTGATGCAAGCTATGTGTACTTAGGACCTTATCCATCACATTTACCTACATGTTGAATTAGATGTCTTGAATTAAGGTCGCCGTAGATATTTTTTTAAGATATCTAGACACAACTGTTGCAATTTTATTACAAAAACTCCCTTGAAGCTATGACAACTCACTTTATGAAGTTTCTTATCCAAAAAACCTCACTTTATCAAGTTAGTTACGAAGCAAACCCTAGAAGGCATCCACATTATAAAATTCAAAATTTACACAGTTAATTTGTTAGTTAGCATATCTTGGTGTGGATTCAAACCGCATCAATTTGTGGCATCTAAAAACAAAATCCGATGCTACAAGGTTGGAAAGGACAGAATTTTTAGAATTAAAAAAAAAAAATGAAAAAAAAAAAATTTAATTTTCATCATTCAATTTTAATTTTAAATTTGAGAGTTTGGAAGCCATCTATTTTCAACCCCTATGATCAAGATCAAGAAAAAAAAATTCTTTTAAATTTGAGTTTTTCCATGAAATCTACAAGTCTGCTTCGTTGGATTGCTAATTTGATTATCCATGTTGACCCAAAAACCCTTTGTAAGATTTGACATCTTACTAAGTTAGTCATGGTAGCATCTTTCATTGCGGGTTGTTAAATCTCTCTCTATTTCTTTTTTCTTTTTTATATATCAAATTATACCTTATTTGGGGGCTCAAAAAAATTCTAACAGATAATCATAATTTATTTTGGATTTTGTAAGAATTAGTTTTTGATGAATTTATAAGTCAGGACTCGAATCATTCTTAAACAATGAATCTCTCACCTATTAGTATACTAGGCCTAACAATTGATCTTAGGCTTTGACCTTGTGACATTTTAATCGTGTCATGTCAAAATGAATATTACATGAAGGTGATTTCTCAAGGATGAAAACCTCCCTTAGTGCTAAATGGCCAGATTTAATTGAAATGTGAAAAACTTTTTCCGCCACTATGTTAATGAAGTTCCATGATTGTCCATTTCATCTAAAAATATGATCGAATGCAACACGAATGTAGAGCACAAAATTTTAAAATATTACACAAAGGTGATCGTGTATATATATATATATATATATATATATATATATATATATATATATATATAATATATTGGGAATATTAACATCCAAGACTTCATGGGGATGTTAACATTCTCCAATATTTTTTCTTTTTCAATAATACCTTTTTTTTTATTTATTTATCCTTTAGTAAGAAAATAGGGATCTATTTGTCTTTTACAATAATAAATGTTTATTTTCATTGATTATCAAATTATTTGTAATAAAAAAAATATCTATTATGGGAGAGACAAGTATTTATTATGTAAAAAGATTAATATATCTTTATCTTTTTCACTAAAAGATAAAATAAATAAGAATAATAATAGAAAAAAAGTATTGGAGAATGCTAATGTCCCATGAGGTAAATGTTAGCATTCCCTTATATAGAGCACAAAATTTTATGTTGTCAAAATATAAATGTTGAATTTGAAAGTTCGACAAGGTGAGAAATAATATTATTATTTTTTGTCTTATATTTCAAGTAAGCATATGATCCACACTTTAACTCTAAATGACTGGTGTGCTATTTGTCCAAAGTGGCAATTCATATAAGCCCAAGAAGTCTTAATGAGGGTTGAATTAGCCTAACTCTTTGAAATATCAGCTTGAGCATTTTAGTCACGCTAGCCTAACTCGTTGAAATATCACCTTGAGAATTTAAATTCGTTTGAAGGTTGAAAGCTGTTGGGCATTTTTTTCTTCAATCTTACCTACTATATCCACCATATGGCACAGCTGGTTCCTGTAATTGCCACGTAGAAAGCTCAAAGGAAGGATCCACTGCCGCCTTGAACTTGTCTTCTAAAATATACTTTGTCAACATTTAGCAATTGAAAATGGTGTCTACTTTATAGCTGGCATGGCTTTTCTAGTTCTGAAATGAGATCCAATAGATTTTATTAGTACACGTTTGAATTTTTCAAACATGCTCTCGTAGGTGGAGTTGGTTCAGTGAGTAATGAGTCAAATCATCATCGATTCAAATTGATAAGTGACGAAGTCATACTCGGACGCTTTTTTTATGATATTGCAGGGTTTCTCTGCACCCTTGGGAATTGGGACTATTTCGATCCCTACTGCTACACACCCCAACCTCACAGAAGTTTCCCAACCTAAATAGAGTAAGTTAGTTGTCCATCAAGTTTTAGATATAGAATCAGAGGAAGTAAACCTTTGTTGCTAGTTTTAACATTGAACCACGTAACTCAACTCTTAAAGGTAATGGTTTGATATACTTAGTGGAGGTCATTATATAAGACGTTTCTTTAACATGGTCAAGAATGGCAAAAATTAGGATTTTGATTGATTGAAATCATGGCTTTGAATCTCATCTAATGAAATTATTTTTATATCATGTAAACTTGCCATAACTTGGGCAAAACCATAGTTCTTGACTCAGTAGAAATTATAGTTGACTTGGTGTAAAAAATTCAAAAGTGGTTGTTTACCAAGTCAACTCAAAAACTCATCGAGTCATATTGAAACTCGACTCAGTTATTCCATTATAGTTAATGTAAATTTTCAGAAAATGGAAAATAAATATATTTTTTTCCATAAATTTTAGAAAAATTTGCTAATTTCAAACAATGTTAGGGGCTATCCACAAAACTCCGGTAAGAATTGAGATGGATGGAAAAACACTGGTTACAAGGGATTAAGTATATATCTAACTTTTATTTTCAGTGATCATTAATAATTGATTTTGGATCTATTTTACAGAATGATCATTAATTAGTGATCAGTCTCTGATTTTTTTTTAAATAAAACTATAATAAAAGTATATAATCATTGACCATTGATTGTTGATCTATTTTATCAAAACTATCCCTAATATGTAAGTTCTTGGCATTTTGTAACGATATTTTATCGGTGCATTGCCCAAAATGTAAACAAAAACATAGACTTTGTCTTTAAAGGATTGGAAAATATCAACTAATTCTTTATCTTCGACTAGAAGATGCCTTTTGTAATCGCACATGTACTTAAAAAGCTTATTTGTAATTTAAAATACCAATTAAAGGGTGGTTTTTAAGATTATATAATAAAAAGGGTTTTTTTTCTTTTTAATTTTAAAAACTAATAAATGTAATTTTAAGGAGGTTTAATTGTAATTTTCTTGCTTTTGATCAAAATGATATGGATTGTATTAAGTTTAGATGTTGAGGTGGGGGCATTTTTGAAATCCAATGAGAAGAGTAAAGTTTCATGACAAGAAGAAAGGCTGGTAAAAACTATCATGGAAAGAGCAATTGAATTTCAAAGGATCGATTTCAGGTTCTATTATATGGAAACCAACAAAGCAGTAGACTTTTTAGTATCTCATAGGACTTCTCTAGGTAGTTCAGCCTTGGGTCCTATAGATCTCCCTAGTGAGTTAAGGAATTTGTTTATAAGGATACCATTGAGCATGCCAATAACAGAGTATAGTTTCTACTCTTCTAGTTGGGGGTCTGCCTAACCCTCTTTAAATCTTTAAAAAGAAAAAAATCCAAATTTTGGTATTGAACTAGTACAACTCAGCCTTCTGTCATTATAATGATAAAGATATAAAGGCATTCCGGTCATTTTGTCACACTCAACTCAAGTACGTGAGAGTTATTTTACCAAATAAATACCCCTAACATAAGCACACAACACTTTTTTTAAGTATGATTGTCAAACGCTAATCTAACCTAAAATCAGTTATCCATTTCCTTCAATAAAATTCAGCTTGTGCTTTGAAAAATCAGAAATCGTAAATTATACAAAGTATCTTTGTAAGAATTTAACATCCTAATTTGATAAGACAGCTGCTATTAACAAGTCGAAATTAACTTGTAACTCATCAAACTATATGTAAATAACTGTTTACTTTCAAATGGATTGGTGCGGATTTCATCGAAAGAGATTGGTGTGTTGCAAGTAAAAGTTGATGTGCCAATAGAATCTCTCTTTGATGATAGAGGACTCAGTAATTTTGTCGGTCAGGCCGCCTAGTCCGCAAATCACGCAAAACAAATAAAGATAGTAATTTTCTCTTTAAAATTTAAAATATAATAAATTGAATTTTGCATGGAAACCCTACTACATTATTTGCTCTACAATTAAATACAAACGACAAAGTCAAATTTATTTACATAGAACTCATTCAAATTATGAATTTTAGACAACAAGAATAACGTACTGTACTTTTGCATGTTTTTGACTTTTACCAAGTTTGGTTAGAATGAGTCGGTGAGAGAGGTAAACATTTAAGCTATATAAAGGGTTTAGATGGGTTACTTAAGATCACAAGCAAAATCAATTTGGTTAGTGAAGATGGCAACAAACAGAGGCTCAATGGCCTCACTATTTACCATTCTTGTAGTGGTTATGGCTTCTTTAAGCCTACCATTTGAGACCAAAGCTGACCACCATTACTCTTCTCCACCACCACCCTCACCATCACCACCACCTCCAACTCCTGTTTACAAATATAAGTCTCCTCCTCCACCACCACCACCTAAGGAGCACTACAAGTCTCCACCACCACCACCTACTCCTGTTTACAAGTATAAGTCTCCTCCCCCACCACCACCCAAGGAGCACTACAAGTCACCACCACCACCTACTCCTGTTTACAAGTATAAGTCTCCTCCCCCCCCACCACCACCTAAGGAGCACTACAAGTCTCCACCACCACCGCCTACTCCTGTTTACAAGTATAAGTCTCCTCCCCCACCACCACCCAAGGAGCACTACAAGTCACCACCACCACCTACTCCTGTTTACAAGTATAAGTCTCCTCCCCCACCACCACCACCTAAGGAGCACTACAAGTCTCCACCACCACCTAAGGAGCACTACAAGTCACCACCACCTCCCACTCCTGTTTACAAGTACAAGTCTCCACCACCACCACCACCTAAGGAACACTATAAGTCTCCACCACCTCCCACTCCTGTTTACAAATACAAGTCTCCTCCACCACCACCAAAGTCTCCTCCTCCACCACCTAAGGAGCACTACAAGTCTCCTCCACCACCTACTCCTGTTTACAAGTACAAGTCACCTCCCCCACCACCACCTAAGGAGCACTACAAGTACAAGTCACCACCACCTCCTCACCACTACTAAATAATCTATGAGAAACCAAGGTAAGCTTATTGAGTATTTATTCTTTAGGCCTCGTTAATTTGAAAAAAAAATATATACATTGCTTTAATTTGAATCACTTCTGTAAGAATCACGATTGAAAAGTTGCTCCGGGAGAGTTTTTTGGAATATCTAGAGAAACTTTTGGGGGCATTAGATGAACAATACTTCTCTCGACATTTTGATAGTAGTTTTCAATATGGGCCAATACCGTTTTACCAAAAAGGATGAGTATTTTTCGAAATTACCTTTAAACCTTCTTCATTTTTTGGTAAATCATACAAATTAACCATTGGTACCCATTTTGTTGAACTTTCCTTGATGCCATCGTTTTCAACTTAACTAAACCCTAAATCCTAAACATGGTTCTGAATTTTGATATTGTAAAAAGATAAAACATGATCTTTTTATTTGAGGGGTAATTACAAAAATATATAAAATCGAAAATGTGACCACAGGGAGTACCCATTATGGTAAAAATAAATAATTAAATACTTGATAAATATTTTAAAACATGGTTGGGCCAGTATTTCCTGCCTCATACAGGACCATTTTGGTACTCTCCCCATTCGAGTTTTTATCAAATGGATCGATGAGGAGATCCCAATACATCATGTATCAAAGCAATCTTAATCATAATTTATTTCCTCTATTGCAGGCAAGGAGACATCTTAGGATGGCGAAAATCAAATAAAAGGAGAGCTGAAGATTTTTGCTGCACCAGAAGAATAGTGAATCTCAATCTCCTACTAGTGTGTGACTATTGTTTTCTAATAATCATCAATCCATGAAAGAAAAGCAAGTTTGATTAATCTCATGTAACGTAATCTCCACATGTTTGTGCGTAGGATGTTTCATATTTATGTAATTTCCATCCTTTTGGGGATTAAATGATTGATGCTTTTATAAATTTACTCATTGTACTTATTTAATGTTCAAACTACTTCCATGTGGGGGCCCTATATCATCATCAAAAAAAAATATATATTCTAGTGTTACTAACTATTATATATAAATAATAATAATCTTAAATTAACTATTTAAATGAGTAATGCAAATTCTTCAAATTCAAGTGAAGTTTAAGTGAAATAAAAGTATATCTAGAATGAATTGAAATTTGGAAAAATTTTCAAAGTGGTAGAAATTAAAATTGTTAAATTCCCATTTCAGTGTACAATTCACTTTATTGATACTATTTCCAGAATTAAAACATTTTGGGTATGTAGAAAATGCGTTATTTTATAAAGCAGTACATATTTTTCCCACTTTAATATTAGTAAATTGTTCGAAATTCAGCTTTATAAAATGTTAAATGCATTATTTCAAAGGAGTAAATATTTTTCTCACTTTAATTTTGTAAATGGTTAAAAAAATATTCTTTATAAAATAGTAAATTTTTCCTCCACATACCTAAAATGTTTTGATTCCGAAAATGAAAGATTTATCATTTTCAAAATTAAAATCAATATTTGATCATAATGGTAATTTCACATTTTTTTAGGGCATGTTTTAGTAAATCAGCCTTGAAATTTTGTGAAAATTGTCTTCTAGATATGGGAAATTCTCTGTATGTTTCATATTTAAATTATTATATACCATATTGGTCATATGGATGTGATTTTATCTTCACCCTTCAACTCCTCGAGATCACCAATGCACAAGTTGTTATAGATGTGATCTTTTCTTCGCTAGTTATCGTCTTGTACGCATCAATGTGGTGGTACCAATGTTTTAAGGATTTTGTTAATGTTCATTAAGAAAAGAAAAATTACTCACAAAATTTTACCACCTAATATTTTCTCTACAATCAAAGACACTCTTATCTTCAATCTATCATCTTAAATCTTGTCTTATTCCTTTGTAAAAATTACTAGACATTCTATAATAATAAAAAATCCCAATCATTGCTTAATTCAAATTAAAATCATATTAAGTTTAAAGTAGATTAATCTTACGATTGAAGATTATTGTAAAAGAATTTGCCCACAGGGTTAAAATGACTAGGTAATTTATAGAATAAATCCCTAAAGATGAGAGACAATCCAAACTCATCAAGACCTCTGCCTTAGATGTGAACTAGGCCATATCACCAACCCTTTGGGGTTAATTTCATACATATAATAGAAGTCGTGACCTTCCTTTAATAGGAAAAAGACATTGTGTCGGTCATAATGTAAGCGAGTTCAACCATGAAAAAGATTGTCTCCATCAAGCATTTATGAAGATATTTTCCAATGCCAGGTGTGATAAATTTTTCTGTACAAGCCCTTTGTGAATCTAAGAAACAGACTCCAATTCGATTAATGTACCCAAAATTACGTTTAAATACAACGATTATTATTCTTGCCAAAAAAATGTAAATAGTCAATATTGGTGCCGAATTTTTTATAAATTTAAATAGACTGAAAAACTGTACCACGTAGCATTATGTAGATATATTAATGTAAATTCTTTTTCCAAGTAGCATTATGAAGGTATATTAATGTAAATAGTCATTATGAAGATATTAAATTGATAAAATTAATATAATTGAAAATCTAAGACAAACCTAACAAAGGTAGAAAAAATGGTGAATCAAGATACAATCTTATCTTAAACTTTAAAATGAATCTCACCAACTCTACCAAACCCCAAATAAGCAAACTTTCTTCGTTGGATTCAGACCCAGTCCACTGACACCCCAACTTATAGACGAACTTTTTAGTGGGTCCCACTTGATTATTTTCCAACGAAGAAAGTTTGATCGAATCCGCAAATTCCTTGAGTCTTCTTCCCGTCTGTCCGATCAAACTTGCATTTTTTGGATCTGTGATGATCGCAGTTAATCTAAAAGAAACTTCCTTCATTAGTGCTAGATCAACCATCAATGGTGGCCATTGGATTCCTTGCATCACGTTGAAATCGATGATGTGAACCTCGAGATTCCCTTGGGTTGCTTCGAGGATTGCTTGGTTGGCAGTGAAGTGTGAGAACTTCACATAGGGGGAGAGCTCTTGGAGTAACTGAAAGGCAGACATGGTGTCTGTAGGCCTTGGAACAGAATCATATAACAACTCATGAGGAACATCGATGCTTTTGTATTGTAGGCCTTGAGTGAAGAAGAAAGCCAATCTATTAAATGGGTTTGTCCCATTTTCTCGATCAATTAGGAGACTATTAAGCTTTGCGATCACACTCGAAGCTAACGACCAGTTATTCGATTCAACAGCTTCGGCTCCTATCAATAAGAGATCTATTAAGCTACTTCCCTCAATCAATTCTTCTTGAATTCCCCTTAAATCGGAATTCTCTTCTATTATAATCGAATTTTCGTGGTTTTCTTCATTCATCGTGGAACCCAATTCAATGCTAGGGACATTATTTAGATCCATTGTAGTATCTTGATGAATTGAATCGAAATCCATGAAAGAATCATCTTCGAACACTATTGCATTGGGATTTTCACTGATGTCGATGTCAGGGTCCATCTGTAGTAATCTTTCCAAGAATTCATCATTGAAGAAACCAGTTTGGGTGGTATTTGGGAAGGTTGGTTCATCAATTTGAAAGGAAAATGAAGTGGCGTCCAAGCTACATTTGGGAGAACACTAAAGCTTAAACTTTAAACTATAATAACTAATAGGAATCCGAATCCTGTGCTCCTGGGACTTGGATCGTTATCTGATCCAACTTCTTCTTTGCATGCCATCTGGCACATTTTTGTCCAATAACACCATTTTTTACCTATTTCCTTTGTTAAAAAAATCACCCCAATTACACGCTCAAATCCCATGGTATGAAATCATTAATCACCAATCAAGCTCATCTTGGTGGAGGTAAAACATGGGTTGGGAAAAGAGTGGTGATAATATGACTCCCCCACATGGCATACTCAATCGACTACCCCGACGTGGGGTGTGCCAGAAACATAGAATTTATGCATTGGGATACACATCTGCACATCCCCATAAATCTTGTATCCCGATGAAAAGAAATCTATGGTTATGGCACACTCCATGTCAGGAGAGTCAATTGAATATGCCACGATGGGGAGTCATATTATCACGACTCTAGGGAAAAACTGATGAGATTATTAGGCTCAAAATAGTTTCCTACGTGGCAAGAAATTAAAAGAAAAAAAGGAGTTGATTAGCTATCCAACTCCCAGAAGTATTAAAAATTTATTCTTTTTCATTATGAAAAGGAAAAGAAGAGAAATGTTAGTTCGTGGCCATCTACAGCGCATTTTAGTGAAATTGTAGGTGCTATATTTAAAATACGCTTGGGTGGAAAGCTCTGATGATGCTAACCTACACCATATTGAACCCTGACAAATACCTATGAAGAATTTTTTGTCGAGCCAACCAACGTGAGAACATGCTTAGTGTATGACACATGGACGACAACCATAAGTTTTTGACTTTTTGATCTTTTAAGAAATGATGAAGTCAATAGATGCTTATCGGTTTGGATACATTAATATCCGAATTCGAATCTAAATTTTTGATCTGATATCCGAATTTGAATTTGAATCCGACAGATGTTCTAAAATTCTATCTGAATTCAAATCCAATTATCTTATCTGATATTGGATAATTTTCTATTAGAATTCTAATAATTTGTACATGAAAGAAAATAAAAAAATTTCTTATCCAACTGATTTTTCATTATTAAAAAAAAACTTATTATATATTATATTATTTATATAATTAATAAATAAAATAAAATAATATATATTATATTATATTATTTATATAAAAAATTAATCAAATAAAATAATATATATCATATATTATTTCGAATCGGATATTATCGGTTTCAAAATATTAATATCTAAATCCGTATCCCATAAGGATTCAAATATATAAAACTATACGAATTCGAATCCGATATCCAAAAATTTTAGAAAATATCCAATTTTTCGAATTCGAATTTGAATTGGATTCAAGTTTTTGACTATCCATTGACATCCCTATCAAATTCGAGTTTTTGACTATCCATTGACACTCCTACACCAAGGGGAGTACTTGTTTTCTTGTGAAATATAAACCTTGGAAAACTAAAGATGACAAAAATATCCTTTGGTCCTCAAGAGTTGGTGACTTTGTCTTTGATTCTCACTTCTTTGATTAGATATTAGTTCAATAAACATTTGTTCTTAGTTATCTTCATTAAAAAAGAAGTATCGTAGGATGTTAAGGGGTATTTGTGCCAAAAATGAATGTACTGTTATTACACTCACAATCACCACCGTTGCATCTTGATCAAATGGTTAATGAAGATGAAATGCATGTGCTAAGTAGACCCCTACCGGTTGTCTCTAATAGTTTACTAGAATATCTAAGGGATGCAATATTCTAACCAAATGGACATGTTGTCTTTACCTGTAATTTCTAGACTAGGTCGATTCTTATTTGACTCGATCGAGTTGTAACATGATCGGTTAAGTCCCCATCCTATTTTTTGTTCGAATCAATTTTTATTTTGTTTTATTTAAATTCTTATATTTAGTTAATTAAAACATAATTTTTTTTTCTTTATATGATATAAAAAGTACATGATTGATTTCGTTATCTCAAGACTTAAACTTTCTTAAACATAATGATGGAGATTGAGGAAGATGTTAAAGGCAAGTTTGGATACACAAAAAAAAAAGGTAATTTTTTAACTTTTGAAAGTTATCAAGTTTGTTTAGATTTATTTTAAAATATTACTATTAAAAAGTAAAATATCCTTATTTTTTGAAAAGTAAAAGAAAATTATATTTTACTTTCTAAAAGTTACTTTCTTCCTATCTACTTTCTATCCAAATTGACTCTTTATATAAAATTAGAATTTGATAGTTAAAGTGGAAGTGTGCTTCTGAAGTACTATATGAGAAGAACATATCAATCAAACTAAAAAGAACATATCATAAAACAACAGTAAGACCAACTATGTTCTATATAAATTAAGGTTTGACAATCACAAAGCTACATGGTAATAAATTGAATGCGGCAAAGATGAAAATATTGAGATGGGTGAGTGGAAAGATAATTTTGATAGTAAGTTTTAGTTTTATAGCTCTAGTGCTTTGAAAGAGTTTTTTGTAAAGTTGTTCATGGTGAATTAAGCTACTGAAATTGAAAGAAAGTTGATGTTGTTATTGAAGCAATTTGCTGAATTGAGTATACAGTTTGGTAACATGTTGTCTAATTGTGTTGTTAAAATGTTGAACTGTTTGGTAACCTACTGTCTAGAATTTGCTGGATGAAATTAAAAATAATATTAAAAAAAAAAGATTATTTATCTAATATAAGTAATAATACATTAATAATAAGAATAAACATAGGATTTAATATTTTAGAAAAAAATCAATTTCATTTTTTTTGTATTAACATACTTAATGTCTATCAAATAAATAATAAATAATTAAATAAAATTTTGCATCATTATATATATATGGCATTATAAATTTGTTAAGCAATCTCATCTCACACAATATTCATACCACCAATCAATTCATTACATTCATTTGGTGTCGTATTAGACGTGTCTCCACTATCAATGTCAACATTTTTATCATCATATTGTGTAAACCAACTATCAGTAACTGATTGTTGTCGGATGAAATTATGCAAAGCCATGTACACACATACAATACGTGTATGAGTCACAAAAAAGTATGAAGTCATTCGTTTCAAAATCAAAAATCATTCTTCAATACATCGAAATAATGCTCAATAATGTTTCTACACGAAGAGTGATAATAATTAAACCACTCCTTATTCATTCTTGACCCATTTCCTCTACAAAAATTATGTATGTGATACTGTGTATTATGATATAGTATAAGATATCCTCACATATTTTGATAACCCGTATCAACCATATATTATTTTCCTAGAATAATTAAGATATTTTTTTTTCAATAAATTTAAATTACCTTAATGGGTATAAAAAATATCTACAATAAAAAAATAAAATAATATTTCATTATCAGTAGGAAGATGCGGGAAATTCAAATTCGAATTACTAAGCACAGATTAAAAGACTCGTCAATTGTGTGCCGAACCTTACCATCCAACTAAAATAAAAGTGAATTACATGTCAAATGAACAAATACTAAAATATTATGTGTAAATTCTATTTTTCTTCATAATCGAAATGGTATTTATTTATCAAATGGTATAACTGTAGTTATATGAGTCCCGTCGATTGCACCCACGCAATCATATTTCATTTAAAAGTAAACATTAAATAATTATTCTATTATTAATTATATTAATTCAAATATTAAATAGTTAATTACCTTAAATCATGAAAAATATCGTTGATCTGTTAATATTTTTGGTGGTGTGACGCTTAAGTTAGGGACTTTTATTAAGTTATGGGCAAAATTATATAATGTTTGCAATACATGATAAAATATCGATTTATCGTTTCACTAAAATATTGGAATCTATCCTGATTATTTCTATACCTAAATTATTCTCAATTGTATATAAAAAAAATTATAATTTGTTCAACTCTCACCACTCTACTATCGTTAAGCAATCATCTATCACTCATAAAATAACATAATCTATTGAAGACATACTTATCCATATGAAAATTGTCGTAGTAAGGCACTGGATTGTCTGAATCAAGTAGTTCTTAGACATATGAATCATTAAAAAGTAGTGAAGTCCGACATGGTTGTTTCATGCGTCGATTCCTTATATAGTAGTAATGTCATAGTAAAATAAAAAATAAAATTTCTTTTTTGTGCTAATATCTGAAATCACCTTGACCCTTTTTTCACTAAATAATGAAAGGGGGTTCGATTGGTAAATTGAAGCTTTTTTGAAAAATGGGAGTTGTCACCTAGTTTAGGGTTAAGAACAAAAAACAACTCGAAATGGATATGGATTAGTTCACAGATAAGAGAAATGGGCAAGGGGTCAGATTACGAATTTTGAAAGGTGTTAAGCATTGAATCCACCCAATTGAGATGATTGGTCTTTACTATGATCTAAAACTATCATATGGTCAACACACAAAGACTAACCTCAAACTAGGGTCCAACATCATCAATGTATATCGGATTTGCTAAACGAATCTTACAACTAAGATTCTCTAATTATTTAAATGATTCTTCAAATTTCGTACAAAAAGTGAAAATTTGTGAAAAAACCTTAATTATATCCCATGATAACTAATTAACAATACACATATGCAAATATTTTCTAAATCAATAACAATGGGAATTTGTGAAAAATTTTCAAATTAGAAAATGTGTAATGTGAAATTTCTAAAATGGTGACTTGTGAAGTTTTTAAATTAGAAATTTAAGGATATATAATGAATTTCAAAATTAGAAATAAATTTTTCAAAATAGAAAATTATAGGCATAGGATGAACTCTCAAATTAGAAATTTGCATTAATTTTCCAAAATAGAAAGTTTTAAAAAATATAAAATTTTTGAATTAAAAAAAAATCATAAATTTTCATGATCATGAAGTTCTAAATAGGAAAATGAAAAACTTCTAAATTGAAAAATTACTAAAATGTGAAATCTCTAAATTAGAAATTTATGAATATGTGTTTTCTCAAAATAAAAAATTATAAAATTCTCATATTAGAAAGTTCCAAATATGAATTTTTCAAAACAAAATTTTTACTCACAAACTTTTCAAAATAGAGTATGAAATTTCAGCAATTTGCAAATATAACCTTCTAAGAATATGAAGTTTCTAAAATAGAAACTTATAAACATGAACACTTTTTTTCAAAGAGAGAATTTGCATATATATGATGAATTATCAAATCTGAATATAACCATGCACATAAAGTTCCCAAATTGGAAAAATCCCATATTAGCTTACTTCTCAAATCAGAAATTGTAAATTTAATGAAAAATTGAAAAAAAAAAAAAAAAAAAAAAACTCCATGTTTATCCGATGGACATATATATATGTACAACTCTGGATTTTATAAAATGGTATTCATTCAAAACATGTATACTCATCATCAAATAAAAGAATTTTGAAATCCTCAAAGATCCCTAGCCACAAAATCGGTAATATTGCCAACACGGAGTATAATTAGAAGAAAAAAAAAAAAACCAAACTTACCTTCGTAATAGAATAGCAACTGAGTATTCTTCCTTTAGACTCAACTCAAAAGACTTGCAAATACTGTAGCACCGGTACAAGGGTTGATGTTATTATTGTTACGCAATGTGTAAGGAGAAGGCTCGGTGATGAGGGTGTTGTAGGAGGTTAAAGAAAAGAAGAAATAAACGGTGGGGACTCTACAGAAGGGTTAAAAAGAAGGGGTTCAAGGGGGTTGAACCTAAGACCTTGGAAACAACCTCAACAAGGTCTTACCACTTAGCTAAGTGGTCATTCTTAAATGTGTAGGTACTTACTTCATGATCATTCATTATTTTTTTCAACTTTTTGCTAGGGTCAATTTGGTCATTTTGCCATTTTTTTTATTTGGCTCAGGTGCAAGTAAAATGTCCCCAAATAAGTACCACACCATTATATTATTAATATATCACAATAGCAATAGTTTGATTTTATTATTTTATCTATCTTTCATTTATGATAGCAGTGATAACATTATTCATAATCTTGAGAAACTAGGTTTTGACTTCAAGTCTTTATATGTCCCTCTACAACAATGTGGCTATTTAAATGGTATCACTTGACAAGGTGTTGGATAGGACATGACACTTAAGGATTTGTTCTGATAGATAAGGTTGTTGCGTGGGTTAGGCAAAGTCCAATGGACCATGCTCAGCCCGTTAGACTCAGAGATACCATGTTTCAAAATAAAATAGAACTTACTTCAAGACCATTCATTATTTTTTAGGAAAATTACTTAAAGGATCATTGTGGAGGGACTTCTTTCTAAATAGCTCATAAGTTTTAAACACTAGCTTATTAGGATATGTAGTAAACTTTTCCTTTATAATTAGTCATTGGACCTCATCTCACCTGTATAAGATATTTGAAATATCCAAACTACCATTTTCTCATCTTCTTCACATAGTTAGGCCCTCCAACGACGATTGTAATCATTTATGAAGAACTTTGATCATTAATGACGAATGGAAAATGATATTTTCTTAATTTTGAACATCTAGATATATTTTTTTTTATTTCAAGGATATATAAAAAGATAATTAAATAATGAAGTTGAGATTAAATTTTTTTTATTTTTTATGATTGCATCATAACTTTTGATTTACAGCCATAATTGATGCATTTTTGGGTATTTTGATGAATTAACCAAGTATCAAAATTGAAAAAAATGATTTGCATTACAATGTCGAGTTCAACATTTTTTATTTAATTACCGTCAAACTCGACAGTAGTTTAGTTAAAAGGTCGTGAACTCGACACTAAATTAAAAACTAGTGAACTCACCACTAAGTGTCGAATTCACCACCACTCTTTAACATAGTGTCAAGTTCATCGATTTTTAATTTAATGTCAAGTTCACCAATTTTTAACTTAATTACTGTCGAGTTCGGCGATAATTAAATAAAAAGTGGAAAACTCGTTGTTGTAATGCAAATCAACTTTTTCATTTTTTTCAATTTCGATACTTAGTTAATCTCCCCAAAATACTCAAAAATGCATCAATTATGGTGCAAATCAAAAGTTGCGATGTAATCATAAAAAAAATTCAAATCTCAAATTTGTTTTTCAATATTCTTTTTATAAATCATCGAAAAAAAAAATACATCTAGATTTTCAAAATTAAGAGAATATCATTCTCCATTTGTCATTCATGATCAAACATCATCGGAAATGTTGGCAATCAACATTGAAAAACCTAACTATGTGAAGAAGATGAGAAAAAGGTAATTTAGATATTTTAAATACCTTATACATGTGAGATGAGGTCAGGGACTATTTAGAAAGGAAAAAAGTTTACTAAGGTGCTGTTTGTTTAACTGAAAAAAATAAATGCTGAATAGCATTAAGCACTGAAACTTATAAGCGCTGAATTTAAGTGCTGAAAAAGTTGTTTGTTTAGATGCTGAATCATGTTTGTTACACATTGCTGAAGCTGATAAATTATTTTTGTTACCCTTGCAATCATATTATATATTGTTTGCATGTTTCAAATACCTATTTCTTATCAAACACAATAAAATATACTATTTCTTATAAAATTAAAATACAATTCATTTTTAAATAATAAATAATACTCAAATCTTTAATTTATAAATAATAATTTCTATTTATAAAAGCCCACAAATTTCAAATTAAAAATAATAATATCATACAAGTCACCAAAATTTGAAATCAACATTAAAATAACTTAATTTTAGATGAATAATTTTCGATGGAAATAAAAGATGTGTAATTATAAAAGCACCCTATGAATTAATAAGGGCAACCCACACCATAGCCATTTTTTTTGTTTTTGTTTTATATGGATTAAAGTTTTTGGAATGAACAAATTTTTAGTGAGGATGGTTTCTATGGTCTAGAGATCATCCTCACAAAAAATTAGTCCATTTTGAAACTTCTAACTCGTTAAAGATAGTTTTCAACAAAAAAAAAAAGGAGATGATTTACGATTCTTGAATTTTTTTTGATAGGGTTAGAAGTTTTAGGATGTGTTGATTTTTGGTAAGGATGATCTCCTCATTGTAAAGATCATCCTCATCAAAAATCAACTTATTCCAAAACTTTTAACCCATATAAGAAAAAATAATTTAGCCATGGTGTGGGTTTATTAATTTGTGGGATGCTTATGTACTAATGAGGAGATCATCATCACCAAAAATCAACTCATTTCAAAAAATTTAACCCATATAAGACAAAATAATTTAGCCATGGTGTGGGTTTATTAATTTGTGGGGTGCTTATATACTTATCCATGGAATATATAAGAGGTAATATCATTTTAAGAATAAAGACATACTTGTCCATGCTCAAAAAACGAAGGGCATACTTGTCCGTGTCGAAAAAAGCGAAGTGATTACCGCTTCAGCACTTTTTTTCAACATCAAAATAATGCTGAATTTTTTTCACTTATTTTCAACAAAAGTTCTGAAAATATAGAGTAAACAAACACGCTATTTTGACAAAAAGTGTTTAATTTAATTTTTTTTTCAGTAATAAGGCTGAAAAATAACACAAACAAACACTGCCTAAATGTCCTGATAAGTTATAGAAAAAAAGTTAGGGACTATTAAGAAAGGAGTCCCTTCGAGAAAGTCCTTTAAGTAATTTTCACTTATTTTTTTCAATTTTTCTAATCAACATGATTTTAAGGAGGTGCAATTAGGGGTGTCAATGGATAGCCGAAATCCGAATTCGAATTCGAAAAATTGGATATTATCCAAAAATTTTGGATATCGGATTTGGATTCGAATATCATTTTTACATTCAAATGAGTTTCGGATACGAATTCAGATATTGCGATATCCAATTCGATAATATCCGCTCCAAAAATAATACATATATTATGTATTTCTGTTTTACAACAAAACTTTATATATGCAAATATATGGTGTTATATATTCGTGTCATACAACAAAATCTATTTTCAAATCTTTATCTTCTCAAACGAACCCACCTTCAACACAAACAACAGAGGACGTTAATGGTGGGTTTTCCGTTTCGATCAAACTCCGTGACTAAGGTTTTCCCCGACCGGCGAGCATCAGGTATTCTCTCTCTCTCTCTCTCTCTCTCTCTCTCTCTCTCTCTCTCAATCTAATTAATCAGAGTGATTTTTTGAAGGAAATATATAGGTTTCACTTCAAATATGCGAACTCTGACATGTCTACTCCGCCCGGAGCATCCAGGTATATATCTCTCTCTCTCTCTCTCTCTCTCTCTCTCTCTCTCTCTCTCTACGATCTGAACCAGCTAGAGTTTTCAGATGAAATCTGTCGATTTCGACTGTGCAAACTCCGATCGGATCGGATATTATCGGATATCTAATATATTTTTCGAATTCGAATTCGAATGTTTGTTAGGGATATCCGATTGGATTCGAATTCAGATAGTATTTTTTTTTCGGATTCCAATTCGGATATAGCAGTATCCTATTGGATAGCTATCCATTGACAGCCCTAGGTGCAATTATAATTTCTTGCTTTTGATCAAAATGACATGTATTGTATTAAGTTTAAATGTTGAGGTGGGGGCATTTTTTAAATCCAATGAGATGAGTAAATTTTCATGGCAAGAAGAAGGCTGGTAAAAGCTATCAAGAAAAGAGCAATTGAATTTCAAAAGATTGATTTCAGGTTCAATTATAAGGAAACCAACAAAGTGGCAGACAATTTTTTAGCCTCTCATAGGACTTCTCTAGGTAGTTGGGTCTTGCATCCTATGAATCTTCTTAGTGAGCTAAGGAATATTATATGTAAGGATGCCATTGAGCATGCCTATGATGGAGTGTAGTTTCTTCTCTTCTAGTTGGGGGTCGGCCTAACCCCACTTTAAACTTCCAAAAAAATAAAAAAAATTTAATCCCAATTTTGGTATTGAACTACTACAGTTCCGCCTTCTCTCATTATAATGATAAAGATATAAAAGCATTCCGATCATTTTGTCACACTCAACTCAAATACCAGAGAGTTATTTTACTAAATAAATACCCTTAACTTATGCACACAACACTTTTTTAAAGTAAGGTTGTCAAACGCTAATCTAGCCTAAAATCAGTTTCCATTTCCTTTAATAAAATTTAGCTTCTGCTTCGAAAAATCAGAATTCGTAAATTATTGTAAGAAATTAATATCCTAATTTGATAAGACAGCTGCTATTAAAAGGCCTAAATTTACTTGTAACACACCAAACTAGATGTAAATAGCTGTTTACTTTCAAATGGACAAGCGCGGATTACAATAAAAAAAGATTGGTGTGTTGCAAGTAAGAGTTGATGTGCCAATAGAATCTCTCTTTGACGATAGAGGACTCAATAATTTTGTCGGTCAGGCCGCCTAGTACCGCAAATCACGCAAAACAATTAAGGTTGGTAATTTTCTATTTAAAATTTAAAATATAAAAAATTGAATTTTTCATGGAAACCCTACTATATTATTTTCTTTACAATTAAATACAAACGACAAAGTCAAAATTTTCTAAAATAGAACTCATTCAAATTATGAATTTTATACCACAAGAATAACGTAATGAACTTTTGCATGTTTTTGACTTTTACCAAGTTTGATTAGAATGAGTCGGTGAGAGAGGTAAATATTTAAGCTATATAAAGGGTTTAGATGGGTTACTTAAGATCACAAGCAAAATCAATTTGGTTAGCCAAGATGGCAACAAACAAAGGCTCAATGGCCTCACTATTTACCATCCTTGTAGTGGTTATGGCTTCTTTAAGCCTTCCATTTGAGACCAAAGCTGGCCACCATGACTCTTCACCACCACCTCCAATTCCTAACCAACCCTCCCACTACAAATCACCACCACCTCCAACTCCTGTTTACAAGTATAAGTCTCCTCCTCCACCACCACCACCTAAGGAGCACTACAAGTCTCCACCACCACCACCTACTCCTGTTTACAAGTATAAGTCTCCTCCTCCTCCACCACCACCTAAGGAGCACTACAAGTCACCACCACCACCTACTCCTGTTTACAAGTATAAGTCTCCTCCCCCACCACCACCACCTAAGGAGCACTACAAGTCTCCACCACCACCACCTACTCCTGTTTACAAATATAAGTCTCCTCCCCCACCACCACCCAAGGAGCACTACAAGTCACCACCACCACCTACTCCTGTTTACAAGTATAAGTCTCCTCCCCCACCACCAGCTAAGGAGCACTACAAGTCACCACCACCACCTACACCTGTTTACAAGTATAAGACTCCTCCCCCACCACCACCTAAGGAGCACTACAAGTCTCCACCACCACCTAAGGAGCACTACAAGTCACCACCACCTCCCACTCCTGTTTACAAGTACAAATCTCCACCACCACCACCACCTAAGGAACACTACAAATCTCCACCACCTCCCACTCCTGTTTACAAATACAAGTCTCCTCCACCACCACCAAAGTCTCCCCCTCCACCACCTAAGGAGCACTACAAGTCTCCTCCACCACCTACTCCTGTTTACAAGTACAAGTCACCTCCCCCACCACCACCTAAGGAGCACTACAAGTACAAGTCACCACCACCTCCTCACCACTACTAAATAATCTATGAGAAACAAAGGTAAGCTTATTGAGTATTTATTCTTTTAGGCCTCCTTAATTTGAAAAAAATATATATATTGCTTTAATTTGAACCACTTCTATAAGAATCACGATTGAAAAATTGGTCCGGGAGAGTTTTTTGGGATCTAGAGAAACTTTTGGGGGCATTTGATGAACAATATTTCTCTCGACATTTTCATAATCTTATTAAAAGTTTTCAATATGGGCTATGGGCCAGAACTGTTTTACCAAAAAGGCTGAGTACTTTTCGAAATTACCTTTATACCTTCTTCTTTTTTGTAAATCATACAAATTAACTATGGGTACCCATTTTTCTGAACTTTCCTTGATGCCATCGTTTTCAACTTAACAAAACCCTAAATCCTAAACATGGTTCTGAATTTTGATATTGTAAAAAAAAAACCATGATCTTTTTATTTGAGGGTTAATTTCATGAAATATACAAAATCGAAAATGAGACCTCAGGGAGTACCCATTGTGGTAAAAATAAATAATTAAATACTTGATAAATATTTTTAAAACATGGTTGTACCAGTATTTCCTGCCTCATACAGGACCATTTTTGTACTCTCCCCATTCGAGTCGTTATGAAACGGATCGATGAGAAGATCCCAATAAATCGTGTATCAAAGCAATCTTAGTCATAATTTATTTCCTCTATTGCAGGCAAGGAGGCCTCTTAGAATGGCGAAAATCAAATAAAAGGAGAGCTGAAGATTTTTGCTGCACCAGAAGAATAGTGAATCTCAATCTCCTACTAGTGTGTGACTATTGTTTTCTAATAATCATCGATCCATGAAAGAAGAGCATTTTTATTAATCTCATGTAACGTAATGTCCGCGTGATTGTGCGGAGGCTGATTCATATTTATGCAATTTCCAACCTTTTGAGGATTAAATGGTTGATGCTTTTATATATTAACTCGTTGTTCTTATTAAATGTTCATACTGCTTCCATGTGTGGGCCCTATATCGGGAATATTTTAGACCATTTGTAACATGAAGATGTTCATCACCATATATATATATATATATATATATATATATATATTCTAGTGTTACTAACTATTATATATATATAAAAAATAATCTTAAATGATTAATGCAAATTCTTCAAATTAAAGTGAAGTTTTAGTGAAATAAAAGTATACCTAGAATAAATTGAAATTTGAAAATTTTTCCAAAGTGGTAGAAATTAAAATTGTTAAATTCCCATTTCAGTGCACAATTCTCTTTTTAGATACTATTTTCAGAATTAAAACATTTTACGTAAGTAAAAAATGCATTATTTTATAAAGTAGTACATATTTTTCCCACTTTAATATTAGTAAATGGTTAAAAATTCAGCTTTATAAAATGGTAAATGCATTATTCTCTGTATGTTTCATATTTAAAACAGTATATTCCATACTGGTCATGTGGATTCGATTTTATCTTCACCCTTCAACTCCTCGAGATCACCAATACACAAGTTGTTGTAGATGTGATATTTTCTTTGCTAGTTATCACCTTGGACGCACCAATGTGGTGGTACCAATGTTTTAAGGATTATGTTAATGTTCATTAAGAAAAAAAATATTGTTCAGAAAATTTTGGTTACAAAAATCTAGGATCCACCAATCACATGTGTCCATGTGTATTAATGGCATTTCTAATTTATAAAAGTACCCTTGTTAGTTACAAAACTACCGTTGTTTGCTTGACATGGCAAGCATTGAGGAGTTTGAGCCCTGTGAGCAAAAAATGACTTGTTTATTAAATACTACTTTTGTCTGATTTTTGTACCAAAATTACTCTCAAAAAATATATTTTTTGACCAAAAATACCTCTAGATGCTTGTGCCCAAAGTGAATTTAAGGCGCTAAGGGCACACATTAACAAGAGTTGTACCTTGACGAACATCTAATATTTAATTTGTGGATATTCATCAAGATTCAAAAACCCTTTCTTATGGTGTTTCTGATAGAGTACTAGGTATGATGCACTATAATAAGATTTAATGCAATACACTAAATCATTATCTATGTGATTAGGTCAAGATTATTCTTCGATAATCCATTACAAGAATCCTAACATGGTTTATATAATAAAGAGCATAAAATATTAAGAAAATGTAAATTTTCTTTATTTTACTAACCGAGTGTCTGGGCCAACTTGCACGCACCACGACTAATCTCGGGGAGGACTACCACAACAACCCACTACCATGGTCCCCCAGTTAAATCATGAGAAAAATCCAAAAGGAAAATCGAACCCGTGACGTGTGCCTAACCCACACTTCACGTACTCACCCTTATCTGAATTCTAAGAAATCTTGATCTAATCACATAGATAATGATTTGGTATATCATATTACACCTTATTATAGTGTTTCATACCTAGTATTCTATCATTTTCTATAGAATTAATTGATTAAAAAATAAAATAAGATCATAAAAGTTGGGGTGCCAAAAGAAAAAATTATCTCACTATTTGTTAAATTTGATATATTTTTTAGTTTAGGATTTTATATAAGCCTAATCATAATTGTAACAACTACTAAAATTGTTTGAATGAGTATTATAATATTGAGATTATAAGTTGAGCCAAACCTTTGTAATATTTGAAGAATGTGTTTTAAGTTTTAATTGGATGTGATAAATACTTCAAGAAATTGGGGTGGAGTAATAAAAACATAAAGTGTTAATAGTAACTCTCTAAAAACTTTGAGGTGCCAATAATAACTCTCTAATAATTTTAGAAATTGGGCGTAGTAATTCAAATATTTCCACACACAAAAAATTATCATTATTTTTATATAATTATCACAAAAGTCAAAATAAAATAATATTTTTTTGATTTTTTCATGCAATTCAAACAACAAAAATAATTTTTCATATTATATCCAAACACTAGAAAAGAATTTGCTTGATAAATGATTTACCAATTAATATTTTTTCCGCAATCAAACACACCCTTATCTTCAATCTATCATCTTAAAACTGTCTTAATCCTTTGTAGAAATTACAAGACATTTGATAATAAAAAATCTCAATCATCACCTATTTCAAATTAAATTTATATTAAGGTTAAAATAAATTAATCTTACGATTGAAGATTATTGTAAAAATTTTGCCCAGGAGGTTAAAAACTTTCCTTGTTTCTTGTTTTTTAGTTTGGTTGATGGTTTGACGCATGGAAAATAGTTCATGTAAAAGAGTTCACTTATAATTGTCGGTCATTACGTAAAAGAGGTCAACCATGAAAAGGAATGTCTCCATCAAGCATTTATGAAGATGTTTTCCAATGCCACGTGTGATAAATTTTTGGAAAATGCTGAAATAACAAAAATAAAATAAAATAAAAAAGTTACTGCAATTCTGACAAATCTAATGAAATAACAAAAATAAAATAAAATAAAAAAGTTACTGCAATTCTGACAAATCTAATGTGGGATGTACACATAATTATATTTTCTCGTAATACAAGTAAAAACCATTTACGATTATGTATGCATATCCACGTCAAAATTGTGAGAATCACAGTACATCATGTGTCACCCTAGTATGACTCTAAATTTTTCTGTCCAAGCCCTTTGTGAATCTAGGAAACAGATACCAATTCGATTAATGTACCCAAAATTATGTTTAAACACAATGACTATTATTTGTCCCAAAAAAATTATAAATAGTCAATATTGGTGCCGAATTTTTTGTAAATTTAAATAGTCTCCATCAAGCATTTATAAAGATATTTTCCAATGCCACGTGTGATAAATTTTTCTGTCCAGGACCTTTGTGAATCTAGGAAACAGACTCCAATTCGATTAATGCACCCATAATTACGTTTAAATACAATGGCTATTGTTTATCCCAAAATAATATAAATAGTCAATAATGGTGCCAAATTTTTGATAAATTTAAATAGACTGAAAAACTGTACCACATAGCATTATGAAGACATATTAATGCAAATTCTTTATCAAAGTCGGAAGTAAGGTCTATAGATTAGATTGATAAAATATAATTAAAAATCTAAGGCAAACCTAGCAAAGGAAGAAAAAATGGTAAAACAAGAGACAATCTTATCTTAAACTTTAAATTTAATCTCACCAACTCTACCAAACCCCAAATCTGAAAACTGTATATGTCGGAAAATAATCTGGTGTGACTTTTCAAACTTTTCATGTACCACGTAGCATTATGAAGATATATTAATGTAAATTCTTTTTCCAAGTAGCATTATGAAGGTATATTAATGTAAATAGTCATTATGAAGATATTAGATTGATAAAATTAATATAATTGAAAATCTACAAACCTAACAAAGGTAGAAAAAATGGTGAAACAAGAGACAATCTTGTCTTAAACTTTTCTTACTTTTCATTTAGCTAGCGTTCAAGTTGGAAGTAGAGTTACACCAAGCATTGTACCCCGAGGACTTACACGGTGTAAGAGGCTGCTATGTTGCACTCCCTCTCCAACTTTCTTATTTATTTTATTGACTCACTCTAATACACTTAGGCTCGACTCGAGTTTTTGTGCATGGGTGTGATTTCACTAGTCAAGCCACCTGGTCCCGCAAATCTTTGGAAGTTAGGCAATTCACCTTGAATTTTCCCAATGCATGGCGAAGGAAAACTAATACCACTTTATTACTTGCTTAGCTTAATTTCATCCTGCATGCATTAATGTTTACAATTAAACAGAAATCAAAGTCCAATCTATCCTTAATGTACTTGTGATTTTTAGAAGAATACCTTAATGTACTTTTGTATGTTTTTAACTTGGGTTTTGTTAACCGGGTCACACATTAGGGTGTAATAAATACACTTTGGAAATTGGAATTTGAGGGTATTTCGATAAATAAAAAAATAAAATTAAGGGCATTTTCAGTACAAAATCCAATTTTCAAAGTGTATTTATTGCACTTTAACTTGTGCTCTTAGGCCACCATTAACAAGACCCTTTTAACTTTTACCAAGTTTAGTTAGGTTGAGAGAGGTAAATAGGAGTTCAACTTTGAAGTGGCCAGCCCGCTTCAAAATTTGAATAAAAACTCCTCATTACAAGACACGTGGTATTTTGAATTTATTCATACCCCGGCATTTTCAACAAAATTTGAAATTCATCCTTGAAAATTAATGCCATGTGTAATCCAATGGAGAGGGTTCCTTCAAAGATTTTCTCGTAAATAGCCAAACTATGCAAAAGGGTAATAAGATGGGTTTCTTAATATATATCATAAGCAAAATCAATTTGGTTAGTGAAGATGACAGCAAAGCTAACTACCATTACTCTTCCACCACCACCACCTCCAATACCCAAGAAATCTCCTTCTCCGCCACCACCACCACCCAAGGAGAACTACAAGTCTCCACTACCTCCAATTCCTGTGTAGAAATATAAGTCTCCTCCACCACCACCAAATTAAGGAACACTACAACATTATGTGGAAACTCAAATTTTGACAGGTTAACGGCCAAGAATTTTAGAAACCAAAATTTGACAACCTAAGACTGTTGTAATATGTGGTATTCCCTAGATTCGACGGCCTAGAGCCCTTGAATTTCTATCATCCTCCATCATCAACATCTTCTACCTACAATTTGATTGAAGAGTAAAGTCAGTTTATAGGTGGCCTTTGGATTCCCAAAATGGTAAGGTTTCCAACAAAACTTTTTGCTAAGGTCAATTTGGTCATTTTTCCATTTTTTTATTTTGGCTTGGGTGCAAGTAGAAAGTCCCCAAATTAGTATCACACCATTATATTATTAATATATGACAATAGTAATATTTTGATTTTACTATTTTATCTATTTTTCACTTATGATAGCAGCGGTAACATCATTCATAATACTTGCTTGACCCACCGGCGGTCAGTTGAGATGGTTAAGGAGGGATCTGGTCTTGACTTCAAGTCTTTTTTACGTCCCTCCACAATAATGTGGTTATTTAAATGGTATCCTTTAACTAAGTGTTAGATGGGACATGACACTTAGAGATTAATTCTGATAAATAAGATTGTCCCGTGGGCTGAGTAAAGTCTAATGGACCATGCTCAGCCCGCTAGATTCAGAGATACCTTGTTATTAAAAAATATATATAACTTACTTCAAGACTATTCATTATTTTTTAGGAAAATTACTTAAAAGATCATCATGGAGGGACTTCTTTCTAAATAGCTCCTAAGTTTTAAACTCTAACTTATTAGGACATGTAATAAACTTTTCCTTTTTGAATAGGCATTGAACCTCATCTCACCCGTATAAGGTATTTGAAATATCCAAACTACTATTTTCTCATCTTCTTCACATGATTAGGCTTTCCAATCACGATTGTAATCATTATCGAAGAACTTTGATCATGAATGACAAATGGAGAATGATATTTTCTTAATTTTGAATATATATATATATATATATATATATATATATATATATATAATTTCAAGTATTTATAAAAAGATAATTAAATAACGAAGTTGAGATTTGATTTTTTTTTTAATTTTTTATGATTGCATCATAACTTTTGATTTTCTGCCATAATTGATGCATTTTAGGCTGTTTCGATGAATTAACCAAGTATCGAAATTGAAAAAATAGAAGAAAAAAAAATGATTTGTATTACAACATTAATTGTTACCATTTTTTTATTTAATTACTGTCAAGTTCGACGATAATTAAATAAAAAGTGGTAAACTCGTCATTGTAATGTAAATCAATTTTTTTATTTTTTCAATTTCGATACTTGGTTAATCTCCCCAAAATACCCAAAAATGCATAAATTATGGTGCAAATCATTTTGATATTAAACTACTACGACTCCACCTTCTCTCATTATAATGATAAAGATAAACAGGCATTCCGATCATTTTGTCACACTCAACTCAAGTACCTAAGAGTTATTTTACCAAATAAACACTCCTAACTTATGCACACAACACATTTTTTAGGTATAGTTGTCAAACACTAATCTAGCCTAAAATCAGTTATCCATTTCCTTTAATAAAATTCAGCTTCTGCTTCGAAAAATCAGGATTCGTAAATTATACAAAGTATCTTTGTAAGAATTTAACATCCTAATTTGATAAGACAGCTACTATTAAAAGGCCAAAATTTGATTGTAACACACCAAACTGGATGTAAATAGCTGTTTACTTTCAAGAGGATAGGTGCGGATTACATTCAAAGAGATTGGTGTGTTGCAAGTAAAAGTGATGTGCCAATAGAATCCCTTTTTGATAATAAATGACTGAGTAATTTTGTCGGTCAGGCCGCCTAGTCCCGCAAATCACGCAAAACAATTTAAGTTGGTAATTTTCTCTTTAAAATTTAAAAAATAATTGACTTCTGCATTGAATCCCTACTATATTATTTGCCTTACAATTAAATACCAACGACAAAGTCAAATTTATCTAAAATAGAACTCATTCATGAAGGCTCTAAAAATGGCTCTAAAAGAGTGGAATAAAGAATCCTTCGGAAGGGTGGATGCGCAAAGCAAGGAAATTCTTTTGAGAATTGAAGATTTGGATCGTAGGGAAGAGTTGAATCCGATTTCGATGAGCGAAAGGTCAACGAGAGCAAATCTTCGTGAGAAATATCAGCGGCTAGCACTTATGGAGGAGATCAGTTGGAAACAGAAATCCAGAGTTAGATGGCTTAAAGAAGGGACGGCAACACAAAATTTTTTCACCGCATGGCCAATGCCCGAGACAGGAGTAACCATATCACAAGGTTGTTTGTGAACGGGGAATGGGTGGAAGGTGATGAGGCGGTAGCCAAGGGGATCGTAGATTTCTACTCGGAGTTATATACCGAAGGGGTTGCTAACAAACCGAAACCCGATCTACTTCAATTTGATAGAGTTTATGAGGCACAAGGCGAATGGTTGGAAAGACCCGTTGAAGAAGATGAGATATGGGATGCTATCTCAAGCATGAAGAGCGATAAAGCACCGGGGCCAGATGGCTTTCCTGTGGAATTCTACAAAGCTTGTTGGAAAATCATCAAAAGTGATTTTATTGCTCTAATCAATGAATTTTTTAGAGAGGGAGTGCTGGATCGTGACTCCAATTGTTCATTCATTGCTCTAATTCCAAAGGTGGTGGGGACTGAAGATATAAAGGACCTGAGGCTTATTAGCTTAGTGAACACTAGCTACAAAGTCATCACGAGCATCCTTGCTAAAAGATTGAAATGGGTCATCCAAGGGCTAATAGGGTGTAATCAGAGTGCATTTGTCAAAGGGAAACAGATTCTGGACGGGGTTCTAATAGCAAACGAGTGCATTACTCTAGACTGAAATCTGGGAAAGCAGGTGTGGTGTGCAAAGTGAACTTTGCGAAGGCTTATGACCACGTCAACTGGCAATTTTTGGAATATATGCTGGAGAATATGGGCTTTGGCAGGAAGTGGATCACATGGGTTATGGCATGTGTGACTTCCCCTTCTTATTCGGTCTTAGTAAATGGAACGCCCCGTGGATTCTTTAAGAGTACGAGAGGCCTCAGACAAGGAGACCCTCTATCTCCTTTCTTGTTTATCATAGTCGCAAAAGCTTTTGGGAAAATGATGGAAAGAGGGGTAGAGTATGGATCTTTCTCAGGGTTTTCAGTTGGTACAAGCACTGTTTCTATCTCGCATCTCCAATTCGCAGATGATACTCTAGTATTCCTGGATGATTCTATAGACCAGACTAGGAGATTAGGCGGATTACTTTGTTGCTTCGAAGCGGTGTCAAGTATCCCAGTAAACACGAGGAAAAGTAAGGTTCTCCCAGTCGGTTTGGCTAGATGTGTAACTCTTCTTGCAGCTTCGTTGGGTTGGCAAGTGGGTAGTCTTCCCTCTTCTTACTTGGCAATGCCTTTGGGAGCCCCCTACAGGAGGGTGGCGATCTGGGACCCGATAGTGGAAAGAATTGAAAGAAAACTAGCAATGTGGCAAGCCAATTATTTATCCAAGGGAGGTAAGCTGACTTTGATAAAAAGTGTTTTTTCTAGCATTCCAATATATTTTCTCTCTCTTCTCTCAATGCCTCGAAGTGTAGAACTAAGACTAGACAAGTTGTTCCGTAACTTCTTATGGCATGACAGAAATGGGAATAGAAAACACCATCTTGTAAATTGGAAGCAAGTTTGCTCAGCTAAGAAACAAGGTGACCTCGGCATTAGAAGACTTGGGGAAATGAACATAGCCTTAAGGGGGAAGTGGTTGTGGAAGTTTGGGAATGATGGGAACAATTTATGGAGACAAGTTATAGAAAGCAAGTACAAGTCGAGCCAGACAGGGTGGGAAAGCAGACCAACCAATCAACCATATGGGTGCGGGATGTGGAAGGGCATCATGAAGATTATCTCTCTGTTCAGAGTGAGAATCAAGTACAAAGTGGGCCAAGGTAGTCGAGTATGGTTCTGGGAGGACACATGGTGTGGCAATCGGCCTCTAATGGAGGTATTTCCAACGTTGTACTCCATATCCTCGAAGAAAGGGCAATCAATCACATCCGTCCGTCGAGCTATGGGAGAAGCCTGGGCATGGGATCTTGGTTTTCAAAGGGGTATTAATGAATGGGAACTTCAAGAAGTTGGTAGGTTAGTCGGTGACGCTTCAAGTATCGGGCTACGTACAGGAAGAGAAGATGAGAGGATTTGGACGACAAGTAAAGATGGAAGATTTTCGGTTTGTTCATTTTACCAATCATTGAGCAACAATGGGGTTCCATTCTTTCCCCATGCTTCAATTTGGGGCCCAAAAGTGCCAAGTAAAGTTGCTTTCTTCACGTGGGCAACGACCCTAGGAAGGATTCAAACGACAGACTTGTTGATGCGACGGGGTTGGTGTGGGGCGAGTTACTGTGTGTTATGTATGGAAAATGGAGAATCATCGGACCATCTTCTAATTCATTGCAAATTCTCACATGACATTTGGACTCATTTTTTTAAGTTATTTGGGGTTTCAACATGCTTACCAAGATCAGTTAAGCATATCTTCATAGGTTGGTCGTCAATTGGACACGCATTTGATGGTACAAAGAGGACGTTGTGGAACCTTATGCCCTCCGCAATTTGTTGGGGGTGTGGATGGAAAGGAATAGGCGCATATTCGAGGGGAAGCAGAAAGATCGTCCACAAACAATTTTGTCTATCTTGGGTCTTATCTTTTGTTGGTCCAAAGTTTTTAAGGAGCTTAGGGGTTTATTTTTTGAAGATTTTGTGTTTAGGTGGGATGGGATTTGTTGTTCTGTTCGTGAGTAATTTTGTCTTGTAAGGTTCTCCCAGATTGGTCATCTTGACCGATTTGTTTTTGATACATGAATACAATGTTGTTTATCAAAAAAAAAAAAAAAAAAATAGAACTCATTCAAATTATGAATTTTATACAGCAAGAATAAAGTAATGTACTTTTGCATGTTTTTGACTTTTACCTAGTTTTTGGTTAGAATGAGTCGGTGAGAGGTAAATATTTAAGCTATATAAAGAGTTTAGATGGGTTACTTACGATCACAAGCAAAATCAATTTAGTTAGTGAAGATGGCAACAAACAAAGGCTCAATGGCCTCACTATTTACCATCCTTGTAGTGGTTATGTCTTCTTTAAGCCTTCCATTTGAGACCAAAGCTGACCACCATTACTCTTCTCCACCACCACCGCCAATTCCTAAGAAGTATCCTCCTCCCTACCACTACAAATCACCACCACCACCCTCATCATCTCCACCACCTCCAACTCCTGTTTACAAGTATAAGTCTCCTCCTCCACCACCACCACCACCTACTCCTGTTTACAAGTATAAGTCTCCTCCTCCTCCACCACCACCTAAGGAGCACTACAAGTCACCACCACCACCTACACCTGTTTACAAGTATAAGTCTCCTCCCCCACCACCACCACCTAAGGAGCACTACAAGTCACCACCACCTCCCACTCCTGTTTACAAGTACAAGTCTCCACCACCACCACCACCTAAGGAACACTATAAGTCTCCACCACCTCCCACTCCTATTTACAAATACAAGTCTCCTCCACCACCACCAAAGTCTCCTCCACCACCTACTCCTGTTTACAAGTACAAGTCACCTCCCCCACCACCACCTAAGGAACACTACAAGTACAGGTCACCACCACCTCCTCACCACTACTAAATAATCTATGAGAAATCAAGGTAAGCTTATTCAGTATTTATTCTTTTAGGCTTCCTTAATTCGGAAAAAAAATATATTGCTTTAATTTGAATCACTTCTATAAGAATCACGATTGAAAAGTTGCTCCGGGAGATTTTTGGGATATCTAGAGAAACTTTTAGGGGCATTTGATGAACAATACTTCTCATCGACATTTTTTATTTTTTGATAAATAGCATTGTATTCATGAACCAAAACCACTTTCTCTCAACATTTTGATAACCGTATTAAAAGTTTTCAATATGGGCCAATACTGTTTTACCAAAAGGCTGAGTATTTTTTGAAATTTTATACCTTCTTCTTTTTTTGTAAAGTAACTATGGGTACCCATTTTGCTGAACTTTCCTTGATACCATCGTTTTCAACTTAACTAAACCCTAAATCCTAAACATGGTTCTGAATTTTGAAATTGTAAAAAAAAAAAACCATGATCTTTTTATTTGAGGGTTAATTACAAGAAATATATAAAATCGAAAATGTGACCACAGGGAGTACCAATTATGGTAAAAATAAATAATTAATTACTTGATAAATATTTTTAAAACATGGTTGGGCGGGCCCGTATTTCCTGCCTCATACAGGACCATTTTGGTACTCTCCCCATTCGAGTCCTTATGAAATGGATCGATGAGAAGATTCCAATGCATCATGTATCATAGCAATCTTAGTCATAATTTATTTCCTCTATTGCAGGCAAGGAGGCCTCTTAGAATGGCGAAAATCAAATAAAAGGAGAGCTGAAGATTTTTGCTCATGCACCAGAAGAATAGTGAATCTCAATCTCCTACTAGTGTGTGACTACTGTTTTCTAATAATCATCAATCCATGAAAGAAAAGCATGTTTGATCAATCTCATGTAACGTAATCTCCACGTGTTTGTGCGGAGGATGATTCATATTTATGTAATTTCCAACCTTTCGGGGATTAAGCGGTTGATGCTTTTATGTAAATTCCAACCTTTTGGAAAATTTTCCAAAGTGGCAGAAATTAAAATTGTTAAATTCCCACTGCAGTGCACATTTCACTTTATAGATAATATTTTCAGAATTCAAACATTTTACGTAAGTAGAAAATGCGTTTTTTTTATAAAGCAATACATATTTAAAATAGTTTATTCCATATTTGGTCATGTGGATGCGATTTTATCTTCACAATTCAACTCCTCAGGATCACCAATGTGCAAGTTGTTGTAGATGTGATATTTTCTTCGCTAATTATCACCTTGGACGCATCAACGCGGTGGTACCGATGTTTTAAGGATTTTGTTAATGTGCATTAAGAAAAAGAAACTAGCACATAAAATTTTGCTCATAGAAATCTAGGATCCACCAATATCTATGTGTATTCATGGCATTTCTAATTTACAAAAGTACCCTTGTTAGTTACAAAACTACCTTTGTATGCTTGACATGGCAAGCTCTAAAGAGTCTAAGCAATGTGAGAAAAAAATGACTCATTTATTAAATACTTCATTTATCTGATTTTTGTATCAAAATTGCTCTGAAAAAATATATATTTTTGACCAAAAATACCTCTAGATGCATGTTCCCAAGGTGAATTTAATGCGCTAGAGGCACACAATAACAACAATTGTACCTTGACAAACAATCTAATATTTACTTTGTAGAGATTGTCAAAATTGAAAAATCCTTTCTTATGGTCTTTTTGATAGAGTATTAGGTTTGATGCTCTATAATAAGATGTAATGTGATACACCAAATCATTATCTTTGTGATTAGGTCAAGATTATTCTTCAATAATTCATTACAAGAACCCTAACATGATTTATGATTTATATAAATAACACAAAATATTAGAAAAATCTAAATTAATTTAATCAAATATATTCTTATCTAAATCCTAACAAATCTTGACCTAATCTCATAGATAATGATGTGGTGTATCATATTACACTTTATTAAAGTGTATTATTCCTAGTACTCTATCACTTTTTATGGAATTAATTGATTAAAAAATAAAATAATAAATAAAAATTGGGGGTGTCAAAAGAAATTATCTCATTATTTGTTAGATTTGATATAGTTTTTGTTTAGGATTTTATACAAGCCTAATCATAATTGTAACAACTGCTAAAATTGTTTGAACAAGTGTTATAATATTGAGATTATAATTTGAACCAAACCTTTGTAATGTTTGAAGAATGTGTTTTAATTTTTAAATGGGTGTGATAAATAATTGAAGAAATTGGGGAGGAATAATTAAAATATAAGGTGCCAATAATAGCTCTCTAAAAACTTTGAGGTGCTAATAATAGTTCTCTAATAATTTAAGAAATTGGGTGTAGCAATTCAAATATTTCTTCAAAAAATATGTATCATTATTTTTATATAATTATGAAAAAAGTCAAATTAAAATAATATTTTTTTTTATACAATTTAAACAACAAAAATAACTTTTCATATAGTAGAAAAAGATTTACTTGATAAATTATTTGCTTGACAAATAATTTACCAACTAATATTTTCTCTACAATCAAACACACCCTTATCTTTAATCCATCATCTTAAATCTTGTCTTAATCCTTTGTAGAAATTATAAGACATTTGATATAAAAAATCTCAATCATCATCTACTTCAAACTAAAATCATATTAAAATTAAAATAGATTAATCTTACGATTAAAAATTATTGTAAAAAAAATTTGCCTAAGAGACTAAGATGGCAAGGTAATTTACAGGAGAAATCCAAACTCATTAAAAACTCTGCCTGAGATGTGAACTTGGCCATCTCACCAACCCTTTGGGGGGTTAGAAGTCGTGACCATCTTTTGTTTGTTTCTTTTATTAGTTTGACTGAGGGTTTGATGCATGGAAGAGTCTATCCAAAAAAAATTTGTCTTCAAGGAAAAAGACATTTTGTCGGTCATAATGTAAAAGAGTTCAACCATGAAGAAGATTGTCTCCATCATGCATTTATGAAGATGTTTTCCAACGCCACGTGTGATAAATTTTTATGAACAAGCCGTTTGTGAATCTAGGAAACAGACACCAATTCGATTAATGTATTTAAAATTACGTTTAAATACGATGGCTATTATTCATCCCAAAACAATATAAATAGTCAATATTGGTGCCGAATTTTTGGACAAATTTAAGTAGACTGAAAAACTGTACCACGTAGCATTATGAAGACATATTAAAGTAAATTCTTTTTCAAGTGGGAAGTAAGGACTAGTGATTAGATTGATAAAATATAATTGAAAATCTAAGACAAACCTAACAAACGTAGAAAAAATGGTGCAACAAGAGACAGTCTTATCTTAAACTTTAAAATTAATCTCACCAACTCTATCAAACCCCAAATTTGCAAATTTTATAAGTCGAAAAATAATCTAGTAGGACTTTTCGTACTTTTCGTACTTTTCATTTAGCAAATGTTCAAGTTGGAAGTAGAGTTGCATCAACTATTGTATCTCGAGGACTTACACAGTGTAAGGGCTGCACTCCCTCTCCCACTTATATATATACATAGGGAAATGTTCAGCAACAAACATTTTGACAAAATATTTTTCAAAACATGGGTTAGAGGTTTTGGAATGGGCTGATTTTTTGTGAGGATGATCTCTACGGTGAGGAGATCATCATCACCAAAAAAACAGTCAATTCCAAAACTTCTAACCCCATCAAAATGGTTTACAAAAAATGGACGGCCCACAATTTTTCAACTTGTAAACTGAGGCTAGAAGTTTTGGAATGGGCTGATTTTTGATGAGGATGATCTCCTCACCGTAGAGATCATCCTCACCAAAAATCAGCCCATTCCAAAACCTCTAACCCATGTTTTGAAAAATGTTTTGCCAAAATGTTTGTTGCTGAACGGGACCCATATATATATATATATATATATATATATAAATATATATATATGGGAAATGTTCAGCACCCTAAGTTTTACCACACACTTTAACAAACGTTTTTTGTCCTACATGGGTTAGAAGTTTTGGAATGGGCTGATTTTTGGTGAGGATGATCTCTATGATTAGAAGATCATCCTCCCCAAAAATCAGCCCATTCCGAAATGTTTAGCCCCATGTTTGCACGTTGAAAAATCGTGGACCGTCCATTTTTTGTAAATCAATTTTGATGGGGTTAGAAGTTTTGGAATGAACTGATTTTTTGTGAGGATGATCTCCTCACCATAGAGATCATCCTCACCAAAAATCAGCTCATTCCGAAACTTCTAACCCATGTGAGACAAAACGCGTTTGTTAAAGTGTGTGGTAAAACTTAGGGTGCCGAACGGGACCCTATATATATATATATATATATATATATGGGTCCCTTTCAGCAATAAACATTTTGGCAAACATTTTGGCAAAACATTTTTCAAAACATGGGTTAGAGGTTTTGGAATGGGCTGATTTTTGATGAGCATGATCTCTATGGTGAGGAGATCATCCTCATCAAAAATCAGCCCATTCCAAAACTTCTAACCCCATGTTTACAAGTTGGGAAATCGTGGACCGTCCATTTTTTGTAAGCCATTTTTGATGGGTAAGAGGTTTTGGAATGGGCTGATTTTTGGTGATGATGATCTCCTCACCGTAGAGATCATCCTCACCAAAAATCAGCCCATTCCAAAACCTCTAACCCATATTTTGAAAAATGTTTTGCCAAAATGTTTGTCAAAATGTTTGTTGCTGAACATTTCCCTATATATATATATATCCTACATGGGTTAGAAATTTTGGAATGGGTTGATTTTTGGTGATGATGATCTCTACACCATTCCAAAATTTCTAACCCATGTAGGACAAAAATGGTTGGCTAAAATGTTGGCCAAAATGTTTGGTGCTGAATGGGACCCTATATATATATAGGGAACAGATCAAGGGACATATGTAAAAATAATGTAACATTAATAAAATTTTAAAAATATAGGTTAGAAGTTTCGGATTTAGTTGATTTTTTATGAGAATAATCTCTATGATGGGAAGATCATAAAAAAAAAATCAGTCCAATCTGAAACTTCTAACCCCATTAAAAGTGATTTAGAATGTGGACTGTCGATTTTTTGTCAATAATTTATAAATCACTTTTGATGGATTTAGAAGTTTCAGATTCAACTGATTTTTTGTGAGGATGATCTTCTCATCATAGTGACCATCCTCGCAAAAAATCTGCTCAATCCAAAACCTCTAACCCATATTTTGAAAAAATCATTGTTTTTACATATGTCCCATGAACCGCTCCACACACACATATATATATATGTATGTATGTATGGGTCAGGATCAAAGGACATATGAAGAAACATATGTAAAAACAATGTAGCATTAATAAATTTTCAAAATATGTTTTAGAAGCTTTGGATTGAGCTGAATTTTTGTGAGGATGATCTCTATGATGAGAAGATCATTAAAAAAAAAAATTAGTCCAATCTGAAACTTCTAACCCCATTAAAAGTGATTTAGAATGTGGACTGTAGATTTTTTGTCAATAATTTGTAAATCACTTTTGATGGATTTAGAAGTTTTAGATTCAACTGATATATATAGGGGGCGGTTCATGGGACATATGTAAAAACAATGGTTTTTCAAAATATGGGTTAGAGGTTTTGGATTGAGTTGATTTTTTGCGAGAATAATCACCATGATGAGAAGATCATCCTCAGAAAAAATCAACTCAATCTGAAACTTATAAATCCATCAAAAGTGATTTACAAATTATTGACAAAAATTGGGAAAAAATCGACGGTCCAGATTCTAGAACACTTTTAATGGGCTTAGAAGTTTCAGATTGAACTGATTTTTTTTTTTTTCGTATAATCTTCCCATCATAGAGATCATCCTCACGAATAATCAGCTCAATCCGAAACTTCTAACCCATATTTTGAAATTTTATTTATGTTACATTGTTTTTACATATGTTTTTTCATACGTCCTTTGATCCTAACCCATATATATATGGGAAATGTTCAGCAACAAACATTTTGACAAACATTTTGGCAAAACATTTTTCAAAACATGGGTTAGAGGTTTTGGAATGGGCTGATTTTTTGTGAGGATGATCTCTACGGTGAGGAGATCATCATCACCAAAAATCAGCCCATTCCAAAACTTCTAACCCCATCAAAAATGATTTACAAAAAATTGATGGTCCACGATTTTTCAACTTGTAAACTGGGGCTAGAAGTCTTGGAATGGGCTGATTTTTGGTGAGGATGATCTCTACGGTGAGGAGATCATCCTCACAAAAAATCAGCCCATTCCAAAACCTCTAACCCATGTTTTGAAAAATGTTTTGCCAAAATGTTTGTTGCTGAACGGGACCCTATATATATATATATATAGGGTCAGGTTCAAGGGCTATATGAGAAAACTTTCGTTTTTAATAAAATTTTAAAATATGAATTAGAAATTTTGGATTGAACTGATTTTTTGTGAGGATAATCTCTATGATGGGAAGATCATCCAAAAAAAAAAATATCAGACCAATCTGAAACTTCTAACCCCATTAAAAGTGATTTAGAATGTGGACCGTCGATCTTTTACCACTTTTTATCACTAATTTGTAAATCACTTTTGATGGATTTAGAAGTTTCTGATTGAGCTGATTTTTTGTGAGGATGATCTTCTCATCATAGTGACCATCCTTGCAAAAAATCAGCTCAATCCAAAACCTCTAACCCTTATTTTGAAAAACGAAAGTTTTCTCATATGTTTTCTCATATGGCCCTTGAACCTGACCCATATATATATATATATATATATATATATATATATATATATATATATATATATATATATCAAATTTCTTCTTTATTTTATTGACTCACTCTAATACACTTAGGCTCGAGTCGGGTTTTTGTGCATGGTGTCCTTTCACTAGTCAAGCCACCTGGTCCCCCAAATCAAGCAAATCTTTGGAAGTTAGGCACTTCACCTTGAATTTTCTCAATGCATGGCAAAGGAAAACTAATACCACTTTATTACTTGCTTAGCTTAATTTCATCCTGCATGCATTAATGTTTACAATTAAACAAAAAATAAAGTCCAATATATCCTTAATGTACGTTTGATTTTTAGAAGAACTGAAAAACTGTACCAAGAGATTAGATTAGATTAGATTGAAAAACTTGTGTTTACTTACCAAGTGGGAAGTAAGGTCTATAGATTAGATTGATAAAATATACTTGAAAATCTGCGATGATCCCAGTCAATCTAAAAGAAACGTCCTTCCTTAGTGCTAGATCAACCATCAATGGTGGCCATTGGATTCCTTCCATCAGGTCGAAATCGATGATCTGAACCTCGAGATTCCCTTGGGTTGCTTCGAGGATTGCTTGGTTGGTAGTGAAGTGTGAGAAATTCACATAGGGGGAGAGCTCTTGGAGTAACTGAAAGGCAGACATAGTGTCGATAGGCCTTGGAGCAGAATCATATTACAACTCTTCAGGAGCATTGATGCTTTTGTATTGTAGGCCTTGAGTGAAGAAGAAAACCAATCTATTAAATGGGTTCGTCCCATTTTCTCGATCAATTAGGAGACTATTAAGCTTCACGATCACACTCGAAGCTAACGACCAGTTACTCAATTCAACAGCTTCGTCTCCTATCAATAAGAGATCTATTAAGCTACTTCCCTCAATCAACTCTTCTTGAATTCCCCTTAAATCGGAATTCTCTTCTATTATTATCGAATTTTTGCGGTTTTCTTCATTCATCGTGGAACCCAATTCAATACTAGGGACATTATTTAGATCCATTGTAGGATCTTGATGAATCGAACCGAAATCCATGAAAGAATCATCTTCGAACTCTATTGCATTGGGATTTTCACTGATGTCGATGTCAGTGTCCATCTGTAGTAATCTTTCTAAGAATTCATCATTGAAGAAATCAGTTTGGGTGGTATTTGAGAAGGTTGGTTCATCAATTTGGAAGGAAAATGAAGTGGTGTCCAAGCTACATTCATGGAGTTCTTCAATGTAGCTTGGCTCGACTAGGTAAGTCTCTGTGTAGGCCATTAGATTCCTCGAAGAAGATGGAAAACTGAAATGGTGTGATGGGTGTGGACTAGTCTCTATAAACACCGCACACATGAAAATCTATGCTGAGACTCCATGCCTCAAGTACTGAAACAGAGGAGCTGAAAAGAGGGAGTTGGAAGACCTCATTTGGGGGAACACTAAGGCTTAAACTTCAAACTACAATAACTAATACGAATCCGAATCCTGTACTAGCGGGACTTGGATCGTTATCTGAGCCAACTTCTTCTTTGTATACCATCTGGCACATTTTTGTCCAATAACACCAATTTTGACTTATTTCCTTTGTTAAAAAATCACCCCAATAACACGCTCAAATCCAATGGTATAAAATCATTAATCACCAATCAAGCTCATCTTGGTGGAGGTAAAACACTGGTTCATAAAAGAGTGGTGATAATATGACTCCCCCACATGGCATACTCAATTGACTCCCCTGACTTGGGGTGTGCCAGAAACATAGACTTTATGCATCGGGAAGTTGTTTTTGTGGATTGGGTGTATGACTGTTTTTAGAGTGGCCAAGTGGGTAAGTTGGTGAGAGATGAAGAGGTGGACAAGAATAGGTTGGCAAGAATGGGGAGGGTGGCTCTGTGGTGCCTCCAAGACGAACCTTCGCTCCATCCTTTCATGAAGAAGGTGGTCCTAATGTTGGAAGGGACAATAGATATTCCAATTCCTCCTGATCCTACTTTTCTGAACACCATCTAAATGTATTCTTCCAACCAGTGTATCATAACTCTCACTACATGTCTCACTTCTAATCATAAAATAATTCAATTTCTATTTTTTATATGGTGCTCCCTAAATTGACACGTTTGATAACTAAGGTGAGAATGATCTTTGCTAGTTATGGTCCAAAGTTTTTCTCTTGTTCTTATTTGCTAGAGATCTCTAGGGTTGTAACTTCCAAAATAATTTTGCCAAACCCACCTTGTTAATTTCCATCCCTCAAGCTTCAAATGCCAAGACCTCCTGATTCCAAATAATTAAAGACAACTTTTCATTGGACTAGATAACTAGACTGTTCCAAAACAAGGTCATTCCAAAGAAAAAGATTCAGCAAAGACTCAATTTTTTAGCACACTTATTGGAATATTGAACAATCAGACCACTAGATATTAAAACTTGACAAAATTGATTTTATGAGTTCCAACTGGATTTTTATAAATATGATTTATTAAAGGTTGACACATAGAGTGGGTTAGTCTGGAAGAAAACAAAGAAAGGCCCAACTACCTTACAACCAATCTACCTTTACAAAACCCAAGAATTGCAAGTGCATTTTCTTAGTCAAAACAAGATTGCTAAAGAAAACTTGACTCTTTTTCTTATTAACAAAAAAGGTTCAAAATCTGAGAAAAATGATTCAACACGCCCCGAATAGCTATTAAGGAAGAACAAGAATTTTGTGAGAAAAGTAATATATCATCCACAAAAATTAGACACCAAAAATTTTAGGGATTAGAATATATCCATATTCTTGTAAAATAAATGAAAATGCTTTCATAGCCAAGGTGAATAAATACAATGATAATGGGTCACCTTGTTTCAAGCCTCTTCCACTTGGAAAAAAATCCACTGAAGAACCATTGGATTGCATCTTCCTCGTGTACATTTTCTTTTAAGCCGACATGTTAGATAAGCTTGGACCGATCTAGCGCATAGTATATTGCCTCTCTTTCTCCTCAAAACCTCCTTTGCTTTGTGGCTAACCAAGTTTGTTGTAGGCTTGTCACTTTTGAGTGCACGGTTAATAGGTATCATGACTATTGAATCTTGGAATCTAACCACCAAATCAGTCTTGTGTGCACTGAGAAAATTATCCTAAAAGGGCATGCATTTGATTTTAAGAATAATGGCCACCATATGTCTTAGTCACATCTAAATGGATAAGTTGGTCTAAATCCATCTTTTCTTTAGTTGATAATTTAAATTTGTAATTACTTTCTTCTTTTTTTTTTTTTCTGGTTTGGTGGGGTTAGTGGGTAGGAGTTAGCGTATTAGTATAAGAAGGGGTTCAAGGGGTTTGAACCTAAGACCTTGGGAACAACCTCCACCAGGTCTTACCACTTAGCTAAGTGGCCATTCTTAAATGTGTAGTTACTTACTTCATGATCATTCATTATTATTTTCAACTTTTTGTTAAGGTCAATTTGGTCATTTTGCCATTTTTTATTTACCTTGGGTGCAAGTAGAATGTCCCCAAATAAGCACCACCCCACTATATTATTAATATATCAAAATAGGAATATTTTGATTTTACTATTTTATCTATCTTTCATTTATGATAGCAGTAGTAACATCATTCATAATACTTGCTTGACCCACCAGGGGTCAATTGAGATGGTTAAGGAGGAATCAGGTCCTGACTTCAAGTTTTTATATGTCCCTCCACAACAATGTGACTACTTAAATGGTGTCACTTGACAGGGTGTTGAATGAGACATGACACTTAAGAATTGTTTCTAATAGATAAAGTTGTCCCATGGGCTGAGTAAAGTCCAATGGACCATGCTCAGCCCGCTAGACTCAAAGACACCTTGTTCCAAAAAAATAGAACTTGCTTCAAGACTATTCATTATTTTTTAGGAAAATTACTTAAAAGATTATGGTGAAGGGACTTCTTTCTAAATAGCTCCTAAGTTTTAAACTTTAGCTTATTAAGACATGTAGTAAACTTTTCCTTTCTAAATAGTCATTGGACCTCACCTCACCTGTATAAGGTATTTGAAATATTCAAACTATTATTTTCTCATCTTCTTCACATGGTTAGGCTTTTTAACGACGATTATAATCATTTCCGAAGAACTTTGATCATGAATGACAAATGGAGAATGATATTTTTTTAATTTTGAACATCTAGATATATTATTTTTTATTTCGAGCATTTATAAAAGGATAATTAAATAACGAAGTTGAGATTCAATTTTTTATTTTTTATGATTGCAACATAAGTTTTGATTTGTTGCCATAATTGATGCATTTTTGGGTATTTCTATGAATTAACCAATTATCGAAATTGAAAAAATAGAAGAATAAAAAATGATTTGCATTGCAACATCGAGTTCACCATTTTTTTTTAATTACCGTCGAACTCGACAGTAGTTAAGTTAAAAAGTGGTTAACTCGTGACTAAGTTTAAAACTGGTGAACTCACCACTAAGTGTCGAGTTCACCGATTTTAACTTAATTACTGTCAAGTTCGATGATAATTAAATAAAAAGTGGTAAATTCATCGTTGTAATGCAAATCAATTTTTTATTTTTATTTTTATTTTTTTCATTTTTCCAATTTCGATATTTGGTTAATCTCCTCAAAATACCTAAAAATGCATCCATTATGGTGCAAATCATTTTGGTATTGAACTATTCCGGCTCCGCCTTCTCTAATTATAATGATAATGATATAAAGGCATTCCGATCATTTTGTCACACTCAACTCAAGTACTTGAGAGTTATTTTACCAAATAAACACCCCGAACTAATGCACACAACCCCTTTTTTTAAGTATGGTAGTCAAACGCTAATCTAGCCTAAAATCAGTTATCCATTTCCTCTAATAAAATTCAGCTTTGCGTCGAAAAATCAAAATTCGTAAATTATACAAAGTAACTTTGTAAGAATTTAACATCCTAATTTGATATGACGGCTGCTATTAACACGCCAAAATTTACTTCTAACACACCAAACTTGATGTAAATAGCTGTGTACTTTCAAATGGAAAGGTGCGGATTACATCCAAAGAGATTGTGTGTTGCAAGTAAAAGTTGCTGTGCCAATAGAATCTCTCTTTGATAATAGAGGACTCGGTAATTTTGTCGGTCAAGCCTCCTGGTCCCCCAAATCACGCAAAACAATTAAAGTTGGTAATTTTCTCTTTAAAATTTAAATATAAAAAATTGAATTTTGCAAGGAAACCATACTATATTATTTGCTTTACAATTAAATACAAACGACAAAGTCAAATTTATCTAAAATAAAACTCATTCAAATTATGAATTTTATACAACAAGAATAACGTAATGTACTTTTGCATGTTTTTGACTTTTACCAAGTTTGGTTAGAATGAGTCGGTGAGAGAGGTAAATATTTAAGCTATATAAAGGGTTTAGATGGGTTACTTAAGATCACAAGCAAAATCAATTTGGTTAGGGAAGATGGCAACAAACAGAGGCTCAATGGCCTCACTATTTACCATCCTTGTAGTGGTTATGGCTTCTTTAAGCCTACCATTTGAGACCAAAGCTGACCACCATTACTCTTCTCCACCACCACCGCCAATTCCTAAGAAGTATCCTCCTCCCTACCACTACAAATCACCACCACCCCCCTCACCATCACCACCACCTCCAACTCCTGTTTACAAATATAAGTCTCCTCCTCCACCACCACCACCTAAGGAGCACTACAAGTCTCCACCACCACCACCACCTACTCCTGTTTACAAGTATAAGTCTCCTCCCCCACCACCACCCAAGGAGCACTACAAGTCACCACCACCACCTACTCCTGTTTACAAGTATAAGTCTCCCCCACCACCATCTAAGGAGCACTACAAGTCTCCACCACCACCTAAGGAGCACTACAAGTCACCACCACCTCCCACTCCTGTTTACAAGTACAAATCTCCCCCACCACCACCACCTAAGGAACACTACAAGTCTCCACCACCTCCCACTCCTGTTTACAAATACAAGTCTCCTCCACCACCACCAAAGTCTCCTCCTCCACCACCTAAGGAGCACTACAAGTCTCCTCCACCACCTACTCCTGTTTACAAGTACAAGTCACCTCCCCCACCACCACCTAAGGAGCACTACAAGTACAAGTCACCACCACCTCCTCACCACTACTAAATAATCTATGAGAAACCAAGGTAAGCTTATTGAGTATTTATTCTTTTAGGCCTCCTTAATTTGAAAAAAAAAATTATTGCTTTAATTTGAATCACTTCTAGAAGAATAACGATTGAAAGCAATCACATCTTGTATCAAAGCAATCTTAGTCATAATTTATTTCCTCTATTGCAGGCAAGGAGGCCTCTTAGAATGGCGAAAATCAAATAAAAGGAGAGCTGAAGATTTTTGCTGCACCAGAAGAATAGTGAATCTCAATCCCCTACTAGTGTGTGACTATTGTTTTCTAATAATCATCAATCCATGAAAGAAAAGCATATTTGATTAATCTCATGTAACGTAATCTCCACCTGTTTGTGCGGAGGATGATTCATATATATGTAATTGCCAACCTTTTGGGGATTAAATGGTTGATGCTTTTATATATTTACTCATTGTTCTTATTTAATGCTCATACTGCTTCCATTTGTGGGCCCTATATCGGAAATATTTTAGACCATTTGTATCATGAAGACGTTCATCACCAAAAAAACCTATATATTCTAGTGTTACTAACTATTATATATAAAAGATTATAATCTTAAATTAACTATTTAAATGAGTAAAGCAAATTCTTCAAATTCAAGTGAAGTTTTAGTGAAATAAAAGTATACCTAGAATGAATTGAAATTTGGAAAATTTTCCAAAGTGGTAGAAATTAAAAATTTTAAATTCCCATTCCAGTGCACAATTTACTTTATAGATACTATTTTCAGAATTAAAACATTTTACGTAAGTAGAAAATGCATTATTTTATAAAGCAGTACATATTTTTCCCACTTTAATACTAGTAAATGGTTAAAAATTCAGCTTTATAAAATGGAAAATGGTAAAAGCATTATTTTCTGTATTTTTCATATTTAAAATAGTATATTCCATATTGGTCATGTGGATGCGATTTTATCTTCACCCTTCAACTCCTCGAGATCACCAATGCGAAAGTTGTTGTAGGTGGGATCTTTTCTTTGCTAGTTATCACCTTGGACCCGTCAACGTGGTGGTACCAATGTTTTAAGGATTTTGTTAATATTCATTAAGAACAAGAAAATTGCACACAAAATTTTGGTTACAGAAATTTGGGATCCACCAATCACGTGTATTCATGTCATTTCTAATTTACAAAAGTACCCTTGTTAGTTACAAAACTACCTTTATATGCTTCACGTGGCAAGCACTAAAGAGTCTAAGCAATGTGAGCACAAAATGACTCGTTTATTAAATAATTCATTTATCTAATTTTTGTACCAAAATTGCTCTTAAAAGATTTTTTTTTTTTTTGGACCAAAATTACCTCTACATGCATGTTCCCAAGGTGTTAGCTCTGATGCACTATAATAAGGTGTAATATGATACACCAAATCATTATCTATGTGATTAGGTCAAAACTATTCTTCAATGATCAATTATAAGAATCTTAATATAATTTATATAAAGAATACAAAATATTAAGAAAATCTAAATTGATCGAATCAAATTTATTCTTATCTGAATCGTAACAAATCTTGACTTAATTTCATAGATAATGATGTGGTGTATCATGTTACACTTTATTAAAGTGTATCATACCTAGTACTCTATCACTTTCTATGGAATTAATTGATTAAAAAAGAAAATAATAAATAAAAGTTGGGGGTGTCAAAAGAAACTATCTCACTATTTGCTAGATTTGATCTATTTTTTGATTTAGGATTGTTTACAAGTCTAATCATAATTGAAACAACTATTAAAATTGATTGAACGAGTGTTATAATATTGAGATTATAATTTGAGCCAAACCTTTGTAATGCTTGAAGAATGTGTTTTAATTTTTAATTGGTTGTGATAAATAATTTAAGAAATTGGGGTGGAATAATTACAATATAAAGTGCCAATAGTAACTCTCCAAAAACTTTGAGGTGCCAATAGTAGTTCTCTGATAATTTAAGAAATTGAGCGTAATAATTCAAATATCTCCTTAAAAAAAATGTATCATTATTTTTACATAATTATCAAAAAGTCAAATTAAAATAATATTCTATTTATGCAATTCAAATAACAAAAATAATTTTTCATATAGTAGAAAAGGATTTACTTGGTAAAGGATTTATCAATTAATATTTTCTCTGCAATCAATCATCTTAAGCATCATCTTAATCCTTTGTAGAAATTATAAGACATTTGATAACAAAAATCTCAATCATTGTCTACTTCAAATTAAAATTATATTAAAGTTAAAACAGATTAATCTTACGATTGAAGATTATTATAAAAAAATTTGCCCAAGACTAAAATGATAAGGCAATTTATAGGATAAATCCAAACTCATCAAAACCTGCTTCCTGAGATGTGAACTTGGCCATCTCACCACGCTTTGGGGTTAGTTTCATAGAAGTCGTGATCTTCCTTTTATTTGTTTCTTTATTAGTTTGACTGAGGGTTTGATGCATAGTCTATCCAAAATTTCTGTCTTCAAGGATAAAAGACATTTTGTCGGTCATAATGTGAAAGAGTTCAACCTTGAAAAAGATTGTCTCCATCAAGCATTTATGAAGATATTTTCCAAGGCCAGGTGTGATAAAATTTTCCGTACTGGCCCTTTGTGAATCTAGGAAACAGACTCCAATTCCATTAACGTACCCAAAATTACGTTTAAACACAATGGCGCTATTATTCATCCCAAAAAAATATAAATAGTCGGTGCCGAATTTTTGGACAAATTTAAGTAGACTGAAAAACTGTACCACGTAGCATTATGAAGACATATTAGAGTAAATTCTTTTTCCAAGTGGGAAGTAGGGTCTTTAGATTAGATTGATAAATTATAATTGAAAATCTAAGACAAACCTAACAAAAGTAGAAAAAATGGTGAAACAAGAGACAATCTTATCTAAAACCTTTAAAATTAATCTCACCAACTCTACCAAACCTCAAATCTGAAAATTTTATATGTTGGAAAATAATCTAGTGGGACTTTTTGTACTTTTCATTTAGCAAGCGTTCGAGTTGGAAGTAGAGTTACACCAAACATTGTATCTCGAGGATTTACATGGTAAGGGGCTGCTATGTTGCACTCCCTCTCCAATATATATATATATATATATATATATATATATACTGTTTAGAAATATAAGTCTCCTCCACCACCACCAAATTAAGGAACACTGCATCATTATGTGGAAACTGAAAATTCGATAAGCCAAGGCCCTTGAATTTTAGAAACCAAAATTTGACAACGTAGAGCTGTTGTAATATGTGATGTTCCCTAGATTCGAGAGCATAGAGCCATTGAAGAGTAAAAGTCAGTTTATAGGTGGCCTTGGGATTCCCAATATGGCAAGGTTTCCTGCAAATTTTGTGCTGATCTCTTGGAAACCAATGCTAATCTCTAAAACCCTGTACCAAATGGACCACAAATTTTGAGGGACCAACTGAAACATCCTCTAAATTAAGATGTCTTGAAGTCTATGCGATTGAGTGTAAAATCAATATAGGTGGCCTATGGGTTCAAGATTGTCCATTAAAATCTTTGAAATGGGCTTTGACCGATAACTCGGTTAGCCTATAAAAGTCCGACTTTGAGGTCGTGGTTCAAGTTTAGCCACACCAAAAACATAGGGAAATTGCGTACTTAATTTATTTTGGCTAATTTTGAGGTACCCTTCAGGTTTTGGTTAAAACTAGATTCACCACCCTGGGGTTTCAAATTATTGGCGTGCCCCTTGACTTTGGTCTTTGATCAGAATTTAACAATAAAATGTTGAAATTCCCTTGTGCACAACCTCTTGAGGAACATATAATTGCACCTGGAAAATGGACCAAAAAAATTGTTTTTCTTCAAAAATTTGATTTTCAAATGTATGGGCTAGGGCCTTACCTCGAATTTTGAATCCTACCCTACTTTTGCAGGCTCAAGACCAAGGTCCTAACCCTCATTTTTTTTCTTTCAGGTTAGCCAAATTGATAGCCAATATTCTAACACATACCCCTATCCCCAAAATCAAAAGTCAACTTTCTTTTCAACATTTTCCAAGATACAATCAAAAGATGAAATTAATTTTTCCATGGAATTCCTTTTCCTATGACCATTTTCCCATCGAATTCTTTTTTCTTGATATGAATTCCTTGCAATTATACAGACCCTGAATTTGTTTTTATTTTTTGTTTTCTCTAGAATCCATTTTTTAAATCTATAGGGATTTTTTTTTTCTTCCCAAAAATTCATTATCTTCGAACTCCCCAAAAACGCTATATCTTACAACTAGATGCCTAATAGTATCAAAACCATAACGATGTTTTGAGTTTGAATCCCAAAATGGGGGAATTGGTTCCCCAAAATAAAGATACAAATGAAAACCACCACGAAATCAGCCTCTACAGACCGAGTGGTGAGAGATGGGTAATAGGCTACCTAGGGCCCTTGAAAGATATACCATAGTGAAAAACCAAAATCAAGTCATCGGCTATAGAGCATAGGACTATGCCAAAGATATTCATCCCGAGGCTAAATCCTGATGGTTGGATTTTCTACTTACAGTGTTGGGATCATGTGTTTTTAGTTATGTGTGTCATTTTTGTGAGTTGCCAAACGTGAACCTTAATTAATAATGCAAAAATCTTCTCAAATATTTCACAAGGTTGTAATTTAATAATGCAAAACTTTTCAAATATTTTACGAGGTTGTAATTTAATTATCAATCTGAACCCATTAGTTAATAAATATCCATTTAATATGCAATTTATGCACGAATAGTACAAACTTTTCTCTTTCCAATTAAAATTCATGTTCGATTCAAAGATTCAGAATAATTTGTGAATCTATAAATCACAAAATGGGATTGTGACTTATTCACTACATTACAAATATCTCGAAATAAAAACAGTCATTCTTCTCAAGAAAAAGCCTGAGCCGAAAAGGCCCGATTCAAGTTTAGGACCAATTAGCATTGGGCCCATAACAGTCTATGAGAAATTAATTTGACATCCTTACTATAATCATACACTATGATTTGAAGTCCTGTCAATTGACAAACGTACCTTGATTTAGGGCTAATGGAGATTGGATGATTAGAGCCATTAGGGGAGATGACGTGCATCAATGTGAATTAGGGAATCATTTCTAATAAATGACCTTTGGATGAACAAAATTTCCAATTTAGGGCTGTTTAGTTGCAATCTTAACTCTAATGTGTAGTAATTTTAGCAAGAATAAAAAGGAACCCAAAATTATCAAACAACTCTAATGTGAAAGCATACATTCCGAAGCTAAACCAAAGAGTATATTAGCAGTTATTCCATCAAAAAATAAGATTTAAATAGGCATCATTGAAACCAAACATATAATTACTCTAATAACAATAATCACTAATTACAATATATCATTTCTAAACTCAATATAATTACTATTTACAAAAATTATATCCATATTCTTGCCCCTATAAATATTTAATTTCAATAATTAATGTAATGAGCCCATCAAGAAGATTAAAG